>NC_090648.1:295740300-296340300 GCF_040937935.1 Hyperolius riggenbachi | reverse complement strand
AGAGTCCATTCACTTGGGGGCACCACTAGCTACCTAATACTTGGAAGCATCTCTTAACTACTTAATGCTGAGGATAGCTCTAGCTAGTGCCTACCTAATACTAAGGGGCACCTGTATCTACCTATGACAGGCAAGGGAACTAAGAGAGAAGTGACAGCTAGGCCAGCTAGCACACTTGCGGTGTGGTTTGGCAGGTGATTGTAGGTTTGTGGAAAGCAAAGTCTAGGGTGCCAGGAAATCTGTGCCTATAGGCTCCTGTAATGTAAATCCGGGCCTGAGTATACATACAGACATACAGGCACAGTAAGACATTTAACTTCAGTCCTAAGACAAGTTTCACAATTTACTCTACATATAAAAAACAAAATTGTCAATAATAAAATGTGTGAATTCTAAACTGTTGTTCCTGTGGCATATCTCTAAATGTTGGCTGTAAATAGGAATCAGGATTCACTTCAGTTTTCCTTTTTTTCTGGACCTCTCACTTTATTTGCAATCACACCCTGATGACACTTTGTCATCTTCCCTCCTGATGTTAATTATGGAATTTGGGAAGCATAATAAGTCAACCAGCTAACAATACATTCAGTAGCTGGCTAATGGAAATTTTTGGCAGCAATGGCTTTATTCCCAGGCACTCAAATGAGGTATTAACCTCCTGCATGCAATATACTCTCCAACCAAGACCGCCTTTCCATATGTTTTGTACAATGCCCTTCATTGCCCTAATAAGAAACAGAGCTCCACATACACTAGAAAGGATATGGATGCTGCTTCTTCCCCTTACAAGCTAAATATTAAATACACAAATATTGTTGCACTTTGCAGAATGCCAGTGTGTTTTGCCATCATTGTATATGCTTATTTTCTATACAATATCTTCTTCCAGAGGCTTTACTGGAAGGAGGTCTCAAGGGATGTTGCTACATTTTTACAAAAACTTACTTAAAGAGTAACTGTCAGGCTGAAAAAGCTAATTTAAACCTCTATTCTCCTGTGTTAAACAGTTTAGAAGGAAGCCAAAAAGGCAATACTAAAGTTAAAAATCTCTCTTACTTTGATGTTTGCTGAACAGCAAGCCTCTTTATTCCCAAGCTCCTAAGGAGGCCGGCAGGCCACATAACAGATACTGCAGAGCATGCTGGGGCTGCTTCTTCTCCCCACTGCACTCCCTTGGTCCTCCCCTTCATTTCCCTATCCCATTCTAAGGCTGCTTTCACAGTGGGAAGTTACAGGATCATGTTACAGCAACTTGTAACGCAGCCCAACTCACAGCACTGAAAAATCAATGTGCTGTTCACAGGGCACATGTTCCGTTAGAGAATACTGCATGAGTACGCTATTGTTTCTAGCCACATGGCTAATTAATATTCACTGCACAGTAGTGTTGTCCAGATCGTGAACGATTAGGATCTTTGATCCTGATCTTTTTTTGTGAGTTGAATCATCAGGAAGCAGGGTAAGGGAGGATATTACAACACAATTGGCTTCATACAAGACAGTCAAACATGGAACCTGCCATGACCTTTTCTGTGATAATCACCAGACAATAGTCATGATTTACATATTTGTAAGGGGGGATCAGCTAACTACAAGTTTAATGCATTTCCAAAACATGATCTTGACTTTGCAAGTGGAGAAAGCCAGTTGCAACAACAGACAAAAGGAGTGTTTGTTTCAAACACCTTTCTTGTCAATTTGGATACCTGCCATTCATAACTGCTTTTGGAAATTCATCAGAAGTGCATCATCCTAGGGCTTCAAAATCATGCAAGGTCCATGCTTCACAGTCATGACTAAGCTACAGGTTGCAGCATGGATCCACGAATATTCATGAAATGTGATCCAAATATTCATTCAAGTACATTTTGCCGTCAATCGACATTATGGTAGGCAATCAAAGTGCTGAAGGCCACCATAAAAATCAGATTGCTTGCTTTTTGAAATATGGAGTCTTATAAAGTGAGGCAATACGATCACCATTTCTTCATAAACAGCCTCCTATGCATTCCAAAGTCTGTAAATAAATATAGCACATCCAGCTGTCAGCTGTTAAGCTGTGTCAGGATTCGTCCTTATTTTGGATATCTTGCTCTCTGCACAGCCACACTGCAAGCAGGCCTCTTGCAAATGACTTAGATAAACACTTCACATTAATCACTGCACTGAATATCTGAAATTGAGATAAGTGAATTTATTCTTAACCACTTCCCAACTGAGGGGTTTTACCCCCTGACCACCAGAGCAATTTTCACCTTTTGGCGCTCCTTCCATTCATTCGTCTATAATTGTATCATTACTTATCGCAATGAAATGAACTATATCTTGTTTTTTTCACCACCAATTAGGCTTTCTTTAGGTGGGACATTAGTTTTCAGCCTTTATAGTTTTTGAATAATGCATGCTACTGTAATTAAAACCCATTAAATGTATATGCCTATTTATCCCGGTTATAAAACCGTTTAAATTAGGTCCCTATCACAATGTTTGCTGCCAATATTTTAATTGGAAATAAAGGTGCATTTTTTTCAGTTTTGCGTCCATCCCTAATTACAAGCCCATAGTTTATAAAGTAACAGTGTTATACCCTCTTGACATAAATATTTAAAAAGTTCAGTCCCTAAGGTAACTATTTATGTATTTTTTTAAAATTGTAAATTTTTTATTTTTTTTTAATTACAAAAAAAATAAAATTGGGGAGTGTGGGAGGTAAGGAGTTAATTTTTTGTGTAAAACTAGTTTATTTGTGTGTAAAAAATGGTTAGGGTGTAGTTTTACTATTTGGCCACAAGATGGCAACAGTAACTTTTTGTTTCATGCGACATGCAAGCGTCCTTCCGGACGCTTGCAGGAAGTAGAAAGAGGCTGGGACTTTGTTATTGCTCACAATGATCGAGCTGCTCAGCCGAGCGGCAGCGGATCATTGCGGGGCTTAGATCAACAAACGGGAATGGATTTTCCCGTTCGTTGATCTCTGGGCGAGCGGGCGGCAGCGTGTTTACTAGCAGCGGGCGGCGTGTTTACGAGCGGGAGCGCGGGCAGCGGTGGGAGTGCGCAAAGTACGGATTTCTCCGTCCCTGGGGGTTAAAGGATGGAAAAAGGGACGGAGAAATCCGTACGGGCGGGGGTAAAGTGGTTAAGGTTCGTACACACCTTTGATAGATGATGCAATGGCTGGGCTGGACTGACGCAAAATCAGCTGCGTATCCGACGACGTGCACTGTTGCTATGCTGGGGGGGGGGGGTGGAGAGACGACAGACTGGTGTGTGTGTGACTTCACACAGTGGATGGGGTGTGGTGTGCACAAAAGAATCATACACACACTTTAAACAAAAGCAGTCCACAAAACATGAGCTATTGTTAAAGAGGAACTCCAGTAAAAATAATGTAATAAAAAATTGCTTCATTTTTACATGAATTATGTATAAATGATTTAGTAAGTGGTTTCCCATTGTAAAATCTTTCCTCTCCCTGATTTACATTCTGACATTTACCACATGGTGACATTTTTACTGCTGGCAGGTGATTTCAGTGGAAGGAGATGCTGCTTGCTTTTTTGGCAGTTGGACCCAGTTGTAAACAGCTGTTATTTCCCACAATGCAATGAGGTGCACAGACAGGAATCCCACTGTGGGAGGGGTTTTCACCACAATATCAGTCATACAGCGCCCCCTGATGGTCTGTTTGTGAAAAGGAAAAGTTTTCTCATGTAAAAGGGGGTATCAGCAGCTCCTGATTGGGATGAAGTTCAATTCTAGGTCACGGTTTCTCTTTAAAACAATGCAGTGAAGCCATGACCATCCAAAAAAACAGAAGTTCAAATTAGTGTTGCTTGCAAATTTTTACTAAAATCATTTTTGCATCAAAAATGGCATTTTCGGTTTTTGAAAAAATGTTTATGAAAATACATTGAACTTTTGCTATATTGTGAAAACTTGTGAAAACCATTATTTTTACCGTGAAAAAATTAATATGGTTATCGTGAAATGCAAAAAATCTTTATTTTAGTGTGAAAAATCACAAACTTGTTACAAATTGATTTTTGATGGCATTTTCACTCGAAAGTTGAATTTAACATTATTTGCACGAAAATGAATGCAAAAAGAATATATACATTTTCACTTATCACTGGTTAAAATTAATTTTACAATAAATTAAGGTCTACAACAAAAGAGCACACCCCTTAAATGTACATAAATTGTTTTTGTTTTCTTTTTGTTTTTAAACTTTTTTTTCTGTCTTTTTTTTCCTCATGTCCTAACTGGAAAGGAAAAAAAAAACCTATAAACGGTTGAATATGGGGCAGCAATGCTGACTAGGAACTCTGCTTTTAGGCTGTACTAAATACTGTAGATGTGCATAATAACATGTATATGTTGCTTTATGCTCGGTACACACCATGCAAACAGATCATTTCCGACAGGTCTGATTAGCTCCCGATCTGCAACAGGATAGATTTTCAGATCACTACTGCACAAAATCAATGCTGTTACTGATCAGGAGCAGATCAGATATGACAGAATTATCAGTCCGACCTGTCGATCTGACTGTAAATTGCACGGTGTGTACCTAGCATTAGTTTCCCAATATAAAATAACAGCATTATTATGCAAAGCATGAGTATTGTAAATTTATTATCAAAAAGCATCCAAAAGATAGCTTAACTACCTAAAGACCGCCCTACGCCAATGGGCGTGGCCGTGGTGGCAGCCCCGGGACCGCATAACGCCAATTGGCGTCAAGTCCTGGGGCTGGCTACTGCAGGAGATTGCGTGCGGGCTGCGCGCATATCTCCTACTTGAGAGGCGGAGCTCCGCCCTGCCTTCAGAGACTGTAAGATGGCGTAATCACCATCTACTTACATGGTACAGTGCTGCGATCTGCAGCAGCGCTGTACTGGGGACAGCTGTGTGACATGGCTGTCCCCCTGGGACATTAGAGAGCGATCGGCTCTCATAGGCAGAAGCCTATGACAGCTGATCGCCAGGATTGGCCAGCTGGGGGGAAGGAGGGGTTTTAGGGGGAAAAATGTATTCATAAAAAAAAATAATGTAAATATTTGTTTAAAAAAATAAACACTGTGGGGGAGATCAGACCCCACCAACAGGAAGCTCTGTAGGCTTGCTATAAACCAGCGGTTCTGGATGCTTGCTCGGCTTAACAAGGGCGGAAAGGGATAATTTGCATATTTAGTAGGTGTGCATTGTGGGTAACCACAAATGTTCATTTATAACTGAATTATTGCAAATTTCCTTCTGTTTTAAGAAGGCAATTACACCAAGCTTTGGTGGGGAGAAAAGGGGAAGGGAATCACTTGTGTGCTGAGTTGTGCGACCTTGCAGCTATGCCTTAAAGCTGCAGTGGTCAATTTAGTGAAAATTGGCCTGGTCTTTAGGAGGGTTTAACACTGCGGTCCTCAAGAGGTTGAAAAAAGAAAACTCTATGGGGTCAATTCACTAAATTCTGTTAAAATTGCTATGCGCAGGCAGCACACAGTATAGTACACAAGTATCAGAATGTGCAATGAGCATTGCTAGAAACATGTGCATAAGCTAAGTCATGTAAGTTGTGATATTTGCACAATATGTGTTGCATACCTTGTGCAAGTATTGGTAAAAATGCCACGCACAACCTATGCACAGCAACTTTACAAAAAAACATAACATTATGGCATTCCCTATCTTTAGGATAATATAGGTAAGTTATGTCCTCATCTCGAGAGGGTTATTTTTAGATAGTGAAGCTAGTGGTGCCTTTTAACACAATTAGTTTTACACCAGTTCTCATACAGTATATATCTTCTATAAATAATAACATTTCACTAAGGTTCAGAATCCACTGTGGCAAAGCAAAAGATGACAAGTTTCTAACATGTTCAGCCATGATAATCTGCCTATTCATTATAACATTGAATGATTTCTCTGTGGCTCTCTCTAAATTTAACTAAGCTTTTTTTCCAGTATGCAATCTTGGCTTAGGACAAAGAAAATAGAAAACCACCTGCACCTACTTTATATAAATTAATTATACCAGCAAATAGATAGATTTTGCTTTCTTTTTGGCACTTAGTGTGACTAAAGCGATTGTTTACAAGATATCATTGACCCAATGAGAAAGTAAGGTTAGTGTTTAATTAGAATTAATGTTAGACATAATTAGTTTTAGGTATAGATGAAAGGTTAGCATTGGGCAGTTCACAATCCTCAAAATCACCCTCAATCTGCCTTTGGCCATAAAAATGTGTGACGTAACCTCATTCCACACATAGAAATGTGTCTTTTTTTATGCTTTGCCGCACTATATATTTAATAGGATAGGTTGGCAGCAGTAGTTTTGGGGGTGGAGCCAAGTAATTTTAGATAATGCCAGATATTTGCATTGAAAGCAGAACCAAACTCTTGCACAGTACATAATGAAAAGTCTTTATTCCTCATATAATTACTGAAGAAATGCACTGCTCTGTGTTCCTTTGCTTGTTTAGCCAGATGAAAGTGTCTAATTAGTTGTTATCAGCAGCTGTGAATAGACTGCAGGAGAGCTCTGCTGAAAGCCTTAAAGGACAACTGTCATTAGTAGAATATGGAGGCTGCCATATTTATTTCCTCTTAAATTTCACCAGTTGCTTGGTAGCACTGCTGATCTATTTGGCTGCAGTAGTGTCTGAATCACACACCTGAAACAAGCATGCAGCTAATCCAGTCAGATCTGATAATAATGTCAGAAACACCTGATCTGCTGCATGCTTGTTCAGGGTCTATGGCTATTGGCTAACAGCATTAGAGGCAGGGGATCAGCAGGATAGCCAAGCAACTGGTATTGCTTATGAGGAAATAAATATGGCAGCCTCCATATCCCTCTCCCCTCAGTTGTCCTATAATCCTTTCAGTGCTCCCTGCAAAGTAAAATGACTTCTAAACGTCAGGTTTTTTTTTTTGGGGGGGGGGGGGGGGTTTCCATAAATTATAATGAGGAATTAATTTTGTCCATAAAAGTTCACATGGCTAGTACAGCAGGGAGGAAATTAGTTTAGTTCCACTTAAGTGAAGGTTAAACAAACAAAAAGATTGATTGATTCAGCAGATAGCAAGTGTAAGGCCCATCATCAGGCCATTTCTGTAACAGACCACCAGAAACAACCAGGAACACTATTCTGGCCTTGCAGGATGTATACATCTACTTTTACACGTCCTTATGCAGTAATAAATCTCTGTTACATTAAGTAAAGTCTGTCCTTTGTCTTGATTTGCTTTTAATGACTGTATTTCAACATGAATACAGAGTTTATGGTGTAAGTAAACAGTCTGGGGTATTGTACTGCTTTTCTTTAGATAGGCCTATTTTTAGCATTGACTCTCGAGCAACCAGGAACTACAGTTATCCGGCATCAGCCTATACCTGTTGCTGCTGAATAATGAGGGTTTTATTGTATTGTTATTTTAGGTGTGCTATCTTGTATATAAGAAGAATATTATGTGTAAAAAGCAAAACCATCTTACCTTGTCAGCATATACTTTACAACAGAAAGGCAAGTCTCCCAGCAGTTTCTGTCAGTATCTTAAATCATGGACAGTGCAATTAAAAGGCATTAAAACACTTCCTAATATTTAATTCATACAAATATATATTGTTATATGTCAGCAACGTAAGGCAACATATAAGCAGCTATCACTGTTAGCAAGTTTTAAAATATTTATGACAATATACAAGATAAATGCATTCACAAATGTAAAAGTTATTGTTCATGGTGTCATTTCTCAATTTCCCTTTGTACATTTACGGTAACGTATTAGCAGTACAATGTAGAGATAAGAATCTCCTATGGACTTTATTTGTGCTATACTAAGTTGAAACCATCTATGCACCTTATTTGTGCCATATTGATTGAGCCAAGTCTCACTGTCTATGACTGGCAGCTTGGGTTTATGCTACGTAGTTTAGGTCAGAATCTGACCTATGGGTGAGGTACAGGTCTGCCTCATATTATCTCACCTGTATAACATTTTCTCACCCAGATAAAATTTGAAAAAGAAAGGTGTTAAAATGTGTTGTGATATGTAAGTATTGATAAGTCTCTTTAGGCCCCAGACCCCAGCGAGGTTCCTAAGCCTGTTTACTGGTGTATGATGTCTTCAGATGCTTTTCTACAAAAAAAAAAAAAATGATGTTAAAAAAAGCAACTCTTGTCTCCCAATAAATTTTCTTAATGTCTAGGGCAGGGCCTTCATCAGAATTTTAAGCCCTCATACTGGGTAAACCTACAGGGCTCTAGAGGTGTAGCGAACGGTTCGCCGGCGAACGGTTCCAGGCGAACTTAGGGGGTTCGCGTTCGCCTGCACCAGGCGAACTTTTGCGGAAGTTCAATTCGCCCCATAATGCACTATGAGGGTCAACTTTGACCCTCTGCTTCACAGTCAGCAGGCACATTGTAGCTATTCAGGCTACACTAAGCCCTGGAGCCCCCCCCCCCCCCTTATATAAGGCAGGGTCCGGCGGCCATTAGCCTCACTCGTGTGCCTGCTAGAGAGAGGAAAGGGACAGCTGCTGCAGACTTCTTCTCCTAGGGACAGATTAGTTAGGTTCTAGGCTGCTTTGCTTGCTCCTGACTGATTATTATTGCTTTTAAAGCACCCAGCAACAGCTCTTTTCAGAGCTCAACCTGTACATTTTTTTTTCTGTGTGTCAAACTGACACTTTTGTTGCATGCACAGCCTTGCTAATTGATATTGTGTGTGCCACTGCCAGCAGCCCAGCACATACAGTGACTACCTGTGTGTGTGACAGGGAGCTGCACATTGTACTACCCAGTACTGCATATACCCCAGTGCCTGTTGTGTTTACTTAACCCACCTCATCACTGCATATACCTAGCTTTGTGTTGAGTGAACCCAGCTCACTGCATCTAACTACCCAGTACCTGTTGTGTTTACTTAACCCACCTCATCACTGCATATACCTAGCGTTGTGTTGAGTGAACCCAGCTCACTGCATCTAACTACCTATTGTGTTGAGTGTGAACCCACCTGGCCACCTCACTGCATCTAACTACCTGTTGTGTTGAGTGAGAACCCACCTCACTGCATCTTAAGTACCTTTACTGTTGAGTGAACCCAGCTCACTGCATCTAACTACCCAGTACCTGTTGTGTTTTCTTAACCCACCTCATCACTGCATATACCTAGCGTTGTGTTGAGTGAACCCAGCTCACTGCATCTAACTACCTGTTTTGTTGAGTGTGAACTCACCTGGCCACCTCGCTGCATCTAACTACCTGTTATGTTGAGTGAGAACCCACCTCACTGCATCTTAAGTACCTTTACTGTTGAGTGAACCCAGCTCACTGCATCTAACTACCCAGTACCTGTTGTGTTTACTTAACCCACCTCATCACTGCATATACCTAGCTTTGTGTTGAGTGAACCCAGCTCACTGCATCTAACTACCCAGTACCTGTTGTGTTTACTTAACCCACCTCATCACTGTATATACCTAGCGTTGTGTTGAGTGAACCCAGCTCACTGCATCTAACTACCTGTTGTGTTGAGTGAGAACCCACCTGGCCACCTCACTGCAACTAACTACCTGTTGTGTTGAGTGAGAACCCACCTCAGTCACTGCATCTTAAGTACCTTTACTGTTGAGTGAACCCAGCTCACTGCATCTAACTACCCAGTACCTGTTGTGTTTACTTAACCCACCTCATCACTGCATATACCTAGCGTTGTGTTGAGTGAACCCAGCTCACTGCATCTAACTACCTGTTGTGTTGAGTGAGAACCCACCTGGCCACCTCACTGCATCTAACTACCTGTTGTGTTGAGTGAGAACCCACCTCACTGCATCTTAAGTACCTTTACAGTTGAGTGAACCCAGCTCACTGCATCTAACTACCCAGTACCTGTTGTGTTTACTTAACCCACCTCATCACTGCATATACCTAGCTTTGTGTTGAGTGAACCCAGCTCACTGCATCTAACTACCCAGTACCTGTTGTGTTTACTTAACCCACCTCATCACTGTATATACCTAGCGTTGTGTTGAGTGAACCCAGCTCACTGCATCTAACTACCTGTTGTGTTGAGTGAGAACCCACCTGGCCACCTCACTGCAACTAACTACCTGTTGTGTTGAGTGAGAACCCACCTCAGTCACTGCATCTTAAGTACCTTTACTGTTGAGTGAACCCAGCTCACTGCATCTAACTACCCAGTACCTGTTGTGTTTACTTAACCCACCTCATCACTGCATATACCTAGCGTTGTGTTGAGTGAACCCAGCTCACTGCATCTAACTACCTGTTGTGTTGAGTGAGAACCCACCTGGCCACCTCACTGCATCTAACTACCTGTTGTGTTGAGTGAGAACCCACCTCACTGCATCTTAAGTACCTTTACAGTTGAGTGAACCCAGCTCACTGCATCTAACTACCCAGTACCTGTTGTGTTTACTTAACCCACCTCATCACTGCATATACCTAGCCTTGTGTTGAGTGAACCCAGCTCACTGCATCTAACTACCTGTTGTGTTGAGTGAGAACCCACCTGGCCACCTCGCTGCATCTAACTACCTGTTGTGTTGAGTGAGAACCCACCTCAGTCACTGCATCTTAAGTACCTTTACTGTTGAGTGAACCCAGCTCACTGCATCTAACTACCCAGTACCTGTTGTGTTTACTTAACCCACCTCATCACTGCATATACCTAGCGTTGTGTTGAGTGAACCCAGCTCACTGCATCTAACTACCTGTTGTGTTGAGTGAGAACCCACCTTGCCACCTCACTGCATCTAACTACCTGTTGTGTTGAATGAGAACCCACCTCATTGCATCTTAAGTACCTTTACTGTTGAGTGAACCCAGCTCACTGCATCTAACTACCTGTTGTGTTGAGTGTGAACCCACCTGGCCACCTCGCTGTATCTAACTACCTGTTGTGTTGAGTGAGAACCCACCTCAGTCACTGCATCTTAAGTACCTTTACTGTTGAGTGAACTCAGCTCACTGCATCTAACTACCCAGTACCTGTTGTGTTTACTTAACCCACCTCATCACTGCATATACCTAGCGTTGTGTTGAGTGAACCCAGCTCACTGCATCTAACTACCTGTTGTGTTGAGTGAGAACCCACCTGGCCACCTCGCTGCATCTAACTACCTGTTGTGTTGAGTGAGAACCCACCTCACTGCATCTTAAGTACCTTTACTGTTGAGTGAACCCAGCTCACTGCATCTAACTACCCAGTACCTGTTGTGTTTACTTAACCCACCTCATCACTGCATATACCTAGCATTGTGTTGAGTGAACCCAGCTCACTGCATCTAACTACCTGTTGTGTTGAGTGAGAACCCACCTGGCCACCTCACTGCATCTAACTACCTGTTGTGTTGAGTGAGAACCCACATCAGTCACTGCATCTTAAGTACCTTTACTGTTGAGTGAACCCAGCTCACTGCATCTAACTACCCAGTACCTGTTGTGTTTACTTAACCCACCTCATCACTGCATATACCTAGCGTTGTGTTGAGTGAACCCAGCTCACTGCATCTAACTACCTGTTGTGTTGAGTGTGAACCCACCTGGCCACCTCGCTGCATCTAACTACCTGTTGTGTTGAGTGAGAACCCACCTCACTGCATCTTAAGTACCTTTACTGTTGAGTGAACCCAGCTCACTGCATCTAACTACCTGTTGTGTTGAGTGTGAACCCACCTGGCCACCTCGCTGCATCTAACTACCTGTTGTGTTGAGTGAGAACCCACCTCACGGCATCTTAAGTACCTTTACTGTTCAGTGAACCCAGCTCACTGCATCTAACTACCTGTTGTGTTGAGTGAGAACCCACCTCACTGCATATAGCTAGCATACCCCCGAGATGGACAAAATGGACAAACCAGGTAGAGGAAGAGGTAGAGGCAGACCCAGAGGAAGGCCACCAGGCACCGGCAGGTCTGTGGCTGTGCGAGGTGGTGTTGCTGTGATTTCGTGTGGACCTGCCCCAAAATACAGTGCTCAGAAGAAGGCACTTCCCAAAATCGTGAGGAGGTGATTGAGTATTTAACACAGAACACCTCATCTCCCGCAGCCACCAGCGCTACAACAAGCACCACATCCGCTGCATTTGACACTTCGCAGGAGTTATTTGGTGGTGGTGGTGGTGAAATCACTGATTCCCAGCCACTACTGCAACAACAAGGAGGCGCAGGTACACCACCTCCTACGTCTGAGTTAGGTGGCGATAGTATGGACGTAACGTGTGTGGATGGGGATGATGGTGGACCACCTGAAGTTGGTGCACTTGAGGAGGTGTCTGAGGAAAGCGCAGCTGGCCAGGAGGATTATGATGACGATTATACGGATACCACATATGTTCCCGGTAGTGGAGATGACCAGGTGGACAGTTCAGAGGAGGAGTCAGAGAGGAGTAGGAGGAGACGACTCCATGATAGAAGCAGAGGGAGCTCGTCCTCAGAAACAGCTGGGGGCAGTGTCCGGTGCCATGTATCACCAGCTATGGCCAGCCAGCCAACATGCCCTTCAACGTCAGCTGCTGATGCCACCCCAGCGCCATCACCCCAGGGGGGTTCAGCGGTTTGGAAATTTTTTAACGTGTGTGTCTCAGATCGGAGCAAAGCCATCTGTTGTCTCTGCCAGCAAAAATTGAGCCGTGGAAAGGCCAACTCTCACGTAGGGACAACAGCCTTACGAAGGCACCTGGAGAGAAGGCACAAACAGCTATGGCAAGAACACCTGAGGAAAAGCAGCACCCCTCAAAAGACAAGCCACCCTCCTTCTCCTCTTCCTCCTTCAGGTGCATCGTTTTCATCCACTTTCTCCCTTGCACCTTCACAGCCACCCTCCTCCACACCGCCTCTTCCCTTGAGCTGTTCCTTCTCCTCTGCCCACAGCAATACCCAGCTGTCCGTGAAGGAAGTATTTGAGTGGAAGAAGCAAATGTCTGCCAGTCACCCTCTTGCCCGGCGTCTGACAGCTGGCGTGGCGGAACTATTAGCTCGCCAGCTATTACCATTCAAGCTGGTGGAGTCGGAGGCTTTCCGTAAGTTTGTGGCCATTGGTATACCGCAGTGGAAGACACCAGGCCGCAATTATTTTTCACAAAAGGCCATACCCAAACTGTACCGTTCAGTTGAGAGGCAAGTGGTGTCATCTCTGGCACACAGCGTTGGGTCAAGGGTCCACCTGACCACGGATGCCTGGTCTGCCAAGCACGGGCAGGGCCACTACATTACATACACAGCCCATTGGGTCAACCTGGTGACCGATGGCAGCAAGCAGGGAGTACGTGGCTGCGCAGAGGACCGACTTGTCACACCTCCACGGCTTGCAGGCAGGCCTCCAGCCACCTCCTCTCCACCTGCTATCACTGCTTCGCTGTCGTCATCCTCCTCCTCCTCCTCCTTGGCTGGTGCCGCCATCTCCTCTCCAGCTACACAGCCCCAGCACCCCAGGGCCTATGCTGCATGCCAGGTGCGACGGTGTCATGCAGTGTTAGACATGTCTTGCCTGAAAGCGGAGAGTCACACTGGAGCAGCTCTCCTGGCTGCTCTTAACAAACAGGTGGAGCAATGGCTGACCCCGCACAAGCTTGAGATCGGCAACGTGGTGTGTGACAACGGCAGCAATCTCATTGCTGCGTTGAATTTGGGAAAGCTGACACACATACCCTGCATGGCACATGTGCTTAATCTGGTCGTGCAAAGATTTGTGTCCAAGTACCCAGGCTTAGAGGACGTCCTGAAGCAGGCCAGGAAGTTGTGTGGGCATTTCAGGCGCTCTTACAAGGCCAGAGCACGCTTTGCGGACATTCAGCGTAGAAACAACTTGCCGGTGAGACGCCTGATTTACGATAGCCCGACTCGCTGGAATTCCACCCTGCTGATGTTCTCTCGCCTCTAGACCAGGAGAAAGCCGTCACCCAGTACCTGTATCATTACAGTACAAGGACACAATCTGGGAGGATGGGGATGTTGTGGCCCAACAACTGGACACTGATGCGAAATGCATGCAGGATCATGGAGCCATTTGATGAGGTGACCAAACTGGTGAGTCGCGATGAGGGCACCATCAGCGACTTGATCCCCTGCGCCTACTTCCTGGAGCGTGCCGTGCGTAGAGTGGTGGATACAGCTGTGGAGGAGCGTGCACAAGAAGAGTTAGGGCAGCAGGAGTCGTGGGAGCCATTTACACACGAACCCGATGTTTCCACAACACCGGTGGCAGCACAGAGGGGGGAGGAAGAGGAAGAAGAGGAGTCGTGTGGGGAAGGAGAAGAGTCAGACTCTGATGATGGTGATGATGAGGAAGGTGTTTCTGTGGAGGAGGAAGAGGCGGCGGAAGGAGAACAACCGCGGCAGCCATCACAGGGAGCTTCTGCTGCTCCACGTTCCCGTGGTATTGTTCGTGGCTGGGGGGAGGAAGAGGAGTTGCGTCCCGTCACTGAGGAAGAGCAAGAGGAGATGGAGAGTACGTCTGCATCCAGCTTTGTGCAGATGTCCTCTTTCATGTTGTCCAGCCTGTTGAGGGACCCCCGTATCAAAAAACTCAAGACGAATGACCTGTACTGGGTGGCCACGTTACTAGACCCTCGGTACAGGAACAAAGTGGCGGACCTCTTAGCAACTCAACAAAAGGCGGAAAGGATGCAGCACTTGCAGAACAAGCTGTCGATGATGCTTTACAATGCATTTAAGGGTGATGTGGCTGCACAACGCAATCAAGGTACCACTGGCAGTAACCCTCCTCCTCCCAAGTCCACGCAGGCAAGAACAGGACGCTCCAGCGATCTCAGGGTGATGTCGGACATGCGGACGTTCTTTAGTCCAACTCCTCGCCATAGTCCTTCCGGATCCACCCTCCACCAACGCCTGGACCGGCAGGTAGCCAACTACCTGGCCTTGAGTGTGGATGTAGACTCTGCGAAAAGCGACGATGAACCCTTGGACTACTGGTTGCGCAGGCTTGACCTGTGGCCAGAGCTGTCCCAATTTGCCATACAACTTCTCTCTTGCCCTGCCGCAAGCATCCTGTCAGAAAGGACCTTCAGTGCAGCTGGAGGCATAGTTACTGAGAAGAGAAGTCGCCTAAGTCACGACAGTGTTCAGTACCTGACCTTTATCAAAATGAATGAGGAATGGATCACGGAGGGCTACTGCACGACCGAAGACTAAGTCAGTCCCCACACACAGCATCTCTGCCTGCAGGCCGCTTGACTGCCTTCTCCGCCACTACCATTGTTATGCAGATGACACACAACTGTATCTGTCCTTCAAGCCTGGCACCCAAGACCCATCAGCATCCATAAATGCGTGTCTAGTGGATTTACAAAATTGGATGAACACCAGCTGGCTAAGGCTGAACTCTGACAAAACAGAGGTGTTGGTGGTAGGTGGTCCACACATGATGGATAAAGTTCAAAACGCTCACCACCTCAAACTAGCAATTGGGGGAGATACTGTACAGTATAAAGACTCTGTGCGAAACCTTGGGGTGATCCTGGATGGAAATCTAAAACTCAGACAGCAGGTATCAGCTGTCGTCAAGTCTTCCTTCTTCCATCTAAGAAATATAGCGAAAATCAAACACCTTATCCCAGCTGAAGACCTACCTGCCCTGGTTCACGCATTTGTATCCTCCCGCCTAGACTACTGCAACGCCCTGTTAATCGGATCTACAGATAAGGTTCTGCGCCCCTTACAGCTAGTACAGAATGCTGCAGCCAGACTCCTAGCCAATGCCCCCCGCAGCTCACACATCACCCCAGTACTGCAAACTCTTCACTGGTTGCCAGTAAAATGGAGAATCAATTTTAAGATCTGCCTGCTGACATTCAAGGCTCTACACCACATGGGACCCAAATACATAGCGGATCTATTGGAACTTTATGCCCCTCCACGCACCCTCCGCTCTGCCAACAAGATGAAGCTGGTTATTCCCAGGATACACTTAACATTTGGTGCTCGGGCCTTTTCCTATGCAGCCCCTACTCTATGGAACTCACTTCCACAATCAGTACGAGAGGCTTCTTCTCTGGACAGCTTTAAAAAAAGGCTAAAAACTCACCTCTTTTCCCTAGCCTTTGAGACTGCATAATGCAGGGTCACAGCGCTTTGAGTCCCCAGGGAGAAAAGCGCTATATAAATATTATTGTTATTGTTGTTGTTGTTACCAACAGGGTCCAGGACTCTAGGCGGATTCCTGAA
The DNA here is from genome assembly GCF_040937935.1 of Hyperolius riggenbachi. NCBI lineage: Eukaryota > Metazoa > Chordata > Amphibia > Anura > Hyperoliidae > Hyperolius > Hyperolius riggenbachi. The sequence goes on along the minus strand of NC_090648.1, from coordinate 296,324,087 downwards.
TTTTTAAGGCCGCTGCTAGCAGCGGCCGCTACACTAATTTTTCTGGTGCGTGTACATGTGCCCATCCCCCTTCGTGATCATTACCTTGCCGCGGTGAAGGGGCTTGCACATCACAATGAAGCAATGACCGCCGGCTATTTGAGTGTCTCAGGTGGGGGTGGCACACAAAAGATAATAAGGTCGTTGCTTCATTGTGGTCAGACCAAATTTGATCAGCTGGACAGTCACTGTTCTGTCATTCAGCTACATCAGCCGGGCGAGCATATGGGCTGAAAAGCCATCATCACCTGCACTCTCGTCATGGTGCGCACCAGTCCAGCACGGCCGTCACTACACAAACGGCTGTTTGCAGTCACTGCATACCTTTCACTGCATCTGTGACTGCACATTATACCTGGCAGTCAGTGCATAACTTGCACTTGAATGGATACACTTTCAAACAATTTAAAAATACAACCATCTAAACTTTCAAACAATTTAAAAATACAACCATCTATCATTTTCAAAAAATGTAAAAAAAAAAAGGGCAAAAAAACTTGCCCTCCGTAAAACATTCTTGGCAAATGCTTTCGACTTGGTTTGTCTTCCGCTGGCTCAAGGGTCCATCTGACCACAGATGCCTGTTCTGCAAAGCACGGTCAGGGCAGCTACAGCATGGGTCTCAGCAGGCTCCCACTTCGGGCCGGAATCCAACCTTCATTCCCCGCGGTGACAATGGCAGACTTGCCCTCCATAACGGATTCCCGTTAAAGGATTTAAAGTTAATTCATTTCAAATACACAGCAGGGCTTCGAAAGTCCGCCTCCTGTATTGTTATTTTTGGTCACTACCTCGGGGCGGGCGTGCATGCCTGCCTGCTGCCCTCCTTGGATGTGTAGTGGTAGCCGTTTCTGAGGCTCCACACCAGATTCCATCCCTCATTCCCCGGCCATTACCCGGGGTCACAAATGGCAGACTTGCCCACCTCCATATGATTCTCGTGAAAGGAATGTGGTGTCATCTTTGCCCGCCATAACTGGTTCTCGTTAAAGGATTTAAAGTACATTCATTTCAAATACACAGCAGGGCCTCGAAAGTCCTCCTCCTGTATTGTTATTTTTGGTCACTACCTCGGGGCGGGCGGGCGTGCATGCCTGCCCGCTGCCCTCTTTGGATGTGTAGTGGTAGCCGTTGCTCAAGCTCCACACCGGATTCAAACCCCTCATTCCCCGGCCATTAGCCGGGGTCACAATGGCAGACTTGCCCGCCTCCACAGGATTCTTGGTACTGAACAAGTACACAGCAAGTAGAAAATGTAATTTAAAAACAAAACGTAAGCTTTTTAACAATGCCATGGAAAGTTGAGAAGGAAGTCACACATTACCTGACATCACTGAGTGAGGAAGAGCAATCTCGCCATGTTGCGCAGTAGTCCAGCATGGCCGTCACTACACAAACAGCTGTTTGCGGTGCGTTACACAGTGAGTTTGGTGTGTCAGTGTGAAGCAGTACTCTAATTACACTCCCTGATTGATGTATATGTTACGGCCAGAACCCGAAGTTTGGCCAGAACTAGAAGTGGCCGGCCACTTCGGGTTCTGGCCGGCCAATGCGCGAACTGGCCGCTGCGCTGCGGCCAATGTGAGAAATGAAACAATTCCTGTAAGGTTTAATGTGATGTTGTGGCCGCAGCGCAGCGGGGGCAAAAAATGTATCACACATCTTTACTTTATTCAATGGCATTAAGCCGCCCGGCTTTTTCCTCTGCCTCTCTCTCCTCCCCCCCCCCCCGCCTCTCTCTCCCCCCTTCTCTTATGGGCACAGCCGGGCGGGGACACGCGTGTCCAGGAGAGTCGTTCCTCGCGGCAGGAGAGCAGAGCGGGGAGGCTGCAGACATTGCTTCTGCCAGCACCCGCTCTGCAAGAACGGCAGGATTCCCCTGCCGCGACGAACGACTCCGGAGGGACACGCGTGTCCCCGCCCGGCTGTGCCCATAAAGAGAAGGAGAGAGAGAGGCGGGGGGGGGGGGAGGAGAGAGAGGCAGAGGAAAAAGCCGGGCGGCTTAATGCCATTGAATAAAGTAAAGATGTGTGATACATTTTTTGCCCCCGCTGCGCTGCGGCCACAACATCACATTAAACCTTACAGGAATTGTTTCATTTCTCACATTGGCCGCAGCGCAGCGGCCAGTTCGCGCATTGGCCGGCCAGAACCCGAAGTGGCCGGCCACTTCTAGTTCTGGCCAAACTTCGGGTTCTGGCCGTAACATATACACATGCAAGATGTTTGAAAGCACATTAGGCCTGCAATTTAGCATTCAATGTGATTTCTGACCTTAAAACGCTGCTTTGCGTCACATCCAGATTTTTCCCCTGGACTTTTGGCATGTATCCCTCTCCGCCATGCCCCCCTCCAGGTGTTAGACCCCTTGAAACATCTTTTCCATCACTTTTGTGGCCAGCATAATTTTTCTATTTTTCAAAGTTCGCCTCCCCATTGAAGTCTATTGCAGTTCGCGAACTTTTCCGCGAACCGAACCTTCCGCGGAAGTTCGCGAACCCGGTTCGCGAACCGAAAATTGGAGGTTCGCGACATCTCTACAGGGCTCCCCTCACGTCAAATCAAAATCTGATTGGTAGTTTGTAGTGTCGTTTTTATTGTCAGGTTTCCTTGAAGTAAAGCATCATAAGACATTTTCATTACTTGCCTGAATAACAATGATGTGAAGGGTCTCATTCGTCCAGATCATGATATAGTCATGTAACCTTAACACCCATCCTTGCTCCAACCTTATTTCCATCCATCCCAACCACAAACACATGCTCCTCCTACCCTGCGGTCTCTGGAATGCCAGATCTGTCCGCAATAAACTTACAGCAGTCCACGACCTCTTCCTCTCCAAATCCCTCACCATCCTCGCACTCACTGAGACATGGCTCACCCCCTCTGACTCTGCCGCAGAGGCTGCCCTCTCCTATGGTGGGCTTCACCTCAGTCACACCCCCAGACCAGACAACAGGACCGGGGGAGGGGTGGGTCTGCTCCTCTCCCCATCCTGCACCTTCCGTGTCCTCACCCCACCTACCTCCCTACAATTCACATCATTCAAAGCCCACGCCATCCGTCTCTACCACCCCCTCCCTGCCATTGTTGCAGTCTTATACCGTCCTCCGGGCTCCACCCCACAATTTCTCGATGACCTTGCTTCCTGGCTCCCTCACATCCTCTCCTCTGACCTCCCCACCATCATCCTTGGGGATTTCAATATTCCCATCGATGAAGCCCAGAACTCCGCTGTGACCCAGCTACTCACCATTGCCAACTCACTTGGACTAGTACAACACACCAACGCCCCCACTCACACTGCACGTCACACTCTCGACCTTATATTCACTAAATCCACCGCTATTGCAGACCTTGACATCGCACCCTTTCCACCCTCAGACCATCACCTTCTCACCTTCAACCTCCTCACGGAAGGCACCTCCAAACTACCCGCCCACCCACCTGGCCGATGGCAGCGAGACCTACGCAAGCTGAACCCTAGCGTCCTTGCTGACCCCCTCCATGCCCTCTCCTCCACTCTCCCCACCCTAACCTGTCCTAATCTTGCTGCAGCTCAGTATCGCCAAACTCTCTCATCAGCCCTAGAGAAAGCTGCTCCACCAATATTTCGCCGCAACCGACCCCCTAACCCCCAGCCCTGGCACACTACACATACTCGGAACCTCCAGAGGGAAACACGCGCCACTGAACGGAAATGGAGGAAAACTAGACTTAACCAGGATTTCCTACAGTACAAGACCAACCTGCTGCAGTTCCACACTGCCCTTGCTCATGCGAAGCAGGAATACTTTACCAAGCTCATCGGAGCACAAGCTTCCAACCCCCGGCGTCTCTTTGCCACTTTCAACTCCCTGCTTAACACCCCCCCCCCCCCCCCCCACACCCTCCGTTTCCTCCCTCTCTGCCACAGATTTAGCCACCCACTTCACCAACAAAATTGTCTCCATTCGCCAGGAAATATCAAATCTCAAATATTCACCTCCCACCCCCTCCCAAACAGCTCCTCCTCCACCCTATCCTCCCCTCACATCCTTCACTCCTACTACCACCGAGGAAGTCATCCACCTACTGCAGACTTCCCATACCACTACTTCCCCCTTGACCCCATCCCTTCTGATTTACTCCAGCCTCACTTCACGGAATTGGCCCCAGTCCTCACTACCCTGTTCAACCTCTCCCTATCCACAGGCACCTTCCCCTCAGACTTCAAGCAGGCCACTGTACTACCCTTGCTCAAGAAACCCTCCCTTGACCCCTCGCTACCCTCCAACTACCGTCCTATCTCCCTCCTCCCCTTTGCCTCAAAACTCCTTGAGCGTCTGGTTCACAAACGCCTGACCCAGTTCCTTAATGCCAACTCACTACTAGACCCACTGCAATCTGGATTTCGGCCTGCCCACTCAACCGAAACTGCTCTCACCAAAGTGGTCAATGACCTTGCCTTAGCTAAAGCTGAAGGTAAATACTCCATTCTCCTCCTTCTTGACCTTTCAGCAGCTTTTGACACAGTAGATCATCCCCTACTCCTCCAGTCCCTCCAGTCCATGGGCATTCACGATCTTGCCCTGTCCTGGCTTTCATCCTACCTCTCCAACCGCTCCTTCACGACCGCCTTCAATGAGTCCTCATCCACCCCCAACCACCTCTCGGTGGGAGTCCCCCAAGTTTCGGTCCTTGGCCCCCTACTGTTCACCCTATACACATCCTCCATTGGCAAGGTTATCTCCTCCATGGGTTTTAACTATCATCTGTATGCAGATGACACCCAGATCTACCTCCACACCCCTGACATATCCACCACTACCATGGACAAGGTCTCCTCCTGTCTATAAGCCATCTCCTCCTGGATGTCCGCTAGGTTCCTGAAACTAAACCTAGACAAAACGGAATTTACGATCTTCCCACCCTGGACATCCATAAACCTCCCAGATGTGCATGTCACTGTTAACCACACTACCATTCACCCTACCTCTCAAGCCCGCTGTCTGGGTGTCACCCTGGACTCCGCACTCTCCTTCACTTCCCACATCCAAAACCTCACAAAGTCCTGCAACTTCCACCTTCGTAACATCTGTAAGATTCGCCCTTTCCTGACCTCTGCCACCACCAAACTCCTCATCCATGCCCTCATAATTTCCCGCCTTGACTACTGCAATGCCCTGCTGTCTGGTCTCCCTATGACCCGAACAGCCCCACTGCAGTCCATCATGAATGCAGCAGCCAGAATTATCCACTGCTCCCATCGCTCCACCATGGCGGATCCCCTCCTTGAATCCCTCCACTGGCTTCCTATCCAGTCCAGAATCAGATTCAAGATACTGTGTCTGACCTACAAATCTGTCCACAAAACCTGTCCAACCTACATTTCCGATCTTACTCAGAGGTACACACCTAGCCGCTCACTCCGCTCTTCCAATGAACTTCGCCTAACCGCCCCCCGCATCACCCAGTCCCATGCACGCCTCCAGGACTTCTCAAGAGCTGCTCCAACACTATGGAACTCCCTACCTCCACCCATTAGGGCAGCCCCCTACTTCAACATCTTCAAGAAAGCCCTCAAAACTCACCTTTTCACTCTGGCCTACTACCCCTCACAAGTGCTCTAAACCCACAGCTGAACTCTGGTCTCCTACCTCTCGTGTCCCTACCTCTCCCTTTAGATTGTAAGCCTTTGGGCAGGGTCCTCCTCCTTTTGTGTCCAACCTGATCATGCACCTCCGTTACTGTGAACCCATGCCCTAGGAGGTGCATGATCTTGAGTGAACCTAACTTGCCTAATCTCCATGCTCCATCCAGTGACTGACTAAGCATTACCTTGTACTCATACTGTGCTGCATAATCTGATCTTTCTTGAATTCAAGTATTGTCATTTTGCTGTATGTCACCCCTAAATATTGTATGTATCCCTATTTATTGTCCAGCGCTGCGTAATATGTTGGCGCTTTATAAATACAATAAATAAATAATAATAAATAAATAAATAATAGTCAAAGATAGCTTTTACCATACACCTTTTTGTCATCTAGGGTACATTTAACCAGTCTGAACAAAGTCCACTTTAAGGGTCATGAGACATCTTCTAGAACACTAAAGGGCATTTTGTTGTCAATTACCAGTTACGATTTGTCATGCTAGGTACACACAATACAATTTTCTGACAGATTTACTGTCGGATCGATTAATTCCAACATGTCCGATCTGATTCCCGATTGACTTTTCAAATGATTTTTCATAAAAGTGAATGCAAAATCGATCGGAAATCAGATTGCACATGATGGAGATAATCGATCTGACAGTAAATCTGTAAGAAAATTGCATAGTGTGTACCTGCCTAGCATTAGACTTAGCAAAAAAGAAAACACACACACCGTCACTGACCTACTTCTGCTTCATGCGACATGCAGACAAAATGGAATCATCAGATATTATACATAAATTGCAGAAATCAAAGAGCACATTGCAGAGCAATGAGAAAAATGTACTGTGTATTATTAATACCTTTTAAAATGCCATCTTAATTATCCTTCCTAAATGTGTATTTAATTTTCCTTCTGGATCCAATTTCCATGGTGAGATTGCTAAATAAATCAAGCCATTCTCTGATCTGTATAAACCTTTCCTTGACCCGCTCAGACATTTCGGTTCTGCACTAATAAGTCTATTTCATAGAGACACCATTTATGTATTTCTGAACCATAATAATACCGATGCTTCAATCGACCTTTACCATATTAAGATCAATCTCAGATCCTTTTATGAGTCCACACAGGCCTTGTTTATGATCACCCAGCTAAATCAAGATCCACTCATCATTGTGCTTTCTAGCATCCTCTCCAGTTTAATTTCTCGTCTAAAATACCCCAAGTGAACATTGTCTTGGATATGCAACTTGATGTGCTTACTTATATGTTTGTTATTTGGTCCTTTATTCAAAGAGACCTCCTACTCTTGCATTTCATATGGGACCATCACCACTTAACAAGTATGCCTGGATCAATGCAGATGTCTGCTTCCTGAAGTGTTTTCCTCACATCATGTTGTGCCGACATCAAGTTAAAATATACATGGAGATAAGTTCTTTTCCCTTTTAATTGCCTTTAACATTTAAAATGAATCATAAATGGCTTTTAGTAATGTAGTTTACAGTGGCAATAAGGAGATTTTAAGAAGAAAAATGAGCATGCATTATACTAATGGACAACACCACTCAAAACGGAAACATAATTATGAGTAGCTATTGGTGGTGGAATCACTGGTTATCCCATAAGCCGGACATAGACATCAGATGAAAGACAACCATTTCTGGTCATATCTGCACTGATGCTAGTGAAAATAACATAATGAATACAATTGTTCATTTTTTTAAATATTCCTTTATAAATTACTTAGTCAGTGCTTGCCCATTGTAAAATCTTTCCTCAACCCACTGAAATGCATCACATGTGGCAACATCTTTAGCACTGGCAGGTGATCTCTGCGGAATGTTTGGTTACCGGGAATTCTAAAGCCAGTAGAAAACATACCTGGTCTTCCAGAATGCCTGTGTAGTAGCAATATTAAATGTCCCATGGCCTACTGACCAGGCTACAGTATAAAAGAGTAAATTTATAAGTCTGAGTTTCTTCAATACTTGATTCAGTGCTTTTTATTTGTATATATAACATCAATAAATAAAAATATGATGCTGAGATTCCAACTTTAATAAACAATTATCTATGGGCAACTTTAAAGGTACACAGCAAAAGGACTGTTATTTCTGACACATCATTTTTGTGGATGTTGGCTCACTGGAGTCTCTTCCATGTCTGTGTTGCCCTGCAGTATGTAAATAGAATGACGGCTCAGCGAGCTGAGGCTGTCACTGTTGTTCAAGTATCAATGTCTAGCTGTCTATGCAAACTGGTCTTTGTATTGCTTCAGGATCATTAGGAAATAAACACAAAGCATGAAGTTGTCAGCCGTGTCTGCAGAGATGATCATCATTAGTTGCTCTGAGGCAGAATTCTGAACAGCCATAGTCATATTCAGCTGAAAGAAAATCTATCCATATGTTTCATTTACAATACCCCCGACTGAGACAGAGATTTGGCCCTCACAGCAGACAGTACTTATCAGTTAAACAATTGTTGTCTTCTACCTTCAAAAACACAACAGCGTAACCCATTCCCCCTTCACATAGCAGTGTTTAAATATTGGAAAATTTTATTTAAACTTTGCTATTATTATTATTAATTTATAAAGCTGCAACATATTCTGTAGCACTGTACAGACTAGTTATGATTATTCTTTAATATCTATATAGCACCAACATCTTCCACAGCGCTGTACAGATTATATATAGTCTTGTCACTTAACTGTCCCTTAGAGGGGCTAAGACTCATATCCCTACTGTAGTCATATGTCCATCATAGTCTAGGGCCAAATTTTTTTGGGGGGAAGCCAAGGTTGTGTGCAGAGTAGAGATTACGGGTGGAGTGGTATCTGGAAAGTAGTGATGAGAGTGGTATCAAAAGTTTGATTTGGAAAATAAAATTGAAGTATATGGAGAAGTCAAATGTAGTTGAGGCTAGATTCACAGTGGGACGTTGCGTTTTGATGCGACGTTAAAGTCGCACTGCAAACTTACAACGCAACGTACCCAAAAAGTCGCAACGCAGCATTACTGCAGATACAGTAGAAAATACAGGCAATGAAGAGTATGTTGGCAAGTCATTACTGAGCATGTGCAAACAGTCTAATGCAGCTAATAACATGTATAACGCACAGCATGCAGTACTTTTACTTAACGTGCAGCGTTATACACCAACGCAACGTGTGCACTGTGAATGGGGCATTGATTTTTCATTGCAGTGAGTTATTCTGCGTTAAATGCTGTTTTAACGTGCGACTTTAACGTCCCGCTGTGAACTTAGCCTGAACCTTTTTTTCAGTGCAAGTTTTCTCCAAGGAGATATTTTTTTTCTTCTGTTTAAAATAACTTTTCAGCACTCTACAATTGAAAAAGTAGCAAAAAGTAGGTAAAAAAAAGTGCTGTCAAAATTAAAAGTATTTTCTTGCTTGCCTGTGGCTTAAAAGGCATTTCATTGAGTAAAGTGAACCAGAGACAAAGCACCCTCATGTATTTTACCATATATATCAGTGGGAACATGAAAGAAAACACCTACCCTGCTTTCTGTTTCATTCTTACCTGCTCAGCTTGCTTGTTATCAACCCTGATAAACTCCCCGACTGAGCATTCAGTCTGGCTTTGCTATAATGACTCAGCTATAATGATTTCTGAGCAGAGCCAGAAGGGGGCAGGCTTGGGCTTGAAAAGACATCAGAGAAGACAGACTCAGCTATAAGGATTCCTGAGCAAAGCCAGACTAAATGCTCGGTCAGGGATTTTATCAGGGCTGATAACAAGCAAGTTGAACAGTGAAGAATGAAGCAGAGAGCAGGGTAGGTGTTTTCTCTAATGTTCCCACTGATGTATATGGTAAAATACATAAGGGTGTTTCGTCTCTTGTTCACTTTAAGTGTGAACATATCAAAACTTAGGAGAAAAGGTAAAGTGAATATGCGTGCTTACTAAGGTATAAATTGATAAAAGTTCTATCTTTAATAATTAGTGAAGTTTAAGCTGGTTGATAGTATGGCGTTTATAGTAAATTGGCGCTTGTAATTAACAATAAAAAAGAATATATCAGACTTTGTTCAGACTTTGTATCAGGAAACAGTGGAAATGCTAGTTCACACTACAAGAACCTTTTTAAGGGCCAGTGATTTGAAAAGCACGTGCTAATGTAATAAACAAAATCACATCACTCAAGAGTGAACAAACACATAGCATTACAATAGCAAGCGCTTTTGGAATCACTGTCACTAACAAAAGTACTTGTAGTGTGAACCAACACTTCAACATCTTAGAACTTTGTGTTAACCTGCCAAAAAATTTGGTATTTAACTACCTAAAAGTTATTATGTGTAGCCACTGTCTGAAAGGCCTGAAAAACTTGGCATTCTCTTGCCTAATAAATTGTTAGTTGCAGCCACACACACATTTTTACTTTCAGCCACCACTGTATAAGAGGCCTAAAAATAAGTGGCATGTGCCAGGCTAATAATAAATTGTATAAATACAATTCAAGAAGCACCATATTTTGTACTGGATGGTGGTGGAGGATAGCTGTGGACGGGTATGAGGAATAGCAATTACACATCCATGCTGTAACCCTTTAAGTTCCATGCTTCATTCATTTTGATAAATGTTGAATAGTTCACACGGTTTACCTGCCTGAACATTTGTAGTTGCAGCCATTGTACAAGAGGCCTGAGAAATTAAGAAGTTACCTGCCTAAACATTTCAAGTTGCAGCCACTGGATGAGAGGCCTGAAAAAGGTGGAGCATTTCCCCATCTTGGAACTGAGTATGCATCCGTGAGGAACCATGACAGAGCAAAACAATTGTTCATGACCACTCTTAGTCCCTGTGTGCTGCTTCAATGGACTGGTTAAGTATACTGTATGTTATCACATCTGTTAACTGGTACACTTGCAAATTAAAAGGTGGAAATAGCTTCCTTGAGATATTTGGCAATCTTTAATGAGGAGGTATGATCATTCCAGCCTGGGCAACTTTCAAGAGGTATCCCAATCCAACGGTTGCGTGCGAAGGTAATCTGTCCTGCTACATAACCTGAAATAAGTGGCATGCGCCAGCCTAATAATAATAAATAGTGAAAATGGTGACAGCGTGATGCAGTATGGTAGTAACATTGCACTTCAATAACCGTAAAAACTACAAGGGTTGTCACAAATGTCAGCAACAATTTTTATTCTTTAAAATAATAATACCAGTGACAAGGATAACACAAGGCTGTTGGCGTGGCGCAGTGTGGTAGTAACAGTGCACTTCAGTAACTGGGGAAACTGCAACGACTGTCACCAATGCAGGGACGGATCTAGACCAAGTTGTGCCTGGGGCAAAGTCAGGTTTTGGCGCCTAAACTGCCATTCCCCATCCAAATTTTGTCGCCTTTTTAAGCATTGAACAAACTGTGCCTGGAGCAAGAGACCCGCCTGCCCCACCCTAGATCCGTCCCTGCACCAATGCACCAATGTCACTCAGTGACAATTTTTATTCTTTAAAGTGGAATATAACCCTGCATTTCAACTTTGCTCTAAAATATTATTTACAGCATATTATATGCAAAAAGCATTTTTTTTTTTTACTAGACCGGCATTGGAAGGGTTAAACACAGACGTTTCAAGTTCCGTGGAGAGATATGCAGAAGTTCAGATTGTTACATTCTATGTATCTATTGATAAACAGTTACACACTCTTTGGCAGTCCTCCAAGCTCCTTCTCAGCCAGAGAGATGAGTCATTCAACACTTCGATACATTTCTGTAAACAAAATGTATCTCTTTTCAGCTTCGGATGCGTCTGCAGAAATCTAAAGGAACTTTAAAGCCCTGTGTAACCCTTCCAATGCTGGTCTAGTAAAAAAAAAAATGCTGGTTGCATATAATATACTGTAAATAATGTTTTAGAGCAAAGTTGAAATGCAGGGTTATATTCCGCTTTAATATAATAATGACAGTGACAATGATAACACAAAGCTGTTGGCGTGACACCAGTAGTAAGATTAAAACTGCAATGGTTGCCACAAATGTCAGTGTCAGACAGGCCTCTTGCACACTACATGCGATTCCAATTTTTTATATGATGTGATACTTGATTCTGATTAAAAAACATTACTTTTGTGAAACTGGTATAAAATATCGGATCGTATAAAAAATTGTGGTTAACACAGTGACAGGCTGTAACAGTCACAGCCACACACTACACTGTATATGAGTGGTGGTGTATATAAGCTACAACACACCCCACCACAACAACAACAATAAATAAAATAAACAGTAGGCTCAATATCAGTCCTGACAAAGACTATTGGGGTCACGATCAGCCCTGACAAGGACTATTTGGGTCGCAAACAGCCCTGACAAAGACTATTAAGGTCACAATCAATCCTGACAAGGACTATTGGGGTCCTTAGCTGGTAAACTTCAAGGAGTAAAAGACCTATAAAGCAGCTAGACAGCACTAGATTGCAGAGAAAATGCCTATTTCTCTGTCTCTCAATCTGCAGCAGCACACCACTCCCTAGTCAGGCAGACTATAAAATGGCTGTGAGGATTGTTTCTTTTTATGGGGGAGTGGCCCGGGTGGTAAAAATGTCTCATTGGCCATCTTGTCCCATGTGACTTAAAGCAAACCTGAACTGAAAATGAAAAGCCAAAATAAACATACACACATCATACTTACCTCCCACAGAATCTACTCATCAATCTCTTTCTCTTCTCCTGTGTCCTGTTTGTCCACTGTGATCAATGAAATTCTCTGTCCTCCATTTTGAAAATGGCCATTACCCCATAATGACTTCCTGGTCAGAACACTATTTAGCTGTAATATCGCTCACTTGAGCAATAGGGAAACAAGGACATTACCTTGCTCATTAGCTGTCCTTCCAGTTATACCTGACAGCAACTGATATATAACTGACAGCAACTGATATATTTTACATCAGACAAAATCTTGTCAGAAATGGAAAGAATTGCTGCAAGAAGAAAATGATAAGCTTCTGAGAGGAGCTGACGACAAGGTAAGTATGTAATATTTATTTGCAGGTACACCATTTGTTTATTTTAAATAATTTTACTCAGTTCAAGTTTACTTTAAGGGTGCAAAAAATTGCACCGTGGGAAAGTATATGGCTAGCGCGAACATTGCATACAGGTTGCATTAATTGTGAATTACAAGAGATAAACGTTCACCTGGAACTTTTCGCCGGCGCACATATTTGTCCATCACTAACCGCAGGTAGGATCCAGGATGAAATTATGGGAGTGAATGTGGCGCTTGTGTAAACAATGGTAACTAACCAATCATACCAATGGCTGTCCATTTATTTGATTGCACAGTGCTTTGAAACCACGAAAACTGTGACCTTCATTTACCACTATGTAGATGTCCGTGTGAACCAGCCCTTAAAGAGGAACTGCAGTGAAAATAATGTAATAAAAAGTGCGTAATTTTTACAATAATTATGTATAGTGACTTAGTCAGTGTTTGCCCATTGTAAAATCTTTCCTCTCCCTGATTTACATTCTGACATTTATCACATGGTGACATTTTAACTGCTGGCAGGTTATGTCACTGAAAAGAGATGCTGCTTGCTTTTTGGCAGTTGGAAACAGCTATTATTTACCACAATGCAACAAGGCTGCCACAGTGTGATGTCAGTACCTCAGTGCTGTGAGGCTCTGACATCACACTGTGGGAGGGGTTTCACCACAATATCAGCCATACAGAGCCACTTATGATCCGTTTGAGAAGAGGAATAGATTTTTCATGGGAAAAGGGGTATCAGCTACTGATTGGGATGAAGTTCAATTCTTGGTTATGGTTTCTTTTTAAGTGCTCCCTTAACACACTTTTTTTTTTGTCTAAAAAAAAATAAAATAACATGATAGAACATAAAGTGACGTAAAATGACATAAAACATAAATAAAAGATTGCAGTGGGGTACAGGGATGGCGCACCACTCAAATCTTCTCCCATAGAGGTCAATGGTTTAGGTTTCGCACATAAAATGGGACAAAGTCTGAATAGGGTAGCTCTTTAAATCTGCAGAAAATCGGTTGCTTTTTGTTGGGGAAATACAAGGAGCAGTGACAGTCACTTGACAGCTGATACTCCTATCTAATTAAGGTACCTATACCCTTTTTATCATATTATACTTTACCCATAGTTGGGGGGGGGGGGGGGGTTGGCTATGCAGTTAATTAAAAATATCAGCAGATAAGTGCTTTAATCTGCCACTTAACAAGTCATTTACTAACAACATTAAAGTAGACCTAATCAGTAAATTCCAAATTGAAAAAGAACCAGAATTACTTTTACTATTGTTCCCCCTTTTTCACCCAATGGGGCAAGCGCTTACCTCTGCATGAAACACTAAGGAAGCAGTGCGGTAGCCCTGGATTCTGATATGGCAATCTCCTTTCTGTGATCGGGTGGCTCAGTGGCATTAGTAGAAGCACAGTCTCTCTCAGGCCAAGGCTACTGGGCTGCTCTAAGAGACTCCTCCTATCCACATATAACATAAACTCTTTGCAAAGGCAGTCTTTCAGGATGGGGCATAGCTAACTAAGAAAACCTGTGTTATGTGGCACAAAGGAACATTCTTCTGAAACCCTGTTCCTTATACTTCTTCCATCCAATTAAAGTATCCCTAACATTTTCACCATATTACACTTTTACATATACTCTGAAGAAAGGTGGGGCTATACAGTTAAAAAGCCTTAAAGAGACTCTGTAACAAAAATTGCATCCTGTTTTTTATCCTCCTACAAGTTCCAAAAGCTATTCTAATGTGTTCTGGCTTACTGCAGCACGTTCTACTATCACCATCTCTGTAATAAATCAATGTATCTTTCTCTTGTCAGACTTGTCGGCCTGTGTCTGGAAGGCTGCCAAGTTCTTCAGTGTTGTGGTTCTGTGATGCATCTCCCCCCTCCAGGCCCCTCTCTGCACACTGCCTGTGTATTATTTAGATTAGGGCAGCTTCTCTCTTATCTTTTACAAGCTGGATAAATCCTCCTCTGAGCTGGCTGGGCTTTCACATACTGAGGAATTACATACAGGCAGAGCTGTCTGCACTCTGCAGGAAGAAACAGCCTGACACTTCAGTGGAAGATAGCTGCAGGGGGAAAGAAACACACAAATGATCTCTTGAGATTCAAAAGGAAGGGTGTATACAGCCTGCTTGTATACAGATGTATTTTTCTATGTGTGGACATACTGTACATCAACCTACTTCCTGTTTAGGTGGCCATTTTGTTTGTTTATAAACAAACTTTTAAAAACTGTTTTTAACCACTTTTAATGCGGCGAGGAGCGGCGAAATTGTGACAGAGGGTAATAGGAGATGTCCCCTAACGCACTGGTATGTTTACTTTTGTGCGATTTTAACAATACAGATTCTCTTTAATAGGGGCTTCAACATACCACTTAAAGTAAACCCAGTTACTGACCTTAACTTACTCTTCCTATTCAAAACCCTGTTACAGATGCCTAATGCTAACTAACTAACTAACCCTAACCAATAAAAAAAAAAACAGAAACCAACTTGACCACAACCCACCTTTTGTGACTCTCTGCCTAAAGTTCTTTGTCACATGCCTCCTATCTTTAAAACCACTAGGTTGGTACCTAGTCATATGGCATCAAATCCATCTGCCCCATATTGCAGCCTTACTACTGATTAGGATTACAGCAACCTACATTTCTTTAAAAAAAATACACACAAAAAGGCCATGGAAATTATATTACAATGTAAAGCAGCTGCTCTGAGTGCAAAATGACAGTGACTCTAAAACAAGATATCTCTTTTACCTTTATGGTTTACAAATATATAGGTTTCATATGTAATTAGCTTTCAGGACCAACTATTCAGTAGGCATTCTCTTTGCAAAGTTTTATTGTCTAGTCTGCTTGTAAAGAGTAATTGTGCTTTAATTATATACAGCTATAATAACCTTTCTTTTGTCATTACAAACAGCACATAACTGCTTATGAGAAAATATAGTTATTTACTTCATTTGTGTAAAAATGGAAAACAGAAGGCTTGGGACAAAGTTAATCTGCAATTAAACACATTGCAGTGCTTTAACCTAGGAATGAGTTCTTATAATTCAAGTAATTAGAGCAAAGGAATATACTATTGTTATGCGTGTACCTAAGGAGAAAGAACCACAGAAGATAGAAAAGAAGAGAAATATCTAAAATATAAGCAACAGAGCCCTTTGATGGTCATAGATTATCCATGTCAGTTATATCACAAACCAGTCTTTTGTGCCATCTAGTGGAGTCGTTTTTTAAAGCAGCTTTTTCTGGAAAGCATAGCAGTAATTCTTACACAGTAGGTATTTTCAAAGAGGATATATGGACACAAACTACTTCAAGCTATTCCGACTTAAAGAAAGCGAACCTGAGCTCTTGCACAGCAGAGAAGGAAAATATAGAGAGATATCCACCCTGTGTGTGTTTATAGAGAACAGCCTGTCTAATTCTCCCTTACCTGAAATTAATGAGCCAGTGTAATTTGAGCTGTCAGCTGAATTCTGAGCTAATATGTAAATACAGGAGGTTTACCCTATCTGTGCTTCCAGTAAACCAGGAAGTAAACACTGCAGCATCTCTGTAGGAGCTCTATAAGTGTAACAAGGATTTTTTTCTTTAAAGGTTATTCTGCTGTTGCTTATCTTTTAGAGCTGAGAAGGCATTCTGAGTTCAGGTCCGCTTTAAAGCAAACCTGAACTGAAAATGAACGTATGCGAAAATTAATTGTATGAGTAGTATGAATCATAAATAAAAAACATAGACTCTCCTGGACTCTCATATTTTTCTTTTCAGTTTAAGGGCATGACAAAATTCTAAACTGCAGACATGACAGTGTAATGTAAAATCTATATTCTTCTGTTGCAATACAAAAGCGTTTGGGTTTCTGTGTACTTTTCTGGATCACCTGGGTTGAATTTGAGTGCTGCTGGACTGCATTATTCTCATAGAAAAAAAGTACGGTAATAGTGTTTTAGCTCTTAAAAATCCAACATAAATAAATAAATAATACTAGAAAGGGACCTCAAATATATTAGTATAGGATTAGTATACTATGTAACCATGTTAATCTCATCATGTCCCTGGGTCTGTGCGCTTTGCCCAGTGCGCATGTATGGCACGCAGGCGGACTAGGGACAGCAGGAGGACAGGTGCAGGGGCGGGTGTGTGTGTGTGCACACCGTGGCTGTGTGCGCATCGGGGAGCGTGGATGCACATGTCAGGGAGCACGATCATGCGTGCATTAGGGAGCATGGTTGTGTGCGCACACGGGAGTGTGGCCATTGTGGGGGGGGGGGAGGAACAGCTGAGCCTTAGCGCACATTTGTAAATGGGTGGGATGATTTCTAGTTATATATAAACTGAGTCTGCTTGGCTTTGTTTTGATCCAAAGGTGATGGAATGGGCTTGCTTCATACATTACCCTTACCCTTGCCCTTAATCAAACATAACACACTGACTGGGAGTTCATTAGACCTCTTAGCAAGACTATAGTAAGAAAAATTTAACATAAAGTGGACACTTAATTTTCCTTTTAAATTTTCACATAGTAATCCTATATACTAACCAAAGGTTGTAAATATGGACGCACCAAGAAGAAACCGAGGGCAGTGGCTTAGATCACTGTGATCGAATCTGCTGTGAAATCGTTGCGCAAACGCTGTCAGAACAATCGATTTCCGTCCGAAATCAATCGTTCCCGTCTATTCCTGTCGATCCGTCCGTGCAGAAGCTTTTGCTCGATCGCCGGCGGGTCGGGTGTGCGTCGATAGCGGCGTTCGAATGCCCAACGCAATACAGCGGCAATACATTACCTGCTCCGGCCGGCGCGAGTCCCCCCGATCTCCGCTGTCTTCTTCTCCGCTGGGCTCCAAGTCCGGCAGGCTTCACTGAACTTCCTGTCCCGGCAGGAAGTTTAAACAGTAGAGTGCCCTCTACTGTTTAAGCTTCCCCGGGAAGTGAAGTGAAGCCAGCCGATCCGGAACCCATCAGAGAAGAAGACAACGGAGACCAGAGGACTCACGCCAGCCGGATCAGGTAATGTATGCGGGGGGGGGAGGAGGGGGCGGCGGCAGCGGCACCTTCACAGATTGTGATCGGTTTCATGCTGAAAGTATTTTTATTTGTTGAAAAGACAGATTATCATGCACATGCATGAAAAAATTGCAAGTAAACTCTCAATACTTATAAAATGAATGCTACTACCTAATAATATGATTAGCCTCGGAATTTTCAAGAAAATATTGATGATGGAGGAGTGATGGAATTTTAAAAAAAGCATTTTCCCATTTATATCCTCCACAGTCTAGACTGGTCCTCTGAGAGAGAGCAAAGGGCATCTTTTTCCATGTAAAAACAATATAAAAAGCTGAATATTACCTGCGTATTACATTTCCAGCAACACACTGCCTTCCAGCTGCAGGCTTGAATTGTCAGCCTTGATTTGTGTTCATTAATCACACCAGCAAATACAAGAGTGCACAGTTATGTCTTCCAAGATGTAGTGCAGGTTGTGATTAATCAACACTGATTGGCATTTTAACTCCTTATTGCCTATACAGGAGAGGGTTATCACCACAGAAGAGCCAGGCATTCTTCCAGAAACAATAGAGGTAAACTGATCCTGACTCCTAACACAAAGGGCAGCTATCAACACCCAATAACTATGTAGAAAATATTTCCATAACTGGCACAAGAACAGACACCCAAAAACAAGGCAAAAATGATAGCAGTTTCTGAAGCAATTATGCAGACATTCACAAATTCAATCACTTCTGGTGAGTGCGGCACCCATGAGCCAATTTAACAAACACAGCTGAAGGATCACCACGGATGTTTAACTTACACTTGCCATCTGAAGAAACTGCTAAAGATTTTCTGCTTTCCACGCAGACTAGGGGAATGCTAATCTTGTTTAATGCACTCTTTGTATGCTAATTACAGCTCCCTTGTTTACATATATTTAACCAACATTAAAAACGCACAACACCAAAGATGAAAGCTAGAAGGCTAAATATAAACAGAAAATGTATGTGGGGGGGTTTCCTGTTACATCAGATTGAAGGAAAATGTTTGATTACATTATTACTGCATCAAAAATCATCTTTAATTAAACAAAACAATGCCACTGTAGGCTTAATTTACTGAGGCTGGGGAACACAGAGAATGCTGAAGAACAGAAGTCATCCAGTAAACATGGGATGAATTATACAACAAAAAAGTGTCTTCTATTAGCTGGTAAAAGTGTGCAACTATGGCCTGGATTGTTGTAGGTTATACCAGAAATTGCTAAAGCTAGTAAACTAAAGATTGAGCTGTTATGTTGGGAATACACGTGTCGATTCTGGCGCTCGATTCTGCGCCCGATTGTTTTGCCCACTCAATTCTCTTATCTTCCGCTCATTTTTCTTATCTTTTTTTAATTAACTTCAATAGTGAATTTAAAGGCAAAACAATCGAAACCGTGATCGGACATGTCGGAAATTATCTATCTAACCATCTTAATTGCTCAGAATCGAGCCGTATATTCCCAGCATTATATATGAATATGTTGTAGCGCTTATTTATGCAATATCGGTTGGCAGCATAGAGTTAGTAAGGAAAACCACTACCTCACACACTTAAAACATCAATCAAATAACTATTGCGCCTATGCAAATCAATAATGCAACCATTTTTATTTTAAATAAAATATGCCTGCAAATTCCGCACATCCAATATGTACAACAATATTCTGTGCTAATAAAGTGATTCTCATTCACAATGTCATTAATCCTACAAATGCCATCAGACTGTATTCAAAATCCACAGCAGCTGCCAAAAAATGTAACTATTGTCATGAGTCACTTCCTGCTTGCACCTATATTGTTTATAGAATGACCTAATTTTTATCAAAAAGATAGTACATATGATATAAAAGGGGGAGGGGGTACTCTTCATAGCTACACATAAAAACATAAAAACAGGGATATCCAGTTAACTCCGTATCAGAAAAATGATCAAAAATGATTAAAAAAGATAGTTCATGCCGTAGTTGAATGATTGATTGTGCACAGTTCATCCAGAAGTTCTAACAGACCGTTAGCACCGTAACCAATAAACTCCGTATAAAAAATATAATAGTTAAAAATGACAGTTCATGCCGTAGCTATGCGGTCATATGCAATTCATCCAATAGCTTTACTGCAATCGATAGTACGTTCTGTCGTAGCTATACGGCCATACACAGTTTATCCAATAGCCTTAATGCACTTGATAACACTTTCTGCCGTCTTAGCAGCAAACTCACATATCCCGGAGGGTGATATAGGAGATTCCGATCTCGGAGCTTTCAAAAGAAAGCTGCTGTGCATTTTGAATACAGTCTGATGGCATTTGTAGGATTAATGACATTGTGAATGAGAATCACTTTATTAGCACAGAATATTGTTGTACATATTGGATGTGCGGAATTTGCAGGCATATTTTATTTAAAATAAAAAAGGTTGCATTATTGATTTGCATAGGCGCATGAGTTATTTGATTGATATTCCCAGCATTAGGCTATGTTCACAGTGGGACAATGCATTGCAAATTGCAAAAAGCAGGATCTCAATGAAGAGTAAAAGTTCTCGGGTTATACATGTAGTAAAATGAATATAGTGATACAGTGTTAACAAAGTATGCTTCACTGCAACTAATAACACACACGCCATGTGCTACTGCACTGCATGCATCGTGTTATGTCATTTACACTGCACTGCTAACACGCCGATATGAATGCACCATTACAATTTAATTGAATTGTGTTGTTCGACACAATGCACGATAATGCCTAACTGTGAACAATTACAGTCACATTTTTAATACATCCTGGACAGTCTGGGCTCAGCAGCATAAGTGTAATGGCCCTGAACTATGGCGGCCTAGGTAGTATCTTCCACCAAACTCTACACTATCACTATGGTTACCAGCAAGTATACAAGATACCAGCTGCAGACTAAAGCTGATGGTTAATATTTAATTCAGGTACATTGACCATCAGCAAAGGGATATTGTCACAAATGTCTGCGACACTTTCTTTTTTGGGAGGACACACTGAGATCACCGATAACACACAGCACGGTTGGTCACACGGGTATTGATGTGGCCCTGTGTGGGGGTAACACACAGCACGCTTTGTGTTACATACATGATACATCAGTGACACTCAATCACTTTTGCACGGTGACAGCTGGCTATAACGGTGTATTAAGGCGTGTACACACGCTAGATTCCTGCAAACCACGGGTCATCAGACCCGCCCGCAGGACAGCCGTTCTGCTGTCAGTTTGCCAGTGTGTACAGTCTGTCAGCAGGCGTAATATGGCTGGTTTTGACTGTCGGCAGAACGGCCGCCCTTCGGGTGGGTCTGACGACCCTTCGTTTGCAGGAATCCAGCATGTGTAGGCGCCTTAAGCCACAAAGCAGAAAGAGAAAATATCCAGTGAGATCAGTTGTGTGGACAAAAATATCTTGCCTATGTCAGCGGAGAATTATCAGACAAGAAGTTTAGTTTGAGAAGATTGAATAGCAACAGTTGCTCAAAAAAAACACTCATTGCACCAACGGATGGTCACTGAGATGCAAGATTTATGCAAATTTTGTATGCAAATGTTTGCAGCTTAAACATGGGTCAATGGAATTCCACATTGGTGTACATGGATTTATTTATGCACCTGGTTAAGCACTTGCTTAACACAAGACGTTTAAATTTGCACCATGAGATAAAGTGAAGAAGGCAGTAATATAACAAAAATAACAGGTAAGAATACTATACAATGCAAAGACAGCCATGCTATGTGCAGATTTACTTATTTGTTTATTTACTCTTGTTCTGTCTATGTGTAATGTAAAAATGGTAACCGAGAAAAGAATTTCGATTTTTTATCTAATTTTTATTTTGATAGATGAATGCATGAATGGAATCATACATAGAAGGATATTCCATATCCATTTCTGATACAGAAAACAGCAGACATAAGGCAAGAGTCTTTATTTCATTGCTGTGTATTAGTGGAACACTCCTGCTAAGGGCTGTTTTGAATCTTAATTGGATCAGCTTTATTTTTTGGTATGTCTGCGGCCTCTAGCACACAACACTGTGTAAAAACAGCCCTCAGCCACTAAGCATTTTTACCACTAGCAACAAAATGAAAACATGCCATAAAATGATTAATTGCATGAATTAACTTGAAGGGATACGTCAAATAAATACATGTAATCTATAGATCATATTTGTACATTTGACAGCTGAGTGACAATAATGCTCACTATTATGAATTTACCAATCCATGGGCAGGGAGCTCACATCCCATGCAGTGTTATTGTGCAACCCAATGTGCATCGTGTGAACAACCCCACTACTGACTGAGGGCTGGAAACCACTAGAGCACTTTTTTGAGAGTTTAGGGATCGATTTAAAGAGACACTAAAGCAAGAATAAATCTCGCTTCAGTGCTTATATTCAGCAGGGGCATGTGTGCCCCTGCTAAAACGCCGCTATCCCGCGGCTGAACGGGGGTTCCTTGCCCCCAAATCCCCCCCTGCAAAATCAACGACCAACTTGGTCGTAGATTTTGCTGCTGTTGAGGCAGGGCTAATGGCTGCAGCCCTGCCTCTCAGCACCGTCTATCAGCGGCACATCGCCGCCTCTCCCCCACCCCTCTCAGCAAAGGAAGACTGAGAGGGGCGGGGGAGAGGCGGAGATACGCGCTGACAGACGCGCGTGAGGCAGGGCTGCGGCGGTTAGCCTTGCCTCTATGCGGAAGAGATCCCCAGGAACAACGGAGGGGATTTGGGAGGTAAGGGACCCCCGTTTAGCCACGGGATAGCGGCATTTTAGCAGGGGCACACATGCCCCTGCTGAATATGAGCTCTGAAGCGAGATTTATTCTCGCTTCAGACTCTCTTTAACGCTCTGCCAAAGTAAATAAAAATAACAAATTCCAAGCTTTGGCTCAGGTACACTTTAACCACTTTAACCCCGGCGGTACGAATTTCTCCGTCCCTTTTTTCCCCCCTACAAAACCAGGGACGGAGAAATCCGTACCTTCCGCGCTACCGCCGCTGTCCGCGCTCCCGCCGCTCGTGTGTTCGCACCCGCCGCTCGTGCACGCCGCCGCCCGCTCGCCCGGAGATCAATGAACGGGAAAATCCATTCCCGTTCGTTGATCTAAGCCCCCGCAATGATCGGCTGCTTCCTTTAGAAACAGCGCGATCATTGTGATTATTCCAGCCTCCTACTGCTTCCTGTAAGCGTCCTTCCGGATGCTTACAGGTCGCATGAATACCAACTCACTGTGGCCATCTTGTGGCCAAATAGTAAACTACACCTTAAAGAATTTTACACAGTCAAATACATTTTTTTACACAATAAATTAACTCATTACCTCCCACACTTCCCAATTATTATTTTTTTGTAATTAAAAAAAAAAATACAATAAAAAAAAACATAAATAGTTACCTTAGGGACTGAACTTTTTAAATATTTATGTCAAGAGGATATAACACTGTTACTTTATAAACTACGGGCTTGTAATTAGGGATGGACACAAAACTGAAAAAAATGCACCTTTATTTCCAAATAAAATATTGGCGCCAAACATTGTGATAGGGACATAATTTAAACGGTTTTATAACCGGGACAAATGGGTATATACATTTCATGGGTTTTAATTACAGTAGCATGCATTATTTAAAAACTATAATGGCCGAAAACTGAAAAATAATATTGTTTTCCCACATTTTTTCCTATATTCCCATTAAAACACATTTAGAATAAAATAATTATTGGCATAATGTCCCACCTAAAGAAAGCCTAATTGGTGGCGAAAAAAACAAGATATAGGTAATTTCATTGCGATAAGTAATAATAAAGTTATAGACAAATAAATGGACGGAGCGCTGAAAGGTGAAAATTGCTCTGGTGTTCAAGGGGTAAAACCCCTCAGTGGTGAAGTGGTTAAAGTGTGAGTCTGGGGTGAGTTATAAAAAAACAAAAACAAATAGATACTTACATAAGGAGAGAAAAGGCTCTGGGTCCTATAGAGCCTTCCCGTTCTCCTGGTGCCAGATATAGCCAATAAATGTGAATTTGGTTACAAAAGGGCGCCATATGTAGTCAGTAAATGTGAATCCGGTTATATAAGGACACAGGATATAGCTGATAAATGTGATTTCATTTATAAAAGGTCACTAGATAAAACCAATAAACGTGATTTTGTTTATAAAAATGTGCCTGTTTGTAGCCAATGAGTGTGATTCCATTTACAAAAAGCAGTGGATGTAGCCCTATTAAAATATAATCCTAACCCAAATCTTAATCCCCCTAGCAGCTAACCTTAACCCCTATAGTGCTGTCTAACCTTAGCCCCCCATGGTGGTGCCTAACCTTAACCCCACCATGGTAGTGCCTAACCTTAACCCTTCCATGATGGTAATTGTAGTAGGGGTGATACAGGACCCTGTAGAAAAAGGCACAGGAGACAAAAGACAGGAGCCCAGTAGTGCAGTATGTCAATAAACACAATGGAGGTAGATAAATAGGAAGAAGCACTACTTACAAAGGAAGGTTGCAAGGGGCAACCAACCACGGGAAGCAGGTGGAGACAACAAACCCGACTCCACTCGGCGTGGTCCTATCCAGAACCGGAAGGATGGTCGCTCTCTTTTTTTTTTTAAATGGCAAAATAAGTCCACTTTTGCCAAAGATTTTTATTATCAGCACAGGCAACGCGTTTCGCGGGTCTCAGCCTCATCAGGCCAATAGCAGTGCCAAATAAAATAAATCATCCAGCCTCTCTATGCTGGATGATTTATGTTATTTGGCACTGCTATTGGCCTGATGGAGCGGGCCGAGACCCGCGAAACGCGTTGCCTGTGCTGATAATAAAAATCTTTTGTAATTATTACTGAGATTTTCGTCATTGAGGTAAGCCACCTCATATCTTCTATCGTTTTCAAGCTGAATTTAGATGCTTTTATCACACCAGGGCACGTCTTTCCCTCCTTGTTGCTCCCATGATGGTGCCTAACCTAAACCACCCCCATGGTGATGCCTAACCTTAATCCCCCAATGGTGCTGCCTAACCATAACCCCACCATGGTGGTGCCTAACCTTAACCCCCCCCCCCCCATGGTGATGCCTAACCTTAACCCCCCCAATGGTAGTGCCTAACCTTAACCTTCCATGGTGGTGCCTAATCTTAACCTCCCCTGGCACCTAACCATAACCCCCCATGGTGGAGCCTAATCTTAACACACCCATGGTGGTGCCTAACCTTAAACCCCCAGTCACCTAACCTTACCTCCTCCCACCCCATGGCAGTGCCTGGCCTTAACCATGGTATTCAGTGAGACTGTCGTACCTACAATTTTTGAAGGATTTAACCAGTATTTGGTGTGATAGCCGATATGTGTGGGGAAAATGTAGCATCATAATTTTGTTGAGAACATATAGATAAAAAGTTAATAGAAAATACAGATGAGAAGTTGATGGGAAAATATAGCTGAAAATTATAGCAGCAAAATGTATACACAAGAGGGGAATGTGTGCATCTATCAGGTTAACCTCTTCTCTCCCTGCACTACGTGTTACATGACTGCAGAATGCTAGTAACTGTTTGTTCAGCACCGTTATCATATGTTAAGCACCCCCTACAATT
The DNA here is from genome assembly GCF_040937935.1 of Hyperolius riggenbachi. Classification (NCBI taxonomy): domain Eukaryota; kingdom Metazoa; phylum Chordata; class Amphibia; order Anura; family Hyperoliidae; genus Hyperolius; species Hyperolius riggenbachi. Next base: position 296,298,693 of record NC_090648.1, on the reverse strand, counting down.
CCTTCAACCCGCAGATATGGAGTGTGAAGCTATTACAACACAGGGATTGAAAACCTCATAATAAAATATGACAAATGCTTAAACATGGAAGCTGATTAGGTGGAAAATAATAAGAAAATACATTGGGGTTGATTCACTAAACCGTGGTAAGACAAATAGCATGCCTTATCAGAGATAGCACGCCTTATCAGAGATAGCACGCTTTATCAAAGATAACATGCCTTATCAAAGTGAACATGCCTTATCAGAGTAGCATAGCAAGCGCTAGGAACTTATGCCTGCTAATTGGCAATTGCACTCATCCTGCCCTGAGCTACTGCAGGCTCTTAGCGCTCTCTATACTACGCTGATAAGGCATGTTATCTCTGATAAGGCGTGCTATCTCTGATAAGGCTTGCTATTTGTCATAGTATGGTTTAGTGAATCAACCCCATTGTGTCTAAAATAAATAAATCAAATGTTTCCTTTACTGATTAATTAAAAATAGTGGTTCCATTCCAGATGACCCTGATATTTTGCTACCAAAATGTGTTTACACGAAAATATTTATCCTTAAAATTGAAGTATCTCTTACTTTCTAACATACGATGAAATCATGCTGATAAAAAAGGACCAGTGTGGTTGGAATAGTGTAAAATGTCTTCTGCTCATGAAGTTTTTATGGTATGAGTGGTGGAGCTAAGATTGGAAGTGTGCCTGATGTTGCCCTCAAAGATGTCTTTTTTTATCTCAAAAAGTTGGAGAAATGCTGAGAGGCCTCTTCTGAATTTTTGGTTTTTAGATTTAATATGCAAGAGACCACCATTGATGTGATGTTTCTGTGGTGATGGATTGCCTTGTGTGCTAAGTTCTGTACAATTTTTATAGTTTTTTTTTTCAAGACAAAAATAAATTACGTGCATGCAAATGCATGTTTGTGCCTGCACACGCACACACAGAAAAAAAGCCTTTTCTAAAGTATTTTTAATTCATGTTTTACATTCATGTGTTTACGAGATATAAGGAGTCATTGGGGATTTAGAGGGGATTAATTCTCTATAATATTATTTCAAATATTTGTATATCAGGTCTTCAATCAAAAAAAATAAGCCATTCATTCTATCACTTTGAATGCTGATCTGAAAAAAAAAAAAGTTTACAGATTATAAATCCCCTTTAAAATTCCACTGACCCCCTTCTAGTTCTTGTACAATATCAACTCACCAGGATGTGAGGAAATATTTAAATACTTACATTTTGGTACAGTACAGTGGGTTAAATATACAAAATGTATTTCATTTATATTTAGGTGCTTGGTGCTAAAGTAGGATTTCAGTGCCACCTACTGATCAAATGCAAATATGCACAATTATGGAGCAAGAACGAAGCATTGAAAAATTAGCCATTTTCATTTAGAACATTGATGAGGATTGATTGCTGTTTTGTACAATAAAAGTAGGGTTTGAAAGGTAAATCCAAACGCCCAGAGTTTTTTAAAAATATTTTACATTTAGGGTCTCATCCATGCAATAATCATTTAAAATCATTCAAAAAACAAAACATTGGCTGTTCACCCATGACGTTATTTTTTTCTAATAGATTGTCACTTTTCAGCATGATTGCCGGTTTTAAAAATACTTCCTCTTTCCATAGTTCATCACCACCAATTGCTCGACTGCCTTTGAGTTGTAGACTGCACTCATGCTGGATCCCAGTGCTGGAGGGAAGATGTATTCCATAACCACTATGCTACTCTTTTTGATGAGTGTTAACTTTGCATTCCTCAGAAGTACAATACATTTACCATATGCCAGTCAGCCATGTTCAATCTTTTTGAAGAAGAACATGTGCCCCTGGAATGGCTTCTCAGGGTTTTTTTTAACCCATCTTCCTGTTTTATAGGTTCAAACTGTGTATTTTTGGGGGGAGAATGTTATATTGTCCGTCAGTCCATGAAGAGCAGCTGATAGGTGTTACAATCATGCCCTTATGTAAGACCTACAAATGCATAAAGCAATATTGTGGAGTGTAGAAATCATACTTCCATTGCATCGTATGCCATGGTGCGAAATCTATGTTCTCCCAACAAAGTTACAACCATCATCATAGGCTGTACTGTGCTGCACAATATTGTGTATAACAGATTTCCACTGGATATTGATGAGGTGTAAAGCCAGTGGATTAGGGATTAGGAAATTCCTGCTGCTGATAGTGATTCCACAGAGGCTATTATTATAATGCTGACTGTTGTTTGCACTAAGCAATTTAGTAAACTTTGCTTCCTAATATTCCCTTCTCCATAACCTTCTGTTGAAATGTATTTTTTTTCTTGACAGGTATAACTTACCTTTACTTGGTGACTATGTAGATTTTTCAGCTACATTCACAGTGGGACGTTGCGGAGCTGTGTTACAGTCTTATAACCCAGCTCACTGCACTGCCATATTAAGCCTAAGAGACGTTCACAGTCAGTGGCGTAGCTACAAACCTCTGGGCCCCAATGCGGAATCTGGATGTGGGCTCCCCCCTCCCCACGGCAACAACAGCCCCCCTCCACCGGCAACACCCGACGCACACACATATCCAAATCCCTATAGCCAGCTATAGGTCCCCCCAGTATAGGTAGCCAGGCATAGGTAAGCCAGTATAGTTGCCCCCGGTATAGGTTAGCCAGGTAGGTGCCTCCAGCATAGGTAGCCAGTATAGTTGCCCCCAGTATAGGTTAGATAGGCAGGCGCCGCCGGTATAGGTTAGATAGGTGCCCCCAGTACAGGTTAGCTAGGTGGGTGCCTCAAATATAGGTAGCCAGAATAGTTGCCCCCAGCATAGGTTAGATAGGTAGGTGCCCCCAGTATAGGTTAGTTAGGTAGGTGCCTCCAATATAGGTAGCCAGTATAGTTGCCACCTGTATAGGCTAGCTAGGTGCCTCGAATACAGGTTAGACAAGTAAGTGCCCCCAGGTTAGATAGGTAGGTGCCCCCCAGTATAGGTTAGATTAGGTAGCTGCCCCCCAGTATAGGTTAGATGAGGTTGGTGCCCCCCAGTATAGGTTAGGTAGCTGCCCCCCAGGATAGATTAGGTAGCTTTCCCCCAGGATAGGTTAGATTAGGTAGCTGCCCCCAGGATAGGTTAGAGTAGGTAGCTGCCCCCCAGAATAGGTTAGAGTAGGTAGCTGCCCCCCGGGATAGGTTAGAGTAGGTAGCTGCCCACCAGGATAGGTTAGAGTAGGTATCTGCCCCCCAGGATAGGTTAGAGTAGGTAGCTGCCCCCCAGGATAGCTTAGAGTAGGTAGCTGCCCCCAGGATAGATTAGGTAGCTACCCCCCAAGATAGATTAGGTAGCTGCCCCCCAGGATAGATTAGGTAGCTGCCCCCCAGGATAGATTAGGTAGCTGCCCCCCAGGATAGGTTAGATTAGGTAGCTGCCCCCCAGGATAGGTTAGATTAGGTAGCTTCCCCCCCCCCAGGATAGGTTAGGTAGGTAGCTGCCCCCCAGGATAGGTTAGGTGGGTAGCTGCCCCCCAGGATAGGTTAGGTAGGTAGCTGCCCCCCCCCCCAGGATAGATTAGGTAGGTAGCTGCCCCCCAGGATATGTTAGGTAGGTAGCTGCCCCCCCAGGATAGGTTAGGTAGGTAGCTGCCCCCCCAGGATAGGTTAGGTAGGTAGCTGCCCCCCCAGGATAGAGTAGGTAGCTGCCCCCCCAGGATAGGTTAGGTAGGTAGCTGCCCCCCCAGGATAGATTAGATTAGGTAGCTGCCCCCCAGGGTAGGCTAGATTAGGTAGCTGCCCCCCCAGGATAGGTTAGGTGGGTAGCTGCCCCCCAGGATTAGGTAGGTAGGTAGGTGCCCCCCCCATAATGAAGGGGGGAGCCGCAGCTGCGGGGAGGGCAGCCCGACCTCTCCCTCCCTTCCTCTCCCCGGGCCCCCCCCCCCTTCAAATGCAGAGTGCGCGGCGCACGGAAGCGCTGTAGTAGGCAGTACTCACCTCCGTCCCTGCGCCGCTGATCTCCTCCCGCTCTGTATAGATGTTGTTACACACTGCTTCCTGTTTAGCCGGAAGCAGTGTGTATCAGCATCTATACAGTGGGAGGAGATCAGCGGCGCTTGGAACGCAGGGACGGAGGTGAGTTCAGCCTACAGCGCTTCCGTGCGCCGCACACTCTGCATTTGAAGGGGGGGGGGCCGGGGAGAGGAAGGGAGGGAGAGGTCGGGCTACCATCCCCTCGCGGCTGCGGCTACCCCCTCCCAATAGCGCGCACGGGCAGCACGGGCACTACAAAAAGACATGGCCCCCCCCGGGCTCCTCCCCCGCCTCTTCAGGAGCCGGGCCCGGTCGCCGTGGTGACCGTTGCCACCACAGGCCCTACGCCCCTGTTCACAGTGCAATGTTAGCGTTGCATTGTAACGTTTAGCATTATGGTAATGCACTACTGTAGTGCGTTACCTCTAAACGCACACCTTACCAGATACAGGAAAGCATGCTTTACAGTACCTACTGTATGTGATAGTAACGCAGTGTTAATATGCATTACCACCTTTTTTTGCGTTGCGTTGTAATGCTGCATTGTGACTAACGTCACATTACAACGCAACATCCCACTGTGAAAAAGGCCTTATTCCTATTCTATCCTATTTTATTGTATTCTATTCTGGTCTAGTCTAGTTTATTCTTGCTTAAAAGAAGAAAAATAACCTTAAAATATGTATTGAGTTATATCACAAAAATGTGTCAGTTACTAAAATACAAATGTGTATGTAAGAGTCTTTACTTTCCTAAGGTATAAAAAGATGAATATTTTTCTGGCCCTGCACAATCTTGCTTGAAGATATCCACTTGAGCATGCAACACCTCATCAATCAATACAAAAACTCTTTTTAGAGCTACCTTTATATTCACAAGAGATCTAATACTTTTACGTTTTTTGTTGCTCTTGAAAAGAAATCCTTTTTTTCAACTTTAAAATGGGATGAAACACTGCAGAATAAAAAAAAAAACAATATAACATTGATTCAAATGTATATAAATCATTCCTCCCAATAAGTAATAATTGCACGTTCAGGACCAAACATGAACCTGTTTTAACCTGCAGTCTTTTAGTGACCAATGCTGAACAGAAACAAGTAGATTTTATTATGATTGTGTGATTGCAATTTTTAAGCGTTTGTATTTTTTGTTGTTGTTGCCTCTTAGGCCCCATTCACACTAGAGCATTTTGCCGGCGATTTTGGCAAAACGCTCAAGCGCTAACGCTTTTTAAAGCACTAGTGCAATAATAACCTATGGGCCCATTCTCACTTGGGCGATTTGCGTTAATTGCTGGCGATTAACGCAAATCGCCCCCCAAAAAAATTGTATCCTGCACCATTTTCAGGCGATTTCCCGGCAATCACGTTTAATGCTATAGAATCGCTAATCGCGATCGCGGAAAATCACCCCAAGTGTGAATGGGGCCTCACTGGATTTTACAGAACACAGGCCAGCACTTTGCTGGGAAAAAAGTAAAGGCAGAATGAGGTCACACTGTGGACTCACTGGCCTACCTTAAAGAGACTCTGTAACAAATTTTTCAGCCTTAGTTCTTCTATCCTATAAGTTCCTATGCCTGTTCTAATCTGCTCTGGCTTACTGCAGTCTTTCCTAACTGCACTGTCTCTGTAATAAATCAATGTATCTTTCCTCTGTCCTGTTTGTCGGGCTAAGGATTGATTGTGTGGAATGTGCAGGGCTGCTTGTGATTGGTAGAAGCGATACACACCCTCTGCAGGCCCCCTGCACACTGTGAATGACTCACACACTATGCTTAGCTGAGCCTATTAGAAGCTGGTTAGTTTGTTTGTAAACACTGCCTAAAACTGTTAACCACCCTGGCGTTCTGATTAAATCGCCAGGGTGGCTGCGGGAGGGTTTTTTTTAAATAAAAAAAAAACTATTTCATGCAGCCAACTGAAAGTTGGCTGCATGAAAGCCCACTAGAGGGCGCTCCGGAGGCGATCTTCCGATCGCCTCCGGCGCCCAGAATAAACAAGGAAGGCCGCAATGAGCGGCCTTCCTTGTTTTGCTTATATCGTCGCCATAGCGACGAGCGGAGTGACGTCATCGACGTCAGCCGACGTCCTGACGTCAGCCGCCTCCGATCCAGCCCTTAGCGCTGGCCGGAACTTTTTGTTCCGGCTACGCTGGGCTCAGGCGGCTGGGGGGACCCTCTTTCGCCGCTGCTCGCGGCGGATCGCCGCAGAGCGGCGGCGATCAGGCAGCACACGCGGCTGGCAAAGTGCCGGCTGCGTGTGCTGCTTTTTATTTGATGTAAATCGGCCCAGCAGGGCCTGAGCGGCAGCCTCCGGCGGTGTTGGACGAGCTGAGCTCGTCCAGACCGCTCAGGTGGTTAATTACAAGCCAGGATTGCAGCAGAGAGTGGCAGAAACAGCACAGAGGGGCACAGGAGAAAATAATGAATAGAATGGTATGCTTTTTATTGTAAGAATATTAGAGTACAGATTCTCTTTAAGGGCCCATTCACACTTGAGCGTTTTGTGGGCGATTTCGGCAAAATGCTCAAACGCTAGCGCTTGTGAAAGTGCTAGTGTAATAAAAGTCTATGGGCCCATTCTTACTTGTGTGATTTGCACTAATCGCCACAAATCACCCAAAAACGCGAAACGCAGACGCGTCGCCTGCACCATTTTCAGCAGTTTCCCAGCGATCGCATTTCAGTGCTATAGAAGCGCTAAACGCGATCGCGGAGAAAACGCTGCACTGTCCAGTGATTTTTCCACGGCAAAAATTGCTGGCGTTTTGCGTTTCTAAGTAAGAGTGGGCCCTAAGATGGACGCTCATCCATATTTACCATGGTGCCAGGCTTCAGACACAGGAAAAGCTGTTACAACAAATGCAGTACATTTATTGTAAGATTGCCAAATATTTTTTGTGTTTCAATCATTTTATTGAAGTTTTAGGTTTATAACAGAGCATATAGAACAGCAACGATTTTGTAAGAGGTAATGTAACAAATGACAAATACGTTGGCATTCATTTGTGAGAAAAGAAACTGATAACAATGCCTAAAGATAAAGGCTATAAGTTTGTAACAGCAAATACATAACAAAATAGAGCAGCCAAGAACATAGAAATGGAGTTTGCAATAGAAACAGAAGTTGCATGTTAATAATTTTATAGAAAGGCAACCGACATTTGTCTCCTCATTTGGGTATGGGAAGTACGGTAGCTAACTTTTTGTGTGCAGCATAAGGGGAGTCAGAAGCCACCCGCTCATAAAACCTAATAGGCCGGGTGGGGTCAGATCTCCTACGGCAAGTGGTTTGTAAGCTCAATTGGCCTAATCACCAGTGTGATTAGGAGTTAACAACTTAGTATGTGCATCGGGGAGGAGGGTATATTAAGGAAGAGTTATGGTTATGCTTGGCTGTTTGTAGTAAGGAGAAAGAAGCCAGCAGAGGCTTTAGTCATATAGCAAAAGGGATAGCAGTCATAGAGAGAAAAAGCATAGAAAGGAAGGAACAGAAAAAGATAATAGGAGAGAAGAGAGAGAGGTAAGAGATAGTAGGTGGGGGGCGTGAAGTGGTCCTCTGAAAGGCAGTGAAGCATCTAGAAACATCCAACCAAGATACTGTACATTCAGGTCATTTCAATCCATTTTTCGTAGTCCGGGCCGTATAGATATTCTATCAGGGGGTGCCAAATTTTAATAAATTTCTCCATTTTGTCTTCCACTCTGGCTCTTAATTTTTCAAAGAATAGGATACGTCCAAGTTTGTTTTTAACTTGGTCTATGGACAATGACCTAGTATTCCAGGCGGAGGCTATAGTGAGTTTGGTAGCTATAAATATGTAATTGACTAAGGAGTTTTGAGTATGCGTTAAATCTGTGTAGGGAAGACTCAAGAGGGCATTAGCCAGGTGTTTAGGTATGTGGACATGAAGTAGAGATGATATCCAGGTGCATATTCTCATCCATAATCTCCTATCTTACAGGACCACCAAATGTGACCTTAAGTGCCTAGAGAGGAGCACCCCCTAAAGCAATTAGGAGAATCAGACCTTTTGAATTTGGCCAATCTAGATGGTACTAAGTACCAGCGAAAGAGTATCTTGTAGTTGATTTCTAGCAAATCTGTATTGATAGAAGTAGTAGGAATATTGTTCCAGATAGCTAGAAGATCCTCATTGTCAATTGAGATATTAAGGTCTTTTCCCCAACTTAAGATATATGCTGGCTTGGTTGTACTACGGTTTGATGCCAGTTCTTTGTAGATTAGAGAGATAGTTCCAGGGGATAGCGGGTCTGTGGCACAGATGTTTTCAAATGCGGTCCGTGAGAGGGGAGAATCCAAATATTTTTTTTAATTCATTATACATAGTTTCTTCAAGCTTTAAAGATACAATTTAAATGAAAAAATTTTTGTTTAATTTTGTTTCCTTCATTTTGTTTCCTTTCTTTTTACATCCTGTACATTCGGTACTGACTAAACATGTGATCTCCTCGGTACTGTAGTGCCTGCAATATAAACCACACCCACCTCACACAAGGTGGCCAAGTACTTATTGATTTTTCTAATAACTATGATAGAATATCCTGGGAATCGATGTCTCTAACAATGCCCAATTGATCGTCAGTCTATCGCAAAGGATGGTAGGTAATGCTCAATCGGCACCAGGTTGGGAGTGCAACAGTGTCCGTTGTGTTCTTTTCATTGCCGTGGCGCTATTCCCTGTGTCTCCTCTCCTGGGGTGCCTGTGTCCCTCGACAAAGACTAGAGGCTGATCACTAAAAGCCCAGTATGTCGCTGAGGCTCTAATGTTTATTACAGGACACAGGCACTGGAGAAAAAACACAAAGAGAAGCGCCGTGGGATGAAGAAAAGACATGGGAGGAGGTGTGCCAGCGTGTAAGTGAGAGTATGCTCAGCTGCCAAGTTCCAACACTCTGCGTGGCAGGACGGGGGGGGGGGGGCGATGGGGGGGGTAGACGCACTTTAGAATCTCTGCCTCTGTTACTAGAGAACCTTGTCCCGGCACTGGTTAGAGTTAACAATTTTGTTTCCTTTCTGAAATTCCCTCCATTTGCGTTCATTTCAGCTGTCACAAAGGTATGCTGTGCAAACATATACTGATTATTCTGGTCAATTTGATTACTTGGATAACTAACAAGTCTGCTTCAATAAAGGGGAAGACACCCAACCTAAAATAGTAAAGAGGTTTAGGAGTATTTTTATATGATACACATCCAGTACATCCTATACAGCATCTGACATTTCTAAATACTAAACTAATAACCACTAGAGATGGCCCTAACTGTTCTGCTGGCGAATAGTTTGCTGCGAACAAGGGGTGTTCGCGGTTGCCCCCTCAGGCGAACACATGGCGTGTTTGACCCGCCCCCTATACATTATAATGGAGCCAAACTTTAACCCCTTACCCCAGAGTCAGCAGATACATGGCAGCCAATCAGCTATCCCTCCCACCTGGACTACCCCCCCTCCCTATCAGAAAGCCAGCACAGCAGCCATTTTGCAGCCTGTGTTCAGTGAGAGCGTTAGGTAGGTCTGTGTTCTGTGTCCTCAGTGAAAATTCTTGCTGCAACCTCATTGACCTGAACAGCTAAGCCCTTCTTAGGGCTGTTACATTGTTTTTCTTTCTATTGTATTGCTGCTGTGTCCAGTGCACCCATTAGCTGTTCGAGACAAGTCTGCTGGTCCAATAATCCTTCACCACCACTACTGGTATCTAGTATCCGCTAGTACCTCCTGTATAAGGCCTCAACAATGCAGAATCAGTGTTTTTTGGTCAATTAACTGTCAATGAACAATAGAGGCTGGAAAACCGTGATCGCCTGCACTCCCACGAATGTGAACACAAGCACAGCGGCCACTTCACACCACTACACAAAGATTGCTGCCTAGAGGACTAACATGTATGTCCTGAAGGTGTCAACTAGCAAAAACAATGATTTGCTCACCTGACATTATCATTAAAGCTCTTTGCTGATTAATGTGGTGCGTTTAACATCTGTCAGTGTTAACCGGGCCTAACCTTTACACTACCTTTTCGCTGTGTATGCACGCCGGACATTTTAAAGCACTTAATTTCACAAATTTAGGAATATACTGTGATTTCTGCCCTTTAGAGATTAAAACACGACTCTGCGTCAACGCTGTCATTTTTGGTGGGCCTTTTGCCATTAATCCCCCTCCGGCATGCCACAGTCCAGGTGTTAGACCCCTTGAAACAACTTTTCCATCACTTTTGTGGCCAGAAACAGCCCCTATAGGTTTTAAAATTCACCTGCCCATTGAAGTCTACGGTGGTTTGCCAGATTTGCAAACTTTTGTGGAAATTCATGTTCCAAGTACGCAAACCGAAAATGTGATGTTCGGGGCCATCACTAATAACATGTACATATAGGGAATATCAGATAATGTATCTGCCACTACATGTGCATCTAGGCAGTTCAACAGCCTGTATCATTATGCAAAGGATGACAGTGTTGGTCTAAACATTATGAGGAGCAATAGAGATCAAGGCGGCAGTAAGCTGGATGCCTGTCAAAGACTGCACTGTGCAAGTAATATATAGCCAAACAGATACATCACACAGGTGTACAAATGCCTAATCTTTCCTACTGCCCTACACATGATGGTTTTAGTCTATCATCAAATATTCTAAAGTAAGGTAAAGCTGTTTAACATAAAGAAACTTCCATATGAATTCTGTTTTATATGCATCATCTCTGTTGGTGGTTTTATATTGTTGAGATGTCTGAAGATTCTAGTATTCATAGATCACACAATTAAAGTCTACTTAAATTGGTGTATATCAATGCTTAGTTTTTAAAGAGAACCTATTTTAAGATAATAGGACACAGATGACATGCCTCTGTATCCATGAAATGGAGGAGGTGGGTGAAGCAATGCTGATTGACAAATGCCAGGTAAACAGAAGGCTAGCAACAATCAGATTGTCGCTGGCCTGGTGCTATTTTTCAGTGGAGCAAGCAGAGCCTAGTGGGGACTGGCAGCGGCAATAGAAGGACACAGATGCATGTCATTGTGCAGAGAATATGACTCTGTGTCCTACTATCTTTAGAAAATACACCTCAGGTTCTCTTTAAGACTAGTGGTTCCATGGCCAACTACATGTTCAACAATTGTTTCTTTGTTCTTCTTCTATGCAATAAAGTAAGTGCTATTAAATGGAGAAATACCTTCCCACCAACCAAACTGAGTAATAACTATCTTTCTTCAAAGAAGAATTTATGAAATCAGAAAAGGTTCCAGCTAGTTTGCCCACAGATCCAGTTTGTGGTTTTAAGCTCATGTTGTTGATATCATCTGAAAGTTGGGTAAGTCCTATTTATGTAATCTATGAATACTGTAAACACACATTTTAAGACCGAAGGATTTTCAACATCCATGATTCTCACTTGCATTACTTTGATGTGGTTTATTAATTAAAACTATGGCAAGAGGCACTGTAGTGACATATACAGAAGTAGAATGCGGTAAATTATTCAGTATACCCACTTTTATGTTAATTATACTGGTTTGAGCATCAGAAACACTTCCTATAGGTATATATTGCTGTACAGTATATTGGTATGTTTAGCCTAGGCCAGTTATGGCTAACCTTGGCACTCCAGCTGTGACAAAACTACAAATCCCATCATGCCTCTGACTCCCCGATGTATGCTTAGAGCTGTCAGTGTATTGCAATCCCTTATGGGACTTGTAGTTCCACCACAGCTGGAGTGCCAAGGTTAGCCATCACTGGCCTAGGCTGATTAGCTATGCGGAATTCTCCACCCCAGCGTATTCAGGGAGACCAGGTATATTTTGTACTGGGTTTGGAACTATAGTAAACAAACATTCACAGAGATCACCTGACAGGACTAAAAATGTTGCCACTTGTGATACATTTCCTAATGTAAATCAAGGTGAGTAAAGATTTATGGGCGAACACTGACTAAATATTCTATAAAAGGATATTGTAAAAGATAATACATTTTATTTAATATGTTATTTTCACTATAGTTCCTCTTAAATTGTGAGGTGTACCATTTACATTTATTAAATGAGAGACAGGCACTATAAATTGAATAAAAGTAGTAGTCAGTTGGACAACTTGTCCAAGGACAATAAGGGAAAAAATGCATTTTACAGCCGAATACTCTAGCTCATGTTCTAGCACTACCCAGGTGTTTGCAACTTAGCCAAACTTCAGATTTTTTCCAATCTTAGCTGATATTTCTGATTGCTAGCACACATATCACCGATCAACCTAATAAATCAAGGCAATAGAGAAAGTACTGAATTTTAACCAGTTTGTCAAATGTCTTTATTTTGGTGATTTTTTTTTTTTTAACAAAAACAAAACATTTTGGTAAATTTAAAAGCCAGCTATTACATTGTGAGTAATACTGATATTAAAATTTAACCATGGTCACCTAAAAAAAATGACAACATAAGATCCCTGCCTATAGCACTTGGATATAACAATTGCAAATAAACAATGCAAATATAAGAAGTCAAAATAAACTATAACAGAATTTTCACTTTAGTCTTGTAGTTAAATAAAAACTACTCATTTAATCTCTAGCGTTAGCAGTGAATAATAGGTGATATATTTCTAAAATTGACTGAAAGCAAATATTTGATATGTATCTAAAAATGCTCTTAAAAATATAACTTGCTGTTAACTGCAAAGAACTGTAGCCATTACAGTTAGCCATTACAGTTACAGTCCCACAACTTATCGATTGTTTGGCTAGGCTGGCAGGAATAAGCCCATTAATGGGTGCGATCCATTTGCAATCGATTACCATGGCTATTGGTAAAGATTGATCGACCAAAGAATTGTACTGTTAATGGCCACCGTTACAGAGTAAAGGCCCATACACAGTTGCAACTTGAGGTGCATACACGTTGCCTGTCACGATCAAGCTCATTCCTGCAGGCAAAACTGAAGATAATAAACACTGTACAGACAGTACTTGGATTTTGCTTGGATATACCCAAGCAACGTGAACTAATTTAGTGAAGCGGGGAGGAGAGCTGATGGTGCAGTGCGCAATGGAAAGGCTTCCAGCAGGCAGGATGAGTACAGGAACAATGTCTTTGATCGACACTATTGCTTAACAGTTTGGCATGCTGGATCTTTATGCAGCCTTGGGGATCACCTATACACATTTTTCTCAGCCAAAAGGCCCCAAACGGCTGCTTCAGCTGAGTTTCAGCTACCGTGTCCTAAGGATGGACATTAGGTTTCCCAGAATTATAGATTGAAGTATGAACAGATGTACTCAGATGTCCACAGGCAGCTTGATAAAAATCAGGCATGCTGGAAAACCATGCCTGATTGTTATTGTAATGTACTGCAACAGTCACCAGGAGCATTGCCTCTGCTTGTCCTTCCTCCTCCCCTTTCTACAGAGCAGAACACACCAATCAGAGCCAAACAACATGGATGTACAAGAAAAGGCCATGAGAAATGATCAAGAACGATTGCCCATATTGCAATTAAATATGGGCCCTGACTGCAGTTACAGAAAATGGACAATATAGTTTTTTAGGTAGCCAGCGAGGCTGATATTGAAGCCCATCATGACATGCAATTCTTTTAATCGCATCCCTTACTTGTGCAAAATCTACTATACACTTCTCTGTCTTTTCTACGCTAACTCTTTCCCTTCCATAGCTTTTGAATGTGAGTGGAATGCTTGTCACATTTTACCTCATCTGACTGAGGACATAACACCTTATGCATATAGTGGATCCTGCCCACAGCTGCCCTAATGCCTGGTACACACCATACAATTTCCCGTCAGATTTCGGGTCAAATTTTTTTTGATCAGGTGTGTACAAATTTGATCATAAAATCGGGAATCAGAAAGGACTTGTCAGAAATTATCGGTTCAACACGAAATCTGACAAGAAATTGCATGGTGTATACCAGCCATAATGCCTAGTACACCCCCCATGCAATGTTATGTCACATTGACAGTCAAATTGATAATTTCTCAATCGTTTTTCTGATCAATGTTGTACAGAAGTGATCGTAAAATCAATCAGAAAAATGATCGGAAATCAGATCTGACCTGCTGGAAATTATTGGTTCGACCGTCAATCTGATGGGAAATTGCATGGTGTGGTAATATGCTGGAAGAGCCTGCAGTCTCTTGTGTGCTATTACAAAGGGCAACCCACAGTAGCTGCTTATACAGATTACTGTATTTAAAAAATTACCATTTCGGGGTAAAAGAAAAAAAAGTATTTGAGCTGTATTAACTTTGGCAAATATGCCAAAAACTACAAAAGTGCAAACAATGTGGAAAATACCCATACAATTTAAAGATTTTCTGAAAAGAATTGTAGCGTTTTTTTTTTTTTTAAAAAGACCACTTGAACAATCCTGTTGGAGATTGAAGGATACATATTGAAAGACCACAATAAGCATTGAGGCAACATAAAAAACATGTGCTTTAATGTTATGCTAAAAAGGACTGCATCACTTTTCATATGAAAATTCATCTTTGTAATGGTGCCCATACATAGTACATTTTTTCCATCCAATCTTACCATTTCTATGTAGTATAAGGGTAAATTAAGTGAATATACTGAATGGATAATTTAGACAGTTCCCTTATATTACATAGAAATGGTAAGATTGGATGAAAAAAAATTGTACGATGTATGGGCACCATAAGGGGGAACTCTTGATGCACGAGTGACAGTGTTAGGAACCTGTTGTAGCATGTTCACTTCCATGGAAAATGTGTATGTGTGTGTGTTGAGGAAGGGCAGATGGCAAGAGGCAGAGATCCTCCCACTGCAGGGAAATACAGTAACAGTGATGGGAAAAGTCCAGCTCTCTGATTTGCTACTTTGAAAAGGGTAATTTCCTAAGGATGGAAAAGGCTGGTATAGACACAGGATAGTTTCCTGATATAACAGTTAGTAGTAACATTGGTCAGCAGTCAACTAATATCTAGGCATAGCTTTAAGTGACTTCTTTCCAAGGCACTACTAGCTCCTGTGGCTTCCAGGTGTTCAAAAACATACAGAGAGCAACACACTTCCCCCTTGCAGACTTGCAGAGCTTTTATCTGGGATACTAATCCCAGTGAGAACTAACCTGCATGACGTTTTCAGAGCCAGTGCTACCACAGGGCCACACTAGGCTAATGCCTAAGACCCTGAAATCCTAAGGCGCCTTCAAGTTAGGGACTACAGAGGTCACCACAACTTTACTGTTATTACAGTAGTAAAATGTAAGTTTTTTTGCCTAAAACCATCACTGTGTTTGTATTCCTTTGAGTGCTTCCAAGGTAGGTTGAGTTTTTACAAAATTGTTTTAAACAGCGGTAAAGAGATTAGATTGTGAGTTACTTTGAGGGACATCTGGTCTTGAGAATTGTTAAATATTTATTGAAAAAGCATAGCAGAACTGCCAATGCTATATAAATGTGTAAAAGGAAAAACAAACAAACAAAAAAAACCACTCCTCTGAATATAATCTGTGTCTGCTTTAATACCAGTGACACCTCTGCTTTAACATCTTGTTATTGTTAACTTTAAATACATTTCTGAACTTTTGGTGCTCTAATAGGTTTTTCATTACAGATACACTCATCTCGTTTGTTAATAAAGAATGAATAAAACCAGGTTAAATTTATTTAATACAATAAAAAAGCATAAAAATAAAAACATTGAAATAAAGAGAGGGATGCACAGTAGAATTTGAGCTTTCATTCTCAATATTTAATAAAGAATTCTATATTTCTCTATAAAGATAAAATAAGTCCACCCAATCAGCTAACAAGGTTGTGCTACCAATAAAAAATGAATCAAATTTCAGATTTCTTTGATAGGAATTAAAACATTGCACTATTACTGGACCCATTTGAATAATACTGTGTTTACCATTCACACATGAACTGAAATACTGAAGCACAACTTTGAAATCAAGACTGAACAATACAAAAAAAAAAAAGCTAAGTAGACAAAGTCAGAACAAACACATTCATTAATTTCAGAAGTGTCAGTAACACAACATTTTCATACCTCCCAACTGTCTCCACAGACACAATTATGATTATGAGTAATGTTGGTGTTCAAATTTGGCACAGCCGATTCGGAACACCCAAATACTCCCACCTGCCGCTATTAAGCACCGAACAAGCAGACTAGGTCAGGAGGAGCTCACCGGCTTGCATGTCATGTTGCATTTCACGAGACTGATACGTCCTCCTTCCGTAACACGCAAGTCAGTGAACTCCTCCTGACCCAGTCTGCTTGTTCAGTGCTGAACAGCGGCAGATGGGAGTATTCAGGTTTTCTGAATCAGCATTGCTAAATTTAAACACCCACAGTAATAATGAGCTTAGAAGTTAAGTGGGTATTTAGATGTTGCCTAAATGCAGAGAATTATGGGTGGTGGTGAGTAAATTGAAAGACCTAAATATTTTATTTTTTTCTTTAAAATGTTAGGAGGTATGCATGTCAAAGCCATATTGGTTGTGTTCATCATCATTCACTTGTTCTCCTAATTTATTGTTTCAACAAATATTTCACTGTACCACGATCTGGACTACATCTCCACGCCATCCACTGTTACACAACTATTCTGAAATAAGGTCACATTAACAATTACCGTACTATACTGAAAAAACAGCTTTTCTTTGTAATGCTAAGTTCTCCATCCAGGTGTGATTAGACCCGAGACTTGCATCTATAAGTACGTTGCTAAACAAGTTCATTCGAAAAACCACATCACCTGGCTTAACACACTTGATTAATGCAGGTCATGTGCATTTTGGAAATATTACAAACATGGGACATGGCACAATGTGGGTGACTTTTTTTACATTAGAAGACAAACATTACTAAAAAACAGATCTATACATGAAAATAAAATTTACAGTAGCATTTTGCCAGATGTAGCTGGTTGGTTTACCCCATCTGGAATAGTATTTAGAGTGGTAAGATTGGGAATTCCCATTGCCAGCAATGGGCGCTGCAAAAGCATGGCTAGCATTTTTATTTTATCTCTTATAACATAGGCATTACTATTTGCTAGAACTCTATATAAATTAAAGTAATATTTAAAATGCCTCTCTGAAATTCAGTAGCAGGCTAATTTCGTTTTTTCTTTTTTCACGTAATACATTTTTTGTGACGTAGAATCAAAGACCCCAGGACATTTGTGTAATGGGATATGATTGTGCTAACCTTCATAACCATTTCATTTATGGCTGTTAGTCGTCTTCAGGAAAGTAGACACTGATTTGGTTGCTAAGGTCAACACAATCAATTGCCATTGCACCATTTTTTTTAAAAAATGCTCAATATAATGTTTTAGTGTGTCTAACATTTTTATGTACGCAACTTTGGTAAGACAAGTGTTCCTGGTATTGGAAAGGTGCTTATACTATACATATACACAATTAGCTTTACAATTCTTGAGATCATTGCTAATTTATATTCCTACTCTGATGTCTGTTCTTTCCAGTGGTCTAGTCATCATAAAATATTTCATATGATTCCATATGTTGACTACATGTGTCTCTATAATATATCTAATGCTCTGAAGTGTTTCCATGTTTACTACTTTTTTGAAGTTTATATGCTATATATACTTTACATTCATAAGCGGGCCCTTATTGCACTATTTACACCATAACAAAATCTTTGCATGTGCAAACTCTCATGTTATTGAAATAGGTTGCTCTGGATTTTCTCCCATGCTTGCGTTTGACTCCACTCAATGATATGTGTACAATTCAGAGTTCTTATATTCAATTGTCATGTTCTGCATTCTGAATCTACATTCAATTGTTGAGGACATACAATTCTAATACAATGACTGCTTTTGATCTGACTGTATGTCTTGTGACCTCATCAAGGCTTGATTTAAAAAAAAAGAAAAAATATACAGCACACAAAACAGATAATACAGACTGATGTAGTTACTCTTATACATACAATATTCAACAATTTATCTCTAGTATATTTCACAATTTGTTATTAAAGTTTAATCACCTATGGATGGTGACTTTATTTCCACTGTACAGTCTAAGTTATTGTAATTTAAACACTGCAACTTGCCCCATTTGATCATGCAACTGTCACAGATTGGCGTAAGGGATTCATAAGGCAAATTGGAACAAGTTAAAAATGATCTGTTATCCTTAAAAACAATCCCACAGAAGAGTTCCTGAATGCCTTAATTCCTATGTAAAGTTTTTAATAACTCTGCTGGGTAATATATGTTTTTTTTTCTTTTTTTTTAAACTTTTTATCTTCTTTTTCTAGGCTTATGATGGTGTCGCAGTAGTCAGAGAATGATAGTATCCTCCAAAGATGAGATAAGAGTACACTGCACTCAGAATGCCGACAAGAGATCTACATTCAAAATTCAAGATAAAACAGGAGGCCAAACGTTGGTAGCAGTATGCCAAGAATACTGGGGAACATGCCTGCTGCGTCACCTAAAAGAATAGTACACGAAAATTAGTTCACTATCATCCACAAATCATTTTTTCATATAATAAACCACAATAAATCATGAAACATGCTTTTTTCATTATGGTGGAAAATGTGACTCAAATTAAATTCTTCAGTACTAAAAAATATAAAAGCTAGTACCAGCGTGGTATGAGCAGGAAGGGTTTAGCCTCTATTATTGATGTGCTGTGCTGATACTTCTTGAGGAAGGTTAAAAAATATTTCTGTTGTTTTCTTTTTATAATAATTATTATTATAAAAAAAAGGCAATAACATGAAAACAGAGCTGAAGTTGCTAGGAACTAGTGGCAGTAACTAAGCATCAATACACTTGTAGTGGGTAGGATGGAGGCACCCAACGTGCATTCCATTATAGTATTTTTAAATACAAATAAAAAATTATATAACAAAAGAGAGGTAATTGCTTACCTCTCCAGAAGATATAGACACGAGTTCAACTGAAATAAAGTTTTTATTCAAAAAGCAATCTGACAACGCATTTCACGGGTCATGGCCTGCTTCCTCAGGTCAAAACAAAATGCCTTGATAGCATAGGGGATCGAGTGTAGGTGCCTCTAATGTCACTGCTTAGGGAAGCTTGTTCTATATAAAGGTCTCTTGAGCTAGATTAGACATAACTCCCCACCCAACAATTCCTTAAGAAGTATCAGCACAGCACATTCAATGTGGCTGCTAAATACTAAAGGTGGCCACTAACGGTCCAATTTCTAGCGAAAAATCGTTCACGCGATCAGAAATTCTGATCGGATGAAAAATCGTTCACTACACCATCAACTAACCAATCATTGCTTCCTATCTATCACGACCACCAAGAAAATCCAAATTTTCGTTCGACGAAAATTCATTCGGGCGACATTTTTTCACTCGTTCATAATCGATTGTGTCCACCAATAGAGATTATTTACAACCAAACGATTTTTCGCTAGGAATTGGACCGTTAGTGGCCAGCTTAAGACATATTAGAGCTGTCTATTGCTGCAATCTATTGCGACATCGAGAAGTTGCCATCAATGTTAGCAGCTGCATTGCATAGCTATGGAAGAAACTGCCCAGCAACTTTTTGCAGCGATTTGCAGAGATATGGTCATTATTATTTTTGGGCATTCCAGTAACAGATCAAATTATTTTCTGAATGAATACTGGGCAAGTTAGATTAAAACATGAAAACAACTGTGAAAGCAATTGATAAAGTAATGTACACACAAAAAGGAATTCACTGCAACTGTCAGATTAGGGTTTTAAAGGCATTTTTTTTTTTAAATGCTGTTTGTCTTTTCTCACCCATTATGCAAAGCCAAAGACAAAGGCTCACAGTGAACAGTATGCCCTTTATCTTCTAGAGATTTCGTGTGTTCATCTACTCCACTCTAAAATGCGTGGAAAGCTGTTACACTCACCATGGCGGCCATCTGCAGCGTTCCCGGAGTTTCTCGCGTGTGCGCACGCGCAGAGGCTCATTGACATGACTCTGTTTGTTTTCCGCGCGGCACGCTGCGTTGCGCGCAGTGCGCTTGCGCACCAAGTATTGCGCGCGCATAAGGTTGTGCGCGTGCGCGTGAGCCGCGGGGCGCGTGTGCGCATGCGTTAATTTTGGCGCCAATCTAGAGTATATAAGCAGCACTGCCCTTAGATGCAGTGCTGCTCGTTCTGACAGCTTGTCTACCTGTTGGTGAACCGTGTTCCTGTTTACTTGATCCTGATCTTCCGTTGTGACCTTGGCCTGTGACCCCGACTACTGCTTGATCTCTGCCTGCCCCGACATCGGTTCTATCTACTGGATATTCTCTGTCTGCTGCCTGCCCCGACCCCTGGCTTGTGACCCCGACCACCGTTGATCTCCACCTGCCCCGACCACTGGCTTGTGACCCCGACTTCAGCAATACTCCACCTGTCTTGGAACTCCAGCCTTCGTCTGACCAAGTCTACTCCACTATCAGTGTCACCTGTTCTCCCGACCACTCGCTGAGGCAATCCCAGTAGTGACCTGGTAGGGCACTAGGCAGCTAAGTTCCACATCCCCCTCCTGGGGTTGTGGTCCTGCACTCCCCTCAAGGGGGTGTGGGTGAAGACCCGTGGTCACCTAGACTCCACTACTGGGTAACGCCTCTTTCTTCGTGGAAGGGTCAACAGGGACTGAAGAGAATCGTAACAAAAGCTAAAATCATAATCACTTACTGCTGTCAAGCTTGATGAAAGCAACAGCACCATCTCCTCCTTCACTGTGGGCTCGAACTTCAACGATGTATTCTCCCTCCTTTGGAATTGGCAGTTGTACTGAATGCTGCCCAGTAGAATACTGCTGTCCATCAATTTGTCCATTTGGCCTGTACACAACCTTGGAAATTACATTGTAAAAATATTGTTGTGGTGAATCTTGCAGCCTTTATGTCAAACAACATGCATTTTCTAATATAATTATAAATAAGACATATAAAAAGAATCACTTCACCATAATAAATTTGTTCTAGAAGATACTAATAGCTTGAATAATCAGCTTCCTTTGCTATGGAATGCCAAAGGCAAGACCTGTGCATATGAATGTTGAATTATTATTATTTTTATGCATTTATATAGCACTGACATTGTTATCAGTGCTTTACAGAATATATTAAACAAGTTGTGTCTCTAGCTGTCCCTCAGAGGCATTTGTAATCTCATACCTGCCATTCTTAGGTTTCTACTATGGCCCAAGAAACATTTTTATGGGGATAAATAAACTTATAAGTATATTTTAGGTATTCAGGAAGAATCAAGAATACCTAGAGGAAATGTATAGGGTCCTGGGCAACATTTGACCTTTGGACCCTGGCGCAGCAAGGCCAGAGTGGCAGCCACATGATAAAACAATCCTACTTATTCTATTACCTTTTTAGGTATTTATATTTGGGTAGGTTATAATACAAACATTTGTATAGGACTTTTCTCTTGTTGGACTCAAAGCACTCAAGAGCTGAAGCCACTAAGGGCGTGCTCAAGAGGCCACCCTGCAGTGTTAGGAAGTCTTGTCCAAGGACTTCTTACTGAATAGGTATTGACCATAGCCAGGATTCCAAACCTGATTTCCCATGTCAAAGGCAAAGCCCTTAACCAGTACACTATCCAGGTTATTGTTGGAAGATACATCAGGAGGCCTGGGTTGTGGAGGTGAAACATTTAATTTGGGCGAAAATTTTACAAAGAGTGGCGGGAACCCAAATGAACTGTTTAACCTCCACAACCCAGCCCTCCTTATGTATCTTTCCAAATATAGCGCTATGTTAAAATGGGCTCACAATCATTTAGGCACTGACATTGCATGATAAATTTTGGGAACAGGCTGCCAGCGCCTGTTAGTTCTCATATTCAGTGGTGAAAGGTGGTGGTTGTTTCAGCACAGGTTGTGGCAGAGGGTTGTAGGTTATTGTTAGGCTTCGGGAAATGGCAGATATTGCAGTAGGGGTTAGGCTTTGGTGGAAGAGTCATTTAGGGTTAGGCACTGGTGGCGGGGATGATAAGGATTAGGCATTGATGGACAGGGTCGGTTAGGGTTAGGCATCAATGCAGGGATTTGTATAGGGTAGGCATTAGTAGTGGGGTTTTGTTAGGGTCAGGCATTTAGACGGAGGGCTCATGTGAGAGTAAGATTACGTTAGGCTGTAGTAAAATATTGGTAAAAATTACAAATATTGTTCTATTGGAATTATGCAGTGATTCATAATAGAAGATTCATAATTTACTGATATTCTACTTGTGCCAGACTAAATTGCATTGAAGATGTCTTTTGTCTTCATAGACACTACTTACAAAAGTTATGAAACTCTTTCTGACAGGTTTGTACCAAAATAATTCATGGGGGATTGTGAATGTTTCATTTATTGTTTACAAAAGCACTCCTTGGCAAGTACCTATACAAATATGCTAGCTGGTCTGTTTATCAGCATGAGCATATTATTCTGGCAGATGGACTGTGCCGCTACCATTCAAGGAGTGTTTTGAAAAAAAAAAAGGAAATCCTAAGAATCCCCCATGAGGTGATATATTAGTCTAAAACATGTCAGAAACAGGTTTAATGCCATAGTATTAATACCTATTAAAATGTACTGCTGCAAAAAAGGGCATTTACAGTACACTTTACTCTGGGACAAGTATATCTTATATTTAAGTCAACACATGCATTTTAAATGTACCAGTTAGTTATAGTGGTCCTTAGGGGCCCGTTTCCACTATAGCGTTGCGGAACTGGCCAAAATCACAGCTGACGAAATCGCATGCGGGTGCGATTTTACATGCGTTTCTCCCACGACATCGCATGTGATTTCGCATAGGTTAGGGTATATGCAAATTTAACCATGTCACTGCCTGTGTAAATTAACATTGCTTCCTTGCGAAATCGTGGCAAAAAACGCATGCCAAAAACGCATGCGGTTTTCCTATTAAATACATTGCGTGCGATTCGCCTGCATTCCACACGCAAGCAAATTCTGAGGGCTTTGCCGGGCAGAAATATTATGCACAGAAAAATGCTCAGAAAAACTGACAAGTGGAAACAGGCCCATCCACTTGTATTGGCTGTGCGAATCTGCATGCAGGAAATGCATGCAGATTCGCGATAGTGGAAACGGGCCCTTAAAATGTACCAGAGATCTGAAAAGAAGATTTGATACTCATCCGCGGCTTCCTCCAGCTGCATAAACCCTTCTGAGTAGCCCGCTGTCCTCCCGCGGTCTGCCTTTCAACAGACTCAGTCGGGTTCAGTCTGGGTCTTCTGTGCATGCGCATGGGTTGTAGACCTGGGAGGCGCATGGGTTGTAGACCTGGACTGATTTGACTGAGCCAGTTATCGAGGCTGATCACGGCTGAGCGGTAGACCGCGGGAGGATGGCGTGGGACTCAGACGGGTTTATGCTGCTGGAGGAAGCTGTGGGTGAGTATCAAATCTTCTTCTTTTCAGATGTGTGGTTTATTTTAAGGGAAGACAAATTAGTTAGCTTCGACATAAAATGCAAAACCCCTGCACACAGCCATAACTTACTTTATATCCATTAACAGCAGATTCATTGGATAATGGCTTCACATGATCCCAAGTGATGATATACTGGGATCCAGATTTTACAACACTGATAATTCGAGGTTTCTGACTTGGAGCTAAAGGAAAGAAAAATAATTCAGATTATAAAGTTGTTTACAGTAAGCTGTAATGGAATGATACACTTATGATCTATAACATAATCAGCTATCTGGGCAGCACATTTATTTTGTAGACAAGTTTGGCTATGGGCTTCTATAAAAGATGACTGCTACCTAAGCAATATATTATCCAACACAACAAAACAAAAACAACAAAGATTAAAATATATACTAAGCTGTACAATATGTACAGTACTAGTTTCTGCAAAAACTGCTCAAAGAGTAATTTTACCAAAAAATAGAGGTAGGGGGAAAATAAATCAATACATTGCAAAGTGAGACGTAAAAAATAGAAAATAGATTACAAAATGATTGATATTTTCCATTTAATTTTTTCATGAGGTTTGATCCAAAATGAGCCTGCATGTCATCATCTTTACTACTAGCAGACAAAAAAAACTAGACAGCTCCAACTGTTATTATGTACAGCCACACCCACTAACAATGCGATAAGCTAAAAGGTTGTTTTTCATAGACATACATATGCATTGAGAGAGATACTGGTTGCCTGGCAGTTGGAAATTGTCACGATCTGTTCCTGCTGAAGACATTTGTGAACTATTGCATGGACTTCCTCTGTCCACCAGAAGATGTCCCCTCTCTCTTCAAGAACATTTTGCAATCCTCATGAAGTTCTCCCTGCTCACCAGCAGATGTCTCTGTATTTAAAGCGGATCCGAGATGAAAAACTAACTATAACAAGTAACTTGTCTATATATCTTAGCTAAAGTTTAGGTTATCTGCATCTTGAGCAAAGAAAACGAATCCCCCCTCCTACTCCCTTCTCCTCCTCTGGCTAGTAATACCTCCCCCTCCTCCTGCCCAGACTGAGCTCCCATGAGCCCTTGCTACTGTCTGAAAGTGCCTTGGCTCTCTGAAAACCTGTGGGAGTGGTTTAATTAGTTTATAGGGAATTAGGGCATTAAAACAAAAACAAAAAAGTATTTGGCTTGAGGAATGCCCTATAAACAATAGGAAAGGAACACAATTATGCAATGAAAAATAAATAAAAAATAAATAAAAATGAACAAAAGTTTGTCTCGGATCCACTTTAAGAACTGTGTCTCTACAACTTTGGAAGCTGTCACATGATGATCAAGCATAGCATATAAGTCCAGCTCCAGCAGTTCACCTTTGCTAGTTCATTGGTGATGATGGCCCTAAAGCATGTTGAGCCCCAGAGTCTGCTGTTCTGGTCATTTTACTTTATTCTTGTTACGTGATACTTGTTATTTGATATTTGATTCCTGTTACCTGAAACCTGTACCTGATTCTCGTTTGCCTGATTCCTTGGTGTATGACATTTGCATTGCCTGAGCACTCGCTTGTTTATCGTGTCTATTGTTTGACTTCCTGGTATATGATCTCTGCTTGTATCAATACCCACTTGCCTGCTTTATTGTGTCCTGAACTTGATTGTATATTATCCTGTATATATATATATATATATATATATATATATTAGCTAGATTATTTAGACAGGGGTCTGTGGGGTTTACTGTGTGCACACTGTATATATATTTTCACTGGGTTGTTTGCATGTCTGATCGTAAGGCATCTGCCTGCAATTGTGTTGCCAGTTGTTTGCAATCATATTGCTAGTTGTACAGTTCACTTGAATACGCTTGTATTTATGTTCATGCACCAATTGCATTATCACCTGTATGTATCCTTTGTAAATAAACCTCTACATTATTTCACTTTTACCCCAGGTTTGGACTTCAGTATGTTCACAATTAGTGACAAAGCACATTCAGTGCAAATCTTTGTGCGCTGCACGCTACAGCAATAGCTGTTATTTCCCACAATGCAACAGGGTTCACAGAAAGAAAACAGCCAAGACATCACACTGTGGGAGGATTTTCATGACAATATCAGCCACACAGACCTCCTTGATGATCTATTCGAGAAAAGTTTAAAAAATTCTCATGGGAAAGGGGGTATCAGCTACTAATTGGGATCAAGTTTAATCTTTGGTTAAAGTTCCTCTTTCATCTGTAGTTGGTTGAATTTGTGGTTTCAGCATCGGATTTCAGCTCCTGTTAATCTAAATAAAGAGATATCAGTGCTGAATGTGTACCACATTTCCAGCAATTTGATATACTGAATATTTTAACCTCGTAAACCATTTGATACTTTGTACCTAAATGTGACACTTTATGGAAAATCCTGATTCTGGGACACAATTACAGAATGATAATCAAAAGAAAAGCAATATGAAAACTAAAACATACGTGCTTTCTTTGTTTCAAATTCTGTCAGGTGACTTCTAGGTCCATCTCCTGCACTGTTATATGCAAAAACATCCAACTTATAGATTGTATTTGGCAACAGCCCTTCAAGCCTGACAGTATCTAGCCCTTCCACTTGCACTCTGTGGGCTGCTATTTCTCTGTCTTGAGGGCGCCAGTATCGAACCTTAAACAAAAGAGAACATGGTTATCACTCAAGTCATTTTCTTTTCTAGGTAAATGTACTGTGAAATTTTTATTTTGACTTCTTAGATTTGTTGCAATTATTTTAAAAAAAATAAGGTTACATTTTTACTGTCTCTTGACAACAGTAGCCTTGGAAATGTCCCACGCCACACCCTCTTGATACGGATGAACGACAGCGACGCCCCTTCCATTTTTCCCCCTAACATACCCTGCACATATGGGGGCTATTTTATTAACTGCTATAGTCGGCATCCATTACCATCTCTTAACCACTTAAGGACTGCAGTCATAAAACCCCTTAAAGCGGAATATAACCCTGCATTTCAACTTTGCTCTAAAACATTATTTACAGTATATTATATGCAACCAGCATTTTTTTTTTTACTAGACCAGCATTGGAAGGGTTACACAGGGCTTTAAAGTTCCTGGAGATTTCTGCAGACGCATCCGAAGCTGAAATAGATACATTTTGCTTACATAAATGTATCTAAGTGTTGAATGTGACTCATCTCTCTGACTGAGAAGGAGCTTGGAGGACAGCCAAAGAGTGTGTAACATTTATCAATAGATACATATAACTAGATAGAATGTAACAATCTGAACTTCTGCATATCTCTCCTTTAAACCTCTGTGTTTAACCCTTCCAATGCTGGTCTAGTAAAAAAAAAAAATGCTTTTTGCATATAATATGCTGTAAATAATATTTTAGAGCAAAGTTGAAATGCAGGGTTATATTCCGCTTTAAGGACCAGAACCTTTTTTTCCATTCAGACCACTGCAGCTTTAACGGTTTATTACTCGGTCATACAACCTACCATCTAAATGAATTTTATCTCCTTTTCTTGACACTAATACAGCTTTCTTTTGGTGCTATTTGATTGCTGCTGCGATTTTTACTTTTTATTATATTCATCAAAAAAGACATGAATTTTGTCAAAAAAAATGACTTTTTTTACTTTCTGTGCTGACATTTTTCAAATAAAGTAAAATTTCCTATACATTTGAGCGCGAAAGTTATTCTGCTACATGTCTTTGATAAAAAAAAAAAAAACATTCAGTGTATATTTATTGGTTTGGGTAAAAGTTATAGCGTTTACAAACTATGGTGCAAAAAGTGAATTTTCCCATTTTGAAGCATCTCCGACTTTTCTGAGCACCTGTCATGTTTCATGAGGTGCTAAAATTCCAGGATAGTATAAATACCCCCCAAATGACCCCATTTTGGAAAGAAGACATCCCAAAGTATTCACTGAGAGGCATGGTGAGTTCATAGAAGATTTTATTTTTTGTCACAAGTTAGCGGAAAATGACACTTTGTGACAAAAAAAAGTTTCCATTTCTTCTAACTTGTGTCAAAAAAAAAAATGAAATCTGCCACGGACTCACTATGCTCCTCTCTGAATACCTTGAAGTGTCTACTTTCCAAAATGGGCTCATTTGTGGGATGTGTTTACTGTCCTCGCATTTTGGGGGTTGCTAAGCACCCCTGTAAAGCCTAAAGGTGCTCATTGGACTTAGGGCCCCTTAGCGCAGTTAGGCTGCAAAAAAGTGCCACACATGTAGTATTGCCGTACTCAGGAGAAGTATTATAATGTGTTTTGGGGTGTATTTTTACACATACCCATGCTGGGTGGGAGAAATATCTCTGTAAATGACAATTTTTTTATTTTTTTTTTTACACACAATTGTCCATTTACAGAGATATTTCTCCCACTCAGCATGGGTATGTGTAAAAATACACCCCAAAACACATTATACTACTTCTCCTGAATACAGCGATACCACATGTGTGGCACTTTTTTGCACCCTAACTGCGCTAAGGGGCCCAAAGTCCAATGAGTACCTTTAGGATTTCACAGGTCATTTTGCGATTTTTGGTTTCAAGACTACTCCTCACGGTTTAGGGCCCCTAAAATGCCAGGGCAGTATAGGAACCCCACAAATGACCCCATTTTAGAAAGAAGACACCCCAAGGTATTCCGTTAGGAGTATGGTGAGTTCATAGAAGATTTTATTTTTTGTCACAAGTTAGTGAAAAATGAAACTTTGTGAAAAAACAATAAAAATCAATTTCCTAACTTTTGACAAAAAATAAAATCTTCTATGAACGCTTCATACACCTGACAGAATACCTTGGGGTGTCTTTTTTCTAAAAAGGGGTCACTTGTGGAGTTCCTATACTGCCCTGGCATTTTACGGGCCCAACACCGTGCGTAGTCTGGAAACCAAATGTCTCAAAATGACTGTTCAGGGGTATAAGCATCTGCAAATTTTGATGGCAGGTGGTCTATTAGGGGGCGAATTTTGTGGAACCGGTCATAAGCAGGGTGGCCTTTTACATGACAGGTTGTATTGGGCCTGATCTGATGGATAGGAGTGCTAGGGGGGTGACAGGAGGTGATTGATGGGTGTCTCAGGGGGTGGTTAGAGGGGAAAATAGGTGCAATCAATGCACTTGGGAGGTGATCGGAAGGGGGTCTGAGGGGGATCTGAGGGTTTGGCCGAGTGATCAGGAGCCCACACGGGGCAAATTAGGGCCTGATTTGATGGGTAGGTGTGCTAGGGGGTGACAAGTGGTGACAGGAGATGATTGATGGGTGTCTCAAGGTGTGATTAGTGGGGGGAATAGATGCAAGCAATGCACTGGCGAGGTGATCAGGGCTGGGGTCTGAGGGCGTTCTGAGGGTGTGGGCGGGTGATTGGGTGCCCTAGG
This sequence comes from Hyperolius riggenbachi, assembly GCF_040937935.1. NCBI lineage: Eukaryota > Metazoa > Chordata > Amphibia > Anura > Hyperoliidae > Hyperolius > Hyperolius riggenbachi. Next base: position 296,269,862 of record NC_090648.1, on the reverse strand, counting down.
GGCAGATAGGGGTCTAATCTGATGGGTAGCAGTGACAGGTGGTGACAGGGGGTGATTGATGGGTAATTAGTGGGTGTTTAGAGGAGAGAACAGATGTAGGGGGTGATTGATGGGTAATTAGTGGGTGTTTAGAGGAGAGAACAGATGTAAACAGTGCACTTGGGAGGTGATCTGACGTCCGGTCTGCAGGCGATCTAATGGTGTGGGTGGGTGATCAGATTGCCCGCAAGGGGTAGGTTAGGGGCTGATTGATGGGTGGCAGTGACAGGGGGTGATTGATGGGTGGCAGTGACAGAGGGTGATTGATAGGTGATTGACAGGTGATCAGTGGGTTATTACAGGGAAGAACAGATGTAAATAATGCACTGGCAAATTTATTAAGGGGGGTTTGAGGTCAAACTGAGCGTGTGGGCAGGTGATTGGGTGCCCGCAAGGGGTTGATTAGGGTCTAATCCAGGGCCGGATTTGTACTTTTTACCGCCCAAGGCCAACTATACCGTCTGTATGGTTGTTATCGCTGTGTGCCCCAATGAGAACTTACTTTCCATCATTGGATGTCACAGACAATAACTATTTCAGTAATACGCATATAGATTATAAATTATGTTTTCCTTAAGAACTTTTATGTTATGTTTGCCATCTCGTTAATGATGGACCCATTGGGCTTGATTCACAAAAGAGTGCTAACTGTTAGCACGGCCGTTTTTGCGTGCATTTTCACATTGCGCGCGATCGCGAATTTTCGTGCGAAACGATGTTTTCACGTGCAAATGCGAATTTACACGCGAAAACGATAACGATTTTGCACAAAAATTCGCATTTGCGCGCGAAAACGTTATCGTTTGGCGTGAAAATTCGCGCAAAAACGGCTGTGCTAACAGTTAGCACTCTTTTGTGAATCGAGCCTATTGTGTCACCATGAGAGTTAGGCTGATGTATACCTGCAGGATAGAGCTTACAGTTCTTGCAGGGACAACACAAGTACAGGATAGAAAGTTCAAAGGTTAAAGCTGTCCTTGTAGATAGGGATGGCTGCATAGAGCAGCTTTACTGCCTCTCACTGAGCCGCCCCTACATTTCTGGTGCCCTAGGCCATGGCCTATGTGGCCTTGCCAGAAATCCGGCCCAGGTCTAATCTGATGGGTAACAGTGACAGGTGGTGATAGGGGGTGATTGATGGGTAATTAGTGGGTGTTTAGAGGAGAGAACAGATGTAAACAGTGCACTTGGGAGGTGATCTGACGTCGGGTCTGCAGGCGATCTAATGGTGTGGATGGGTGATCAGATTGCCCGCAAGGGGCAGGTTAGGGGCTGATTGATGGGTGGCAGTGACAGGGGGTGATTGATGGGTGGCAGTGACAGGAGGTGATTGATAGGTGATTGACAGGTGATCAGTGGGTTATTACAGGGAAGAACAGATGTAAATAATGCACTGGCGAATTGATAAGGGGGGGTCTGAGGGAAATCTGAGCGTGTGGGCAGGTGATTGGGTGCCTGAAAGGGGCAGATTAGGGTCTAATCTGATGGGTAACAGTGACAGGTGGTGATAGGGGGTGATTGATGGGTAATTAGTGGGTGTTTAGAGGAGAGAACAGATGTAAACAGTGCACTCGGGAGGTGATCTGATGTCGGATCTGCGGGCGATCTATTGGTGTGGGTGGGTGATCAGATTGCCCGCAAGGGGCAGGTTAGGGGCTGATTGATGGGTGGCAGTGACAGGGGTGGCAGTGACAGGGGGTGATTGATGGGTGATTGACAGGTGATCAGGGGGGATAGATGCATACAGTACACAGGGGAGGGGGGGTCTGGGGGGGGGGTCTGGGGAGAATCTGAGGGGTGGGGGGTGATCAGGAGTCCTCAGGGGGCAGTTTAGGGACTAAAAAAAATAGCTTTGACAGATAGTGACAGGGAGTGATTAATGGTTGATTAGGGGGGGTGATTGGGTGCAAACAGTGGTCTGGGGGGTGGGCAGGGGGGGTATGAGGGGTGCTGTGGGCGATCAAGGGGCAGGGGGGGGCAGATCAGTGTGTTTTGGTGCAGACTAGGGTGGCTGCAGCCTGCCCTGGTGGTCACTCGGACACTGGGACCACCAGGGCAGGAGGCAGCCTGTATAATACACTTTGTAAACATTACAAAGCGTATTATACGCTTCCTATGCGGCGATCGTCGGGTTAACAACCCGCCGGCGCTTCTGATTGGCCGGTGGGTTGACGGAGCCTATTGCCGGCGGATGCGCGTGCATCCCAGAGCACGATCCCCGGCAAAACAATGTCCCAGGACCCAACGTCATTCTGCGTTACGTGGTCCTGGGGCTGCCACTTTGCCGCTGCCAATCTACAGTGGGCGGTCGGCAAGTGGTTAAAAACCATTACAAAAAAAAATATGTATATTTGGGGAGAAATACTGACATTGGCCCACCTCTGCCATGCCACTGCCTGGGTTTTTGGACAGTTTTCACCACTATTTAAAACAAATTGTTGCTTAAAATGTGTCCAGAGGCCCTGTTCACAGTGATCAGTTGCATTGCAGAGTAATTCTGCATGTTGTCAACTCACTGTTCATAAAATCTATGAGCCTGTGCACAGTACTGCATTATAACTGATCACATTCTTCTAACTCGCTGCATGCAGGCTTTGTATTAAAGTCTATGTTCAGTCTCCATTGCAGTTCACAGTCATTATAACGCATTATGGCGTGTGTGTGATGCAACTAACTATTGTGAACTCAGCCCTCAAAGTTTTTGATGTTCGCCTGCCATTAAAGTCAATGGGATCACCGTAAGCACAAATTATTGTGTTAAAATTAGCCATGAACGTTAATTTTGTGAATTTTTGCAGTAAACTTCTCAAGCATTCATTCACAATGTTCGTTCATCACTAATTACAAATCCATTCTTTTTAGCGGAACCTGTAGTCCACTTTTACTATAGTATCTCTATACTTAATATAAATAATTATCCCACATTAGTTTATCCCATGTGGGCAATGAGAACAAGTAGGTAAATATAGAGGGAGGCTACAAGGAGGAAGTAGTAGATCAGTGGAAAAGAGTAGGAAGTGTTTGGGAGTGCTCTTCCCCAAGCTTAGTATATTATGCACACACATGCACTAACATTTTAAAAACCTGGGTCATAAATGTATAAGTGCTAACATGCAAACATTTGCAGAGTGAGTGCACCGAATGCTGGAATTGGAGATCTGAGATGGTGCTTTATTGATCAGGGCTCTATTTTCACACTTTTAAGCACCCTTAACTATAAGTTCACTAAGGCTTTGTTCACATTATAAATCGCCAGCGCTGTTGCAAGCGCTGAGCGATTTATAGAGCGCTTTTCAAAGCGCTTTTCCCTGCACTTTGCACTTAGAAAAGCTCTTTTCTACGCATCTTTGCCGAGCGATTAGTTTACTCTTTGACCCGGAAAATAATAAATACAATGTATTTATTCTTAAAAGCGCTCAGGAAATCACAATTCAAAGTGCTTTTTCAATCGATTTGCGATTTCCCTATACCTTCCATTGAGCAAAAATGCTCTGAAAATAGTACATGTAGCACGTTTGTGATTTTAATAACATCGAAACACACACATGTGAACACTCTCATAGGAAATCATTGCACAAGCGCTATTAGGGCGATTTCTAAAGTCACCAGTGCTTAGAAAAATTCGGAAACACTCATAGTGTGAACAAGCCCTAACACCTAATACACACATATTAAAGATTTACTTATTGCTAGTTGTTAATGTGCAGTATGGTGAATTCTCGTTGTATCACAGAGTATAAATCAGTATAATATTGACACAAATAACTATGTAAGGCAGGTAACATCTCACTATTGCACCTATGTATTTGTGTGACTTGCTGCATTTAAGAATGTCAAGACTGGAGTCTCACCTGGTATCCGGAAATAGTTTGCCCAACCACTGGCTGCCAAGAAACAACTGCTTCAGAAGCAGATAGTACTGTAATCCTAACGCCTGTAGGAGCTTCTGTGGGTGCTGGAAAAAAAGAATAATAACATAACACTCTATTCAAAATTTTGTTACAATAATTTAAAACAACCCTGGTTAATATTATTAAGAGCACCTTGTATGAAATTATTATTATTATTCATTAAACTCTAATACATGTTTAAGTAAAAAAAAACTTTATTGCTCAGTAAAGATGAGGTTTGTACAGCACCAATGTGTAGCAGACCTTGTCTGTACAGGTGCCTCCTAAAGGTGCTCAGTAACAGTATGTATGATCAATTGGATCAAAGCTGTGTATGGTATGCACCAATGGGGGAAAATCTGTAGTAAGTGGACATGCTATAGACTCTAATACACCAGTGCACTACAGGTATCTTCCAAAATGTGTTCCACTGAGTCAGCACCGATATTTGTAAAAAATAGCTCTTTATTCAGAAAATAGATTAAAAATAGATGTAGCTACATCATGGATTTTTAATCTATTTTCTGAATAAAGATCTATTTTTACGAAGGTCGGTGCTGACTCAGTGGAACACATTTTTGATCAATTGGATCAGTTGGAATTAATGGTACCAATCAACAACAAATGATCAATGTAACAATCTGTTTTCTAGTGATCGGATTGTATTATAATGTTTTGTATTTTTTTTATCCCCATTTGTGTGCCCTACGGGTTGTTTCTGATCGATTGCCGGGGAGATTGGTCGATTGCTTGGGCAATTGTACCGTTAATGGGCATCTTAAGCTCTTCAACCAACAGGAAAAGTAAGTAAGAAGGTGTAATTTCTTCTTATGATAACTATTGTGTTTCTTGCCAATGCCTTGAGACAGAAATGCCTTTCTTCTGTGTAGAAATGAACAGGCACTCTTGGCAATGCAGAGTCACTGCATGGCCACCCCTTGCTGTTGGCAATGTCCAAAGAATTGTCAGGTTTACCTAATGGCCCATGTTAACAGCTTCCATACGATAAGGTAATAGTATCTGGCTGCACTCCCCTAGTCGTATGTAAGGTGCAAAGATCCAGCCACCAGAGCACCAGGTGGCAATCGAAAATTTGTATAGCAGAAGGATCAGCATACTCAGTAATATTGCAAAACTTTAAGCTCTTTTAATACAAAGAAGTTTCAATAAATGCACTTCGTGTACAACAAGGACCAGAAACTTGCAGTAGATAGGCGCCAAAGACACCCAAAGTCCATCAAATGCCTGCTGGCTGACTTGTATAAAAGAAGTTCATGAGAGAATAGAGTCCAAGATCCACCCTTCCCAGAAAAAGTGTGTCACTGGCCTAACGCTGTTTCGGGCAGCAGCCCGTCTTCAAGCCGATAAATGTGCACATTTATCGGCTTGAAGAAGGGCTGCTGCCCTAAACAGCATTAGGCCAGTGTCTGTCACCATGTTTTGAGACACACTTTTCCTGGGAAGTGTGGATCTCCCTCATGGACCGTTTTTATACAAGTCGATCAGCAGGCATTTGATGGACTTTGGGTGTCTTTGGTGCCTATCTACTGCAAGTTGCTGGTCCTTGTTGTACATGAAGCTACCGCCGATCACGCCACTATCCCGTCGCCAAATGCCCCTTGATCTTCTGTTGCTATGACAGCAGAGCTCCCTGAAATTGAGTTGATTTCATTGACTACTGACCCTGTGATCAATATGAGCCAATGGGATTGGCTCACAGTGATCACAATGACAGGCAATATCTTTGACAAGGAAAAATTAGAGAATGGGAAGAGGGAAGAGATGGGGCCAATCAAAAAAGCATCTAAACTACAAAGAAAGGTCTTTGTCTTATTAGACTATGCTAGACTATTTTAGGCTCCCAGTGCATGTTAAAGAGTATCTAGACATTAAAGACCATAGAATGAACACAAATGCAGTGTAGCTTACCTTCATCTGCTGAGTAGATAACAGCTGTACTGCTGTATGGGCCATCTCCATATCTATTGAAGGCTTTAACCTTTACTTGAAACTGTGTGGCTGGAGTAATAGTATCATCTTTGTGAATGTACCGACCACTCTCAGGATTGGTAACTGTCACCTTACGCCATTCTCTTTCATTGAAAGGTTTAAATGCAACAACGTATCCAAAACCGTCCCCATAATGATATTCCCTTGCTAATGGCTGAAAGAACAGCAGATGTATAAGTTTCTGGGCTCTCACAATTTTAATAACATGACTATTGCATATTAACAAAATGATTTCTTAAATAATTGTATAGTGTGCTTCATACTAACACAACAGTTGAAGTTGCAGTGCAAAATGCTTAACAAGACTCTACACTGTTTCTTTACCAGCCAAGCCTGAGCTACCCTTTCATTGACATGATGCTGTTCACACCATAGTCTGTGCTGTGTAAAATATGTGTCTGTATGCATTTTCAAGTGATGGATATTGGTGGCACTCTTTGATGGTACAGAGTGCTGCATGTTCCACTGCGGCCAGCTGCAGTGCCACTGCTTCCTGTGTGGGACTAGATTGTGAGCCCCTCTGAGGGACAGTTAAGTGACAAGACAATATACTCTGTACAGCACTGCGTAATATGTCAGCGCTATATAAATACTTAAATAAATAAATAAATAGAATATTTGCCTACACCTTACTGTACCAATTATACCACACTTAAGAGTTACAGATGATCTAGCACATTTTCCATTAAAGTGTTACTGTTGGGCATAAAATCAAAAATCAATTCTTTATTTTTATCTGGTAAACAAGTAATAAGGATGCTAATCAGGCAATCCAAAAGTTAAAATCACTATTACTTTTCTTGCTGATAAATGATCATTCCCCAGTTTACCTGACTTTTATTTGGTACGTTGCCACACAAAGGAAGTTGCAGGGCATGCTGGGTTGTCCTTTTATGCTTCTGTATATTTGCTTAGTCTGAGGGGAAATAAAGAAGCAAAAAAGACAACCCAGCATGCCCTGCCTTGCCTGGTTAGCATCCTTATTACTTGTTTACCAGATAAAAATAAAGAATTGATTTTTGATTTTATGCCCGACAGTTACACTTTAATGCAGAAAGGGTTGTGTAAAAAGACTGAAAATCTCAATCTCTTAGCATTCTGGTTATGATCACTTGGGCCACACTGAGGATTTTACATACATGACCATTCCAAATCATTGCCTTTTCCTATACAGTTTTACATACAATATGTCAATGTATACTTACCACCCATGTTACTGTCAGCTCGCGATTTGTTCCACCTCCGCCCCCAACATCTGAAGGAGCAACTATAGGAGCTATAATATAACATATATACAGTATCAGAATGCCAGTTTATATTACCGTTACTACAATGTACAATAAATGCATGTTCAGTATTTTATAATAATCAATTATGTTTTCAACCTACTATTATAGGTCTTTGTACATTACACATACCTACAGCCTCTCATTTAGCTTCCTATATATAAAACGTGAACAGCTAGGTGTAATATGTAAATATAGATCAGCTGCCTTGGCCAAGACTATTTAGTGTGTGTGCAAGGTGGTCACACACCATACAATTTTCATGCAATCTGGCTGTACACCAAGTGCTGTTATACTGCATGGATGTTGGTAAGATTGTATAAAAATTGTACAGTCAGATTGCATGAAAATTGTGTGGCCACCTTATGGGCTAGTTCACACGGACTGAAACACAAGATTTTTGGCTGCTGAACGCCGTGTTTGAAACAAGATCAACTGCTTCTCCATTTGAATGAATGGAAGTGGTAGTTCAGGCAACAGTTACAGAATTTTACAGAATTTGTGTAATCACCGCAGTAGATCCCTTGTCTTGTCCCTGGACGCAGCCCTTCAGATTCGATTGCCAGTGATGAGAAGAAAATCTTGCAACAGCTAGCACTCACTGGTGATCCCTCTCAACTGCTCTGCTCGTTGTTTAGGAGGGGCTTTGAGATGTTGAGATAGGATAAACCCAGCTGCGCCGAGAAACAACCCTTTGACTGCTCAGAATCTTAGTCACAAGCATTCTTAAAACTAGAAGCTTCAGCTGAAGAAGGCAAGCTTCACACACATCCACATCTCAAGCACACACCCCCTCCCCCACACCCCCCCAAAAAAAGTTACAAAGTACAGTCAGAGCTCTGGGCAGAACAATGTCACCAGCACTTGGAGCACAGAAAGTACAAAGGAATTTCTGCTTCTTGCTATTCTGCTCTGAACACCTTGAACTCTTTTCAAACCACTCGCGACGAAACACTCCAAAGCACATCCAAATGCTTTTAAATACTTCATGAAAAATGATTCAGAATTTCTAGAGAATGATCACCAGCATTTGAAGGAGTTCTAACGCACCGCTCAGCAGTTGTCCATCTGAACTGGCCCTAAAACTTGTGCTCAGTATTGGATATTCAAATTTCTTACTGCTGCCTTTACATAAATCCCTATGGGGTAGCAGAACAAGCACATTTTTATTATAATGGTCTCTTAGAGCTGCAACCCACTATGGGCAATTTGCAGCAGTGTTGCTTCCAAATTTTCACCAAAGTCATTTTCGCATTGAAAATGCTATTTTCGATTTCGAGAAATGTTTTGCAAAAAAAGCTTGTATTTTACTGCAAAATCGCAAAAATACATAAAACAATATTTCTACCACAAAAATGTTTACAGCAAAAAATCACTCTTTTTACCATGAAAATTCACAGAAAACAACAAAACTTATTTTTGATGGCATTTTCGAATGTTCACAAAAATGAATGCAAAAAGAATATTGGCATTTTCGCTCATCACTGCTTTGCAGCAATCGGAACGCAGCAATCACAAAGCACCCGTGATTTGCTAAACTGCGGAAGTGCTGAAATTTCACGGTGTTTCCCAGAGCGATCGCAATTTGGCTACTGTAGCCACTAATGCGATAGCTCCAGGATTGCTCATAAGTGGCATTTTGCACTCCCTCTGTGATTGCAATGCTGCTAGTAGGGCCACCTCCATAGGGATCCACTGGCGTAGTACTTTGATCAGCAAGCATTGCCAAAGCACTCAAAGTGGGAACCAGCCCTTAAAGCGGACCCAAACCAAACATTTTTTTAAATTAAAAATATTTCGTTGCACCACTCTAACACATACAAAGATAAATAAACACTCCTTCAAACCTATGAGCATTTCAGTGCATGCTTTTCACCCTTCTCTTTTCATAACTAGGGTTATACTGGGGGCAGCCATTAGCAATTCCTCCACTGCTACTCCACCAGTTTGCTGGATTTTGTCCCGGCAATTTGAAAGGAAGGGAGGGGTTCCTCCAATAAATGTAAAATATTTTATATTTGTCATCATGCAGCTGAAAAAAGGCTGCTATTTATTATTATAATTTAGAAAATAGATTTTATTTCTGAAATCTTGTATTTTTAATTTGGGTCCACTTTAAGTGATCAGATTCTTTTAAATCAGTGGGTTTCTATCTAATTTAACTTTATTAAAAAGGTCTTGTAAAAGGTAGGATATTTATTTCTCCAGATAGTTTGTATCATACAGTTAACATAATAAAGTAAGTTTGTTTTACATTATAAAATCCTTTTACACAGTGGCCCTATGTTCACTAGTTCACAGTACTTACAAGCTCCCTGAGTTCTAATCATTGGTGATGGCAAACTATGTTCTCCAGTTCCCAATGTATTGGTTGCTATTACACGAAATTCATACTCCATCCATGGAATTAATTCTATGACCTTTGCCCATTCCACATTGCCTTCAATAGTGGGATTCTCTACATAGGAAAAGCAAAATTACTGCTTGGATAACAAACAATCATTTTGATTTCACAGAATACAATTTTAAAAGGAAAAAAAAAAACACAAAAAGAAGCACAAAAAAACAAACCACAAACAAGAAGCACAAAGTAAAATATTAATTAGAAAGTACATGATGTTGTAGTTATTGCTTCCTGTATTTGTATAGGACACATAGTATTATTATTATTATTGCAGAACATATATCATCGTTTAGATTCAGTCTGTGATACAGATTGTCTATCTGGGTCCTGACCAGGTACTTTTAAACTATGTTGCCATTTAGCATGAATGCAGTGGTCTTTTTACGTATCTGACAATCAGTTGTAGCTGATGCTGTGGAGCACTTCACACTCATCCAACCCCCCTCTCTCCACAGAACGGGACAATTGGTTTAGAAGATGATGGAGCAATAAATATATAGATATACTGTATATACAGCAGTCATCCTTAAGCATCACCCAAAACAATCAGTAATAATTTTCCTGACCATCGTAATTGAGCATGTGTACCTAGCTTAAAAGTGATTTATTAAATGTCAACTAATCAAGTAGCCCATACACAGATAAACAAGCACTGGGTATACAGGTCTAGGAAAATGTTTCTGTCTGGAATGTGATTAATTATGTCCAACTTATCTCAGAGTTAACATAGAAAAACCCTACCTGTCTTTACATCTTTCCATTCTTCATACAGTGTGTTCTTAGCTTGAATAGTATATTTAGAAATTGGCTGGTGATTGTCTGTTCCACTACTCCACAAGAGTTTCACAGAAGTATCTCTTATTTCTTCCGCTCTAACACCCCCTGGTGGACCAGGAGGACCTTACAAAGAAACAGATGTTACTTAAAAATATACAATACAATAGAGGATCAGCACTGCAAGTATAAAACAAGCTTTTTATTTTAATTCACTCATACAAAATCCCAAAATGTAAGTTTTAGTACTGTATTGCCTCCACGAAAAAAGAAACAAAATTGGTGCGTGACTAACATACACATAAAGGATCATTTCTATGTATAACTGTTCCTCATTAAGATTACCTCTAACCACTAATTCAGCTGATGCAGAAGAGTTATCCACAATAGTCTGCGCAGTACAAATATATCTTCCAGCGTGCTTAAGTTGTACATTTTTGATAATGAGTTCGCTGCCAGCACCACTCTGAAAAACAAAAAAAAATACATACAGTAAAACCTTGGATTAAGAATAACTTGCTTTAACCTCCCTGGCGTTATGATTTTTTTGGGATCCAGCTCAGGGTTACCGCTCTGAGCTGTGGATTTCTGGCCCGAGCCTGACTCGGGAGTACCGCTAAGGAGGTTAAGAGCGCTTTGCAATACAAGCAAAACATTTTGTGAAATTCTGACTTGATATGCAAGCATAATAAACACCTTGATATGCAATATAAGCAGTAAAAAAAAGAACATTACAATACATGCGTCACGTCATCACCATTGAGCCAATAGTTCTTCTCCCTTTGGTGCTGCAGGATTGTACTTAATTGTACTTAATCTGAGTGTAGGGACTGTGCAAAGGCACATTTTCATGAACTGCTCAAAAGTAACTCATTGGATAAGTTCCTTGTTAAAGCCACAAATAAAAAATAAAAAAAAATGTTGGGGTGAGCCAACAGATGGCAACGATTCTGTTAGTTATAGTGTAAGTCTTGTTTACATTATTATTTTATATTATTTTACTATAACTGTTTTTGGATTGTGGAATGAATCATCTGAAATTCCATTAATTCTTATGGGGAAATTTGCTTCGATATAAGAGTGCTTTGGATTACAGGCATGTTTCCGGAACATATGCTCGCAAACCAAAGTTCCACATACTGTACACATTTGATTTAATGCCTATATTTTCCATGTTAGAGGAACTGTAATCCCTCGGTCTGCTCCTTCCCCAATCACCACACAGACAAGTAGCCACATTATACTGAAACCGTGAGTTACCAATCTGAGAAGCTGAGCCTGGCTCCATTGCGGGGCATAAAAAAACAATGCTTGTGCCTGACAATTTCCTCACTCATCACTGCAGGCAGCACTGCTTGGTGGACAGTTTTCTGCATCATTCATTATGTGTGACACCTCCTCCTCAGAGTCTATAGCTATTATCCAAGATTGTTTTCTTGCAGCACTGTTAGCATGTGCCCATGTGTAGTGTGTTAAAATTGGGTAGTAGTTCCCTCCAGCCTTTATTATCCCTCATGCAGACTAGGATTCCCATGGAAAGCAAATATAGAGTCCCACATCTGACCATACTAGCTGGGGCTTATTTGAAATAGCTGTTGAGAGTTTAGTATAATTATTATAGATTTAAAAAGCGCCAACATATTCTGTGGTGCTGTACAAGGTAGGAAAACAACAAGGGGTACATAATGATACAGACAATGATATACATTAAATTTGGACACCGGTACAAAATACAGAACTGGTGATTACAATGACAGATGTAACATGGTGAATAAAATGTATAACAGAGTGCAAGCTATGAAATGAACAACAAATTCCAAGACACAAAAGGGTGAGAGAGCCCTGCCCTTGTAAGCTTACAACCTAAACGAATGGGGGGGGGGGGGGGGGCGGGACAAGAGGTGGGGAAGTATGCAGTATACATACAGGCAGTGCGTGTTTAGGTTATCCAGTAAGGAAAAAATCTTGACGAGAGGTCGAAGGGGGAATTTCAACTGTTCCAGATGAATAGACCAATGTGAAGCCCCAGTATGGAATGTAACGGTGCTGGAACTCTGGTCAGTATGTGGTGGGGATGTGGCTGATAAGATGGGGGGGTGGGGGGGGCATTAGCCCCTTCATACTACCTCCACCTCTAGCTGGGAACCAGCTTTGTAAAGCGCTGTGTAATATGTTGGCGCTACATAAATAAATAATAATAATAATGATAACCATTTACAGGGAGTGCAGAATTATTAGGCAAATGAGTAGTTTGACCACATCATCCTCTTTATGCATGTTGTCTTACTCCAAGCTGTATAGGCTCGAAAGCCTACTACCAATTAAGCATATTAGGTGATGTGCATCTCTGTAATGAGAAGGGGTGTGGTCTAATGACATCAACACCCTATATCAGGTGTGCATAATTATTAGGCAACTTCCTTTCCTTTGGCAAAATGGGTCAAAAGAAGGACTTGACAGGCTCAGAAAAGTCAAAAATAGTGAGATATCTTGCAGAGGGATGCAGCACTCTCAAAACTGCAAAGCTTCTGAAGCGTGATCATCGAACAATCAAGCGTTTCATTAAAAATAGTCAACAGGGTCGCAAGAAGCGTGTGGAAAAACCAAGGCGCAAAATAACTGCCCATGAACTGAGAAAAGTCAAGCGTGCAGCTGCCAAGATGCCACTTGCCACCAGTTTGGCCATATTTCAGAGCTGCAACATCACTGGAGTGTCCAAAAGCACAAGGTGTGCAATACTCAGAGACATGGCCAAGGTAAGAAAGGCTGAAAGACGACCACCACTGAACAAGACACACAAGCTGAACCGTAAGGACTGGGCCAAGAAATATCTCAAGACTGATTTTTCTAAGGTTTTATGGACTGATGAAATGAGAGTGAGTCTTGATGGGCCAGATGGATGGGCCCGTGGCTGGATTGGTAAAGGGCAGAGAGCTCCAGTCCGACAAAGACGCCAGCAAGGTGGAGGTGGAATACTGGTTTGGGCTGGTATCATCAAAGATGAGCTTGTGGGGCCTTTTCGGGTTGAGGATGGAGTCAAGATCAACTCCCAGTCCTACTGCCAGTTTCTGGAAGACACCTTCTTCAAGCAGTGGTACAGGAAGAAGTCTGCATCCTTCAAGAAAAACATGATTTTCATGCAGGACAATGCTCCATCACACGCGTCCAAGTACTCCACAGCGTGGCTGACAAGGAAGGGTATAAAAGAAGAAAAACTAATGACATGGCCTCCTTGTTCACCTGATCTGAACCCCATTGAGAACCATCATAAAATGTGAGATTTGCAAGGAGGGAAAACAGTACACCTCTCTGAACAGTGTCTGGGAGGCTGTGGTTGCTGCTGCACGCAATGTTGATGGTGAACAGATCAAAACACTGACAGAATCCATGGCTTTTGAGTGTCCTTGCAAAGAAAGGTGGCTATATTGGTCACTGATTTGTTTTTGTTTTGTTTTTGAATGTCAGAAATGTATATTTGTGAATGTTGAGATGTTATATTGGTTTCACTGGTAAAAATAAATAATTGAAATGGGTATATATTTGCTTTTTGTTAAGTTGCCTAATAATTATGCACAGCAATAGTCACCTGCACACACAGATATCCCCCTAAAATAGCTAATACTAAAAACAAACTAAAAACTACTTTCACAAATATTCAGCTTTGATATTAATGAGTTGTTTGGGTTCATTGAGAACATGGTTGTTGTTCAATAATAAAATTATTTCTCAAAAATACAACTTGCCTAATAATTCTGCACTCCCTGTAAAAATAAGACTTACGATGATGCTATGTAGGCTAGTTTTGGACACACAGACCGCACATAAGTGACAAATGCGGAATACTGATATAATTTGATGCCTAATTCTGTAAATTATGGCGACACTTCTCTAGAAAAAGTCAAGATCTGCATACTAGATTGCTGTTCTCAGGTACAAAGTAAAGGGATACACAAGCATGACTATACCTTAACCTATTATCCCCAAGGATAGTTTAAAATTGTAATGATTAAAATGGGTTTATTTTCGTTTAGCTCAACCTTATTTCCATCTGTACATGTGTGCCACCAAACACTGCTATAAATGGGCATGTGAACCTTGTGAAAGCAGCAAGGACTACTAAGAAATGCCATTGCACTATACACTTGTACTACGACCATATAAACAATTAAAACAGTTATTATTATTAAAGAAAACCTTAAGTGATATGTGACATGATGAGATAGACATGCGTATGTACAGTTCATAGCACACAAATAAAATACTGTAGTGCTTTTATGCTTTCTCTGCCTGAAAGGGATAAAACTCTACTATGTCAGTTTTTCTCTAGTTGGGACCCAGTCGGACTACTGATCAGGAATTACAGCCATAAAATACTTTGCTCTAGTAAGACCAGTTCTCTAGCAGTAGGGGATACATAAAAAAAAGTCAATAGTTCATATATTTGAGCACTCTGAGACACAGAGACAGACTGTTACATTCAGCTCAGACAAAACAATAAATCCGCTTTTTTAAGTTTTAAACATAACATAAAACTGTTGGATATCTAAAAGGCATTTTAGGAGTAGGATGATAGATACAATTATTTATCTCTTCACTTAGCTTTCACTTAAATATCACTTTATGGATAGTAAAAACAGGGAACACCAAGAGCCCCAATAGTGTAATTTGTACTGGACAAGGTGGCAATAAGTTTGTATTGCTAGATACTCACAAGTCAGGGTCACCAGCAGGCAACCACTGTAAAGGCAGGTGGGGAGATTGTCCTGACCCCACTCAGGATTAAGAAGTCGCTCTCTGTAGACAGGAAGAAAGGGTAGCAACCCTCCACCAAGGGTGGACTCAAAATTGTATACAATAAACAGAGGCGCCAAAAGTATAAGATTAGATTAAATGAGCTTAAAAACCAACTTAAATGGCAAAATTGAAGGAGGAAGTGGTGGTCTTACCTCCCTCAAGCAGACACGACAACGACTGTGATTCAGACAGTCAAACACATTTATTAGTACAGAGGCGCTTAACTTGAATCCTTGTGCAGATTGTTTGATACTCCTCCCTATATTGCCTGATGAAGCGGGGTTGAACCTGCGAAATGCGTTGCATTTCTTTTTGGAGTTCCTAATAAATGTGTTTGACTGTCTGAATCGCAGTCGTTGTCGTGTCTGCTTGAGGGAGGTAAGACCACCACTTTCTCCTTCAATTTTGCCATTTAAGTTGGTTTTTAAGCTCATTTAATCTAATCTTATACTTTTGGCGCCTCTGTTCATTGTATACACTTTATGGATAGTGTTGACCATTACTTCCTGACACTAAAACCCAATTACATCAATATTTTTACACTCACCCTCTTCCTGTTACTCCCTAAATCCACTTGAGTTTGAGTAAAAAAACTCACACTGGGGATAATGACTGAAATCCTAAATGCCCTATCTTATTAGCAGCCTGATCTGCAGGCCATTATGGAAGAGGGTATAGCATTCACCTTCTGTATTTGACTCCTATGAAAAGGGAGTGTGGCGACTCCTATGAAAAGGAAGTGTGGCTGTTAAAAAACTCTAAACACGCCTTTGCATTCAGTTCAATGGCAGGGTGCATTCCAGTGATGCAGTGGAAAGATGTAGTAATGAAGAAAACAGTTCTGGGGTTTCTGTGGTGTAAAGCAGTGGACTGTGACTGTGGCCTGCTACTCAAACTTCTTCCTGTCATGTTCTAGTGAGCCGGGTGTGGCCCAGGGATGGGGTAGGCGTCAAGAGAGGATAAGTGACAAGTGTGAGGAGAAGCTGGTGGACACAGAATAGAGACACCGAGAGCCCAATATAGTGTAGTATGTACTGGTATGTGGATATGACAAGTATCTATTTATACTCACAAACATGGGTTACCGTCCAGGTAACCACTATATCAGCAGGTGAGGAGATTGGACCTGTCCCCACTCAGGATTAAGAAGTCGCTCTCTGTAGATAGGAAATAAGGGGCAATACCCCTCCACCAAGGGTGGACTCAGAAACTGTATAAGCAGACAGAGGAGCCAAAAGGATGAAATATTCTAAAATGTTTAAAATGAGAGGAGGCAGAGGTGGACTTACCTCCCCCAAGCAGACACACACGAGTGTTTTGTATATTCAAAACAAAAATGTATTTATATACGCCAGAAAGTGCAAGTGCAACACGTTTCTAGTGAGCCGGGTGTGGCCCAGGGATGAGGGAGGCGTCAAGAGAGGTTGAGTGACAAGTGTGAGGAGAAGCTGGTGGACAGTCCAATAAGGAACCTTCATTGCATTAGGCAGGAAGGTTGAATTCTAAAGTTTGGCTGCAATATTTCAGTAAAATGTCTTTGTTTTTACCACAAAACACCATTTAGAAATGATGTGGTGGCTTTCTAAGTCAAAGTGATTTAAATTCCAGTGAAAGACTGGTGTAAGATTCATTAATTATCACAAGCAATGCGAGCTAAACACTAACAGGCTGACAGAGCTGCCAAGCCTGTGGCTCTTTGATCACTCGGATGTATAATGTGTTAAATCATTAGGGATAAATCTAGCATCCATTAACAATTAGAGCTGTAAAGTGGGGGAGCCCTTGGTTATTTTGCTGCAGGAGACTAACACATTCTCACATACTAGCATTGCCTGGCAAGCTGGTGCAAACAGCATTCATGAAGACTATGACGGAATTCAAATACACAAGTTGAAAAATCTGAAATAGTATGAACTATTATTAAAGGGACTCCGAGCAGTGCCTGTGGGAAGGCCTTTAAGCATACCCACAACTAATTAATTATATCCTCACACCTACCGGCATGATATTTGTAATTATATCCCCCTGGGTTCCTTGTATTTCATTGCATTGCACTGAATGGAGCTGCCGACACTGGGGAAAGTGTCGTTACTGCATAATACAATGCTGAATAAGGAACCCAATCAAAATTGGATGTGTGCATGCACCCAGGGCTGGGCCGAGGTATAGGCTGGAGAGGCTCCAGCCTCAGGGTGCAGTGTAGGAGGGGGCGCAGAATTCATTCAGCTGTCATTCCTAATTGTGTTTGAAGCAGAAAGAAATAAGAAAAGGGGATACATAGCAGTGACTGAAAGCCAGATAACTAGATATTAAGGTGTTGGGGAGGTTGTGGGCCCTGTGGCGCCTCTTAGTCTAATAGCAATCAGAGTGTGATGGAGTGTGATGGCTGGGATGGCAGGGATGGAGGGGCGCACTTTGGTGTCTCACGCGCTACTTTTTCTATTGAATTGATCATAATGGTAGTATAGTTTATGCTAGGCCAGCTTTAGCATGTAGTGTGGTTCATGGTCTAGAGGGTAAGACAGCTACCTACTACACATTGCGTCCTGGGTTCAAATCCCAGCTATGGTATATAAGCATGCTTTTCAAAAAGTACAAATCCTTAATCATGCTACTTTTTCTATCGAATTGATCATAATGGTAGTATGGCTTCTGCTAGGCCAGCTTTAGCATGTAGTGTGGTTCATGGTATAGAGGGTAAGACAGATACCTACTACACATTGTGTCCTGGGTTCAAATCCCAGCTATGGTATATAAGCTGTTTTGAAAATCTGCAATTCCCTACTTGATGATATCAGAGGATGGATGGATGGATAGGAGGAGGAGGAGGAGGAGGAGGAGGAGGAGGAGGAGGAGGAGAGAGAGAGAGAGAGAGAGATTTTTTCCGACAGAATTCCGTATACGTCGGAATTCCGCGGAATAGCTCAGGAATACCGTCGGAATGAAACGGTAGCGGAATTGTCCCGGAAACGGAAATGGGCTCTTCCGACCATGCCTGGTGATGGCTGGGGTGGCAGGGATGGAGTGGCGCACTTTGGTGTCTCAGCCTTGGGTGCTGGAGGACCTTGTCCCGGCTCTGCATGCACCCCTAGGCCTGGAACCCACTAGCAGTATGTTACTAAGCCATCTGAGCGCTTGTGATTTGAAAAGCTATTGCTAATGTACTGCTATGGGTGTGATAAAAATCCCCCATCACATTGCATTAGCAAGTGATTTTTCAAATCACCAGTGCTTAGAAAAGGCTACTAGTGGGTTTAAGCCCTTAGAAAAGGCGGCTAGTGGGTTTGAGCCCTTAGAAAAGGCTGCTAGTGGGTTTGAGCCCTTACTCTGAAAAACTTTTTTTTCCATAAAAGATATTTGTGTCTTTTCCTCTAAACTAGGATTGCATACATATCTTTATTTTGTCTCTCAGTAGCCCCGCTCCCATTGACAAATCATAAGTATACATTTCAAGATTTTTGTTGTTGTTTAAAGAGAACCCGAGGTGGGTTTGAAGAATATTATCTGCATAGAGCGGCTGGATCTTCCTATACAGCCCAGCCTCTGTTGCTATCCCAAACCCCCCTAAGGTCCCCCTGCACTCTGCAATCCCTCATAAATCACAGCCACGCTGCTGACAAACAGCTTGTCAGAGCTGGCTGTGTTTATCTCTATAGTGTCAGTCTGCTGCTCTCCCCGCCTCCTGCAGAACTCCGGTCCCCGCCTGCATCCCTTCCCTCCCTGCTGATTGGAGGGAAGGGACGGGGGCAGGGACCGGAGCTATGCAGGAGGCAGGGGAGCAGCTGAGACTGACACTACAGATGTAAATACAGCCTCACAGCACGGCTGTGATTTATGAGGGATTGCAGAGTGCAGGTGGACCTTAGTTAGTGGGGTTTGGGATAGCAACAGAGGCTGGGCTGTATAGGCAGATCCAGCCTCTGTATGCAGATAACATTCTTTAACCATTTCAGCCCGCGGGGATTTTTCGCCTTATGCATCAGAGCAATTTTCACCTCCCATTCATTCGCTAATAACTTTATCACTACTTATCACAATTTATTGATCTATATCTTGTTTTTTCCGCCACTAATTAGGCTTTCTGTGGGTGGTACATTTTGCTAAGAGCCACTTTACCGTAAATGCATTTTAACAAAATTAATAAGAAAAAAATGGAAAAAATTCATTATTTCTCAGTTTTCGGCCATTATAGCTTTAAAATAATCCACGCTACCATAATTAAAACCTATGTATTTTATTTGCCCGTATGTCTCGATTATTATACCATTTAAATTTTGTCCCTATCACAATGTATGGCGCCAATATTTTATTTGTAAATAAAGGTGCATCGTTTCCGTTTTGCGTCCATCACTATTTACAAGCTTATAATTTTAAAAATGTTTGTAGTATACCCCCTTCAAATGCATATTTTAAAAGTTCAGACCCTTAGGTAACTATTTATGTCTTTTTTTTTTTTTCTAATTGTAATTTTTTTTTTTTTACTATTAAAACTTTTATTTGGGTAATATTTTGGTGTGTGACATAAACTGTTAATTTTTAATGTTGTTAGCTGTGTAAATAGTAATGTAAAAAATGTGTAGCTGTAGTTTTACTATTTGGCCACAAGATGGCCACCTTCGTTTTTTGTTTCCCTCCTTGTACTAAGCGGAAGTACAAGGGGGATGCGGAAATCTCTCCGGGCAGAAGAGCCGGAGCCTCACAGGTGAGCGCTTCGGTTTTTCTGCGGGGGAAAGGGATCGGTGATCGGGAACCATGTTCCCTTTCACTGATCCCAGGGCTACTGGGCGGCACAGCGGGGATGCGGGGGCGCGCCCGCGATCGCGGGCGGGAGCGCGCCCAAGCGCGGGAGCGCTGCAGAGCTGCCGCCCAGACGTGAGCTTCACGTCCGGGCGGCGGAAATGGTTAAACACACCTCGGGTTCTCTTTAACCTCCTTGCCGGTTATCCAGAGCTCAGCTCGGGGTAACCTGCGTAGGAGGATTTCTCAGGCCCCGCTGGGCCGATTTTCACATTTTTTTTCCTGCACGCAGCTAGCACTTTGCTAGCTGCGTGCATACTACGATCGCCGCCGCTCGCCGCCGATTCGCCGCGCCGCCCCCCCCCCCCCCCCCTCCAGACCCCTTGCGCAGCCTGGCCAATCAGTGCCAGGCAGTGCTGAGGGGTGGATCGGGATCCCCTCTGACGTCCCGACGTCCATGACGTCGGTGACGTCATCCCGCCCGGTCGCCATGGCGACCGGGGAAGCCCAGCAGGAAATCCAGTTCTGAACGGGATTTCCTGCTTACTCTGATCGACGAAGGCGATCAGAGTGGATAGGGGGATGCCGCTTGTCAGCGGCTATCATGTAGCGAGCCCTGGGCTCGCTACATGATTTTAAAAAAAAAAACATTTAAAAAAAGTGCTGCGCTTCAACATTTAGCTTGTTAACCCCCTTGCCGTTACAATTCCTGCGGCAAGGGGGTTAACAAGCTAAATCATGTAAGCCAATGGCACCGCAGATATTTTAAACTGGTTCACTTTTGCATTGCGGTGCGCATGTGCAAGGCGTATTTCTGCCACAGGAATTGAGCACTAGATAGCCTCACTTAACATTTGAATCGCTGCCAGGAATTACATGAAGGCTCCTTACCGCGCATTAGTGCAGGTATAAATACAAAGCCTGTTTTTAGCAATGTGGTTGCTGGTGTGAAACCCGCACTAAGTCTACCCTAATATAGTCATATATTAATGTGCTATTTGAGATGACCTGACAAAAGGAGATACTCTTCAAAATGAAACCTACAATAAAAGTACCTACAAGTATTTTACAACGGCTACAATAATCGTATACACCATTAATAAATACATGAGATGATGTTACCCAGGAGAGCAATTGGTAAATACCACTCATTAATTATTACATGCTGTAATAATGTTGATAAAAGCTGTTCAACTGGATGCAATCCTTTGTATCACAGACACTATATTTTATTTTGATAAAATGGCATAAATTAATGTTGCTTAATGCATATTTAAAAAATAGACTTTTTTTTAAATATATTAGTGCAGTTTTTAAACTTACTGTATTTTTTGTACTACAAGACTCACTTTTTCTCTCCCAAAAGTGGTGGGGAAGTCACTGCGTCTTATAGTGCAAATGCAGGGAGTTCCAGACTTGTGAACGCCTGCCAATACGAACCTCCAACCCACTTCAATCTCAGGGACTTCCTGTACTGTGCCCATGCAGAGGAGGACACAGGGGGACAAACTGAGGGCACAAAGGGGCACAGGGGAGGACACAAGGGGGACACAGAGGATGACAGAGGTGGACGCATGGGGGGCACAGGAGGACACAAGGGGGACAGAGGAGGACACAGAAGGACACAAGAGGTACAAGGGGGCATGATTTACAAAGGTGGGGGCATAAGGTACAAAGGAGGCATAATCCACAAGATGCCCCTTCACCATGGATGCACCAGGTTTAGTTTATATTTTTTTCTCCTGTTTTTTGTCCTCTAAACCTAGGTGCGTCTTATGGTCAGGAGCGTCTTATAGTTCGAAAAATACAGAAATTTGTATGACCTTACTTTGCACAAACTTGCACAGAACAATACAGAGTACTGGCTTACCCTCATATGTCTTTCAAAGTGATTGGTGTCATCATCAAATTCAATCACAAAGCCATTTAAGGACCAGATAAATGTAAGGTCCAGTTCAGGATCATGAGATGCATGGCACTGCATGGTTGCATTCTCTCCAACAGTCACATCAGCATTGGATGGTGCAAGAGTGATCTTAGTGGCAGCTGCAAAGACACATAAGACAGGCATTGTCTTAAAAAATGCCACAGTAGAACATTGAAATAATACAAATCAATATCATAAAGATAAAATATGTGTTCAAATCAGTAAAAAGTAAATATGATAAACTTCTATTAGCACATTATGAATGGAAAATGGAGATAACTATTTGCCCCACGCCCTCCTTCTGCAACCCTCCAGCGAGCAGTGGAATCCCCCTCAAAGCTAGCCGGTCGCGGCCAGTTGGAGACTACAGCGCATGCATGGCTCCGAGCTGCGCACACTCTGATTGCGCTCCAGTTGCATGCGCAGTACCAATTTTCTTTTATTGCATATGCACAGAATGATGCAGGGCATGAGCACTCGACAAGGAGGCATGTGGCCAGCCAATTTTAAGGGGGTTGCCACTGCTGGCCAGAAGACCTTAGAAGGATGTCATGGGCACAGGATGGGTGCAGGAGGGGGGGGGGAGGGGGGCTGCAGGAAGCCCCAGGTAAGCTAATATACTCTTTTTTTAACTTTAGAATGCCTTTAAGTCAAGATGAAGGACCATATTCAGTAACCTTAAAGAGAAACTCCGACCAAGAATTTAACTTTATCCCAATCAGTAGCTAATACCCCCTTTTACATGAGAAATATAATGATTTTCACAAACAGACCATCAGGGGGCGCTGTATGACTGATGTTGTGCTGAAACCCCTCCCACAAGAGGCTCTGGTACCGTACGGTACTCTGGGCAAACTGCCACAATGTAACAATGTTCACAGACAGGAAATGGCTGTTTAGAGCTGTCTGTAACAGCCAAAACAGCTAGGAGCAGCTTACATAACCTGCCCACAGTAAAAATGTCACCATGTAATAAATGTCAGAATGTGAATCTGGGAGAGGAAAGATTTTACAATGAGCAAACACTGCCTAAATCATTTATACATAATTATGGTAAAAATGAAGCACTTTTTTTATTACATTATTTTCACTGGAGTTCCTCTTTAAGTAAAGTTGCTGTGCACACAGAGAGATTTAACATTACTTATGCTGGCAGGGTAGTACATGTTGAGCAATCAGCATAACTCACGTTATTCAGTTAACTCAAGCATTGGTAGAGTAATGCATGCTGTGCTAATTGAGCCAACACGCAACAATTGGTCAGCAGAAGTAATAGTAAAATTTTGCTTCCTGTGCAGCTTAACCAGAGTTTACGGAATATGGCACAACATTTCTGCTGATTAACTTCTTGCCCACCGCGTCATGCCAATGGGCGTGGATGCGGCGGCAGCCCCAGGACCGCCTAACGCCAATCGGTGTAAGGTCCTTGGGGCGTGGTTTGTGGGCTCCGCTCCACCTTCAGTCTCCCAGCGGCGCCATCTTTTATTGTTGTACAGTGCTTTGATGTAAGGCAGTGCTGTATTGGGGACAGCCGTGTGGGACGGCTGTCCTCTCTGTTGTGCAGGAAGTGATCGGCTGTCATAGGCTGAAGCCTATGACAGCTGATCACGAGGATTGGCTGGCGGGGGGAGGGAGGGAGGGTAGAATTAAAAAATAATTCAATAAAAATAGTCCGATTTATTTAAAAAAAATAATATATATATTTACAGTAAATAAAAAAACAATCTTGGGGCAATCAGATCCCACCAACAGAAAGCTCTGTTGGTGGGGAGAAAAGGGGGGGAATCACTTGTGTGCTGACATGTGCGGCCCTGCAGTGAGGCCTTAAAGCTGCAGTGACCTATCTCTAGATGTCCTGGTCTTTAGGGGGGTTTAACACTGCGGTACTCAAGTGGTTAAACAGGGACAGAGCTAAAAAGTCCAAATTGCTTTCGTCCGTAAGAAAAGAACAACCTCTACATGTGAAATAGGCAGACAGAAACAACGTTTTCAATTAAATTTATGGAAGTCAAATAGTGCAATGTCTGGCAATGTAACTTTTGAAAGCACCATGCATATGCATGCCAATAAACATTTACAGTGTGCCAAAATGGAGCAAGCCTCCATTACTTTCCCAAGCCCACAAGACAGAACCAGCAGTACCAGCACCACTAACAGATTCTAACAAAGGCATTGCATTTTTTTTTCATCTTAGGCTGCATCAGCACAACCTAAGTTCAGAGTAGAACTCACAGGAAGCATTTGTCCATAAGAGTCCACAGCTATGTCAGCTACAACTTTGATCTACAACTTCAGAAACGAAGAACCATGGACTGCTAGATGTAAAAGACGGACAGAGCTTGCAGAACACATAGTGGGGGTGCTTGTTTGCCCTTCTAAAAGTGTATTTTAGGAAAAGGAATTCAATCCAGATGGGGTGGTGAGCATTTAATACATCCGCCTGTCCATGGGCAACGTACTGTAACAAACTGAGCTTGATGTTTTACACACAACCTTGCTAGATTCTTCAAACAAAGTATGCACTACTGATATCTGGCATCACTGTGATGGAATTCTAGAAATGCACCTCTGTGATTCCATAAGAGAATGTATAGCATTACCTGTAACTGAAAGAGTTCCTGTACTGTTGGCTTTCCCTCTGTCATTCTCTGCAAAGCATGTGTAGCTTCCTTCATCAGCCACTGTAACATTAATGATCTCCAAGCTACCATCATCCCAGATTGATATCCTAATAAACAATGCAGTAAAAAAAAATATACAAAACTTTGTCATTACTTAGGGCACTACATAACTGCTGCATGGCTTACAAACATTTCCCAATCATTTATCTTTACCTGAGATTTTGATAATTAACCATAAAAACAAACATAGCCATAATTTTGTCTTACCAGTACATGAAAAGGTCACCTACTTGGGTGGAGCCTTTCTTCTATTACAACCACAGCAGCTTGACCAGCACCACCAACACCCTCACTGTGGTACCTACTACCTTGATGTTACATCTCTGTGTTCAATAATGACAAGCAACTCTTAAAGCTGCTCTGCTTATCCACTCTTTACTCTGCAGCAGACAGGTGGCTTTTTGCTTTTGGCAGGCTGCGATGCTTGTTGTGTTACTAAAATGACAGCTCCCAAGCAGGGATTATGGTTTCCTATTTTAGCTTATAAAGTTATCCTCCTAGTCTTATTAGTTATTAAAATCACCAGTAACTTTAAAGTACTTAAAGTACCCCTGACCTCGGTGTAAAATAACATTTGTTTAATGCTATTTTATTAGCTGTGCTGTGATATAAATCACAGCACTTTCCTCCCCCTTTAGCACCCCCCATCCCGCTCAGCCAAAACTTGAGCAGATCGTCAATGATGGGCGGGGAGGAAGTGTTAGTACTTGCTGCTCTCTGGCCATCTTCTGTAATGCCCCCTCCACTCGCCGCTTTTAGTTCCTATCTGCACAGTGTGCTGTGGAGCTGCGCTATGTGTGGTACTGAGGTAATTTAGCTCAGAATGATAGTGTACTAATACAGCTATTAGTGCACTATTATTCTGAGCTAAATTACCTCAGTACCGCACACAGCGCAGCTCCGCAGCACGCTGTGCAGATAGGAACTAAAAGCGGCGAGTGGAGGGGGCATTACAGAAGATGGGCAGAGAGGAGCAAGTACTGACACTTCCTCCCCGCACAGTGGCACTAAAGGAGAAAGATTGGAGGTAAGGGGTACTTTAAAGCAGAAAATAAAAACTGTTATTAAAGGACACCTGAAGTGAGAGGGATGAGGAGGCTGCAATATTTATTTCCTTTTAATCAATGCAAATTTCCTGGCTGTGCTGCTGATCTAATCCGTTTAGCCATAGACCCTAAACAAGCGTGCTGATCAGAAGTTGACTGTATTTGCTGCATGCTTGTTCCAGTTATGTGATTCAGATATTACTGATGAAAGATTAGCAGGACTGCCAGGCAACTGGTATTTTTCAGGCCCGTTTCTAGGGCCGTGCAGCCCCTGCGGCCGCCCTGAGCGCTGAGGGGAAGCGCTGTGATGGATTGGGGAGCCGCATGCTGTGGGGAGGGCGGCCCAACCTCTCCCTCCCTTCCTCTCCTGGGTCGCCCTCCATGCGATATAGGTTAGATAGGTAGGTTCCCCCAGTATAGGCTAGATAGGTAGGTGCCCTAGTACAGGTTAGATAGGTAGGTGCTCCCAGTATAAGTTGGATAGGTAGGTTCCCCCAGTATAGGCTAGATAGGTAGGAGCTCCCAGTACAGGTTAGATAGGTAGCTGCCCCCAGTATAGGTTAGATAGGTAGGTGCCCCCAGTATAGGCTAGATTAGGTAGGTACCCACAATATATATGTTAGATAGATAGGAAGGTGCCAGCCCCCCCCCCCCCCATAATGGAGGGGGGAGTCAGCCACGGAAGGGGGGGCGGACTTCTCGATTTGAAAGCAGGCACGATTTGAAAGCAGGGAGGTGAGTTGCTGTATACAGCGCTTCCTGCCGCGCTCATTCTGCAGCAAAGGGGGAAGTACGGAGGGCATCCCCAGTTAGAAGTCGGGCCGCCCCTTCCCGTGGCTGACTCCCAGGCGCACATTGATTAATCAATGTGCGCCTGGGACGCATCAGCCAGGTGCACATGATGACAGGAAGAGAGCACCAGCGCAGAGCCGGCCTAGCTTACTGCGTGAGGGTCAAAGGGAGCCCTCACAGATTGATTACTATGCCGCCGGAGGAATTACTTGGAACGGAGGGGGATGCAGCCACAAGGGAGGTGCGGTAAGAGACCACACACCTCCCCATACACAAAGCGTCTCCCCAGCTAGGGCTTAATTTCGGAGTAGGTCTTATATTTCAAGCATGCTTGAAATATAAGGGAGGCCTTACTTTCGGGGTAGGTCTTACTTTAGGGGAAAGACGCTATCTAACCTGTACTAGGAGCAACTACCTATCTAACCTGTACTAGGGGCTCCTACCTATCTAGCCTATACTGGGGGCACCTACCTATCCAACTTATACTAGGGGCAGCTGCCTATCTAACCTGTACTGGGGCACCTACCTATCTAGCCTATATTGGGGTCACCTTCCTATCTATCCTATACTGGGGGCACCTACCTAGCTAACCTATACTGGGGGCACCTACCTATCTAACCTATGCTGGGGGCAACTATTCTGGCTACCTATATTGGAGACACTCACCTAGCTAACTACTTATACTGGGGGGACCTATAGCTGGCTACCTATAGGCTACCTATACTGAGGGGACCTATAGCTGGCTACCTATACTGAGTGCAACTAGACCTGGCTAACCAATACTGCGGGCACCTATACCTGGATCCAAGGGGGTGGTGCAATTTTTACACCCTTGCCCTGGGTGCATTTTAGCCTAGAAACTGCCCTGGTATTGTTGAAAAGGAAATAAATATGGCAGCCTCCATATTACTCTCCCTTCAGGTGTCCTTTAAGTGGTTAGCTCAATTGTCACGTTTCATTCAGAATACTAGTTACAACTATGACTGGAATTTTAATACTTTATGACCATGGAGATGACCAATTTCTTTATGGCAATGCATTAGTTTAACCTTTTTCCCGCCTCTTTTTCCAACTGTATGCAGTGGCCTTACTTTTCTGCCTCCCCAGCCTGCCAGTTTAAATACAAAGTAGCACAGGGAGTGCTTTCATAATTACCTGATCTAAACCCAGAATTGAGTCTCCTCTTCCATCAGAGCAGCACAGTATGCTGACATCATTCTCCTTTACATGTGATATCAGGGAGGAGACCTGATCCTGCGTCCGGATCAGATAAATAAGTGCTTCCTGTGCTACTTTTTATCTAGACTGGCAGGCTGGGGGAGACAGCACAAGTTTAGCCAGCCCTGAGTTATCTGACACAAGACTAGAACACCTGGAGTGCGAGGGATAAGGGGGCTGCCATATTTATCATATTTCAAACAATACCAGTTACCTGCCAGTCCTACTGGTCTTTGTGGCATCAGTAGTGTCTGAATCGCACACCTGAAA
The DNA here is from genome assembly GCF_040937935.1 of Hyperolius riggenbachi. NCBI lineage: Eukaryota > Metazoa > Chordata > Amphibia > Anura > Hyperoliidae > Hyperolius > Hyperolius riggenbachi. Next base: position 296,241,994 of record NC_090648.1, on the reverse strand, counting down.
CATGCATCCAGCGAAACGTCAATCAAACATCTGATCTGCATGCATGTTCAGGGTCTATGGGTAAAATTATTAGAGGGAGATAATCAACAGGCCAGCCAAGTAATTTGCATTGTTTAACCACTTGCCGACCGCACGCTTATACCGTGCGTCGGCAAAGTGGCAGCTGCAGGACCAGCGACGCAGTACTGCGTCGCCAGCTGCAGGCTGATTAATCAGGAAGCAGCCGCTCGCGCGAGCGGCTGCTTCCTGTCAATTCACGGCGGGGGGCTCCGTGAATAGCCTGCGGGCCGCCGATGGCGGCTCGCAGGCTAAATGTAAACACAAGCGGAAATAATCCGCTTTGTTTACATTGTACGGCGCTGCTACGCAGCAGCGCCGTAAGGCAGATCGGCGATCCCCGGCCAATCAGCGGCCGGGGATCGCCGCCTGTGCAGCCGCCGCCTGTGCAGCCCGGATCACTGGGGGGCCAGGTAGGAGAGGGAGGGGGAGGGAATGTCGCCGCGGAGGGGGGCTTTGAGGTGCCCCCCCCGCAACATGCCACCAGCAGGAGCGATCAGACCCCCCCTGCACATCATCCCCATAGGGGGGAAAAAGGGGGGGCGATCTGATCGCTCTGCGTGCCCTCTGATCTGTGCTGGGGGCTGCAGAGCCCACCTAGCACAGATCCCATCAAACAGCGCTGGTCCTTAAGGGCGGGTAAAGGGTGGGTCCTCAAGTGGTTAAAAGGGAAAAAACATGACAGCATCCATATCCTTCTTTTACATCCGGTGTCCTTTAAAATGAACCTGAAGGGTGAAGCCAAATGGAGGCTGCTTGGAAGACCTGCTGATCTCTTTGGCTGCAGTATTGTCAGGATCACACACCAGAAACAAGAATGTGACTAATCCAATGAGTCAGAGCACCTGATCTGCGTACTTGTTCTGGGTCTACGGCTATAAGTATTAGCGCCAGAGACAACCAGGAAATCTGCACTGTTTAAAAGTACGGTAAATAAATATGTCATCCACTATATCCTTCTCCCTTCAAGTTTCCTTGTAACAAATAACTGTATAAGTTAATTTTATGTAATGTTAAGGTATGATCTATTTTTAATATGATTCTTTAAACATATTAAAATACATTGTGTAACTTTCTTGAAATGTGCTGTGGATACAAATTTATATAATTACAAAGTATTTTCTTCCTGGCAAAAACTCTACTCCAAGCACAGACTCATCCATTTCATCTCTTTTTAGTCCCTGTGGATCAGTAATTTCAGAAGGTAGTCTCAAAGCTAACTAAAGAGAAAGCTTGGTGAATAACAAAAGCTTATAGCTTTTGAAGTTTAAAAAACCATGTAAAAAGTGTAAATTGCAAATGACATTCAGTTTCTCCTGCTGAACCTTTGGCTTCAGTAGTGTTTGCATAACACAGCAGAAGCATGCAAGTAGTGTGGTCAGAGCACTTGATCTGTGTGATAGCTCTGGCTCAGTGGCTGAAAGTATTAGACACAGAGGATCAGCAAGACAGCCAGGCAATTAGTAGTGTCTAAAGAGAAATACATATACTGTACATACTTATTCTTCTCACTACAGGGTCACTGTACAGAATTGTATGTAGTTTACATATACATATTGCTGTTAAGTTCAGTACTGTCAGGAATTAATGAAAATAAACTGATCTAGGGATAATTAATGTTGTACGCTTGAGAGGAACACAACAGGTTGTGGTTCAAATAAAAAGTGTAGTATAGCCAGACTTAAAGGGTAGATCCGGGGTGTAAAAAAAAGAATATCTACTTACCTGGGGCTTCCTCCAGCCCCTGGCAGCCGTCCTGTGCCCTTGTTGCAGCTCTTATCCCAGCCAGTGGCCCAGGGTCCACTCTGTTGCAGATGCTGCATGGCATCTACAATGCGCTCTCATAGCCTGAAGCGTTCTGCGCAGGCGCAGAACTACTGCACCTGTGCAGGACACTCCAGACCATGTGAGCGCAATCAAGAGTGGCACTCACGCAAGTGCAGAAGATGCCGACATCGTCGACAATTGCAACGAAGGACACCCCCGCGCCACCAGCTGGAAGCGGAGCTGTGGCGAGAGCTCAGGATGGCTGCCAGGGGCTGGAGGAAGCCCCAGGTAAGTAGATTTTATTTTTTATTTTGCTCGGACCCTCCCTTTAAGCCAAAGCACGTGATCTTCATATCCACTGTAGGTCACTGGTTTAAAGTGTAGCAGGACAACATCAAATAACATATTTCTGTTATTTTTTGCAAACACTAGATGGCAGCAAAGTCAAGCATTTGCACCATTATGTTTTCCCTTTAGATGAGGAAAATAATTTATTACAACAGGTTGCTGCCAGATAAAATAAATAATTTGTCATTTCATATTGGAGTTTGGTCACTTGGCTGTGCAATTGCTACTTGTCGATCGTTCACTTGCCCTCTGTTTTACCATAAATGCAACCCTGAGCAGCACAGAGGTTTTAGTGGATAGCACTCTCACTTGGCAATGCTGGGACATACATATAACAAAAAGGCGTGTGGAAAAATGGCAGCCAATTAGTGGTAGTAGAATATCTGTAAGTTTACCGATATTCTACTATACGCTATAGTTAAATATTAGTAATTTGAACAGTATTTTAATATCCACCATAGTAAAATATTGTTAATTTTACTGATATTCTACTATCACCCTCTATCCCCTAATGCTCACTTGAACCCTCCTCCATTTACGCCTTACCCTAACCACCCCCACCTATTCCCAACACATACCTCCCCCATATCTATGCCTAATGCTTAACCTTCCCTATTTATGCCTAACACTAACTATATATGCCTTACACTGACACCCCCCTTCCCCCACCCCGTGTATGCCCAACACTAACCTCCCACCTATCTATACCTAACACTAACCACCACCCCCCCCCCCACTTACTCCTAACACTAACCACCACCCCCCACTTACTCCTAACACTACCCTCCCCCCCCACTTACTCCTAACACTAACCACCCCCCACCTACTCCTAACACTTACCTCCCCCTTACCTATGCCTAACACTTACTCATCTCCATCTATGCCTAACACTAACCATCTATGCCTAACACTAACTTCCCACCTATCTATTCCTAACACTAACCACTCCCCACCTATTCCTAACACCTCCCCCCATCTATGCCTAACACTTACCCTTCCCTATCTATGCCTAACACTAACTATATATGCCTAACACTAACCTCCCACCTATCTATTCCTAACACCAACCACTCACCACCTACTCCTAACACTAACCCCTCATATCTAATTACTAATAGAAAAAATGTCTCTGTACACTGCATGCAGAGAGTTGATGCTATAGTGAGATGGCGGCTCATCTTCTGTTCACATCTGAGAAATTGGTCCGTGTGTGTGTGTGTGTGTGTGTGTGTGTGTGTGTGTGTGTGTGTGTGTGTGTGTGTGTGTGTGTGTGTGTGTGTAAAAAAATATTGTGCTTGGCTGGGTCCCACCCCTTAATTAAGCACCTACTTCATTCTAGTGTATATATAAGAAGGCTTATTTGTCTATGATCATTCAATTTTGAAAATTGTTTCTATCTTTCTATATTATTCTATGTCAATGAATGTGCGCAGTGCCACTACTTCTACCCGCAGATAAAAAAAAACAGAAGCTAGCACTAACCTGCTGTTGTTGATCAGTAGTTCGGTTCCTTTGCTCCATGAGAATTTTGGCTTCGGAGCCGCCTTTGGTTTGCATTCTATGATGACACGACCACCTTTGGCAGCTAGAATCTTCTTCCGCATTGGATTAAATTCAAACGTTGGTGCTAGAGCTAAATTTAAAATAAACCATTACTGTAAATTAGTCAAATGCGTTTTAATCACCTTTGCATACTGTGCCAATAAAAACGTCATTCTACAAGACAAAGCATGTAGGGCCACTGACCAAGGATTTTCAGTTCAGCGTTAGCTTGAATAATCCCATGGTAATTTTCAGCTATACACTGGTACATTCCCGCATGATACATCGTTAAGCCTCGGATTTTCAATTCACCTTTACCATACTGAAATAAAACAAATCAAACATTAATATTGTGCGGCAGAAAGCTAAACTCTGGACAGAGAATTAATTACACTTGGTAAGAAGTCGTGTGCAAACATGCTGCTAAGATGATTGTATCTGTGTTGTTCCATGGCTTTTAGCTTTTATCACTCAAAGAATTGCTTCTGAAATATGCCTCTTTCTTTCAGGCTAGGAACACACTTAGCAGAAACACTAGCGGAAAACGCAGCATTTTTACCTGCAATGGTAGTCAATGCACCGCATCAAAAAACACATATAAAAACCGTATAAGCATTTTGTATGCGTTTTCTAACATGCATTTATAAAAACGCTGGTTTTGTTGCATAATTTTCAAAAACGCATCAAAACGCACATAATGAAAGTCAATGGTAACGCAATGTAATGCGTTTTTCATATGTTTTTATATGCTTTCCTTTTTTTTTATTGTTTTCTGATGTATTTCCACTTCCTGTTGGCTTCCTAGTTATTTGCATAAAACACAATAGAAAAACGCATACAAAACTCATATGCGTTTTGTATATGCGAACTACAAACATGTAAAAACACATGCAAAACTCTAGAAAAACGCATATGCGGAAAAACGCAAATGCACAAAAAACGCACTACTAATACAAAACCACAAATGACATGCCATGTGTGCACCCAGCCTCAACATTTTTTCCCCTTCCTTGATCTTACTATTTGACTGTTGAATTGTTATTATTGTTGGGGGTTTTTTTCTTGTTTTTTTTTTTGTCATTTTGCATTTTATATTTTGTCAGGTTTTCCTTTTGGCATTGCATAGAATGCGGAGGAAAAGTGTGAAATGTGGGAGCCTATTTCCACTAGCAATCCTGTATGCAGGGCTGTTTTTGCACAGATATTCCAAGCTGCCGCCTGCAACCCTATTGTCTCTAAAGAGTGCCTCTGGGTCACCTTGAAACTGCAGATCAAACTGTCATTGAAGTAAAAAAAATGATATATTTTGTCTCATAGCTCCGCCCATAAAATGCACCCAGTTCTGCACATAAATCCACCTCCTCTCCCCCCAGCCAATAGAAAATGAGAACTGGCTAGCTTACTCCGAACTCTAACAGCTAACATGACAGTGCCTGTGTTTTGCATGGTTTGTGGGCACTTCAGCTGGGTGCTTGGTATACTAGCTGCTTTATTGATTTAATGCACGATTGCACGTTATTTATTTTTCTTTGCACAGGTTACATTTTCTTACAGGCATTGGTTTGCTGTTATTGATTTGTACTGGCATTTTAGGTTTATCACCTTTTGCAGTTACATTATGCATGTTTACATGAAGGGGTTATAATGCTGTTTTTCGAGATTATACTGTATATTGATTAGCTATCATAATATTTCAGCGACCTTGCAATGATTATTAACTATGTATGAATTTCTATATCACTGCCCATCAGATTGATTTCTAGTTCTTAATTTGTTCTTAGCATTTTTGAATAATAAAACTGAATTATCTTCATTAGTTTGTTTGGTGTGGTATCTTTTGATACTTCTTTTGTTGTTGGTTTGATTTGCAATATTAAGGTCTGAAGATCTTCTGATTACTGGCCAGGGTTCAGTTTTCCTTCGATGATAGCAATCTGTCCAGGCCCTGATGCAGCAAAGCAGCCCCAAACCATGATGCCCACACCACCATACTTCACAGTTGGGATGAGATTTTGATGTTGATGTGCTATGACTCTTTTTCCCCACACAAACTGTGTTGTGTGCTTCTTCCAAACAACTCAACTTTGGCTCCATCTGTTCACATAATATTTAGCCAGTACTGCTGTGGAACATCCAGGTGCTCTTTTGAAAACTTTAAATGTGCAGAAATGGTTGTTTTGGACAGCAGTGGCTTCCTCTGTGGTACCCTCCCATGAACGCTATTCTTGTTTAGTGTTTTACGTATCATAGATTAGCTAACTTGGATGTTAGCATATGCCAAAGACTTCTGTAAGTCTTTAGCTGACACTCTAGGATACTTCTTCACCTTATTGAGCATGCTGCGCTATCTAGGATACTTCTTCACCTTATTGAGCATTCTGCAGTCAACTTTACAGAACAGCCACCTAGGAAGAGTAGCAGCAGTGCTGAACTGTCTCCATTTATAAATAATTAGTCTTACCGTGGTATGATGAACTGCAAAGCTTTTGGAGATACTTTTATAACCCTTTCCAGCATTATGCAAGGCAACAATTCTAAATCTTAGGTCTTCTGAAAGCACTGAGAAAAGCAAACCCAAAACTGGTGTGAGTTTTTTTTATAGGGCAGGGCAGCTGTAACAAACACCTCCAATCTCATCTCATTGATTGGACTCCAGCTGGCTGACACCTCACTCCCACTAGCTCTTGGAGATGTCATTAGTGTAGGGGTTCACATACTTTTTCCACCTGCACTGTGCATGTTTACATGGTGTGTTTAATAAAAACATGGAAACATTTAATTATTTGTGTGGTATTAGATTAAGCAGACTGTGATTGTCTATTGTTGTGACTTAGATGAAGATCAGATCACATTTTATGACCAATTTGTGCAGAAATCCATATAATTCCAAAGGGGTTACAAACTTTTTCTTGCTACTGTATATATATTATTTGTCTGCTAAAAGATGCATGCAATATTCTGGGGATAAGCATGAGACTACCTACATTTTTCTTATAACACATATTATTGCTTCTATATAATACATAACAACACAAATACATAAATCTGTACAGGACATTGCATTTCTGACAAACCAAAGTTCCATTCTGAGTACTTACTGATTCTCCATTTTTTAACCATCTGATGGTGGGGGCTGGCTTCCCCTTGGCTATACAAGGCCAGTGCAGATCACTGCCTATGTCTCTTTCTGTATCATTTATATGCTCAACCCATTCAGGTGCAGCTAAGAAACAAAACAGAATGTAGCAGGTTAACACATCTTTCTTGTTACGTGTATAAAGATGTAGCAGAACAAGAAGGGACATAATACTGTGTTTCTCCGAAAATAAGACACTGTCTTAAATTAATTTTCCTTCCAAAATATGTGCTAGGGCTTATTTTCAGGGAGGTCTTATATTTAGTATGGGTAGCCAGATCCCCCTTTAGTATTTAGCCAGATTCCCCCTGTGTATATAGGCAGATCTCCCCCCCCCCCCCCGTGTATATAGGCAGATCCCCCCCTGTGTATGTAGGCAGATCCCCCTGTGTATATAGGCAGATTCCCCCCTGTGTATATAGGCAGATTCCCCCTGTGTATATAGGCAGATTCCCCCCTGTGTATATAGGCAGATTCCCCCCCCCCCCCTGTGTATATAGGCAGATTCCCCCCCCTGTGTATATAGGCAGATTCCCCCCTGTGTATATAGGCAGATTCCCCCCCCCTGTGTATATAGGCAGATTCCCCCCCCCCTGTGTATATAGGCAGATCCCCCCCCCCTGTGTATATAGGCAGATTCCCCCTGTGTATATAGGCAGATTCCCCCTGTTTATATAGGCAGATTCCCTCCTGTGTATATAGGCAGATTCCCCCTGTGTATATAGGCAGATTCCCCTGTGTATATAAGCAGATTCCCCCTGAGTATATAGGCAGATTCCCCCTGTGTATATAGGCAAATTCCCCCTGTGTATATAGGCAGACCCCCCCTGTGTATATGGCCAGTTTCCCCCTGTGTATGTAGGCAGATCCTCCTGTGTATATAGGCAGATTCCCCCTGTGTATATAGGCAGATTCCCCCCTGTGTATATAGGCAGATTCCCCCTGTGTATATAGGCAGATTCCCCCTGTGTATATAGGCAGATCCCCCGTGTATATAGGCAGATTCCCCCTGTGTATATAGGCAGATTCCCCCTGTGTATATAGGCAGATACCCCCTGTGTATATAGGCAGATACCCCCTGTGTATATAGGCAGATCCCCCTGTGTATATAGGCAGATACCCCCTGTGTATATAGGCAGATACCCCCTGTGTATAGGCAGATTCCCCCTGTGTATATAGGCAGATTCCCCCTATGTATATAGGCAGATTCCCCCCTGTGTATATAGGCAGATTCCCCCCTGTGTATGTAGGCAGATCCCCCTGTGTATATAGGCAGATTCCCCCCTGTGTATATAGGCAGATTCCCCCTGTGTATATAGGCAGATTCCCCCTGTGTATATAGGCAGATTCCCCCTGTGTATATAGGCAGATTCCCCCCTGTGTATATAGGCAGATCCCCCCCTGTGTATGTAGGCAGATCCCCCTGTGTATATAAGCAGATTCCCCCTGAGTATATAGGCAGATTATATAGGCAGATTCCCCCTGTGTATATAGGCAGATTCCCCCTGTGTATATAGGCAGATTCCCCCAAGTGTAGATAAGCAGATTCCCCCTGTGTATATAGGCAGATTCCCCCAAGTGTATATAAGCAGACTCCCCCAAGTGTATATAGGCAGATTCCCCCCTGTGTATATAGGCAAATACCCCCTGTGTATATAGGCAGAATACCCCTGTGTATATTAGCAGATACCCCCTGTGTATATAGGCAGATACCCCCTGTGTATATAGGCAGATTCCCCCCTGTGTATATAGGCAGATACCCCCTGTGTATATAGGCAGATACCCCCTGGATACCCCCTGTGTATATAGGCAGATACCCCCTGTGTATATAGGCAGATTCCCCCCTGTGTATATAGGCAGATACCCCCTGTGTATATAGGCAGATTCCCCCTGTGTATATAGGCAGATTCCCCCTGTGTATATAGGCAGATTCCCCCCTGTGTATATAGGCAGATTCCCCCAAGTGTAGATAAGCAGATTCCCCCTGTGTATATAGGCAGATTCCCCCAAGTGTAGATAAGCAGATTTCCCCAAGTGTATATAGGCAGATTCCCCCATTCCCCCAAGTGTATATAGGCAGATTTCCCCCCCTCGCCAGCTTGCTTTACCTCCTTTGTACTGGCTCCTGTTGGATCCCCTTGCGGTTTATGCCCGGCATAATGCAAACTGCAGATCAGCGGCGAAGGCATCTAATGTAGTCCAGTAAGCGCTGCGGTATACATGAAGTGATCTCTGTTTACTTCCTGTACAGGGCGGCGCTGTAACTGGTTCTACATGAGCTGACGTCACAGCTGATCTGCGCTTTGAATTATGCCCGGCATTACTCGAAATATGGGCATAGGGCTTATTTTAAGGGGATGTGTTAAATTCGTGGGGAAACATGGTATAATACATATAGATATCCACAACATTATGACGCAGTAATACATACAAAAAAAAGTTGCTACATTACTGCTCTTTGTCTAAAAAAGAGAGGGTATCAGTTAAAAAGGGCACCAGAGCCGCCTTGGTTAAAAGGGCGCCGCCATATACTTCAATGTTATTTGCAGTTGAGGCTATAAGTGGTAGAAAAGGGAGTCCATAATTTTAACGGCTATATAATTGTGTGTGTGTGTGTGTGTGTGTGGGGGGGGGGGGGGTGGGGTGGGGGGGGGGGGCTTGGGGCCTTAGAGTCAGGCCCCACCAGGGGAGGGTTCAGTATGAGAGTAGGGAGAAGTTAGGTTATAGCAATCGCTTTTCTCAGCTATATCTAGCGCCTTTTTATAACAGAAATCACTTTTCTCAGCTATATATTTAGAGGATTGAAATTAGCCAAAGATGTTGTATTGCAGTCTACCACACTGTCAATACTTATGTGTTGTGGATCTATGGAATGGGTTACCAATAGGGTTGTTGGTAAGTTTCTCTTGCCTATTAAAATGCTAGGCTTGCGTTTTATTGAGGTCATATAAGTAACAAGTGTACCTTAAAGAGAACCCGAGGTGTGTTTAAAGAATGTTATCTGCATACAGAGGCTGGATCTGCCTATACAGCCCAGCCTCTGTTGCTATCCCAAACCCCACTAAGGTCCCCCTGCACTCTGCAATCCCTCATAAATCACAGCCGTGCTCTGAGGCTGTATTTACATCTGTAGTGTCAGTCTCAGCTGCTCCCCCGCCTCCTGCATAGCTCCGGTCCCTGCCCCCGTCCCTTCCCTCCAATCAGCAGGGAGGGAAGGGATGCAGGCGGGGACTGGAGTTCTGCAGGAGGCGGGGAGAGCAGCAGACTGACACTATAGAGATAAACACAGCCAGCTCTGACAAGCTGTTTGTCAGCAGCGTGGCTGTGATTTATGAGGGATTGCAGAGTGCAGGGGGACCTTAGTGGGGTTTGGGATAGCAACAGAGGCTGGGCTGTATAGGCAGATCCAGCCTCTGTATGCAGATAATATTCTTCAAACCCACCTCGGGTTCTCTTTAACCACAAAAAAAAGACACTGATTTAGTAGGATTAAACCAGTCTTCCGTAAATTCTCTGCAAATGTTAATTAAATCATGCTAAGAATGGGTAACTGTTACTTACCTTGTACATAAACATATGCTCTGTGTGAGTCTTTCCCCTTTATGTTCTCAGCCCGACACTCATATGTACCTTCATCTTCCGGTTGTATATTGAAGATCTTAAGCACAGCACCTGACTGACTAATTTCAGCTGAAGCAGGCAATGCTTCATTCACCTTCTGCCATGTGATTACTGGGACAGGGCTAAGATACAAATGGTTAAAGCAAACAACACATTTATTACATTTATTATTACATTTATTACTATAGCATGTATCATGAAACTCAAAATATATATACCTAAAATGGATAGGCTACTAGAAGGAATGTTAGCATATACTGTACAGGACTAACAGTTGAAGCATTTTTAATACAAGTATTACAAATAGTAATGTGGTTAACTTACAGGGCACAGTTATGCTGTAATGCATGGACTTACACATTTTATTTTGTGCATAAATCAGGGGCACTGATACACCTGTACCTTGTACGTGCCATCAGGTCACAAAATACCAGTGCCCGGTGGTGATGGAAAGAAGACATGTGACACAGTAGGAGCATGCCCGTTGGACAGGTGAGATAAGCACTGCTTCAACACTCACCACGGGAACACCCATTGAGTCTGTGGTTCATTAGAAAATGACCCCCACTACTGCCATGCACCCGACCAATCCCATTCAAGCAAGAACTTTACAGCATGATTTTGGACAGGAATCAATCTAAATGATAAGCAGGCGGTTACTTTGCAGCATCGATCTTTGGCAGATTATGATCGATGACACAAATCGAGTAATGTATGGGCACCTTAACCACTTTGCATCCAGGCCTGTTTTCCCTTTACCTACCAGAACAGTTTTGATTTTTTTGTTATGCCCCTATGTAATCACCTATAACTTTTTCCACTACTTATGACACCTTAGTGATATATATCTTTTTTTGGGGAGGGGGACAAACTAGACTTTCTTCGGGTGCTTTTTTTCTCAGCAATTCATTTAATTCCTATGCATTTTAAAGGAAAAAAGAAGATACAAATGGAAACAAATATTTTATTTTGAAAAAAAGGTATTTTATTTTCTTTAGCGTGTGTATTTTTTTCTCCTTATACTATATTAATACTAAAAAGTCCTTAATTGTGTAACTATTAGAAAAAATGCCACAACTGTTACCTTTTCACAGTGAAAACGGTACCCCATATACCTGACTTTATCGGTCTCTGGGCGCATAGTACATTGCTAAACCACTTTACATCTAGACCTTATTTCTTGCTGGACCAGAGCAGTTTTGACATTTTGAAAAAAAACAACACATTATTAATCTGAAGTTTTTCTTCTTTATCCATTATAGTCTAAAAAATAAGTAGTGCTACTTTGAACAACATGAATATACAAGTAGTGAACTGGTTAATGAATATTAGTTGGTAATGAACTATTAGGAGAATTGGTAGGTAGTATTTGAGAGTTTTTCAAGGTTTGTAGAGTCCATTTAACTGTACACAACTGCATGATTATAACATTTGCAATTTTTATAATAATATTTTACTTACTTTCCCAAAGCAAAACACTCCAATGTCACATTTTGCTCTTTCAAAGCGTAAGTGTCAGAGAATGCAATTTGAATGTCCGCAGCGTAGCGCTTTGCAGCTGTAAAACAGACACAAGTAATACATAGAATTTTAATGAACCACAAATCAAACTTTTCATAAATGATTTAATACATTAGCAAGTTCGTTGGATAATACATTATTTGATCATATCTCTTGCACATTCTTTCTTTTCTTTCTGATACCTAACTAACCTATGCACCAAACTATCATTAACTCTAATCTGTCTACTACTTTCTCCCACCCAATTTGATATCCCTAGGCTAACCACAGCCTGCCCCTGACAGTCTTCAAAACCCACCAACACTCTCCTTCCCTAACACTAACCAATCCTGGCAATTCTTACCTCAAAACTTTTACTACTTCTTACCTAATGGAATTTGAGCTACTCAGGGCTCGTTTCCACTGTAGCGGTGCGGAATCGCCTGGATTCCACCGCTGATAAAATCGCATGCAGGTGCGTTTTTTTACGCGTTATTTTACGCGATTACGCATGCGATTTCGCATAGGTTAGGCTATATGCGTTTTTAACCATGTCACTGCCTGTGTTAATTTTCATTGGTTCCTATGCGTAATCGCATGCGTAATCGCGTAAAATAACGCGTAAAAAAACGCATGCGATTTCCCTATTAAATACATTAGCGGCGATTCGCATGCATTCCATTAGCAGGCAAATTCGTTGGCTCTTTTGTGCGTTTTTTCACCGCTCATAAAAACGCACCACGCAAACGCTACAGTGGAAACAGGTCCATTCACTTGCATTACGTGTGCGAATCCGCATGCGTTGGTCGCATGCGGATTCGCGATAGTGGAAACGAGCCCTAATACATGTAAATGTGGATGCCCAAATGATTGGGCAGCAACTTACATACCAACAAATCCTCCTGGTTCATGTTTGATGCACTGTTCCTACTGTTATTATCTAACCAGCTAAAACTAGTAATGAAATGTATTGTTAATGTCTGTGAAGTGTTAACAGGGGGTCTATGTTCGGTCCATCTGTTTACTTGATCCAGTGATGCAATTTACTTCTGTATGCACCTAACTTCCTCTAACATTTTATTCTAAATACTTATGTTTTCTTACAATCTTTTGTCTTATGTATTCTAAAATTTTGCTTGTAGAGACGCCTGCCCCTCCCTGCTGGACTGATGCAGCACCACCGCCTGCACCACTTGACTAAAGACCCAGTAGGAGTAAGGGAGCACTAACATCTTAGAATCTCACACCGGGGCAGCCCAATTCATTGATAGGAACATTGACAATTCACTCTGAAAAAGATTCCCAGTGGTCAAATAAAGGATCAATTGGGGCTGGAGGCAGATTTAAAGATACTTTATGCCAGGGATCCTACATTTTCCATTTATCAGATATAAAAGAAATCTTAACAAGAGCAGCTTTGAACCAGGTTTTCCTATTGGTCTATAAAATGATCAATGGAATTCCTCAGCAGGAAAGAATCCAATTGGTCAATGCAGGGTTGGAAAAGGATGGACACCTGCAGGTCTCCTTATAAAAGGAGGCAACCTGATTACATCATGAGCCCAAAGAAATTTATACCATATTTGAGTGATCGTTACCCCCACCAACCTGAGCACAAGGATAAGTGCCCTAACCTTAACATGTAAAACTAAAGGTAAGGATTCTACCCCTCCCCTTGCAGAGTATTCTTTCATTGTCACGGACCATGCAGAATGCTATTATACTGGTAATGCTGTCCAGTCCAGCCATTCTGGCAACACCAGCTGCAGGGCCGGTTCAAGTAACAATTGGGCCACAGGGCAAAATTAGCCTGGGGGCCCCCCAACAGACATCCCCCGACCAAAAAGCGTCATTAGAGGCACTTTGTTGCAGCCAAATTTCCCTCCTGGGCCCCTGAGCTGGCTACTGACCCTCCCCCAATCAACTCCCAACTTAACAGACTCTGCAGAGTCCCTGGGGAGCAACAGTTAAGATGGGGGAGGAATACCTTGGGGGCCCCTACAGGCTCTGGAGCCCTGGGGCAATTGCCCATTTTTTTCCTATGGCAGCTCCGGCCCTGACCAGCTGGCATGGGGGAGAAGAGGTTAGAGTAGTTGGGGTGGGCTGTGTTAAATTTGTTTTAATATATATATATATATATATATATATATATATATATATATATATATATATATATATATATTTATATATATATATATATAAAACCATTCTGAATATATATAAATACATAAATAAATTAAAAGAACCATTCTGAGATCAGTGATATATCTTATCGCCTGTGTAAAGCAAGTGACAAGTTTAGCCCTCTTCTGCCCTCATATCAGATAAATATTTCATGCCCCACATCAAAAACACTAATTGAATTGGATGAAAAGAACTGGAGATCAGAAAATACATTCAAAATGAGTTCCTACTTGCATTGCTGGGTGAACTGATATTCTCAGATATGTAAATGTACATTTATGTGTTTGATATATTAATTCATGTTTATGTACATGTATGCACAGTATTGTGTCAAGTTTTAAGCAGGCGTCAAAAAAATGTTGTAAAGTAAGAATGCTTTCACAAATATAAATGATTTGTCTACTAGTTGACCTAAGCCCGTTTTAAAAACGGTCTCTAGGTCTCTTCACTCCGCCACCGCCGCCAGTCAGTGCGAGCACCCGCCTGCCAAGCCACGCACACACGTCTGCCCGCTCGGCCGGCCGGCCCATCCGCCCTGCTTCCTGTCCAGACGCAAAGCACTGACACAGGGACAGATGCAGGGACACTTGCATTTTATTACATAGGATTCTTATCCATTTACATACTTCAAAGTGAAGTAACAGAAGAAAAATATAAATATTTGATGTAATTACTTTTTGCCTTAAAAACAACACACTATAAGTTCTCCCAGGTACATTTGAACAAAGTTAGGGATTTTGTAGGATTATAGTCAGGTGTATGATTAACCAATAATTGGTGCTAATGGTCATCATTTTCATATAGAGTGTGGGAGCTGCAGGGAGAGAGAGTAGGGAAAAGTGAACAAGGTTGATCAGAAAACCCACATAGCTCACGGTGTCTCAGAACCACTAGGGAAGTATAAAGGGCTTAAAGGGACACTGTAGGGGGGTCAGGGGAAAATTAGTTGAACTTACCCAGAGCTTCTAATGGTCCCCCACAGACATCCTGTGCCCACGCAGCCACTACCCAGTGCTCCAGCCCCGCCTCCAGTTCACTTCTGGAATTTCAGACTTTAAAGTCTGAAAACCACTGCGCCTGCATTGCCGTGTCCTCACTCCCGCTGATGGCACCAGGAGCGTACTGCGTGGGGACCATTAGAAGCCCCGGGTAACTTCAACTCATTTTCCCCTGACCCCCCTACAGTATCCCTTTAAAGATACCAAAAAGACCTCTGTTAAAAAGCAATGCTAAATGTAATTTTGCCTTCTTTAAACAGAAGGTATTTGTCACAATTCAGTTTTAAGAGAACAACTGTGGTTACCCATGATGCAGCACTCCCGAATATGCAAATCACCTCCTTATGCCTGATTTACATATTCAGGAGTAATGCATCATGGGAAAACATAGTTGCTCAATTAAAGCTGAATTACTACAAATACTTTCTGAAGGACTTTACCGAAAAATAGTAGTGGGGGAAAAAGTAAATCAATACATTGCAAAGTGAGAAGGGAAAAAATAGAAAAGAAATCAAGTAATGATTGATATTCCCCATGTAATTGGTTTATGTTGTTTGATCATCAATAAGCCTGCTAGTCATCATCGTTACTGTTGGCAAGCAAGAAAAAAACTATACAGCATCAACTGCCATTATCTAGAACCACATCCACTAACAATGTAACAATGTGAAAGGTTTTTGTTTTCTATAGATACACATATGCACACAGTAAAATGCTGCTTGCTTGGCAGGTGGAAACAGCAATTATTTTCCACAATGCAACAAAGTTCACAGACAGGGAACACTGTGGGAGCGGTTTCACCACGATATCAGCTATACAGACCTTACTGATGCGCTATTAGAGACAAAGTAAAGATTTCCCATGGGAAAGGAGATTTCAGCTACTGATTGGGATGAAGTTCAATCCTTATTTAAAGTTCCTCTTTAACCACTTCTGGACCAGCACGGTTGAAATCTATGTCCTGCTTGTGACTGCGCGGCTATGACAGGACATAGATTTAAACAATCCGCTCCTGCCGCTCTGTGCCTGCTGCAACCCACCCGCCCTGCCATTAGTATGACGACAGAGCTGTGTGAGCCGGTCAGGAGACGATTTCATTGGCTCCTGACCCTGTCATCACTGTAAGCCAATCCCATTGGCTTACACTGATGGACAGGGTCAGGAACCAATGAAAGCAGCTCCTGACTGGCTCACACAGCTCTGCCGTCATAGAGACAGCAGAGTGAGGGACCTGCGGCGATGGAAGAGCTGTGTGACTGGCGGGAGCAATGAGTCGTTAAGCACCTTTTTTAAGGGGGCAGAGACTGCTGGTACGGAAGTAATTAAGAAGGCAAAATTACATTTAGTGGTGTTTATATGTGTTCCAGATTTCCTTCCTCTGCACTAACAGCCCAGGTGAGAAAGCAAGCCCACTATGGGAATAGGTGTTCTCCCTGAGGATGGTGATCAGGTGAGAAATAAAATGGCTAATTAGTCAGCCCAAGTCACACTTAACCACTACCTAAGCAGTTTTTTTCCCCTCAAAAACCAGAGCAATTTTCATATCACGCTCCTTCCATTAATTCGCTAATAACATTATCATTATTAGTCACATAGAAATGATCTATATATTGTTCTTTTCACCACCAATAAGGCTTTCTTTGGGTGGTACTTTTTGCTAAGAATTATTTTATGTTACATACATTTTAAAGGGAATAATAAGAAAAAAATGAACAACATTCATTATTTCTCAGTTTTCGGCCATTGTAGTTTTAAAATAAAACATGCTGCCGTAACTAAAACCCACACATTTTATTTGCCCATTTGTCCCGGTTATTGCAACATTTAAAATGTTTCCCTAGGTCAATGCATGGCGCCAATATTTTATCTGCAAATAAAGGTGCATTTTTTTCAGTTTAGTAATTTCTAACTATATATATCTAATTAAAATCATTTATTTGCAAAATTAACAGTAATATTCCTTCCTGACATTAACATATTAAAAAGTCTATAAGTTAACAATTTTTTTTATTATTAATATTTTTAAATTGTCTGTTTATTTTTTTTTTATAAGTATTTTATTTTGGTAGCTATAGGGTAGGAATGTAATGAGTTAAAATGTAATAAAATGTATGTATAACAATATATAAAGTGTATGTGGGTGTACGTGTGTGTATGTTTGAGTGCATTTTACTTTTTGGCCACAAGATGGCAGTGCACTTAACTTCAGAGTACGTAAACAGCACTCGGAAGTAGCAGTGTCTGTTTATGTGATTGAAATGCCGGCATCAGCGTGAAATGTGCAGGGGCGTAAATACATGATCCGGTGGTGGTGAAATGGTTAATCTGGGTAGCACTTGTGTACTATAGAGATGGCCCGAACCTCCGATTTTCGGTTTGCGAACCGGGTTCGCGAACCTCCCACAACAGTCCGGTTTGCACGAACTTTCGCGAACCACAATAGACTTCAATGGGGAGGCGAACTTGGAAAACCAGAAAAGTTTATGCTGGCCACAAAACTGATGGAAAAGATGTTTCAAAGGGTCTAACACCTGGAGGGGGGCATGGCGGAGTGGGATAGACGCCAAAGTCCCGGGGAAAAATCTGGATTTGATGCAAAGCAACATTTTAAGGGCCGAAATCGCATTGAATGCTAAATTGCAGGCCTAAAGTGCTTTAAAACATCTTGCATGTGTATACATAAATCAGGGAGTGTAATTAGAGTACTGCTTCACACTGACACACCAAACTCACTGTGTAACGCACCGCAAACAGCTGTTTGTGTAGTGACGGCCGTGCTGGACTGGTGCGCACCATGGCGAGAGTAGCTCAATGACAGAACAGTGACTGTTCAGCTGATCAAATTTGGTCTATCCACAATGATGCAACGACCTTATTATCTTAGGTGTGCCCCCCTCCCCCCCCCCCCCCCCCCCGAGACACTCATATAGCCGGTGTTCAATGCTTCATTGTGATGCGCAAGCCCCTTCACCGCGGCAAGGTAATGATCACGAAGGGGAATTGCCACATGTACATGCCTTTTGTTTTGATGTTACAGCCAAAGTGCAGCCAGAAAAATTAGGCAGGCATGTACATGTACCAGAAAAAATATTATAGCGGCTGCTGCAAGCAGCGGCCTTAAAAATTCAGGAATCCGCCTGGAGTCCTGGACCCTGTTGGTGGTGGCGGAGAAGGCAGTCAAGCGGCCTGCAGGCAGAGATGCTGTGTGGGGAGCGACTTAGTCTTGGGGCAGGCAGTCACATGGCGTGCAGGCAGAGATGCTGTGTGTGGGGACTGACTTAGTCTTTGGGCAGGCATGACACCACTTGCCTTTCAACATCATGGTACAGTTTGGGTATCGCCTTTTTTGAGAAATAATTGCATATTTTCCACTGCGGTGTGTGGATTTGCTTTTGTGTGCTGCTTTCCCTCAGGTGGTCATCCCATTGCAGTTTGTGCTTTGTTATCATGTGCCTTCATAAGTTAGTTTTCCCTACGCGGGTCTTGGTCTTTCCACGGCTCAATTTTCGGTGGCAGAGAGTACAGATGGCATTGCTCTCATCTGAAGCAGACACAAAAAAATGTCCACACCGCTGAGCCCTGGGGTGATGGCACTTTGGTGGTGGCGGCCGACTGAGTGTTAAGTGGGGTGCCAGAATCAGAGCAGGAGAAGGAAGATACGTCACGCTTCCGTGCAGAAGCTGAGAAAGATGAGGTGTTCTGTGTTAAATAGTCAACTACGTTCTGACAATATTGGGGGTTGATGGCACGTGCCTTCTTCTGAACACTGTACTTTGGTCGTGGGCCGCACAAAATCATGACAGCGCGAACAGACCTGCCAGGTAGCCTGCCTCTGCCTTTTGTTTTGTCCATATTGGGGGGGATGAAGTGAAAGGTATGCACTGACTTGACTAATACAATGTGCAGTCAGTCACACAGGTGCAGTTAACAGGTATGCACGGAGTGGTATATCACACTGCGTGCGCTCACGTAGGTAGGTGGGTGCACTGAAGTGAACAAGAGGTAGTAGGTATATGCAGGGATTGGTATTACATGTGCACCTGTCACAAACAGACAGGTACCGGATAGGCACAGTGACACTGCGTGCGCTCACGTAGGTAGGTGGATGCACTGAAGTGAACACAACAGGTAGTAGGTATATGCAGTGATGGGTATTACATGTGCACCTGTCACACACAGACAGGCACAGTGACACTGATTGACAGGGCTGTATATAATGCAAGTGGGACGCACAAAAAAAATAGATCACAAGAACAAGATTAGCTCTCAAAAGAGCTGTTGAGGGGTGCTTTTTTTAGTAATAACAATCAGCTAGAAGCAAGCTAACAAGCCTACAAGAGTCTAACTAAGCTTTCCCTATGAGAGTCTGCAGCAGCTATTTCTTCACTAATTACTGCAGGCACACAAGTGAGTCCACTGCCTGACACTGCCTGCGGGGTGGGTGGGGCTCCAGGAGGGAGTGTAGCCTAATTGGCTACAATGTTCCTGCTGACTGTGATGTAGAGGGTCAAAGTTGACCCTTATGATGCACTATGGGGGCGAACCGTTCTGGCCATCTCTAGTGTACTATACTAAAGAGATAAAAAAAAGTATCAATCTCCTGTGCTGTTGTGTTGTTTGTGAGTTTTTTTTGTTTTGATTTGGGGCTTTTGGCAGGTTTTATAAAGTAGAGAGGACTCTCAGCTCTCAATTTAGTTAGTAATCTCTCTAGTGTCAAGACTTTTGTTTATGTTTTGTTACTTGCTTTCTGTACATAGTGTAAGTAGCTTAAAGTCAAGATAAGAGGGCCCTTCCAAAATACAGTTCCTTAAAGGACATCTGTCGCAAAAATCTTAACATTTCAAATACATGTAAACATATACAAACAAGAAGTACGTTTCTTCCAGAGTAAAATAAGCCATACATCACTTTTCTCCTATGTTGCTGTCACTTACAGTAAGTAGTAGAAACCTGACATTACCGACAGATTTTGGACTAGCCTATCTTCTTGTGGGGGGTTCTCAGGGTTTTCTTTATTTTCAAAAGCACTTAGTGAATGGCAGTTGCTCTGTCCAACTGCCAAAAAATTGTGCAGCGAGCAGGGAGGCTGGCCAGCATCTTTGTATAAATCTTTTTCAGGGAGTGTCTTTACAAAGAAAAAAGGCCCTGCTGAGAATCCCCTATGGAGAGTTGGACTAGACCAAAACCTGTCAGTAATGTCAGATTTCTACTACCTACTGTAAGTGACAACAACATAGGAGAGAAGTAATTTATGGCTCATTTTACTCAGGAAGAAACATACTTCTTATTTGCATGTGTTTTAAATTTTAAGATTGTCCTCTTTAAGAACCTGAACGATCCCAACAGGTTCCTGATGCTGGATCCACTCCGCAGCCAGGCACACCAGAATGAGATCACAGGACAGGAGACCGGAAAAACAGAAAACAAAAAACAAGCGGTCATAGCATAGTCTGAAAAACTTGCTGGATGGGGGGCCAATACCCTGGGAATGGGTTCCTCTGTGAGGAGCTCTGCCTTCAGTCTCCGAGCGGCGATAGTGTATTTACATGTACAACGCTGCGATCAGCAGCAGCGCAGTACTGGGGACAGCCGTGTGACACGGCTGTCCCTCTGGGGGACAAGAGAGCGATCGGCTCTCATAGGCAGAAGCCTATGACAGCCGATCGCCATAATTGGCTGGCTGGAGGGAGGGATAGCATTTAAAGAAACTTTAAAAAAAAAATAATGTTTATTTTAAAAATAATAAACATGGGGGGGAGCGATCAGACCTGACCAACAGAGAGCTCTGTTGGTGGAGAGAAAAGGGGGTGATCACTTGTGTGCAGAGTTGTACGGCCCTGCAGCGAGGCCTTAAAGCTGCAGTGGCCAATTAAACTGAGATTAGCCTGGTCACTAGTTTAACACCATGGTCCTCAAGAGGTTAAACCAAGTTACTCTCAATTCAAGGTTTTACTGTATTCCCATTGCCACACAAAGGACCATGCCGTATTTCTAATGGGCATAGAGGCTCTTTAGACACTCTAAACTCTCCTTGCTCTTTGGGAAATATTTGGAATATACTGTAGTCAAATAAGAACTACCATTCTAACTAATAAGTAATGGTGGCCAGTATGTTAAAATGTAACAAACAAGCCAAATGTTGTAATGTGTGATTGCATGTAATTTATTCTCTATGTTGCCAGAAATCTGTGAGATATTTTTTCTGGAACTCCTGCCTCGATTGAAGCTTATTTTTTTTTTTCTTACCATATTCACACTACTGTGCTTGCTTAAACATTAAAGAGACACTGAAGCGGAAAAAAAATATGATATAATGAATTGGTTGTGTACTATGAATAATTTCTAGAAGATTAGCAGCAAAGAAAATATTCTCATACTTTTATTTTCAGGTATATAGTGCTTTTTCTAACATTGCATTATTCTATAATATGTGCAGATCACACAACACTCAGCATTAAAAATGATTCTTTCAGAGCAGTCTGTGAAGTAATGACCTCTCCTCTAGCAGAAAAAAAGTAAACAGTTCACTTACAGTTGAGATAATAAAAGTCAGATAACAGCCCTCTCCACGACTAACTTAGTCCGAGAGCTTAATGGCTTGTTTGCATAGAGATAACAACTGGAGTTTCTCAACTCTTCCTGTACTGGAAACAATTAGACTGATGTGTCTGATTAATGTTTTATTTCTTAGCTGTACTACACATACAAATCATAATATCATAATTTTTTTTTCGCTTCAGTGTCTCTTTAACCACTTCACCACTGAGGGGTTTTACCCTTTGAACACCAGAGCAATTTTCACCTTTCAGCGCTCCATCCATTCATTCGTCTATAACTTTATTATTACTTATCGCAATGAAATGAACTATATCTTGTTTTTTTCGCCACCAATTAGGCTTTCTTTAGGTGGGACATTATGCCAAGAATTATTTTATTCTAAATGTGTTTTAATGGGAAAATAGGAAAAATGTGGGAAAAAAATATTATTTTTCAGTTTTCGGCCATTATAGTTTTTAAATAATGCATGCTACTGTAATTAAAACCCATGAAATGTATTTTCCCATTTGTCCCGGTTAAAAAAACGTTTAAATTATGTCCCTATCACAATGTTTGGCGTCAATATTTTATTTGGAAATAAAGGTGCATTTTTTTCAGTTTTGCGTCCATCCCTAATTACAAGCCCGTAGTTTATAAAGTAACAGTGTTATACCCTCTTGACCTAAATATTTAAAAAGTTCAGTCCCTAAGGTAACTATTTATGTTTTTTTTAATTGTATTTTTTTTTTAATTACAAAAAAAAAATAAAATTGGGGAGTGTGGGAGGTAATGAGTTAATTTATTGTGTAAAACAATGTATTTGTATGTGTAAAATGCTTTAGGTTGTAGTTTACTATTTGGACACAAGATGGCCACAGTGAGTCTGTTTACATGTGACCTGTAAGCGTCCGGAAGGACGCTTACAGGAAGCAGTAGGAGGCTGGGAGAATCACAATGATCGCGCTGTTTGTAATAGAAGCAGCGGATCATTGCGGGGGCTTAGATCAACGAACGGGAATGGATTTTCCTGTTCATTGATCTCCGGGCGAGCCGGCGGCGGCATGCACGAGCGGCGGGAGCGTGCGCACGAGCGGCGGGAGCGCGGAAGGTACGGATTTCTCCGGCCCTGGTTTTTTTAGGGGGGGAAAAAGGGACGGAGAAATTCGTACAGCCGAGGGTAAAGTGGTTAAAAGACCGCTCCACGCCAATTGGCATGGACACAGTGGCAGCCCCAGGACCGCCTAACGCCGATCAGCATGCAGTCCTGGGGGCGTGTTTTGCAGGAAATCGCGTGCACTGATGACGGAGCTGAGCTCGCCGCTAGGAGACTGTTAGACAGCGAAACCGCCATCTAATAACACTGTACAGTGCTGCAATCTAAGGCAGCACTGTACTGGGGACAGCCCTGTGACACAGTAGTCACCCTGGGAGGCACTAAAGTGATCAGCTGTGATAGACTGATTCTAGTCGATTGCTGTAATTGGCTGATGGGGGGGAGGGAGAATAAAAAAAATAGTAATGTTTATTTTATAAAAAGGAAATAAATATTGCTAAAAAATAAACAGACATCCCAGCAGGGATGAGAGCCCACCAACAGAGAGCTCTATTGGTGGGCAGAAAAGGGGGGATCACTTGTGTGCTGAGTTGTACGGCCCTGCAGCAAATCCTTAAAGCTGCAGTGGCCTAATTAGCAAAAATTGGCTTGGTCTTTAGGGGGGTTTAAGCCCATGGTCCTTAAGTCTACTGGAATCTTGATTGAAGAATCTTGATACCTTGAGTGAATAAATTAATCCTCTGGTTTTCCGAACTTACTTTCAATCTATCTTGATTTGAGACCCATGGCTCCCAGTTATCTTCTTAGGGTAATTCAAGCCTGTTTTAACAACTCATGTAATCTTTTTGGCCATGCATACATGTACACACACACATGCAGTGAGGTTACAACTTGCATAAATAAATGGATGGTCATCAGAAAAATTAGTTTAGCATTAAAGCTTAACCATTTCAGCCTACAGCTTCGAAAATCTTATGCATCCGAGCAATGTTCACCTCCCATTAATTCGCTAATAACTTTATCGCTACTTATCAAAATTAATTGATCTATATCTCGTTTTTTCCGCCACTAATTAGGCTTTCTTTAGGTAGTACATTTTGCTAAGAGCCACTTTACTGTAAATACATTTTAACAGGAAGATTAAGATAGAAATGGAAAAAAATCATTATTTCTCAGTTTTTGGCCATTATAGTTTAAAATGAATACATGCTACAGTAATTAAAACCCATGCATTTTATGTGCCCATTTGTCCCGCTTATTACACCATTTAAATTACATCCCTATCACAATTTATGGCGCTGATATTTTATTTAGAAATAAAGGTGCATTTTTTCAATTTGCATCCATCACTATTTACAAGCTTATAATTTTAAAAAAAATAATAAGATACTCTCTTGACATGTATATTTAAAAAGTTCAGACCCTTAGGTAACTATTTATGTAGTTGTTTTTTTTTTAATTGTAATTTTTTTTATTTTTTTTTTAATACAAAAATGTATTTGGGTAATTTTAGTTTGGGAGGTAAATAGCCAATTTTAGATGTAATGTAATGTATTTTTTTATTCAATACAGGTATGTGGGTGCAGTTTACTATTTGGCCACAAGATGGCCACATTCAAAAAATTCCTAGATGCGAACGATGTCGCATCTAGGAACTAAAAAGAAGAGAAGAAGTTTCCTGGGGGCAGAAATACCACGCTCTCTGATGAGAAAGCGTCGGTATTTCTGCCGGGGACTTAGATCGGTGAATGGGAATTATATTCCCATTCACTGATCGGGGGGGCAGCGGGAGGAAGCGGGAGCACGCGCGGGCGCGCGCCCGATCGCGCGCACCACACAGCTGCAGCACCACTGCCTATCTGGACGGATATATGCGTCCAGATATGGCGAAGTGGTTAAACTAAGAACATGCTGGGAACCTCTTTAATCAAAATAGAAGAATGCTTACAATAAATTCAGAAGACATGAGAGTCTTTTGTTTCAGTCTAACAACTAACAAAATTCTTCAAAGTTGATGCCAGAAGACTTCAAACAGCTCTAGAGACCCTGCTCTACAATGAAGGTAATTTAGATAGAGGTAATAAATTATATGTTTAAAGAAGAAAAACGGTGTACTGCATTAATACTTTTTATACTACTGGCCAAAAAGTAAGGTGTGTTGGTTAGGTGGAATGAACCAAAGTGTTCAGCACCTTGGAAAGCTTCTGCATGGCTGTAAACAAAAACAAAACCTTAAAGTGTAACTGTCGGGCATAACATCAAAAATCTATTCTTTATTTTTATCTGGTAAACAAGTAATAAAAATGCTAACCAAGCAATCCAAAAGTTAAAAAGCACTAATACTTTTCTTGTTGATAAATGAGCATTCCCCAGTTTACCTGACTCGTATTTGGTACATTACCCCACAAAGGAAGCTGCAGGGCATGCTGGGTTATCTTTTTGTGCTTCTTTACTCCCCCCTCAGACTTACTTCCCCCTGCAGCCTGATTGGCTGAAGCCTCTTTCACTCCTTATTTTCCCCTCCCACACCTATGTTCCTCTCTGATTGGCAAATATTTCTCATGCTGAGACTATGCACTTTCTATTGCAGAGCTGGGTGGGAGTGCCTGAAGACTGGGCAATACATACACAATCCGGAAGAGGAGAGTAAGGGAGAAAATTACATTAGGATTGGCTTCAAGATAGACACAGTTAAAATGAAGAATCCTAAGAAGGATTTTCTCTTTTTCTTTACTATAGAATTATCACTAAAATCAAAACATGGACAGTACAATACAGATGTTATGTAACTAGAGAAAGTATTTATATACTTATATATGTGTTTCTTTTTCTGAGATAATATTGCTGACAGCGCCTCTTTAAAGGGAAGGTCCAAGCAAAATTAAAAAATGAGTTTCACTTACCTGGGGCTTCTACCCACCCCATGCAGCCATCCTGTGCCCTTGTAGTCACTTACTGCTGCTCCAGTCCCCCGCTGGCAGCTTGCCGACCTCGGAGGTCGGCAGGACGCATTGCATACATTTTTACGCATTCCCGCTAGTGCAGGAACATTAACACATACAATTTTACGCGTTAGTGGTTTAATATTAATGCGTAAAAATTTACGCATTGAACCACTAACGCGTAATAATGTATGTATTAATGTTCCTGCACTAGCTGGAATGCGTCAAAATGTACGCAATGCAGCCCGCCGACCTCCGAGGTCGGCAAGCTGCCAGCGGGGGACTGGAGCAGCAGTGAGTGACTACAAGGGCACAGGATGGCTGCATGGGGTGGGTAGAAGCCCCAGGTAAGTGAAACTTATTTTTTTTTATTTTGCTTGGACCTTCCCTTTAAATAGCCCACAAGACAACAAGTGGTGCTGAAGACATATCACATATGCGGTGAGGTAAATCTTATGTTAACATAGTGAATCCAGCATCAAACTAAGTTTAGTAAACTGTTAAATTATTGTGCAGGGTACAACACCTTCACCAGACTTTAGTGAGTCAACCCCAAGAGTTCTAGTGCTGCTCAGCATATAAAATCAATTTATTAATGTATTTAGGTTGACAATGGTATTTTAGTATTAATGTTCAAATATTGACGAATGTAAATATCTTCTTACTGACTAAAATTCCCATCAGTAAAAATACCACGATCAGCGAACTCTCACTAGTTCTTGCATCAATATCTGACAGTGCTTAGATCACAAAGCTGAACATAAATGAATCATTAGAGCTGACCACAAAGATACTTACTTTCTGTCTGTGGCAAAAGTGAGGTATATCGGCTGAAGACACTTGTTGTAATTGAAGGGCTGGAAACAAAGCATGAATAATTTCCTTTGTCGGACTGTTCTACCTTAGCAATATACAAATTTCCATTTGACTGAGTGACAAATCTTCGCTTATCCAGATTAATGAAGCTTGGAAATTCATTCAGAATCCACCGGTAACTGAGATCATCTGTGCATAGAGAAAGAGGAAAACGTCATTGTCAGCACTTCAGGAACTCCAGTGAAAATAATGTAACAAAAAAGTGCTTAATTTTTACAATAATTATGTATAAATTATTTAGTCAGTGTTTGCTCATTATAAAATCTTTCCTCTCCCTGATTTGCATTCAGACAGTTATCACATGGTGACATTTCTACTGCTGGCAGGTGATATCACTGGAAGAAGATGCTGCTTGCTTTTTTGGCATTTGGAAACAGCTGTTATTTACCACTATGCAACAAGGCTCCCACAGTGTGATGTCAGGACCTCAGAGCCGTGAGGCGCTGACATCACATTGTGGGAGGGGTTTCACCACAAAATCAGCCATACAGAGCACCATGATGATCCATTTGAGAAAATAAATACATTTCTCATGGGAAAGGAGGTATCTGTTACGGATTGGGATGAAGTTCAATTCTTGGTTACGGTTTCTCTTAAAGTATCAGGTGTGAATCCTTGCAAGGACATTGTCTGCATGCATTTTATATTTTCTTCTTATAATTTGTTTGAATTTCGAGTGTTCTGGTTCTCTTCCGCATACCTTAAACATACATACAAGTAAGTTAACTGGCTGAGTTGCAAAATATCATTAATACTAATTATAATTACATTATTATTCCTATTATCATCATCATTATTACTATTACTCTAATAAATATATAGCACTGGCACTTTTTAAAGAGAACATTGGCCAATAACATCTCTTACTGTAAATGTTTTTGGTTTTGCATCAAATCCCTTAAAGTGAACCTTAAGTCAACAATAAAAAAATGAGATTTACTGACCTGGGGCTTCCCTCAGCCCCCAGCAGCCTCCTGGCCGCAATAGCAGCATAGGGGGCGATATACAGGCTGGGAACGCGAACAATCACTCGTGTTCCCATGCCTGTCGGCCGGTGACGGCCAAACCAGAAGTGTTCGCCGGCGGGTCCTGGAGCGTCAGAGCGGGGCTGGGAGGGCACCGAGTGGCTGCTGGGGGCTGAGGGAAGCCCCAGGTGAGTAAATCTCATTTTTTTATCGTTGACTTAAGGTTCACTTTAAGAATGGATCATCCTGTTGCATATTTAATGTAATTTCACATGATCAAAGATGATCCATGTTCATATAGTAAATGTATATGCAATAATGTATTTTTTTTTACAGGAGATGTAATTCAAGTCTGTTTTTGCTAAAGTTTCAACTTTTGATGCAATATTGTTTATAGATGTCAAAATGACCAGACTTTTATTTGGGTACTTGGTCTGGATTGACCCCTTCAATAGTCTGCTTGCCTAAAATAATTGATCAGATGGCACAGAAAATATATATATATCGATTGGAGGCGGGGAAAGAGCAGCAATAGATTGACAGCCCTTAAAGTATACCAGACGTATAGTGATAAAAGATTTTCAAAGTAATGCCCATGCTTTACTATGGCTTAATTCCCACTATACACTTTTTAACTGAAATATTTTTAACAATGCATTGCTATGGAAAGTTAAAACGCATCAGTTTTTCAGCATACAGGTAGTCCCCAGTTAACTACCGAGATAGGGACTCTAGGTAGGTTTGTTCTTAACCTGAATCTATTCTTAAGTTGGAACATTGTGCCATCTCTGTCCTCTGTACTTCCTCTGTGCCCCCCCCCTGTGCCTTCAGTGTCCCCATCTGTGTCACCTCTGCCCTTTGTACCTGTTTATACAGGTTTAAACGCCATTTTTTCTTTGATTTTTTAAAAATCTATTTTCTCAAAAACGACATGTCCAATTTAAAAAAAAATTTTTGACTTGTTCCCATGGAAGCAGAGAATCCATGCCGTTCGTATCGGTGGGTCGTACGTAAGTCGGGCGTTCATAAGTCGGGGACTACCTGTACAGTGTAAAAGAGTCTTTAAGGTCTGTTTTTCACCTGCATGAGGCAGGCATTAAATGATAACATACGCCTAAGATTTTCTTTTGTTATGTGAAGTTAACTTTGTTTAGCACTGATTTGGAACTAGCACATAGCATACAAAGCATACAAAGTTACAAAAAAATACTCCCAGTATAGCCAATCACTATTGAGGAGGAATCAATTAGCTTAAAGCAGGAATAAGAACTGCCACATTATTTTAGACACTATTACAAACAATTCGGAAATGGCAAGTCCTACATTTTTCCAAATGGGTAAACTTTTACGCTCTACCTCAGATACAGAGCAATGCAGACTGTGGCTATAGTAAATGTTTGGTCATATTTATGTTTATTAATAATAAGCATTGTACAATAGAGCTATGTGTACATACAAAAGACTCAAGCTATTTTGGTGTAATACAAATACCAACTGTATGCTCATTGCACACAAAAAACAGAGGCAAAATAGGAATTCTATATTCTCATTCGAGGAGAACCTGAATTATATATTACTCATGCAAAGGATCTCCCTTTCTTTCATGCTGAAACAGTACAGACTAGCACTCTATACATCTTTTCTGATGTTCCATCCCTAAAAATAGAATTCAGTCTTCAGCTTCAAAGATCCTTAGAGTAGTGGCTTTGGTTTCCTCAAAGTCGCTGGGAAGCTCCTTTTTTGTCTCTCAGATAAAACCAGAGCAGAAAATCCTGCCCATCCTATTACACAACACCAGTTTCAGGATTTTAAGCACTTAGTTTCTTGTTAAAAAAAAAAAAAAAAACTATCAGTGGTTAAAGCGTACCTGAAGCAAAAAAAAAATAAAAAAAAAAAAATAGATACTTACCTCAGTAGTGGGAAGCCTATGGATAGTTACAAGATCTAGCTACAGTCCAATATTCCAGTGCAGGGTGCCTCTAAACCTATTTTGATAAAAGCTTGTCAACTCGATTTTTTGTTTAATTCTATTTCTAAGTATTATTTCTGCTTCCTTTTGCACAATGAAGTTCTAAGGTGTGTTAACACTACACTTCTGGTAAAGATTGTCATCAGCAGGTTTGGACTGAGAGTAACTTACTTTGGTGTATTCTATTTACGAGAGTAATGATCATGCACAGAATTCCTGCCCTGTTAGTATAAAATATTGTTATGACTGAACTGCAGTCATGAACTGGAAAGGAAAACATTCATATTCAAGGTATGTGGGTTAGAGGCCTGCATGGGTCTACTTTTTAAGACCCGCATCTGATCCGCAGCGCTGGACCCCGCTTTCTCTGCATTCCAATATCCGCACCTGACCCACGAGTGCCCAGACCCACAACCTGACCTGTAACCTGCTTTTCAGCTGCCTAATGCAGCCATGCAGAGTGGGCAGCAGGTTGCTGTTAGTTATCTGTCCTGATGGCTGGATCGACTTCTATTTTCCTCTACTCCACCCGGGGTAGCACTGCACTCTCTACATCTTCTTCTGGCTTCTGATGATATGATATGACATGTGATCATAACCCAGAGGATAATGTCAGCATTGCATTGCCACCCGGTGGTGGGATTGAGGTGATGGACACTGACATTGACACCATCTTCTGGATTAGGATCTCATGTCATATTATATGATTGGAAGCCAGAAGAAGTGGAGGCAAGGAAAAACAGATCTAGCCGGCCAGACAGGTAACTAAAACAGCTCCATGCTGCCCCCTCTACCCACAACCTGACCTGCACCTGAAGTGCACTACCCACAACCTGACCAGCACCCGACCCCCCCCCTCCCAAAAAAAATTACTTGAACCTGACCCGCATTTAAGGTAATTTGCAGGTATTCCGCCCGATGCAGTCCTCTAATGTGGGTTTCATCATTATGGGGTTGCTTCACAAAATGAGTGCGCTCACCTTATCTTACCTGTCTTTATTTTGTCTATCATTTCTGGTACACAAAATGCAACTTTCCCGTCAGATCTACGGGAAATTTTCCATCATTGGATAATTTGCAAGTTGTCTCTGCTTCCGATCGAGAAAAAAAATGATTTTGAGATTAGTACTGCACAAAATTGACCCCTTTCTCGATCGGAAGCAGATCAGGCACATTGAAAGTTATCGAACGATGAAAAATTCCCCATTCGAGTGTAAAGGTGGTCACTTATGGTGCAATTTCTAGTGAAAAATCATTTGAGCAATCAGAAATTCTGATCGGAAGAAAAATCGTTCACTACACCATCAATGAACCAATCTTTGCTTCCTATCAATCACAACCAACAAGAAAATCCAAATTTTGGTTTGATAAAAATCCAAACGGACTTCTATTTTTATAATCGTTCTTAATCGATTGTGCGCATCAACTGAGATCATTTTCAACCAATCCGATCAGAATTTCTGATCGCTCAAAAGATTTTTCCGCTAGAAATTGGACCATTAGTGGCCACCTTAACAGGCATAAGGATAGATCCTCTCTTACACCTAGGGCCTGATCCTATTCACTTTTTTTCCTGAGTTTTCTCCTAGGAGATAATTTTTTATCTCCTGTTTAAAATAACTTTTGTGCACTCTGCAATTGAAAAAAAGTACAAAAAAAGCAGCTGAAAAAGTACTGTCAAAATTATTCGGAGTATTTTCTTGCTTGCTGGTGGCTTATAGGCATTTCATTGATTAGATGTGAAAATATCACCTAGAAGAAAACTTGGAGAAAAAGTGAGTTGGATTGGGCCCCTAGTTCATTAGTTAAGACAGATAGGGATAGCTATACCATGAGTGAGGGCCTTGACATACCAAATAGCATTTTGCAGGTCGTTTTAGCTTTTAAAAAAAAATGCCTCTGTAACGATTGTGGAATTCTCTCCGTGATCAGCGCACAAGACGTGCGCTGACACTGCGGAAATCCTCCACAAGCGTATAATTTGTGGGAACCCAGCAAAAGGTGCAATGCACCTGTAGAGGGAAATTCCTGTCGGCAGGTGGAGCTGTGGAGTGCAGAAGAACAGATCCTCTGCCCTGCCACAGACGCCAGACAGGAATTGTACGAAGGGAAGAAACGCAGAGCAAGATAGCCCTGAAAGAGAGAGAGCAGACAGAGGGTATGTGTGTGCACCAATCTAGTCACCAACCCGCGACAGTGCATACACAACAGCAGATATGAAGTAGGAACGCAATCGCGAGAGAGGCGATTGCCAGAGGAGACAAAAGGCTACAGCAAGGCAGAGCACGAGAGTTGCAAAGGCACAGCAAATAATACAATGAGAAGATAAGGAAAATAACAAACGCTAACTAAACGCGAACACCGCACTCATTCGCAACAGTGCACGCGTTTATGCGCGACCTCCGCGTGTTAAGCACAACAGAGACAAGCACGCCTAACTAACCACCGACAGACAAACATGAAACAGAGGACGCGAGCGCTTGCTTAACGGTTACCTCACCGAGCCTCCAGCAAGCGTTCGTAGCAGACAAGACAGATACACGAAAACAGGAATAAGTGAGAGATAGGATCCACAGCACTAGCGCAAGAGGCTAGTGCGATCCAGGAAGACAGAACAGAAGGATCCACAACACTAGCGCAAGGCGAGTGCGATCCAGGCAAGACAGATCAGAAGGATCCACAGCACTAGCGCAAGGCGAGTGCGATCCAAGATAGACAGGCAGATGAGATGGCTGGTAGCAACCGCTGCTCCAGCTATACTCCAAGAACAAAGATCAGAACAATCTCCTGTCGACCACCGCTGGGACAGGACAATCGCAACAGACAAACAAAACAGATATGCAATCCTAACTGCACTAGGGAACCTGCCTAGTGCAGTCCCAGGAATTACTCTAAGCTAATCTTCAAACAATGAGCAAGGCTGACACTCTAGGAGTGTTTCACAGGACAAACCCTTATGACCAGCCCAGGTCTGTGATATCACATGGTATATATAGAGCAAGCCTACAAAGGATGTGGTTAGGCAATCTGCATGACAAACGTATGCAAATTCCTCAGCAGCAAGCTGCAAAACTGACAAAAGGTCTCTCTTCCAGAGACCTGCAAAATGCAGACCTGAACAGTGGTCAAAAAGCTGCCTGCCTGCACAGGCAGCCGAGCGGATCCTCACAGCCTCTATTGACTTTCATTAAAACTGCTGTAAAATCGTGGCAAATTTCTTCAAAAACCACAATTGTGACAATTTTGCCATGATTTTAATGTAAGTCAATAGAGGCATTTTTAAAAAAAAGGAAAATGACCCCAAAAATGCTATTTGGTGTGACAGGGCCCTTAAGCAAGATAAGGAGAATTACAGTATTTCATAAGTTAAAAAAAAAAACAGGCCCTTATTCAATTCAATTTTACTCCTACATTTTCTTCTTAGACATACATTTTCATCCAGTGTTTAAAATAAATTTTCTGAACTTTGCAATTGAAAAGGTACCAAAAAGTAGGGGGGAAAAAAGTACTTTATTCTCTTGCATGCTGGTGGTTTAACCTCCCTAGCGGTATGGATGAGCCGGGCTCGACCAGCAAAACATGCTGAAAGCAGTATGGACGAGCCAGGCTCGTCAATTCCGCCAGGGAGATCTCTAGCTGCTCTGCCCCGCCGGCTCCACTTTTTCTCTTCAGCTGGCTTCCCTAGGATGGCTGGATGCCTGTCGGCACACTATGGTTAGCGATCTGTGTGCTACCCACACTCCATGATCTATACCTGGCTACCTATACTCCATGATCTATACCTGGCTACCTATACTCCATGATCTATACCTGGCTACCTATACTCCATGATCTATACCTGGCTACCTATAATCCATGATCTATACCTGGCTACCTATACTCCATGATCTATACCTGGCTACCTATACGTCATGATCTATACCTGGCTACCTATACTCTATGATCTATACCTGGCTACCTATACTCCATGATCTATACCTGGCTACCAATACTCCATGATCTATACCTGGCTACCTATACGCCATGATCTATACCTGGCTACCTATACACCATGATCTATACCTGGCTTCCTATACTCCATGATCTATATCTGGCTTCCTATACTCCATGATCTATACCTGGCTTCCTATACTCCATGATCTATACCTGGCTTCCTATACTCCATGATCTATACCTGGCTACCTATACCACCCATCTATACCTGGCTGCCTATACCGCCCATCTATATCTGGCTAGAAATATTGCAACGCAAATAATGTTTTTGAGCCCACAGGTGGGGGGTGCAATTTTACACCCTCTCCTGGGAGCAATTTAGCCTAGAAACTGCCCTGATTGGATGTGCACCCTGCATCAGCATATGAGGGAGACTTGGTGGGGTTTTATACTCACCATTGGCCTGCTGATCCCTCGTCGCGTACCTCTGGTAGCTTCCCCAGTGCCTTCTTCCATGTCCCTTGGTTGATTTGCTTCTTCCTCAGCATGCCATGTTCCCTTGTTATCGGTGTTGATGACACCAGGGTCACACAGTGTCATCGACATCTTACGGCAAACACTTTTTTTTTTAATTGAATTCAATACAATAACCTGTATTGAATTAAATATATAAAAAAAATGATTAAATTTTTTTTTTAATTATTTAAAATTAATTGGATCACTTTTTGCACAGAAATCCTGGGGAAATTGAACGCCAGGGAGGTTAAAAGGTATTTTATTGCTAATGTGAAAATATCACCTTGCAGAAAACTTAGGAGATAAAGTGAATTGAATAAGGGCCATAACGGGGTGTGTTCTTTGTGCAACTTTGAAAAAAATGTATGTTCACAGACAAACAACATTATTACCATAAATTATGCAAAATAGGTCCATAAAAAGTGCATGGCAGCAAGTAGCTCCTTTCTGTTTGTTAACTGTTAGGTTTGCAGGGGAACCTGTTGACCGCACCACTGAGGCAAGGGTTTCCCAGGGCGCAGGGTCTAAGTGACCACAGGTCTTCACCCGCGTCCCCCTAATAGAGATGCTGGACTTCGCTGCCTAGTGCCCACCAGGTTGCACCCCAGGTTACCCCAACAGTGGTTTAGAGAACAGGCGACACTACAGTGTGGAAACTTAGATAATGCGTACCGTAGTCCAATAACAAGCCAGAGGTCGTGGGCAGGTAGCTGAGGATCGTAGTCGAGAGACAGGCCAGAGGTCGAGGCAGGCGGAGAACAATCTTGATCGGTGAGGCAGGCCAGGAGTCAGGGCAGGCAGAAAGCAAGCGTAGTCAGGAACAAGCCGAGGGTCAGGATACCAGAGATCAGGAGTAGTCAATAGCAAGCCGAGTCAGGAAACCAGATCAATCAGTCAGTAGTCAATCAAAGTAAGCACACCAGGAACGCTGGCAACACAGGAACTAGCTGAAATGAACTGTCAGCACTTACTGCAGGGCGGAAGAGGCTTTTATAGGGGAAATCCCGTTTGGGCGCGAGATTTGAATCTCGCGCATGCGCTGATGCGTACAAACGTCCGCAATAGGAACGCGGACGCGTCCAGTACTGGAAAAGTATCGTGCACGCGTACGTCTGGACGCAATAACCCGTCGAGTCCACCCAGGAAGTAGACAGCAGACCCGACTTGCACCATGGGAATCCGGACGCCGCGGCCCAGCACGGTGAGTCTGACATTGCCCCCCCCCCCCATGGGCAGCCTCCGGATGCCCATTGGCCCAGGTTTTTCAGGATGTAACCGATGGAAATCCCTGATCAGTCTAGGGGAATGTACATTGGTTGCAGGTTCCCAGGAACTTTCCTCGATACCATAGCCTTCCCATTTGATCAGATATTGTAAAGATCTGCCCCGATTTCTACAATCCAAAATCTTTTCCACTTCAAACTCTTCGGAACCATCCACATTTATAGGAGGAGGAGGTTGAAGAGATCTATTCTGAAAAGGATCTGGAAACAATCTTTTCAAACAAGATACGTGAAAAACCGGGTGCACCCTAATGGAGTCAGGTAATTGTAACTTAAAAGCAACTGAACTAATCTGCTGAAGAATTGACCAATGAATTTAGGACCAAGTTTCTTTGATGGACAATGCAGTTTCAAATTAGTTGTAGAGAGCCAGACCATATCACCTACTTTAAAATCAGGACTTTGTCTCCTTTTTTTATCTGCTGTGAGCTTCATTTGTCTCTGAGATTGGCTTAACACGTCTTGTAGGATACTAAAGTTCTGCACCAGGCCTGCTAATCTTTCCTGTATAATTGGAACTGTGGAACTGACACGTATATTTGGTAAAGAAGCTGGATGGAAAGCGTAGTTGGCATAAAAAGGAGTCTGCTTTGTCGAGGCGTGTATGGAATTATTGTAAGCGAATTCTGCAGAAAAAAATGAAAGAGGACCAATCTTCTTGAGAAGCAGATGTAAAGCAGCGTAAGTATTGTTCTAATGTCTGATTATGATTAGTTCTCTCAGATTGCCCGTTAGACTGTGGATGATAACCAGAGGTGAAAGATAATGAGATCTTGAGTTTCTTGGCGAGCTCCTTCCAAAACTTAGAGGTAAACTGAACTCCACGATCTGATACAATGTCAGAAGGTAATCCATGAAGACGTCCGCAGTGGTACTGGCATTAGGGATTCCTTTCAAGGGAATAAAATGTGCCATTTTTGTGAATTGATCCACAACTACAAAGATTGTTGTAAATCCGTTGGAGAGAGGTAGGTCTGTAATAAAGTCCATGGTAATCATTTCCCAGGGACGGGAAGGTATCGGTAAAGGTGTAAGAAGACCCCATGGAAGCTGTCGTGGTCTTTTAGAACGGGCACAGATGGTACATGAACTCACAAAGTCTCTACAATCCTTTCTTAATCCTTCCCACCAAAAGTTCCGCTGCAGCAATTCTAAAGTTTTAGTTACTCCAAAGTGACCAGCTAGCGGATTGTCATGACAAAATTGTAACACAGGGACTCGAAGTTCTTTTGGGACGACAATCTTTTCAGAGTTGAGTAATAGACCATCCTTATATTGGAAGGTGTCTGGGATTGGATCAGGATTCTTAGAGACCACTTCCTTTATCTGCTCAAGTAAATCGGGTTGGATCATCAAGAAATGCTGAGGTGAAAGGATGGTATCATTATTGTCAGAAGCCGCTTGTTCATCAGGAAACATTCGAGATAAAGCATCTGCTTTGATATTCTTGCTACCTGGTCTAAAGGTTAAGTGAAAATGGAAGGGAGCAAAGAACAGTGCCCAGCGAGCTTGACGGGGCCGCAAACGTTTCGCAGTTCTTAGGTACTCGAGGTTTCTGTGGTTGGTAAAGATGATAAAGGGTTCCAAAACTCCCTCCAACAAGTAACGCCACTCTTCTGAAGCTGCTTTAATGGCCAATAACTCTCTATCGGCCACATCGTAATTTCTTTCTGATAGACTCAGCTTCCTGGAGAAGAATGCTACTGGATAAAGTAAATCTTTAGGGCCAAAGCGTTGTGAAAGCACAGCTCCAATTGCGTTCTCAGATGCGTCTACTTCAAGAATAAATTGACGAGATGGAGCTGGATGTTTCAGAATGGATGCAGAAGTAAATACATTTTTCAACTTTTCAAAGGCTGTCTGTGCTTCAGGAGACCATTGAAACTTGAACTTGGTGCTGGTTAATTTAGTGATAGGTGCTACTAGTGCTGAGAAGTTGTTAATGAACCGTCTGTAAAAGTTGGCGAAGCCGATGAAGCGTTGTACTGCCTTTCTATCCTGTGGAACAGGCCAGTCAAGGATGGCTGAAACTTTACTCTTGTCCATCTCGATTCCTTCTGATGAGATTTGGAAACCCAGAAATTGTATATTCTTCTTCTCAAATTCACATTTCTCTAATTTAGCGTAAAGATTATGGGTTCTCAAACGACACAATACTTTTTTTACATGCTTTCTATGTTCTTCAAG
This sequence comes from Hyperolius riggenbachi, assembly GCF_040937935.1. Taxonomy (NCBI): domain Eukaryota; kingdom Metazoa; phylum Chordata; class Amphibia; order Anura; family Hyperoliidae; genus Hyperolius; species Hyperolius riggenbachi. The sequence continues at coordinate 296,204,579 of NC_090648.1, read as the reverse complement.
GTTAGCAGAAAATATCAGTATGTCATCCAAGTAGACTGCCATAAATAAATCAAGATAGTCTCTGAATATGTCATTGACAAAATGCTGGAAAGTAGCAGGGGCATTGCACAGTCCAAACGGCATGACTAGATATTCAAAGTGGCCGTAGCGTGAACGGAATGCAGTCTTCCATTCGTCTCCTTGCCTGATGCGGATGAGATTGTAAGCTCCTCGGAGATCTAATTTTGTGAAGACTTTAGCAGTTCTCAGTCTTTGGAATAGATCAGGTAGCAAAGGAAGAGGATACCTGTTTTTCACCGTTATCTTATTCATTTCTCTGTAGTCCACACAGGGTCTTAAGGAACCATCCTTTTTTTCTACAAAGAAAATGCCCGCACCAGCGGGAGAAGTAGAGGGGCGTATGAATCCTTTGACCAGGTTTTCTTCAATATACTGTTTAAGTGTCTGAGATTCAGGCTCGGATAGGGGAAAAGTTCTTCCAAAAGGAATTTCAGCTCCTGGATAAAGTTCAATTGGGCAATCATAAATTCTGTGAGGAGGAAGACTGTCGGCAGATTTTTTGTCGAAGACATCCCCATAATCTCGATACTCTGATGGAAGAAGGGTCTCCTTTTCAGGGCTGAGGCAGAACAGACGGCCCACTTCAGGAAGACAGAAACGTTGACAATATGATGAGGAAAAACTGACAGTCCTTGAACACCAATTGATGAATGGATTATGAGCCTGCAGCCAAGGGATACCTAAGATAATGGGAAACAGGGGTGATGGTAGCAGATCAAAGGTCAAGTACTCCTGATGACCTCCAGGAGCGATCACCAGTAAAGGATAGGTCTCCTGAGTGACTGGACCAGAGATGATTGATGAACCGTCTGCTAATTGAATGGGTACGGGTTTGGTCTTCTTGCGAGTAGGAAGATTAAGTTGTTGTGCCAAGTGTAGATCCAGAAAACAAGAACATGCTCCAGAGTCAAGGATAGCTTCTATTTTCGTAGTTCCTCCTGGAACCTGTAATAAAAGAGATATAGACACATGAGCTGAGGAAGGCTGAGCGAATTCCAGGGGTTGATCAATTGAGCTTTCAGATCTACCTTTAGGTCTGGATGGGCAATTCTGGCGATAATGTCCGGAAAGTCCACAGTACATACACAGATTCAAAGAACGTCGTCGTTGTCGTTCATCCTCGGAGAGAGGTCCTCTGGCCAGACCAAGCTGCATAGGTTCTGGTTCCTCAGTGCTGTTATCACTGGAAGCAGCATGGGTGGTGGAAGATGTTACTGCGGGTGAAGAGGTAGGAAACCATGAAGAACGTACAAATCCAGCTCGTTCATGTCTTCGTTCACGGAGACGTCGATCAATCTGGATTGATAACTGAATTAATTCCTTCAACGTCTCAGGAACCCCGACCCTGGCTAACTCGTCCTTGAGTTGGTCGCACAGTCCAAGGCGGAATTGAAATCTCAAGGCAGAGTCATTCCAAGATGTATCCCCACTCCATCTGCGAAATTCAGACACATAATCCTCGACCGGCCGCCGACCCTGGCGGAGGTTCTGTAATGCTATTTCAGCAAAGGTGGTACGACCTGGGTCGTCATATATTTCGGCTAAAGCCTCAAACAGGGAAGTGACTGAGTCCAGGATCGGATCACGATTCTCCCGAAGACGTAAGGCCCATGACTGTGGTTCTCCCTGAAGTAAGGAGATGATAGTTCCCGACCTTGGCTATCTCCGTAGCATAAGTGCGAGGTTGAAGTTCAAACAACATTAAACAGGCCTCCTTGAAGGTTCTAAACTTGCTTCTATCTCCGGCAAAGCGATCAGGCAAGGGTATTCTTGGTTCCGGAGTAGGGGCATTAATTGTCACATTAGTAGGGGCCGGTAGAGCAGGAGCAGCTGTACTAGAAGCGGAGATATTCCGGAGTTGGCCTTGAATTTGATGATATCTGGCCTGTACTTCTTGAACAGAGATTTGTAGGTCCGAAATCATCTTGCACAAAACATCCATGTCAGCGGTTGCTCCAGTAGTGTCCATAATGGCTGACAGTTACTGTTAGGTTTGCAGGGGAACCTGTTGACCGCACCACTGAGGCAAGGGTTTCCCAGGGCGCAGGGTCTAAGTGACCACGGGTCTTCACCCGCGTCCCCCTAGTGGAGACGCTGGACTTCGCTGCCTAGTGCCCACCAGGTTGCACCCCAGGTTACCCCAACAGTGGTTTAGAGAACAGGCGACACTACAGTGTGGAAACTTAGATAATGCGTACCGTAGTCCAATAACAAGCCAGAGGTCGTGGGCAGGTAGCTGAGGATCGTAGTCGAGAGACAGGCCAGAGGTCGAGGCAGGTGGAGAACAATCTTGATCGGTGAGGCAGGCCAGGAGTCAGGGCAGGCAGAAAGCAAGCGTAGTCAGGAACAAGCCGAGGGTCAGGATACCAGAGATCAGGAGTAGTCAATAGCAAGCCGAGTCAGGAAACCAGAAGTCAAACAAAGTAAGCACACCAGGAACGCTGGCAACACAGGAACTAGCTGAAATGAACTGTCAGCACTTACTGCAGGGCGGAAGAGGCTTTTATAGGGGAAATCCCGTTTGGGCGCGAGATTTGAATCTCGCGCATGCGCTGATGCGTACAAACGTCCGCAATAGGAACGCGGACGCGTCCAGTACTGGAAACGTATCGTGCACACGTACGTCTGGACGCAATAGCCCGTCGAGTCCACCCAGGAAGTAGACAGCAGACCCGACGTGCACCATGGGAACCCGGACGCCGCGGCCCAGCACGGTGAGTCTGACATTAACCTAAGGAAGTTAGTAAAACTCATAAAAAGTATAGATTTGTATGTTCTGAATAAAGATCCTTGTTGATGAGTCAGTCAGGTAGACTTAATTGGACATACGCGAATACTTTCATCCATTTTTAAACCTTTTTTTGTTTTGTTAAATTGGACATGTCATAGGAGTGTCCTCTCCTATTAACTTACCTCATTTAGAAGGCTAGATATTTTATGTTTTTATTAATACCCTTGATTGGAGGGGTACCGAAATCAGAGGGAGATCAAATTTCCCCAGTGAAATTGATTTTCCACACAAGCTTAAAGAGGAACTGTCGCGAAAATCTTAGAATTTAAAACACATACAAATAAGAAGTACATTCTTCCCAGAGTAAAATGAGCCATACATTACTTTTCTTCTATGCTGCTGTCACTTACAGTAGGCAGTAGAAATCTGACATTACCGACAGGTTTTGGGCTAGTCCATCTCTTCATGTGGGATTCTCAACATGGCCTTTATTTTATATAAATACATTCTCCGAAAATTATTAATACCAAGATGCTGGCCGGCCTCCCTGCTCGCTGCACGTTATTTTGACAGTTGGACGGAGCAACTGCCATTCACCAAGTGCTTTTAAAAATAAAGAAAACCCTTAGAACCCCATGAGACAATGGGCTAGTCCAAAATCTGTTGGTAATGTCAAATTTCTACTACCTACTGTAAGTGACAGAAACATAGGAGAAAAGTAATTTATGGCTCATTTTACTCTGGGAGAAATGTTCTTCTTATTTGTATGTGTTTTAAATTTTAAGATTTTCGTGACAGTTCCTCTTGACTGGCACCCAGGGTGTGTGAGTACCCATTATCTGCTATTTGTCTACACAAGTTTTTAGGAACTACTATACTACAGTGAGTTATTGATGTTCCCTTTGTTTCTGTAAAGGTACTGGAAAACCTTCAGAAACTACCGGTATCTCCTACATTGAAAAGTGAAGTGAATGTAAGGCTACTTACTATGTTTGCAGGTAGCTATAACTTATTAACCAAGAGATGCAGACAAACATCAAATGATAATTTAAGTGGTAATTACCTGGGAAGTGAGGAGGAGGGTCACAAATCAGCATTACTCCAGTTCCTTCCTTTACTTTCACTTCTGGCCGCTCGTCTATAGGAAAAGGCTCTAGATCTAGGTTCAAAAAAGCATAAATAATAAGTGATGTAATGAAATCCAGATGCATTAACTGTATCTAAAAGTGTACATACCTTAACAAAGATGGACATATTTTATATCTTAGCAATGTTTATAGTATATCAGTGTAAAACTTATTCAGTAGAACAATAAACACCATTTAAAGAGGAACTCCAGTGAAAATAATGTAGTAAAAAAAGTGCTTCATTTTTACCATAATTATGTATAAATGATTTAGTCAGTGTTTGCTCATTGTAAAATCTTTCCTCTCCCCGATTTACATTCTGACATTTATTACATGGTGACATTTTTACTGTGGGCAGGTTATGTAGCTGCTCCTAGCTGTTTTGGCTGTTAGAGACAGCTGTAAACAGCTATTTCCTGTCTGTGAACCTTGTTACATTGTAACAAACTGCCAAAAGTACCGCGGTCCCAGAGCTTCTTGTGGGAGGGGTTTCAGCACAAAATCAGTCATACAGCCCCCCCTGATGGTTTGTTTGTGAAAAGAATTATATTTCTCATGTAAAAGGGGGTATTAGCTACTGATTGGGATAAAGTTCAATTCTAGGTTGGAGTTTCTCTTTAAAGGAGGCTTGAAGTGAGAGGATGATGGGGCTAGTAAGACAATCAGAGGTATAGCTACATATCATGGGGTTCTAAAGTTTTGATGGTGTCCACAAAAGGGCAACACATTTTATCTGGCGATTGGTATAGCTGTCTCTCATATATGGGAACTTTATGGCTGCACTTGTTGCATACTCCCACATTTAGTTCACCAAAATGATCTTTAACGTATTCCAAGCTTTTCATAGAGGAGTCTTCACCGACCCATCTCCAGGCCCAAGAATACTCATCTAGAATACTGCTGGAGAGCTGGCTTTCAGGAAATTAGCCTTTTGATAAAACCTTTTTATAAGTCAATACAAGAACTTTAATAAGTATCTAAAGAGGCACAGGTAAGATGTCCAGGATTGTGTCGGCCTTTGTGAAAAAAAACAATGGATTTGAAATGTATTTTGTTTTTGTACAAGGTTTATTCCAAATGGTGCTTGTTTTTTTTTTTTGTCAAAATGCTTGCGAGGAGAAACCCCTTAGTTTCCTAATTTTCCAATGCTTCCCCAATGTATTTCTCAGCTTACCAGTGTTTCACAAAGTGCTTCCCAGCACCTGAAGTGTATAACCCACTTTTCAGTACCTGAAAAGTATTCCCCAGGTTTTGTACTGCAACCCACCCATTCTCATTGCAAAGTGAGAAGTTACAAAATAAAAGAGAGATCAAGAAATGATTGATATTTGCCATGCAATTTGCTCATATTGTTTGATCCACAATGAGCCTGCATGTAATCATCTTTACTACTGGCAGACATGGGAAAAAACTAGACAGCACAAACTGTCATTATTTATAACCACACCCACTAACATTGTGATAGGCTAAAAGGTTTGTTTTTTTATAGATATATATATGCACAGAAGGAAATACTGGTTGCTTGGCAGTTGGAAACAGCTGTTATTTCCCACAATGCAGCAAGGTTCACAGACAAGAAATACAGACATCACCACAATATCAGCCATACAGACTGCCTGAGGATCTATTTGAGAAAAGGTAAAGATTTCTCATGGAAAAGGGGGTATCAGCTATTGATCGGGAGGAATTTCCTTGGTTACAGATCCTCTTTAAAGACTCTGACCACACTCAGACAACATTCTGCTCACATTTTCACAAAATACTTTACTAGTCTTCAATTTGCTACTTCCTTACTTGTGACATTTGCAAACTACACAGTGCTTAATTAATGTTTTGCTTCCTGTAACCCTTCCCCCCCCCCCTTCCCCCCATCCCCAATCTGCTGTGGAATTACTGTAGGCCCTCTCTTGCATCCTCAAAAATTAGATATTGGATGAATAGTTAACAGGGCTTGGACACTGGGGAAGAAGTGGGAGGGGTGGATTAGAGGATGAGAGAGAGACAGAACAGGAATAGATATTCTGGCAGATATACATATATACAATACTGTATACACTATACATATTTTACTTAGGGGGTGTTCTAACTTTTGTTGCCGGCAATTTAGACATTAATGGCTGTGTATTGAGTTAGGCACTTTTTCAAACTAGAACTTGAGTGTGTTTCTGTTGTTGTAAATTTGCTTTCCAAAGCACATCTAATACAAGTCAAAAGCTTTGCATTTGACTTGCGTTGTTATGTGAATTTTCGCATCCAAATTTTCTGCAGAAAAAAAATAGCTACATGCATGCTTTTTTCTGTGTTGGACATGCCAATCATATACAATGCAAGTCAATGGAAATTGGAATTCTTGCATTATAAATGTGAAAATTCGCAAGTAAATCACATACAATTCCATGTATATTAACTTCATTGGTATGCATGGAAAAATCAAGATGTGAAAATTCACATAAACCCCCCAAAAAAGAAGAATCGGATGTGAAAAATCGCAAAATGCTGAATCTCAAATATGAAAAAAACATGTCCAGAAATCACAGGTATAAGCGTGAAGGAAACCTTATATAAGCTGTAAACTGACTAGTTTACATTGTATCAAAGTATATTTTCAGTGTTGTCCCCATGGGCGTCCGCACACACGGCAAAACCGGGCATCTGCCCGAGCCTGGCCGCCCGCTGCCCCCCCCCCCCCCTGGCTGCGTTCCCGTGCAGGCAGCAGGAAGGGAGCAGCGCAGAGAAGAGAGAGAGATATGGGCACAGTGGGGAAGGGCGGACGTCTCCCCCCCTTCCCTCACCTTAGGGGGCTCTCTCTCCCTCGCTGTCCCCTCCGGAACGAAGTGTGCAGCGGCTGGGCAGCGGGCGGAACTTACCTCGTCTCGCTCCTGCGCCGGAAGTTCTGGTGCCGCACTCTGGTCTGGATCAGACCAGAGTAGCGGCTAATCCATCCGGCGCGTGCGACGAGACGAGGTAAGTTACGCCCGCTGCCCAGCCGCTGCACACTTCGTTCTGGAGGGGAGAGCAAGGGAGGGATAGCCCCCTAAGGTGAGTGCCCATAGCTCTCCCTCTTCTCTGCGCTGCTCCCCTCCTGCTTGGGCACACCTGGCCACTTTTTCTGGGGACATATACCGCTGCCTACATATACTGGGCACATATACCCCTGACTACATGTATTGGGCACATATACCCCTGACTACATATACTGGGCACATATACCACTGCCTACATATACTGGGCACATATACCCCTGACTACATATACTGGGCACATATACCGCTGCCTACATATACTGAGCACATATACCCCTGACTACATATACTGGGCACATATACCCCTGACTACATGTATTGGGCACATATACCCCTGGCTATATATACTGGGCACATATACCCCTGACTACATGTATTGGGCACATATACCCCTGGCTATATATACTGGGCACATATACCCCTGCCTACATATACTGAGCACATATACCCCTGACTACATATACTGGGCACATATACCCCTGACTACATGTATTGGGCACATATACCCCTGGCTATATATACTGGGCACATATACCCCTGCCTACATATACTGGGCACATATACCCCTGACTACATATACTGGGCACATATACCCCTGACTACATGTATTGGGCACATATACCCCTGGCTATATATACTGGGCACATATACCCCTGACTACATATACTGGGCACATATACCGCTGCCTACATATACTGGGCACATATACCCCTGACTACATATACTGGGCACATATACCGCTGCCTCATGATTGCTGAATTTGTCTTGTTGGGGGCCTCATGATTGCTGAATTGGTCATGTTGGGGGCCTCATGATTGCTGAATTTATCTTGATGGGGGGGCCTCATGATTGCTGAATTTGTCTTGTTGGGGGTCACATGATTGCTAACTGCGAGACTATGGAAAAAGCTGAATCATCATTATATGAGACAATAGCATTAAACCTACTTTTTCCGCTTTTTAAAACAGAAAATGAAACTGGGAGGTTCTAAAAAAAATGAATACATTTTTCAGGAGTAGGATGGATGAAATTGTTTATCTTCACAGTTTATTTTCAACTTGCATTTTCCATAATGTTCATGTATGAGTTAAAACGTTTGTATTTAGTTTAAATTGCTGTTGGCACTTTGTGATAGTAAAGTGACTTTGCAGTTTGGACACTCGACCTCCAAAAGGTTCTCCCCCACTGTCCTAATCTAATGTCCCACCATTGCTTAGTTCATGTAAACTTGTCTCCACCCACGACCACACCCACATTCTGGTTCATGACCACACCCATTTTTCGGCTACGCGCGCCGCATGACGTAGCCCCATTTTTTACACAACACCACCCCAGATTTTTGCCCCCCCCCTGGAAAATTTTCTGCGGACGCCCATGGTTGTCCCATGAAAAGATATAATAAAATAATTACAAACATGTGAGAGGTGTAGACACTTTGAGAGGCTGTATCTATATATAGTGATGTTTTGTCTATGTAAGTCTTGCCAGACACTCCATTTTGTGAAAAAAAGGAGTTGCTAGCAACATTTGGCTTACGGCAGAGAGCTGGCAGAAAAACATAAAACTATGACTAGCGAGCTGTACATTGTTAATAAGGTTACACAGGTTTATGGCCTTGTGTGTTTGTGTGTCAACGGCACAAAACATGGCAAATACTTGCTTATATTCTATTACACTTGTGTACATAGAGCTGCACTCTGTATTCACAGTTTGTAGTTTTTATTTATGGAATACAGTGTATGCAGCAACATTCCTAGGCAAGGTTGCATTGTTATGGCAACCAGCTTCTGGGAGCTATTCCAATCATGGCAAGCTGGTACCTATTTTGTCCTGTTTCTTAAACCTTGTACAGAATAGAAAAATAAGGATTTACACATTTCTACATATTTTTTAAGCAAACAAACTAAATAATTTGGCACTGCAACTTGGAATCACTCAAGTATTACACTAAGTATTCAATATATAAAGAAAAGGGAATAGATTACTCTACATCCGCCCCCTCCTCTATCACATTCCCAATTTGGCACAGGGGCTGGTATTAGCACAGCAAGAAGCATGCAAGCTTGTAATCTTTAATGCTATGCAGACAATGACTTGTATATTTCTGAACTTCCCCCTCCCCCTCTGTTTTGCAACATAACCATCAAAGAGTGTCTAAAGGGAATACAAGCTTCTCCCCACCTGTGAATTCTTATAGTATCAGATGCATTCAATTCTTTTTATAGAACAAAAATAAACCTATAAATAGATGTAAGAATGAAACTGAAATGAAGAGGCACCACAATTCATAAAATGTTTAAAATGCACAAAAGAATGTAAGTAACAGTGGGGCAGATTTACTAACTGTTGGTAACATTTCTATGTGCAGACATTGCTCATACATTTTTCTGGCATATATGCAAAGTACATAATAGACAATGTGCAAATAGCGCAACTTACTTTATGTACATAATGTGTACAGTACGGTGTTTGTATAATGCGCATTATGTAATGTACTCTACATAAACGCTGGTAAAATGTACATATTCTGTCTGGGCATGTACATTTCACTAGTGAATCTGCCCAAGTGTAACTAACTGAAGAAATCATGGGCTGAGTAAATGCCAAAGATTTATTTAGTGCTTCTGCATAGAGATGGCCGAACGGTTCACCTGCGAACCTATTTGCGCGAACATCGGTGGTTCGTGAACTATATGCGAATTCGACCCGCCCCCTATACTACATCATTAGGGTCAACTTTGACCCTTTACATCACAGTCAGCAGGCACAGGGTAGCCAATAAGGCTACACCCCCTCCTGGAGCCCCCCCCCCTTATAAAACGAAGGCAGCATCAGCCATTTCACTCACTTGTTGGGCTGCAGTAATTAGAGAAGGGAGAGAACCTGGCTGCTGACATAGGGAAAGCGTAGTAAGGCTCTTGTGTTAGGCTTGTTAGGTCACTCTTTCTTGCTGATCTTATTGCTAAAAAGCACTCCTCATCCTCAACAGCACTTTTGAGAGCTAATGTTGTTCTTGTGATCTTTTTTGTGTGTGTGTGTGTGTGTGTGTGTGTGTCCCACAGACACTTGTGTTGCATATACAGCCCTGTCAGTCAGACAGCTGCACGTTTGTAATACCAATCACTGTATACCTACCGGTACAGTGCACCTACCTACCTACCTACATGACTGCAAGCAGTGTTATATACCAGTCACTGCACCTCTTTACGGTACCTGTGTGTGTGACAGTACCTGTGTGACCGCACGCTGTGTACTATACCAGTCCGTGCATACCTGTTAACTGCACCTGTGTGACAGCTGCACATTGTATTGTAATACCTCTCACCGCATACCTTTCACTGCACCTGTGTGACTGCACTTTGTATTAGTCAAGTCAGTGCATACCTTCTGCTTCACACCTTCCCCCCCCCCCCCGATATGGACAAAACAACAGGCAGAGGCAGAGCCAGAAGCAGACTGAGAGGCAGACCACCCGGCAGGTCTGTTCAAGGTCGTGCTGACGTGATTTCGTGTGGCCCTGGCCCAAAGTATAGTGCTCAGAAGAAGGCTCAGAAGAAGGCTCAGAAGAAGGCACGTCCCATCAACTCCCAAGATTGTCAGGACGTGTTTGACTATTTAACACAGAACACCTCATCTTCCGCAGCCACCAGCGCTAGTACAAGCACCACATCCGCTGCATTTGACACTTCGCAGGAGTTATTTGGTGGGGAATTAACTGATTCACAGGCATTATTGTTACAACAAGATGAAGGCGCTAAGCAAGTTACACCACCTCATATGTCTGAGTTAGGCGACACTATGGACGTAATGTGTGAGGAGGATGATGATGAAGTACCTGCTGTTGGTGCAGTTTATGAGGTGTCTGAGGCAAGCGAAGCTGGGGAGGATGATTACGATGATTATGATGATACGGATGCCACGTGGGATCCTAAGAGACAAGCTCACCAAGGGGACAGTTCAGAGGGGGAATCAGAGAGGAGTAGGAGGAGACGAGTTGCTAAAAGAAGTAGGGGGAGCACGTCTTCTGAAACAGCTGGTGGCAGTGTCCGGCGCCATGTATCGCCACCTATGGACAGCCAGCCAACATGCCCTTCAATGTCAGCTGCTGATGCCACCATAGTGCCCACACCCAAGGGGTGCTCAGCGGTTTGGAAATTTTTTTTGTGTGTCTTCCTTAGATCAGAGCAATGCCATCTGTTACCTCTGCCACCAAAAATTGAGCCGTGGAAAGGCCAACAGCCGCGTAGGGACAACTGTCTTACAAAGGCACATGAAGAAAAGGCACAAACTGCAATGGAAAGAGCACCAGAGGAAAAGCAGCACACAAAATCAAAGCCACCCTCCTTCTCCTCTTCCTCCTTCAGGTGCATCATCTTCAGCTGCTTTCTCCCTTGCACCTTCACAATCACAGCAACCCTCCTCCACTCCACCTCTCACCTTGAGTGGTTACTGCTCCTCTGCACACAGCAGCAGCCAGGTGTCCGTGAGGGAAATCTTTGAGCGGAAGAAGCCAATGTCTGCCAGTCACCCTCTTGCCCGGCATCTGACAGCTGGCTTGGCGGAACGGTTAGCTCGCCAGCTGTTACCATACCAGCTGGTGGACTCTGAGGCCTTCCGAAAATTTGTGCCTATTGGGACACCGCAGTGGAAGATACCAGGCCGCAATTATTTATCAAAAAAGGCGATACCCAAACTGTACCATGAAGTTGAAAGGCAAGTGATGTCATCTCTGGCACACAGCATTGGGTCAAGGGTCCATCTGACCACGGATTCCTGGTCTGCCAAGCACGGTCAGGGCAGGTACATTACTTACACAGCCCATTGGGTCAACCTGGTGACCGATGGCAAGCAGTAGAGTAGCACTGCCACTCAGCCAAGGAGGAGGAGGAGGAGGACGAAAGCAAAGAGGATGTAGCAGGAGAAGGAGAGGAGGTGGCAGCAGGACCGCCTGAAAGCCATGGAGGTGTCACAAGTTGGTCCGCTGCACAGCCACATACTCCCTGTATGTGGCTGTGCAGCGGACCAACTTGTGACACCTCCACGGCTTTCAGGCAGTCCTGCTGGCACCTCCTCTCCTTCTCCTGCTACATCCTCTTTGCTGTCGTCTTCCTCCTCCTTCTTGGCTGAGTGGCAGTGCTACTCTACTGGTGCTGCGATCTCCTCTCCAGCTACACAGCCCCAGCTCCCCAGGGCCTATGCTGCATGCCAGGTACGACAGTGTCATGCCATCTTAGACATGTCTTGCCTCAAAGCGGAGAGTCACACTGGAGCAACTCTCCTGGTTGCTCTTAACAAACAGGTGGATCAGTGGCTGACCCCGAACTGGAGATCGTCAATGTGGTGTGTAACAATGGCAGCAATCTCATTTCGGCTTTGAATTTGGGAAAGTTGACACATGTACCCTGCATGGCACATGTGCTCAATCTCATAATTCAGAGATTTGTGTCTAAGTACCCAGGCTTACAGGACGTCCTGAAGCAGTCCAAGAAGGTGTGTGGGCATTTCAGGCGGTCTTACACGGCCATGGCGCGCTTTGCCGATATTCAGCGGAGAAACAAATTGCCGGTGAGACGCTTGATCTGCGATATCCCGACTTGCTGGAATTCAACACTCCTGATGTTCAACCGCCTGCTACAACAGGAGAAAGCCGTCAAACAGTATCTCTACAACTACAGTCAAAGGACACGCTCTGAGGAGATGGGGATGTTCTGGCCGAAGTACTGGACACTGATGCGAAATGCCTGCATGCTCATGCGGTTTGAGGAAGTGACAAACCTGGTGAGTTGCAGTGAAGGCGCCATCAGCGACTTGATCCCATATGCTTTCTTCCTGGAGTGTGCCGTGCGTAGAGTGGTGGATCAAGCTGTTGAGGAGCGTGAACAGGAGGAGGAGCAAGAGTTGTGGGATTAATTCTCAGCAGAAGCAGATGATTCCTCAACACCTGCGGCAGCACAGAGGGGGAGGAGGAGGAGGAAGAGTCGTGTGGGGAAGAGGGGTCAGATGATGAGGAAGGTGTTTGGTTTTTTTGGAGGAGGAGGCGGTGGCGGAAGAACTACCGCAGCAGGTGTCGAAGGGGGCTTGTGCTGCTCAACTTTCCTGAGGTATTGTTCGTGGCTGGGGGGAGGAGGAGAACTTAGCTGACCTCACTGAGGAAGAGCAAGAGGAGATGGATAGTACGTCTGCATCCAACTTGGTGCAGATGGCATCTTTCATGCTGTCCAGCCTGTTGAGGGACCTTTGTATTAAAAAAACTCAAGGGGAATAAGCTGTACTGGGTGGCCATGCTACTAGGCCCTCGGTATAGGTACAAAGTGGTGGAGATGTTTCCAAATCACCAGTAGGCAGAAAGGACGCAGCACTTGCAGAACAAGCTGGCAACTATGCTTTACAGTGCGTTTAAGGGTGATGTCACAGCACAATGGAATAAAGGTGCCACTGCCAGTAATCCTCCTCCCATGCCCACGCAGGCAAGGACAGGACGCTCTAGCAATCTCTTGGTGATGTCGGACATGCAAACATTCTTTAGTCCAACGTCTCGCCTTAGCCCTTCCAGATTCACCCTCCACCAACGCCTCGACTGGCAGGTAGCCGACTACCTGGCCTTAAGTGTGGATGTAGACACTGTGAGCAGCGATGAACCCTTGGACTACTGGGTGCACAGGCTTGACCTGTGGCCAGAGCTGTCATAATTTGCCATCCAACTTCTGTCTTGCCCTGCCTCAAGCGTCCTGTCAGAAAGGACCTTCAGCGCAGCTGGAGGCATTGTCACTGAGAAGAGAAGTCGCCTAGGTCAGTGTTTCTCAACATTTTATTGGTATGTACCCCTTTTAAAACCCTGAACTCACCAAGTACCCCCTAGCATAGTAAACATTATCACAAGTACCCCTTGACTAATATATATATAATCGTAGTAATTGATAATTAGTTCAAAACAATTTCCAAGCATTTACTACTGCATTTAATTAACTAAAATACTAATTTGGTGTTGTTTAACCTGCTGAGCGGTCTGGACGAGCTCAGCTCGTCCAACACCGCCAGAGGCTGCAGCTCAGGCCCTGCTGGGCTGATTTGCACCAAATAAAAAGCAGCACACGCAGCCGGCACTTTGCCAGCCGCGTGTGCTGCCTGATCGCCGCTGCAGCGCAGCGATCCGCCGCGTGCAGCGGCGAAAGAGGGTCCCCCCAGCCGCCCGAGCCCAGCGTAGCCGGAACAAACAGTTCCGGCCAGCGCTAAGGGCTGGATCGGAGGCGGCTGACGTCAAGACGTCGGCTGACGTCAATGACGTCACTCCGCTCGTCGCCATGGCGACGAGGGAAGCGAAACACGGAGGGCCGCTCATTGCGGCCTTCCGTGTTATCTCTTGCCGCCGGAGGCGATCGGAAGATCGCCTCCGGAGCGCCCTCTAGTGGGCTTTCATGCAGCCAACTTTCAGTTGGCTGCATGAAATAGTTTTTTTTTTATCTAAAAAAAACCCTCCCGCAGCCACCCTGGCGATTTAATCAGAACGCCAGGGTGGTTAAAGAAGATTTATAATTTTCTAAAACTCTAAATTGGTTATTCTTGGTTAAGTAAATCAAGCTGATTACCCCCTGGAACCATCAGGAGTACCCCCTTGGGTACGCGTACCACACGTTGAGAACCTCTGGCCTAGGTCACAAAAGTGTTCAGTACCTCACCTTTATCAAAATGAATGAGGCATGGATCCCGGAGGGCTACTGCCCGCCTGAAGACTAAGTCAGTCCCCACACACAGCATCTTAGCCTGCACGCCATGTGACTGCCTGCCCCATGACTAAGTCACTCCCCACACAGCATCTCTGCCTGCAGGCCGCTTGACTGCCTTCTCCGCCACCACCAACAGGATCCAGGACTCCAGGTGGATTCCTGAATTTTTAAGGCCGCTGCTAGCAGCGGCCGCTATAATGATTTTTCTGGTGCGTGTACATGCCTGCCTAATTTTTCTGGCTGCACTGCAGCTGCAACAACAAAACAAAAGGCAGGTACATGTGTCAATTCTCCTTCGTGATCTTTACCTTGCCGCGGTGAAGGGGCTTGCGTATCACAATGAAGCAATAACTTCTGGCTACATGAGTGTCTCGGGGGGGGGGGGCACACTCAAGATAATAAGGTCGTTGCTTGATTGTGGACAGACCAAATTCGAACAGTTACTGTTCTGTCATTGAGCTACTTCTGCCTGGCGACCACATGAGCTGGAAAGCCGCCATCACCTGCACTCTCGCCGTGGTGCGCACCAGTCCAGCACAGCCGTCACTACACAAACTGCTGTGTGTGGTGCGCGTTACACAGTGAGTTTGGTTTGTCAGTGTGAAGCAGTACTCTAACTACACTCCCTGATTTATGAATACACATGCAAGATGTTTTAAAGCACTTTAGCCCTCCAATTTGGCATGCAATGTGATTTCTGCCCTTAAAACACTGCTGTGCGTCAAATCCAGATTTTTCCCCGGGACTTTTGGCGTATATTCCACTCCCCCATGCAAAATGTTAGACCCCTTGAAACATCTTTTCCATCACTTTTGTGGCCAGCATAAATGTTTTTAATTTTCGAAGTTCGCCTCCCCATTGAAGTCTATTGTGGTTTGTGGAAGTTCGCACGAACCGAACTTTTTGCGGAGGTTCACATTTGAGGTTCGCAAACCGATAATCGGAGGTTCGAGCCATCTCTACTTCTGCATTGTTATAAATCCTAAATAGATTTTTGGCTATCATTTACCCAAAGCCACCCTGGAAGTGCAGCCATATATGGTGTCAATCACTGCAAAGCACTTTTCTTGATTCATCAAATATATGATTTATTCCTATGTTATAATCTTAATTAATTTATACTTGAATAGCCCAATTTATGTTAAGAGCTCAAACAAAAAATGTTGACTTTAGCTGCCACTCACCACAACTCCTGCTGTACCAGGCTGCATGGTGATCAGAGCTAATCTAAGCCTCTTGGAATCAGTTACCCAGTGGTGAGTGGCTGCTGAAATCAAATGTTATGCTTGATGTCTTCTGAGGAAAGTCAGTTAAAAGTGCCCAAGGGCAAAATGTTTGATCTAATGTGGGAGCTGAGGTAAAAGAAATCCCATACATTAAATATATTAGCAATTAAGGTGTGCTTCATTGAATTTAATTGGGCGAGGGAAGGTAAACCGGGGGGAGGGGTTGCTTCCTGGCAGGTAATCTGTCAGTGCCAAACTCTGCAAAGCTTTAAGCATGGACATTATCATGATGTGCTAGATCAGTCCTATGAGAATTTCAGTCAAGCTCCGAGGACAGATGAAGAGTGGTTGGGGGTCACATATATAATGTGTATAGTATTGTACCGTGTTAGCCATCAGTAAAAGCAAGATGTTTTGAATCAGGATTATACCATTTATTGGCTAACTTGGAAGTAGTTAGCCAATAAGCGCTATCATTCTTGATATATAATGTGTGTTTTACACCATAAAGTTCATAACAATATCTGTATGTACACTGAACTAAACAGAGGTATGTTTAACCTATTTTGGTTCCTGGACGTAGTTTCTACGTCCAGGAACCATGCGCGCTACCGTGCACGCGCACTCTCGGCCGCGGATTCGGTAGCCAGGGAATCAATGTATCGGGCTATGGTGCCCGATCATTGATTCCTCTCCCCCGCGGAAAAAGCGACAGCTTCTCTCGGAAGCTGCGCCTTTTCTGGCCGTTCCCTTCCCGATGCGTCACTGTAAGCGTATGTTACGCTTAGAGTGACGTCATGTAAACAAACTCATGGCTGCCATCTTGTGGCCAAAAAGTAATACTACACCTGTAAAAAAAAAAAATTTAAATTAACACACATTTACATTATAAATCTATTGTTTACCTCCCACCCTCCCAAAACTACCCAAATAAAATATTTACTATAAAAAAAAAAAATTACAATAAAAAAAACAAAACATGTAAATATCTACCTAAGGGTCTAAACTTTTTAAATATCAATGTAAAGATGAAATATTTCTATATTTTTTTTATTTTAAACTTGTAAATAGTGATAGATGCAAAACTGAAAAAATGCACCTTTATTTCCAAATAAAATATTGTCACCGTACATTGTGATAGGGACATAATTTTAACGGTGTAATAACCGGGACATATGGGCAAATACAATACGTGAGTTTTAATTATGGAGGCATGTATTATTTTAAAACTATAATGGCTGAAAACTGAGAAATAATGCATTTTTTCCGTTTTTTCTTATTCTTCCTGTTAAAATGCATTTACAGTAAAGTGGCTCTTAGCAAAATGTACCCCCCAAAGAAAGCCTAATTGGTGGCGGAAAAAACAAGATATAGATCAGTGCATTGTGATAAGTAGTGATAAAGTTATAGGCTAATGAATGGGAGGTGAACATTTCTCACGTGAAAACGACGGAACCTGAATGGGTTAATGGGTAACCAAACCCTTACTTATTTCAGACTTGGAGAAGTTACTACATATAAAAATGAATGATTTATTGATAATTAAACATAGAGGATAAAGCTATAGGGAATTCTAAATATTCCCTAAAAAATGCAAGAAATATTTTTTCTTGTCGGCTAGATTATCCTCTGCGGCTGCTCACAACCGGCTGATCCAACTTTACATCTTACACCAAGTTTATTGGTCTCCTGCTTCAATGTATAATAAAAAAACTCAGGGATAATGATAAATGCCCGAAGTGTGGTAACACTAATGCAGATTTTATCCATCTGATCTGGTTGTGCCCGGTGGTAGAGGAATTTTGGCAGCAAGTTATAAGTATTTTATCTACCTTCTGTGATGTCCCACTCACACTATCCCCGAAGTTTTGTTTATTTGGTTTGATAGATGAAACTGAAGGTCAACACCACCATCGGATCTTTATTTGTGAGTACTTATTTCTTGCAAGGAAAACAATAGTCCTGAAATGGTTCTCCCCGAGTCACCACAGATATCACACTGGAAATCCTTAATCTATGAAACTATTCAATTCGAAAAAGTGTTACACCTACATCGTAAATGTTCCAATAAATTTGAAAAGGTTTGGAGTAACTAGCTAGAGTCTCAGAGCACGGCTTAATTCTTTGAACTTTTAGTTCTGTAAATTTTCAACCATAATACTTGGAAATACTGATATTAAACAGCAGCTTCTCTCTTGTATTTTTTCTTGTAATGCTATCTCAGGCTACTAGATTATACCTCCTACACTCTATCCCCATGTTTAGTTTTGGTTTTTTGTTTCGTTTTCTTTTTCCTTTTTATGTTAAGTTTCCTTTAGTTAAAGGGGCACTACAGCGAAAAACTGTAAAATTTAAAATATGTACAAACATATACAAATAAGAAGTAAACTTTTTCCAGAGTAAAATGAGCCATAAATTACTTTTCTCCTAGGTTGCTGTCACATACAGTAGGTTGTAGAAATCTGACAGAAATGACAGGTTTTGGACTAGTCCATCTCTTTATAGGGGATTCTCAGGAATATATTTATTTTCAAAAGCACTTAGTGAATGGAAGTTGCTTTGTCCAACTGCCAAAAACTGTGTAGGGAGCTAGGAAGCCAGCCAGCAACTTTGTGTAAATCCTTTTTAAGGAATATCTTTATAAAGAATAAAATCCTTGCTGAGAATCCCCTATGAATAGATAGACTAGTTCAAACCCCGTCACTTCTGTTAGATTTCTACTGCCTACTGTAAGTGACAGCAACATAGGAGAAAAGTAATTTATGGCTCATTTTACTCTGGAAAAAACGTACTTCTTATTTGTATATGTTTGCAGATATTTTACATTTTACAATTGTTCGCCGTAGTGCCCCTTTAAGCTGTTCCATTATAGGTGGACTGGGTTGAACCATAGTGGTTCTATTTACAACTACTTTTATTTTGCAATGTACAGGCGAGATGAGCTTGTAATCAGCAGTGACAGAGGATATATGCTGTGCTTTAGTGAGGTCTATTTTCATTTAATTTTCAATTGATATGGAACCTATGTACTCTTCTATACAATAGAGGTAGACACGTAAGGTGGCACCAGATGCCCTGGTAGGCAGACCCAAGGGGGTAGCAGGAGTAAACGCTGTGCCTCCGGATTGAACAGCATGTAATGTAGCAAAGGAGAGCAAAAAGAAATCCGGGCACCAGCCTGCAGGTATTGCTGCACAGAACACCTTTAATTCATCCCCAAGATCCCCGACAGATTAGTGCAAAAGCCTGACAGCCGTTTCACAGATAAGACTGCTTCTTCAGAGGCAACAATAACCAGCTGTGCAACTAATTGCTAAATAAATCTGATCGCCTCTGAAGAAGCAGTCTTATCTGTGAAACGGCTGGCAGGCTTTTGCACTAATCTGTCGGGGATCTTGGGGATGAATTAAAGGTGTTCTGTGCAGCAATACCTGCTGGCTGGTGCCTGGATTTCTTTTTGCTCTCCTTTGCTACAGTACTCTTCTATACATGGAACTATATGTTACCTTGTCTTATGAAAAACCTTATGTATCGTATTATGACTATCTGCCACTACTTTACTGATATTATGTGATCAATGCTCACTGTTCTGTATATCATGTTTATATTTTTCAATAATAAAATGAATTTTAAAAAAATGCAATAAATAATCATATTTAATCTCAGATTATTTGGAAAGGATAATATACAGTATATAAAAGCCAAGGCATGCTGGATTGTAATAAAGTGCAGTTTTCAGTTGCAACATACATATAGTGAGCAATACATGTTAGAAAACTGAGGTAACATATTTGATTGGGTCCCTTTTTTCCCCAGAGCACACCTCCCACTCACACAGTGGGACCCCTCTCCTTATTAGTGACTATTACATAATATATTAATATTAGCGAGTTAGTCAAAATCCCATGTATTGAAGCAGCTAGCTACTATTTCACCTTTAAAAAAACACATTTAAAAAAAACCAGATACTTTCCTAAAGAAAAGGTAAGCCTCAGGATCTTATTAAGGCTTCCATTGGCGTCCTCTGGTCCCTATCCCTAAGCAAGGACCCCGTTAAGGTTGGCAATAAGGGCTTGTTACATTGGGGCCACGCTCCTGTCACGAGCGCAAAAGAAGAGCATGGCTCCAGTGTTAAAGGGTCCCGTGAGCTATGAGGGACAGTGAGGGAAGCCTCAATAGGATCCAGAGGTTTCCCTATCCCTAGGTAAGTATCCTATCCAGACAGTCTTATCCATTTTTTTACATCCAGCCAGTCCTGTTTACCCAGTTATGTACAGCCAGTCCTGTTCAGTC
Source organism: Hyperolius riggenbachi (assembly GCF_040937935.1). Classification (NCBI taxonomy): domain Eukaryota; kingdom Metazoa; phylum Chordata; class Amphibia; order Anura; family Hyperoliidae; genus Hyperolius; species Hyperolius riggenbachi. The sequence continues at coordinate 296,184,395 of NC_090648.1, read as the reverse complement.
AGTCCTGTGCAACCAATCCTGTTTACCGAGTTCTGTCCAGCAAGTCCTGTTCAGTCAGTATTCCAACCAGCCCTGTTTACTCAGTCCTGTTCACTAATTCCTGTCCAGTCAGTCCTGTTTACCCAGCCATGTCCAACCAGTCCTGTTTAGTCAGTCCTGTCCAGCCAATGTTGTTTACCCAGTTCTGTCCAGCCAGCCCTGTTCAGTAAGTCCCACCCAACCAGTCCTGTTTAGTCAGTCCTGTCCAGCCAGTCCTGTTCATTAAGTCCCACCCAACCAGTCCTGTTAAGTCAGTCCTGTCCAGCCAATGTTGTTTACCCAGTCCTGTCCAGCCAGTCCTGTTCAGTAAGTCCCACCCAACCAGTCCTGTTTAGTCAGTCCTGTCCAGCCAGTCCTGTTCAGTAAGTCCCACCCAACCATTTCTGTTTAGTCAGTCCTGTCCAGCCAGTCTTGTTTACCCAGTTCTGTCCAGCTAGTCCTGTTCAGTAAGTCCCGCCCAACCAGTCCTGTTTTACAAGTCCTGTCCAGCCAGTCCTCTCATTCCCTTTTCCTGCCTCTTCTTTACTCACTACAGGGTTCACCCTCCTGTTCTTCTCATCTCTGGTGTGGCATTCTCAGAGGTTGTGACCTAGGCAACAAAGTAGCCCATCATCAGTTAGGGCTGATGGCTCATCATCCCTTGTGGGATGCTCTGGTGAAGAGCCATGGTCACTTAAGGTGGCCACACACGATACAATAAAATGATCCGATTTTACGGCAATTCAATAAAAACGATCGGATCTCCCGAAAAAATCGAAAGCTTTTTTTTTCATTCGACAGAAAAATCTGATCGGATTTCCCGTTTTTTTCAATTTTTATCTATCTGCAATGCCAGATATTTTTCTTCAATTTCTCTAAAGATTGTATGGAGTGTGTTAGATTGTCAATTTATTAAAATACACACCCAAGCAATTCTCTAAGAGTTTCCAATCATTTTTATCATAATTGGGGAAAAATTGAAAATAGGTGTGTGGTACATTGGTCATATTTTTGAAATGTTACAATCAGTCAGAAAAATTGATTGCAATTCCTAAATTGAACAAATATTTAAAAAAATTGTATGGTGTGTGGCCTCCTTTAGACACCTTATTTATTGTTCAGTGCTGCATAATATGTTGGCACTATATAAATACAATAAATCATAATAATATACTCTATCCCTGGGAGTGCCCACACCATCCAATGGTGCCAAAATCAACAGGTCACTGACAAAATCACAGCAAAGGCTTGTGAATATTACCTGCAGTCAAACCGTACATAAAGTTAAAAAGGAACCAGTAAATATCAAAGGTAGTGAGGCAGAACAAGAGGGTGGTGCATCAATGGTGTGAAGAGTTATACTGTACTTTATTATAGTCCCCCGTTAACCTCCCCGGCGTTCTATTTTGATCGCCAGGGAGGCTGCGGGAGGGGTTTTTTTTAATAAAAAAAAAACTATTTCATGCAGCCAACTGAAAGTTGGCTGCATGAAAGCCCACTAGAGGGCGCTCCGGAGGCGTTCTTCCGATCGCCTCCGGCGCCCAGAATAAACAAGGAAGGCCGCAATGAGCGGCCTTCCTTGTTTTGCTTAGATCGTCGCCATAGCGACGAGCGGAGTGACGTCATGGACGTCAGCCGACGTCCTGACGTCAGCCGCCTCCGATCCAGCCCTTAGCGCTGGCCGGAACTTTTTGTTCCGGCTACGCTGGGCTCAGGCGGCTGGGGGGACCCTCTTTCGCCGCTGCTCGCGGCGGATCGCCGCAGAGCGGCGGCGATCAGGCAGCACACGCGGCTGGCAAAGTGCCGGCTGCGTGTGCTGCACTTTATTTGAAGAAAATCGGCCCAGCAGGGCCTGAGCGGCAGCCTCCGGCGGTGATGGACGAGCTGAGCTCGTCCATACCGCTCAGGAGGTTAAAGTGCTTTGCATTCCATTCACATTATAACTCCCTCATTTATAGTTATCCTCCATTATAGTGCTGCCATTAATTGTCCTGTCATTATAGTGTCCCCTGTTAGACTGCCCTCAATTACAGTGCCATGTATTATAGTTCTTGTCTTATATATCCCTCTTTAAAGTACTCCTGTCTTTTATAGTGCTTCACCTTAAAACGTCCCTGTTAGTCCTACTGATTACAGTGCCTACCTTATATGTCCTTCTCTATTGAGCGCACCATAGGGGTTCTTTAGAAAAACGTATTAACTATGGTACCAGATATGTCAATATTTGTTATTTGCTAATAATTATAATTACAGTTTACTGCTCTTTAGTGACTGGCATAAAAATCTTCAAATACTTAAATTTTGGCTGGCCGGGAACAGAAAGAGACTGAGTCTATCAAAACCAGCAAGTAAAAGACTTGCTAACACGGTTATATAACAGCATCTAGAAGCCTTTAAAAGCTAAATGACGTTCTTACCCTAAGTCAATGGAAAGTTTCATATAAGGAGAATTGATTGTTTGTCACTGCTCGTATATTTTACAATCTACTGTTTTAGATTAAAATTAAATATATGAAATGTATACTTACATCCAAAGTTGAGGCTGGCTTCATGACTTCTGATTGTCCCATATTCATTGGTCACTATGCAGACATATTTTCCAGTATCTCTTGATTTATCTGGATTATTTATAACTAGGTTACCTCCAATCATACTGTAACGTGGATTTAGAGGATCAATGTCCCAATTATTAAGTCTCCATCTGCAATTTAAAATAAATATTCTAATTTTAGTCAATAATAAATAAACTTCATGTAGTCGTGATTAACAGTATTCTTTCTCATGAATTCTTCAGTGTTTTAATGTTCATTTTTGTTGTTCTTTTAGTGTTGCAGCCATAAATGCTGATCAGATTTGCACTTTTCAATGTTTTTTTTCGTTTGGGGGTGGGGGCTTGAGGGTGGCATTATGAAGGTCTGCAGGAGGTAAACTAGGCTCTAGAAGGCTGATAGGCATTTTGGGTGCTTGACAACCACTGCTGGAGCTTCCACAATTACATAAGAGCACACACGCACACACACACACATCCATTCACAGAACTCAACTATAAAAAATATAAAAAGGTTTGTTTGGAAAAAAAAATGGAATGCAAAACAAATCCAACTGAAATGGAACTGTAATGTAGGTTAGCGCTGCTTTATAAAATTTCTGTGCATTCATGACCTTATAAGTGCCAAAGTGCTTTGGCTGTGAAACATAGAACAAATACTAAAACAAAAGCTTATGCACACAATCCATAATACTGGCAATAACCAGCAGCATAGCAAAAAAACTTAGTCTTACAGGCATTTTTTACAGGCATTTCAGAAGCACACCAGGAGGTGGGCTAGCTTGGACAGCAGTGAATATTTATAAGCATAACAGGCTCGCAGCTCAGCTCTCTCCTAGCGTCAGTGTCAGCAGCATAGAGCGTGTCAGCAGCATAGAGTATGGGGAAGATCATCTGCTGTACTTCTGTACAGCACTGCCGCCACCTAGAGGATCCAGCCTGAATTACAACATTCAGCATTCCTGCATTATGGAGTGAGGAGAGAGAGAGGAAGCTAGATACTCAAGGAAATCAACCGGGCACTCGGGGAGATCTGGTGGGCGGCGCACCCGGCTGAAAAGGCTTGGGAAGAACACTGTATTGGATATCCAAAATGCACACTGGAAAGTAGGCACAGAGTATTCAGCCAGTAGCAGATCTCTCTACCTGCTTGACTTATAAACAATAATGAATAATACAGCTTAGGACAAATTTTACTCAATACCTGAAAGTAAAAATGAGCTTTTCTGCAATGGAGTGAGAGTTCTTAATTAATTCACTTTGATAAATGAAACACGTTAATATCATGCACAGGAAAACAGTAATTACATACTTATAAAGTGGTGATGGGTTTGCTCTGGCTCTGCAATTCATTGAAACTTTGCCCTCAGATTTTTCCGGATGAATGGTGTCAATCGGCTGCTCTTCAAAAACTGGCCCATATCTTTTTCCTTCTTCTAAAATGAAAAATACAGCAGTCATTACAGTAAGGATCAATAAATCTTTGTAATAAAGGTCATTTAAAAATGTATGTAGTCATTATGCTTAATGTAAGAAGTACCTTTAATGGAAAATCTGCAATGCAAGAAAACTCAATCAGTAAATGCTCAAAGGCTATTTATTTAAAAAAGGGACCATAGTGACATATAGTAAAATGTAGTAAATTATTCAGGATACCCAATTTTACGTCCATTATCATGGTTTCAGCATTAGAAACACTTCCTACATTTTGGTATTTAGCACAAGAACAACATTTCATTCATTTTCTAAAAATGTATAAGTTGATGATGAGACTTTGAAATACTTGAGGCAGGGAACACACTTGTCTTTGGCTCTGTTCACATTACCAACTGCAGATGACCGTGCGATCGGAATGCAACATGTACAAACGCACGCCATCTGTGTTTGCATGCATTGCGTGGCCGATTCCTATTCATTGTAGTGAATGGGACATCCATGGGTTTGGGCAAAAAAATGCGTGCAGTATGGGATCACGGACCGCACTGGTCCGCAACGCATGCAGTGTGAACATCAGACAGTGCAATCTATGCACATCTGATGTCGCGCAGGTCTGCCTCCTGCAGGCGTTGCTGAAATCCGGACGGCAACGCCTGTAGTGTGGACGGGGCTTTTCAGTTTTCTGTGCGCGTTTTTCTGTGTACTTTTTCTACACAAACCCTGGTCCGCATGACAGCCGGGGGCCCCAGTATCTCTCACTGGCGAAACCTAGAGGGAAGAGGGAAGTGCAGGCAAGCCCTGGACCTCTCACCTCCAGGGAACTCACCCCCACTGCCTCTAAACTGAATGCTAACTGCAACAAACATAATTGCTGACTCCCAGCTAGAGCAATTTCCTGCCTTTATCTGGTCAGCAGACGCCAGTCAGCCAATCAGGTGTACTATTATACACTCTTTGCCTGCTGTGCCAAATCTAGCAGGAATTGCATAAATTAGCATTCAGGTGGGAGGCACCTGATTGGCTGACTGGTGTCTGCTGACCAGATAAAGGCAGGATATTGCTCTAGCAGTGTTGCCAACCTTTCACGTTATTTTTTACTGACAAATACCTACAAATTTACTGACAAAAGATTTTTTTTACTGACAAACCCCGCCCCCCGAAAAAATTGGCGTGGCCACGCAACAGAATGTGGGCGTGCTCATGGGTGGAGCCAAATATACATGATTTTAATATTGCTGTGAAAGGTCTGTCAGGGAAGTTTGAGCTCTGCCATAGTGTTTCCCCCCCTTCCCCCAAAATACATGTAATCTGACAGCATTTCACCAAAAATCCACGTAATCTGGCAGAGGTTCTTCCAAAATACAGATAATATGGCAGTGGTTCCCAAAAAATAGATGTAATCTGGCAGCAGCGATTCCCCCAACATACACATAATCTGGCAGCAGTTCCTCAAAATACATTTAATCTGACAGCAGTGGTTCCCCAAAAATAGGTAGCCCCAGGTCTATAGGTGTCCCCAGAATAGGTGGCCAGGGGTATAGATGTCCCCAGAACAGGTAGCCAGGGGGAGAGATGTCCCCAGAACAGGTAGCCAGGGGTATATGTGCCCAGTATATGTAGGCAGGGGTACAGGGCCGGTTCTAGACTGGCACATATGAGGGGGCAGTCAAATGGGTAGGGGGCAACATGTTCGAGGAAATTTGCGGCGACTAAAGTGGGCATGGCAAGTAAATACACATAATGAGAGACAGCGTTTCACCAGTAAATGCACGTAATGACAGACAGCTTTTCACCAGTAAATGCACATAAGAGACCGCCTTTCACCAGTAAATGCACGTAATGACAGACAGCTTTTCACCAGTGAATGCACGTAATGAGAGACAGCTTTTCACCAGTAAATGCACATAATGAGAGACAGCTTTTCACCAGTAAATGAACATAAGAGACAGCTTTTCACCAGTAAATGCACATAATAAGAGACAGCTTTGCACCAGTAAATGCACATAATAAGAGACAGCATTTCACCAGTAAATGCACATAATAAGAGACAGCTTTTCACCAGTAAATGCACATAATGGCAAACAGCCAGTGTCCTCAGTATATGTAGCCAGCAGATATATGTGCCCAGTATATGTAGCCAGAGGTATATGTCCCCAGTATATGTAGGCAGGGGTATATGTGCCCAGTATATGTAGCCAGGGTTATATGTGCCCAGTAGATGTAGCCAGGGTTATGTGTGCCCAGTAGATGTAGCCAGGGTTATGTGTGCCCAGTAGATGTAGCCAGAGGTATATGTGCCCAGTAGATGTAGCCAGAGGTATATGTGCCCAGTAGATGTAGCCAGGGTTATATGTGCCAAGTAGATGTAGCCAGAGGTATATGTGCCCAGTAGATGTAGCCAGGGTTATATGTGCCCAGTAGATGTAGCCAGAGGTATATGTGCCCAGTAGATGTAGCCAGAGGTATATGTGCCCAGTAGATGTAGCCAGAGGTATATGTGCCCAGTAGATGTAGCCAGGGTTATATGTGCCCAGTAGATGTAGCCAGGGTTATATGTGCCCAGTAGATGTAGCCAGGGTTATATGTGCCCAGTAGATGTAGCCATAGGTATATGTGCCCAGTAGATGTAGCCAGAGGTATATGTGCCCAGTAGATGTAGCCAGGGTTATATGTGCCCAGTAGATGTAGCCAGGGTTATATGTGCCCTGTAGATGTAGCCAGGGTTATATGTGCCCAGTAGATGTAGCCAGGGCTATATGTGCCCAGTAGATGTAGCCAGGGTTATATGTGCCCAGTAGATGTAGCCAGGGTTATATGTGCCCAGTAGATGTAGCCAGAGGTATATGTCCCCAGTAGATGTAGCCAGGGTTATATGTGCCCAGTAGATGTAGCCAGGGTTATATGTGCCCAGTAGATGTAGCCAGAGGTATATGCCCCCAGTAGATGTAGCCAGAGGTATTTGTGCCCAGTAGATGTAGCCAGAGGTATATGTGCCCAGTAGATGTAGCCAGGGGGTATATGTGCCCAGTAGATGTAGCCAGATGTATATGTGCCCAGTAGATGTAGCCAGAGGTATATGTGCCCAGTAGATGTAGCCAGAGGTATATGTGCCCAGTAGATGTAGCCAGAGGTATATGTGCCCAGTAGATGTAGCCAGAGGTATATGTGCCCAGTAGATGTAGCCAGATGTATATGTGCCCAGTAGATGTAGCCAGGGTTATATGTGCCCAGTAAATGTAGCCAGGGTTATATGTGCCCAGTAGATGTAGCCAGATGTATATGTGCCCAGTAGATGTAGCCAGAGGTATATGTGCCCAGTAGATGTAGCCAGAGGTATATGTGCCCAGTAGATGTAGCCAGAGGTATATGTGCCCAGTAGATGTAGCCAGGGTTATATGTGCCCAGTAGATGTAGCCAGGGTTATATGTGCCCAGTAGATGTAGCCAGATGTATATGTGCCCAGTAGATGTAGCCAGATGTATATGTCCCCAGTAGATGTAGCGCAGTGGCAGGCAGCAGTGAGCGGAACTTACCTGCGTCTTCTCTTGTCGCCGGCGCGGGATGATCTGCCGCTACTCTGGTCTGGTCCAGACCAGAGCAGCAGAACTTCCGGCGCAGGAGCGAGACGGAAGGTAAGTCCCACCCGCTGCCAAGCGCCACTGCCAGTCACTTTGGAGGGGGACAGTCAGCGAGGGAGTGAGAGCACAAAGGTGAGAGAAGGGGGGGGGGAGATCTCCACCGCTGCCAACAGCTCTTCCTCCACTGCGCCGCTGTCCTCCTGAAACAGGGCGGGCGGCCGCCCTTTTACGGACGCTGCTGAATTCCTTACAGAATTCACGGGCAGCTTAATTTGTCTAAAAAATTACGGGCTGCCCGTAAATTTACGGGCGGTTGGCAACACTGTGCTCTAGCTGGGAGTTAGCAATTGTGTTTGTTACTTTTTCTACACACCAAGTGTGTTTCTATTCAGAAAGAAGCGCACATTTTTTTCACAGCAGCTAATGTAATTGATACATAAAACTGACAAAATATGCAGAATCATGATTCAGAATGTCAGTTTTTTTTCTGCGCCTGTATAAATTTCTGTATATGTGAATTAAAAGACCACTGCAGCAAAAAAAGAAAGCAGTTAAAATCTGACTGAACCAACAGATTTTGGACTAGTCCACCTCTTCATCGGGGATACTCAGGGTTTTCTTTGTATTCAAAAGCATTTCCTGAATGGCAATTTAACTGCCAAACTAGTAAGATACCAGCCAACTCCCTACTCGCACACTATTTTGGCAATCTTAGCAACTGCTTTACAAAACAAATAAAACCCTGAGAATCCCCCATGAGGAGATGAACTACTCCAAAATCAGTTCTGTTAGATTTTAACTGCTTACCTTCTCTACTAGAGTCGTCCTTTAAGTGTTGTACACTTCAAACGTGCTGGTGTCAGTAGCTTCTATGAAAGTGAAAGCTGGATGGGATTGGAGGATCTGGCACTTTCATGCATGTGTTTTACTTTATATTTTTTGTGCCAGAGAAGGAACTAGAAGAACCCCACACAAACAGATTAAGCATATGAAATTCTGTGAAGGTGGCACAGGACACAATATCAGGACAGTCCAGATTACCAATCCCTTGGTCACTGCTACCAGCTGTGCTTAATATCAGGTTTCCTATATTTACCTTGGAAACTCTTTGAAATGTCCTTGGATTCTAGCACTAGATTAATACAGCACTAACTTACCATATATTTCTGCATGCAAGATTATGTTCTTCAATTTGTTGATATTATTTGGGCTATCATTTAAAAAAAAAATCTTGTAATTTAATGAGAAGCAGAAAGCATGCAATATTTCTGTTGCCTCTTGAGCCCACAAGAGAAACGTATAACAGCTACTTCAAAAAGGTTATTTCTATTTGAAGGGAACCGTCTGTCACAGATAACGCTGTCATGCACATATTCTGGTTGCCTTCAACCGCTTTTGACCTTTACAAGCAATGTTCTCTTTTTTTACTCCAGGCATGGACATCAATGCACACTGTGACACACTGAATATAAATGGCCATCGTGATGCACTTGTTCATATGTACAGTATAACTATGTAAACAGACTTTTTGCAATAATATCAGCTAAAATGTTCTAGTATTACAATTGCAAAACCATATTAATGCACTCATCACCTCTAAATATAACAGTATGCCTGCTATAGAGGAATGCATGAAGGTAATGGACAGACGAGCAACCATTTGTAGTCAAAGTATTTTTGCAAAAGCAATTGACATGATTCTTTAAAGATGTTAAGGTCTGCTGGTTTAAAAATAAATCAGTATTGAAATTAACTAAAAAACAGCTTACAGACAATGTTTGGGTTAATGATTCACAGTCCACTCCACTCTTCCTGAGCTAAATGCTCCAGGTGTATAAGGTGTGAAGGGTACTTTCTCCAGGCTGCAAGTGTCACCTCTTTCCATAGATGCTCAATGGGATTTAAATTACCGGTAAGTCTAATCAAAGGTAATTGCAGAATAGTGTAATGTTTTGTTCTTGGCCACACCTGAGTGCTTTTAAATGTGTCATTCAGTTCATTAAATCCCTATAGACGGTACCTTTCACTGCAGAATGGTTTGCTAGTCTTAAGCCCAATCTACTCGATACGATTCTTTGTACGATTCAATTACGATTCTATTTACGATTCGATTAAATCCGACATGTCCGATCGAGATTCGATTCGATTCAGTTTGATTTGCAATTGGAAAACAATGGCTAATTGAATTGCATCAAATCGAATCCTGATCGGACATGTTGGATTTAATCGAATCGTAAATAGAATCATAATTGAATCATACAAAGAATCGTTTCTTGTAGATTGGGCTTTAAGGTTTTATTGCTCCCCAAGCTTTAGCACCTTGTAACAGATGCAGCGAGGCAGGTCCAAAAGGTAACCTCTTAGATATACAGTATCTACTATTTCCTTGTAAAATAGTATGCTACTGCACTGGCTGCCTTGAAATTCTATTAGTTTCCCGTCTTAGGGCCCTTTCACACTGGCTGCATTTCGTTTTTTTTTTTGTTTTGTTTTTTAAAAGTCTTGTGATTTTCCAAACGCAAGTACAGTAAACTTACAATTGGAATTGTGGGAATGCATACATACTGAAGGTGTTTCCAGTTTGGACAAATTTTGGGCCAATCGCTGCCAATCACTCACAGCATTGACAGAATGTTTAAATTTTTTTAATCTCTTCTCTAACAGTGCCGCCAAATTTTATATAATGAAATTAGACCCAGGAATGTTCAATGGATGTGTATTTAAAGGGGAACTTCAGCTTAAACAAAAATACCGTTATTAAGTTACATTAGTTATGTTAATTAGAATAGATAGGTAATATAATCTTTTACCCACCCTGTTTTAAAAGAAAAAGCAAATGTTTGTGATTCATGGGGGCTGCCATCTTTGTCATGGGGGCAGCCATCTTTTTGGTTGAAAAGAGGTGACAGGGAGCATGAGACACAGTTCCAACTGTCCTGTGTCCTGATAACCTCTCGCAGCTGCACACACTGGGCTTCAAATGTCAAATTCAAAATGTAAAAAAAAAAAAAAAAAAATAAAAAAAAAAATGCACCAAAACAGCAGAACGAGAACAACAGCATCAGAAATCCCATCATGCTTTGCACAGCATAAGGGGAAAACTGCCCGGGCAGTTTTCTTCTGTGTAGCTAAAAATGAGGCTTGTATAAGAGAAACAACGTTCTGATGCTGTGAAACTGTTAAAGAAACACCAGGCCTTTTCAGTACTGCTGAGTCGATTTTTAGTCTGGAGGTTCACTTAAATAAATAAAATGTAGATATCTTGCAAGGTTGCTATTACCTGAAGTTATTTTTTGCTCTTTTCATATGACAAACCTTTTGTGTGTACGTATTGATATCAAGTGAATATTAACTGTAATTAACAGTGAACCAGCAACCAATTATGAAACAAGAGTGGATCTTAATAATTCAGTCAAAGTACCTTACCTGCCCAGCAGAAGAAAATGTACAATAAAAGTTGCGTTAAGATGGGCCACATGTTCACAGATGACAGTAAACCAGTTCCTCTACTGATTCTTTCCTGCGTCTTTTATTTTCTCTCTGTACAAAATTGCGAAGGAGAATATAAAATATTTACATCTTACACTCACAGGTAAAGCAAGCTAAGTCTTAACAATTAGCATAGCGCTTGTTACAAACAACCAAAACAACTGAGACAATGGCCTCGATTCATCAAACAGTTTGCGGTAAAAATTTACTGTTTGTTCAGATTCAGGATCAGAATCATTTTATTTCGCCAAGCATGACTGGGTCATGCCCGGAATTGGGTTTGGCACGATAGAGCGGTACATAGACAGAAAGGCAGGAAAAACGTCAGAATATGACAGTAATACCTCATTCTCAAATATATACATACACACATATAAAGTCAGCATCAAATATCCAATATTACCGAAAACTTACCGAATGCTTAGTAGTATTCAGCAATTTTTTTTAGTTGTTGGCAGTTGTTCGTTAAAAGATCGCTAGTGTTCAGTAATGATGCGGTAACCATGCGGTAAATATCGACAATAGCGATCTTTTAGCCAATACAAGCCATTTTCAAAGTGCATTGTGGGTAAGGAAGATGCATTGTGGGCAATTTAAAGAGAACCTGAACTGAAAATGAAAAGTGAAAATAAACATAAACACGGCATCAAAAAAAATGGCCATTACCCCATAACAGCTTCCTGGTCAGCACACTGTTAAACTGTAATATTGCCCACTTGAGCCACAGGGAAACATGGACATTACCTTACACATTTATTGTTACTGACAGCAGCTGATATATAACTGATAGCAACTGGTATATTTCAGGACTGGAAGGGATCACTGTAAGAAGAAAATGGTGAGTTTCTGAGAGGAACTGACGGCGAGGTAAGGATGTAATATTCATTTGCAGCTACATCATGCATTTATTTTAAATAATTTTACTCAGTTCAGGTTCCTGTTAAATACACTGACAGCAGAAACATAAATAACGACAAGGCAGTGCGGGCGATATTGCACTCGGAATTTACCACCCTGACACGCCCCCTTTCTGCTTCTTGAATACTAGTTTCGGAAAATTTACCGCACAATATGGCCAGAACACTGACATGCAATATCATTTATGAATACTAACTTCCGCAAAATAATAGTGCTAAATTACCGTATCGATAAAGCGTTCGGTAAACGTTCGGTAACACTTCATGAATCAAGGCCAATCTCACCATTAATAAAAATAAATAAATAAAGTTTGGATGTTTCTTACTCAATCACGCAACAATGGCTTAATGGATTTGAATGACATTTGGCACACACATAGTACATTTCCTGGAATAATATATAGGATACTTTTTATTTCCATAACCAAAAAGTGGGCGGAGGCAAATACAAATTTCACTGGGAAAATGAAAACTGCAGCCATTCTTAGGCTCCCTGCACACTGCAAAACCGATTTGCGATTCTGATTTCGATTTGCAATTCCAATTTTCCCTGAATGCTATCAACAGAAAAACGCAGAAAAAACACAGCATGCATGTAAAAAAACAATTAAGAATCGGAATCGCATGCAGTGTGCAGGGGGCCTTACACTGTTAATGGTAGGGTTCTCAAACTTTGCACAGTTGGTCACTGGGTGACTGGGATTAATATTCAGAAAAGTGGGTGGAGCCTACCAAAGGCAATCAAAATCCACCTATTGGTTTTCAAGGGGAATATTTAATTGCTGCCATTCTTGCGCTGTTAATGGCACATGCCTCAAACCTGGTACAGTCGATCATTGAATGACTGGGGTTCAAATTCAGAAAAGGGGGTGGAGACAGAGCCAATCGGATTTGTTTAATTTCAATGCAAATTAGTGATGCCAAAGACAGCAAAGCTCACAAACTAGGTCATTGAGTAATTGTGTGATCGAGTTAGAAAAAGTGGGTGGAGCCAACACCAGTCAAATACATACCCGGGCAACGCGGGCCATCAGCAAGTATTTTCATATAATTAATAACTTATAATGCAATAGTAGGGAAAACTTGAGTAAAAAGTTGCACCATAGTGTGTTAAACATTGAGAAGAACTTTGCTTAGAACTTTGCTTATGGTCATTTGTGATCAATGCTTGTATGCACATCATTTTAATGCAAGACTATGAAATGTAAGACCCAACAAACCAACGCTCATGTCAAATTACAATTCTTTGTGTAGTTGTGTATCATGTAACTTTAATTTGCAGCTTAAGGATGGCTTCTTTCACCCGCGTGGAGAGCTCCTTTGATCGTATGTTGTCTGTTCACAGTAAAATCTGCTGCAAGCATCACACCTCAAATCAACTCCAGGCCTTTTATCTGCCTAATTGATAATGACATAATGATGGACTTGCCCACACCTGCCCATGAAATAGCCCTATGAGTCAATTGTCCTATTACTTTTGAGCCCCTGAAATAAAGGGATTGTGTTAAAAATGCTTTAGTTTCCTCACATTTTAATGCAATCATTTTGTTCACCACGCTGAATTGAAGCTGAAAGTCTGCACTTTAACTGCACCTGAGTTGTTTTATTTACAATTGTGGTAATGTCTCTATCCAAATATTTATGAACCTAAGTGTGTGTGTGTGTGTGTTTAGCAATGCTCTTCATCCTGCTGCTGTGTGTAGCAATGCTCTTCATCCTGCTGCTGGCTGTCTACCTATGAAATAGCCGCTGGGAGATTTGGGTGCAGGATAAAGCCGATATGCAGCTTACCCTGCTCCTGCACAAGTCCCGGTGGCGTTAATTATTATTCCCTCTCCAGGTCGAAGTGGATGGTAGGGAATTATGTAATTCAGCTTCCAGCTATTGCTGGCGGCCGAATTACAGCATTTTAAAAGTAATCTGAGCTCCATCTTTTGACGGCGCCCAAGTTACTCACTGAGTATCGCTATAGCCGTAATTCCTATTATGGCCTATGGTAGCGTCCAAATCTCCTGCTCTGTTTTAACAGCGCTTCTGCTAGCTCCCCCTGGCTTCAAAGAATCACGTGGTGTTTTTGACATGTGACTTAACTAACCAATGAGAGAGCAACAGAATATCTCAACCTCTCATGAGAAAGAGATACTCATCTCAGGCTCCTCTGCAGATCCACAGACGTGAATAGTATACACTACATTTGAGGTGACAGAACAATCTTTTCAGAGAGAAAGTTTTTGCAGCGTAGATTATCATTTTTTGGTCATCCATAGCACAGATCCCTCCCTGCTTTTAGAAAAAAAAATGTACTAATGTTTCTTGAAAGAAGTGCAAGATCAGCCTAGCAAGAACAAAAGTAGTAAAAAAGGGTTTTAACCGACACTATAAAATATTTTTAAAAGTTTGATTGGCGTTGAATTTAAATAGATGTGTTTTTAAATGTGCCCACAAAGGATTAAAATATTTTCCGTACATTGAAGGCACTTATCATACGCGTGGTTATTTTGAACACTTATTCCATGTGGCTTTCACCGCTTCCACAGTTTCAAATCACTTTGTATTAAAGCCCCTATAGTTATTTAAACTTCCATTCTCTTCATCGATTCCAGAATTGAGCACATGTTGACCTACTAATCACTTGTACTCCCATTTTCAATCATTAGTAATAAGGAAACCGTAGGCTAAGGGAGATCTTGGCAAGAAAGTACAGGAAGAAATTAGCATCTATTGCTTGACTTCCATCTGCATTGTCAGTCAATATTGCTACTAATGTAGTTATTGCCAGTTGATGTAGCAGGGATAGCACAGCTACACCGTACTCCATCCTGAAATCCATTACTGTAGAAGAGTAGGATACCAGGGAGAGAGGAAGCAAACGGAGAAACAAAATGAATGAAAAACATCTCAACTTGCCCTGGGATGGTAAATCTGATATTCAGCTTTCACCCAGATGGATTTGACAAATGAGCCTGTCTAGATACCCATTGTGTCTTCCTGCTGTAACTGAACATGTGTCATGCATACAAGATGAACAACCCTGAAGTTTTAAAAAAAGATGAATGTGATGAAAGCAGCCAATACTGTTTGTCTACTGGAAAACAGACATATCTTGTGTCCTGCCACATACATATCTCGCCGTAAATATGTTGTTTGAAACCCTGTCTGCTCCGACAAATGATGCACTTCAGCAGACATTAAAATTCCCTACAAAACCTTCCTATTGTGTATAGAATCCTGTGACCAGATTTCACAGAGGCCTATTTCCACTGAATCAGTCAAATGGAAAGGCCTAATTTGATTGGATTCATGGATTGTCTGTCAGGGGATGCCAACTCTTTTCAGATCATCCGTTTTCATTTTCATACTGGTGTCACGCTAGTAATTAATTTAACATTGGCATTAATTACTGCATGACCTACTCGATGGATAATCTTTTTTACATTGCAGGAACAGCAAGCTCCTGCTAATGCGAGCCATAGGAAGTGTTAGCACAACACTGATATCCCCTGTTGCTTCTAAAACACGTTCATCTAAACAAAACAAAAAATGAAACAGCTGGCATTACAAGTACTGACAACGCACATTTATTGCAACCATGGGCAGGGCTAGTCATTATAAGCACAGGGGGCAAGTTTATGCTATTAAAGTCTTCTCTGGTAAGACACACATACTGGTAATATGTTTCCTTATTCTATTAAAGTCTATCTAAAGCCAAACCACAAAGTTACTCCATTGCCGATCTGCTGTTATAATCATTATTATTATTTAGTATTAATTTAGCGCCGACATCTTCCGCAGCGCTGTACAGAGTATATTGTCTTGTCACTTAACTGTTCCTCAGAGGGGCTCACAATCTAATCCCTACCGTAGTTATATGTCTATGTATGTCTTATTTAGTGTATATGTTACGGCCAGAACCCGAAGTGTGGCCACTTCTAGTTCTGGCCGGCCACTTCGGGTTCTGGCCGGCCAATGCGCGAAGTGGCCGCAGCGCAGCGGCCAATGTTAGAAATGGAATGTTTCCTTTTATTATGAATGTAGTTTTCCTGGCCGTCTCTGGCCAAATGTAGCAAAAAAAAAACAGTTCGTTCATTGAATGAAATGAAGCCGCCCGGCTTCTGCTCCGCCTCCTCTCCTCCGCCCCTGCCTTTCTCTCTCTCTCTCTATCTATCTTCTTCGGGCAGCCGGCGGGGACACGCGTGTCCCCGAGAGTCGTTCGTGGCGCCAGGAAAGCAGAGCGGGGAGGCTGCAGACATTGCTTCTGCCAGCCCCCGCTCTGCAGGGACGAACGACAGGATTGCCTGCCGCGACAAACGACTCTGGAGGGGACACGCATGTCCCCCGCTGCTAGTGTCGGGGAGAAGAGAGAGAGAGAGAGAGAGGCAGGGGCGGAGGAGAGGAGGCGGAGCAGAAGCCGGGCGGCTTCATCTCATTCAATGAACGAACTGGGTTTTTTTTTGCTACATTTGGCCAGAGACGGCCAGGAAAACTACATTCATATTAAAAGGAAACATTCCATTTCTAACATTGGCCGCTGCGCTGCGGCCACTTCGCGCATTGGCCGGCCAGAACCCGAAGTGGCCGGCCAGAACTAGAAGTGGCCACACTTCGGGTTCTGGCCGTAACATATATATCATAGTCTAGGGCCAATTTAGGGGGAATCCAATTAATTATCTGTTCTTTTTTTGGGGGTATGTGGGAGAAAACCGGAGTGCACGGAGGAAATCCAAGCAGATACCGGGAGAACATACAAACTCCATAAAGATAGTGCCCTGGCTGGGGTTCGAACCAGGGACCCTGTGCTGCAAGGCGAAAGAGCTAACCACTACGCCACATAAAGGAAAATACTACATATTCATAGCAATTAAAAGGCTTTCTACAGATTTATAGGAATGTTTTAGTTGTCAACCAGTCACAGTGCATTTTCCCTGGCCTGTAATTCAAATGATGCTGCAGAAGCATGGGGTTATGTCACACCTTTTCTGAGCGGGTCCAGAAAGTAATGAAGATCCTGTGAGGTTTGTGGATAGAGAGACAAGCAGGGCCGGATTTGGACTTCCCAGTGCCCTAGGCCCGGTACCATAAACCGCCCCCCCCCCCCCCCCCCCACACACACACACACACACACACACACAGACACTCAGGGTGCATACACACATCAGACCATAGTCTTTGGAAAATGAAGGATCACAGACCAATTTTACCCCCTTCCATGTAGTATGAGGGCCATACCTACAAAGTCTATTCTATTGAGCTGAACTCCCCATCAGATAGAAATCTTTGCAAGATGCTGCACACAAAGATGCTGTACACATGCAACAGATCAGTATCTGCAAAAGATCTGTTCCTGCAAAAGATCCGTTTCTGCAAAATGCATTCATAGTCTATGATATCTGCAGATCCTCATACACACCTTGTTTAACAAACATTCATCTGCAGATCAGATCCACCAGGATTGATCTTCAGATCTGCAGATGATTGTCTGATCTGCAGATAATTGTCTGTTAAACAAGGTGTGTATGAGGATCTGCAGATATCATAGACTATGAATGCATTTTGCAGGAACGGATCTTTTGCAGGAACAGATCTTTTGCAGATATTGATCTTTTGAACGTGTTCAGCATCTTGCAAAGATTTTTATCTGATGGGGAGTTCAGCTCCATAGAATAGACTGTGTAGGTATGGCTCTCATACTCCATGGAAGGGGGTAAAATTGGTCTGTGATCTTTTATTTTCCAAAGACTGTGGTCTGATGTGTGTATGAGCCTTTAGGAAAATGAAAGATCACAGACCAATTTTACTCCCTTCCATGTAGTATGAGAGCCATACCTACACAGTCTATTCTATGGAGCTGAACTCCCCATCAGACAGAAATCTTTGCAAGATGCTGCACACAAAGATGCTGTACACATGCAACAGATCAGTATCTGCAAAAGATCTGTTCCTGCAAAAGATCCGTTTCTGCAAAATGCATTCATAGTCTATGATATCTGCAGATCCTCATACACACCTTGTTTAACAAACATTCATCTACAGATCAGATCCACCAGGATGGATCTTCAGATCTGCAGATGATTGTCTGATCTGCAGATAATTGTCTGTTAAACAAGGTGTGTATGAGGATCTGCAGATATCATAGACTATGAATGCATTTTGCAGGAACGGATCTTTTGCAGGAACAGATCTTTTGCAGATATTGATCTTTTGAACGTGTTCAGCATCTTGCAAAGATTTTTATCTGATGGGGAGTTCAGCTCCATAGAATAGACTGTGTAGGTATGGCTCTCGGACTCCATGGAAGGGGGTAAAATTGGTCTGTGATCTTTCATTTTCCAAAGACTGTGGTCTGATGTGTGTATGAGCCTTTAGGAAAATGAAAGATCACAGACCAATTTTACCCCCTTCCATGTAGTATGAGAGCCATACCTACACAGTCTATTCTATGGAGCTGAACTCCCCATCAGACAGAAATCTTTGCAAGATGCTGCACACAAAGATGCTGTACACATGCAACAGATCAGTATCTGCAAAAGATCTGTTCCTGCAAAATGCATTTATAGTCTATGATATCTGCAGATCATCATACACACCTTGTTTAACAGACATTCATCTGCAGATCCGATCCACCAGGATGGGTTTTCAGATCTGCAGATGATTGTCTGATCTGCAGATGAATGTCAGTTAAACAAGGTGTGTATGATGATCTGCAGATCTCATAGACTATGAATGCAATTTGCAGGAACGGATCTGTGGCAGGAACAGATCTTTTGCAGATACTGATCTTTTGTGTCTGTACAGCATCTGTGTGTGCAGAATCTTGCAAAGATTTTTTCTGATGGGGAGTTCAGCTCCATAGAAAAGACTGTGAAGGTATGGCTCTCATACTACATGAAGGGTGGTAAGATTGGACTGTGATCTTTCTTTTTCCAAAGACTATAGTCTGATATGTGTATGAGCCTTAACGATCACTTGTTTGCAGGATACCTATGAATGTTTTCTCTCTGAAAAATGATGAATGATTGTTTTTCCTGTTAGAGCAGTGAGTCCCTAATGCCTGGTACGCACCAGATAGTTGGGTTGAATCGATTTTCCGATCACTTATACAAAGTCGATTAGAAAAATGATCAGAAATCAGATTAGACCTGTCAGAAATAATCAATTTGAACCCATCTATCTGATGGCAAATTGCATGGTGTGTACCAGGCATGAAGTAGCAGAGCGGCATTCATCTCCCTCTCTGCTCTTCTGTAATCACAGATCTGTTGCATTTATTTTATAGTATTTATTGTACTTATTCTTTCACAGGTGTTTTTTTACTGTTTGCCAACACGGTACAAATATATATTTTTTTAATTTTTAGTGTATGTTATTACTTTTGGTATACAAAACAGAATGTAACAATACAAAAGTATACAACAGTACATTTGTAATTATAATTATAGAGAAGTTGTCTATCTCATACTAGACTACTGCTGCCTTTAAAATGAGCCAGCAAGGGGTTAAGATTTAGCTTAGAAGGGGCTGCCATAAATCTCTCTAAGGAAAAAAAACCCTTATCTGTTTAAGATTTACAATCCAGGGGGAGAGAGGAGAAGGAATGGCTCAAGTCATTAACAGAATCTGACCAGCAATACATTGTTTAGCCCAGCTTGAGTTGTAAAGTGGAAATAATTCTGTTAAAAATGTTTACTTTTACTGGATCAGAAATTGTCTACATTGTGATCCATGTTTTTCTCACCCCTGGCAATAAACTGAAGCGTGTATGTTCAGTAGATAGCACTGTCTCATCGCACACCACGAAGTAAGGAAAATACACGGAGCTCTGGAATTCTGACTGTGTGTGTGCAGCAAAGCCTGGGCGCTTTGGAACAGGAGAAATTATTTATTTTGACATGCAGCCTCTTATCTCTCTCAGGTCCTGCCGCCCTTTTATCCTTCTGATTTTTTTTCGCCCTAGGCCGTGACCTTTGTGGCCTTTGCAGAAATCCGGCCCTGGAGACAAGTGCCATAATGTATTGACATTTTCCAGCTTTTAGAGTTCAGTAGGTAAAACACTCCATCTAGGCTCATGTACAGGCTGCCATAAGTCCTATCATGGAGAGGAAGAGCTGTCAAAAGAATATTCCTCACTACAGCCCATAATACTATAGAAGCAGAGATCAAACCAGGTAGTCTCACTACCACTTTCACTTTCTCTTTTTGGTGGAACCCAGCTAATGAATTCCAGGGATATTATTTACAGATGTCACGAGGTGCAACACACACACATACACTACCCTGAGTTTGGGTAGTTTTTCATTTCTCTGTAGTTTGTTTACATTTAGGCACTGCAACAAAACCCTATGCCGGGCATCTGCACACCACACTTGCACGGGCAAGTGATGGAGTTAGCAGGGAAGTGTGGCTGACAGGGCTGGAAGGACCAGCACGCAGCTCCTATGCAGTGGTCCACTGCAGGACGATGGAGCCATGAGTTAGGGGGGCCCCCTACCACAGACATCTGCCATACCATTGCCATACTGTGGAATTGTTCCAAGAGCTGCATGGGTTGCAGGCACAAATTATAAGCCAGCTGAACTGTCAAAGAACAGGACATTGCAATATCCCTTGTCACAAGGATAAAGGCTGGACTTTACATCTCCTTACGTACTTGGTGTCAGTACTGCATTGATGCATATTTAACCAGGGTTGTGTGTGTGCAAGAGTCCTAATGTGTTGGTGGAAGTTCTACACATGATCAATTTACGGTGGTATAGGTGTGAGTAAGGGGATCCAGTCTAACGGCCAGTGGAGAAAATATTCATGGAGCGCTCAAGCCATATTGTTTTCTTTAAGGAGTTAATGTTGCAGGGTAATACCCTGGCTCATCGTATATGCCTTGTCATACAATAAAAGTAATTTTTCATGCACATGTAGCAGCACCGTCATTTTTGGTTTTCTGAGTGATGTAATTTGGTCACACGGTTGCAGCTCCTCTGTCATAGAGTGGTGTGTTTCACAATTGATGGCTGCTCACATATGTGTGGTTTATTCAGTTACAAAAATCCTGTGTAATGAAGCACAGATTTAAAATGATGATTCATTAGACCATGAGACCAGTATTTAGTAGACTGCTAGAGGTGATTCCTGTCTAGGAAAGCCTTTTCTTATTGTGCTATTTTATGAATAGTTTTTTTATTTCCTCTTGCCCTATCAAACATGCAGCTCATAGCTTAAAAATAGGTGAAGCGCTCAACAACACAACCACATGTCACTACAAAAGATACAATGGCAATAGACAGCCTGTAAGAAAAAGTATATATCACAACAACCTCTCTTATTCCAAAAGTAACATAGTAGTCCACCTAGACTAAACGTGTCAAACAGAGATAGAGAGAGACCATAAAGAAGACGTCCAGCAAGAGCAAGCAGGTCATCTTCTACCCCGGTTTGGCAACACTCTGAGGATTCTGTATACAAGAAAGCGCTTACAGCTGGTCATCACAGGATCAGCCAGTTCAGTCGGTGAGCGTGCATTTTATCCATATATCACTGGGGTGTTGCACATTTCGGAGTCATGCTGGGAGCACTTATGGTGTTATGGTGTGTTGATGAAGCTGGATTACGCTATGTTGTCCCTGTTTTTCTGAGTATCACTTAGGGAGAAGGTGATCTACTTTCGAGGGACTACAATACATACATGCTCTGCCTGCTGATCTGTGATATAATCAGCCATACCTGCTGGTAAGCGTATTTTATCTGGCTATCAGATTAGTGGAGCTATAAGTGGGATCAAGATTCAAGCAGATTTATTGTGGACTTATGGTGGTTTTTGGACCCTGCTGTGGACAAAGTACAAGGAATATATTACCATTCAGGATAACTTTCTTCCCCCTAAGTCTAGGTGGACTCTGAAAGATTAATGCGATGCATTGTTATATCTGTTTCCTCTCATAGGTGGATTGTCTCTTGATTAATGCTGTGCATTTAGATTATTCAGTACTATGTTACTTTTGGAATAAGACAGGTTGTTGTGATATATACTTTCTCTTACAGGCTGTCTATTGCCATTGTATCTTTTGTAGAGACGTGGTTGTGTTGTTGAGCGCTTCACCTATTTTTAAGCAGTTTGTTAGGGTGTTGACACCCCCTTGGTGTAGCGATCCAACACATCCTACAAGTTGTGAGGAACCTTATTTAAAGGGACTCCGAGCAGTGCAAAAACTATGGAAAGATGCATATCATTTTAAAGCTCTCTTTCTCCTCTTTCCAATGATATATAAACCACCGCCCTACGTCTTTTAGTTTTCGCTATTTTCGCGATTGAAATTGCCGCGGCCGCTGTGGAGATATATTGAGGTGCTGATGATATTAAGGATAACAGGAACATATTTCCTTCATTTTTTTTTGACTATCATATGGGATTGTCTGTTAGCCAGTCTTCCTGGAATTCCGTATAAAGTGTAAATTACCTATCATTGTCTGCTTCTAATTAGGAAACCCTTAATTAGTTGCTGTGAAGCCTATACAGGTGGTCAGACCATGTTGTCTGAATAATGTCTCCGAGGTGTATTGTGTTTGGGAGCAATTGTCACCTATCACACAGGACATCCTGCTGCAATGTGAAAGCCTTAATCAATTGTCACCTGTAACCTGGGGAGATTGGAAGTGAAGGAAGTCTTTTGTTTTGTGTGTGTGCTACAGTACCCTTTTCATGTATGTGGATCTCTGGAAATCCCATTTATGTCTGAGAACGGAGATAGGAAAACGCCTTAATCAAGTTTTCACCTGGAGTTGAAAGCCTAACTTCACAATCTTTGATGTATAGTAGACTTTTACCTGGAAATGGAATATGTCTGAGATTTAATTAAAACCTAGTTCCTCCCCTCCCCAAGTAAGTTGCAGCCTCCAGGCGTAGCTCAGAGTATAAAAAGCAGAGGCAAATGCCTAGTGACCATCTGCTCTGGGAGTTAGCGCATAGCTAGAGTCGATCTCGACAACTTTGAGACCTTCAAGTTGGTAACGTTTTTTTAATCCCCATTTTTTATTTTACGCAAATATCCGTGTGTGTTATCTTTGTAACTTTTATCTTGTAACTATTTTTACTTTGTTTTTTGCAATCTTGTTGTATATATTAAGTTCTGCATTGTTCTATGTTTTTCTAGAATATTAAATTATTATTTAATAAGTTTGACTTCTGCCGTACTAAACTAACACTCATAGCCTAGAAGAGACTGAAGTGTAACCGTGTATAAGTTCATGCCTAATTGTACGCTTGAGCAACACTACCGTATGAAATTGTAATTGCATTGTGTGTGGGGGCGTTTGTCATACGTTGGCCTAAGCGCGCAGCTGACCCAACGTACGAACAATGCCAGTGCGAGTAGCGACAGCAGAGTGGCTAACAGTATCGTTCGGAACGACTGTTAGTGGGTCTTTGCTTCACGACAGTGTAAGATTGCAACTGTGTGTGTGTGTGGGTGCGTGGCGTTCCCGTATTTGGCCTAAGCGCAAAGCTGACCCAAATACGAAAACGCGGAGTGCGCGCTGAGGACTCAACAGCAGAGTGGAAGTGTCTAGCAACGCTAGTGGTGGCAGTGAGAGGTGTTTTGAGGGGTTCCAGCCTTGTTTGTAGCTTAAATAAGGCTGTTCCCCGCTTAATCTGGTCAAACCCGCAGTCGGGAACCGTATACGCAGGCGTGCCGCGGGCCGGTTCCTGACATAATTGGCTGGCAGTGGTGGCATCGTTTAGTACATTAGTACGCAGTTTAGCTCGCTATTCTGAGTACTAAAGGCTGGAAGCTTGCTAGAAGCAACTAGCCTACAGAAGTCTACTCAGTGCAGAATCTATATACGTTTTGTTTTTTTTTGTTCAAAGATACACACTTGGTGTTTGCTTTCCCTCCCCCCCCCTTTTTTTTTCTTTTTATTTTGTGCAACACGATGGCTCAGAAAGCATCCAGCTATGCAAGGCAAAACAAAGAGATACTACTCAACCTGTGTGAGCACAAAGGCATCGAGACGGCGAGCGGCCAGACTAAGGAGCAGTTAGTTCGTGCGCTCGAGGAGTATGATGAGGCAGAGCGAGCCCGTGCTTCAACGTCAGCGGATGCAGCTCACGACACGCCAGAGGAGGAATCGCTCCCGCCACAGAATGCGAGGGGAGACGATGTCCTGGACGATCCACCGAGCAGGGAGATGCCATCTCTGGAAGCTGATCTACAGCTACTGAACTCGGCTGATCCTGAACTGCGCCTAAAGCTGATCCTACTGCACCGACAGGCAGAGGAGGGAAGAGCTGAACGGCGACGCCAGGCCGAGAGGGACAGACTCCAGGCCGAGAGGGAAAGTGCTGAACGGCAACACCAGCTGGAGCTGGCTAAACTTCAGCAGCAGAACCGGTCTGCTGGACCCGCAGAACGCGAAGGTGAGCGAGTCCACAGAATCCCCCTGGATAAGTTCCCCGCTATGGACAAGGACTCTGACATAGACACTTTCCTACAGGGGTTTGAAAGGACTTGTCGGCAGTATGGGGTGCCCCGTGAGCAGTGGGCAAGATACCTCACACCAGGGCTGAGAGGCAAGGCCCTGGAGGCATTTGTGAGTCTCCCCCAGGAGGAAGAAACAGACTTTGAGGCGATTAAGAAAGCCATTATTGCGCGATACCACCTCACGCCAGAGGTGTATCGCAAACGTTTCAGGACAGTGCAGCGAGGTCCTAATGACAGTTACCTGGATCATGCTTGCAACCTGCGCACTGCCTTCCAGCAGTGGGTAAAAGGACTGGCTGTTGAAACCTTTGATGCCCTGCAGGAACTGATAATAAAAGACCAGTTCCTCCACACTTGCCCTGTTGAGGTCCGGCAGTTTGTACGGGACCGAGAGCCAAAGACCGTGGATGAGGCCGCGAAAGTTGCTGATGCCTACACATCCAATCGAGCATCTGATTTTCGGAGGACTACGGCGCCCAGCTGGAAGGGAGAAAAGCCTGCGAGACCTTCTCCTCTGAGCACCCAGCGAAGCCAAGTCCCGCAGCCGCCGGGAGGTAGAACAGCCACCGTTGACACTCGGAGATGTTTTGCCTGTAACAAACCGGGTCACATCAGTGCTACGTGCCCAGAAAAGAAGAAGGAAGCCCCAAACTCTGGCGGGGCCCGGAATGCGTTGTGTGCCACCAGGAATGCAGGTAGCTATGCAGAGAATCTGCAACCTGTCACGGTTGGGGATACGGTTACCACCGGTCTAAGAGACACTGGAGCAGAAGTGACTCTCATACATCCCCAGCTTGTGAACCCAGAGCAGTACCTACCTGGGAAAATGATTGCTGTCAGAGGAATTGGATGTGTCACCCCAGCCATACCCACCGCCTTGGTCCACCTGGATTGGGGGGCCGGCAGTGGACTGAAAGAAGTTGGGGTAACTGACAAAATCCCCACCAACGTTTTGCTGGGTACTGACCTGGGACGGTTAGTGGCCCGGTATGAGCCTACTCCAAACCCCGTGGAGCCTGCATCCCCAGCAGAAGTTCAGGACTCTTGCAAAGTACTGTCTGATAATGCTGTGCAAATGGGGAGTGCTGGTGAGGCCCCAGGGGCTATGGACTGTGTGCTAGGAGCCAGCCCTAGTGAGTCTCCAGTGCCTAGGCCTGGAGTGGGACATGTTGATACAAAGAATGCAGAAATTGATAATGTCATTTATGACGCACGGACTATCGAGGCGATCGATGCAAGAACTGTTGATGCTACTTGTGAAGTGCTGAGTAGCAATGTGTGTAAAGATACAGATAATGTTGATGTTTTAGGTGATGTCCCAAATGACAATATATGTAGGGATGATAATGCTGATGGCATATGTGTTGTGCTACATAATGCTGTGTGTCAGGTGGACACTCAGTCAGCTGCAGGAGTAACCAGCCGTGCTCGCTGGGCTGCAGCAGATGGACTGTCCACTGAAGGGGCAGACGGCACCAGGCCAGATCTTTCCCCTTCAGATGGTTTTAAGACAAAATGTGACGTGATTTATGATGTGTGTAAGGTGGGCACTCCCTCAGCTGCAGTGGTAACCCGCAGTGCTAGCGGGTCTACAGCAGAGGGACTGTCCACCGAAGTGGCAAATGTTGCTGGGTCAGCCACATCCAATTCGGAACCTGGCCCGGATGGCCCAGGAGCCTCTCCGTCTGCAGCCTTCCTAGAATGTGTGACAGGCAGCACTGAGCTCTCTGGGGCTGTTCGATTTGACAGCAGCCTGGAAGAGCTCAGGGGGCTAGCCAACAGGTCACCAGCTGGGAGGGGCAGGCTGAGAGGGTTCTGGGAAGTTATTCCCTCGGAGCTGTCCGAAGTGGAGGAGGCAGACCGGCAGATACTCGTTCCCCACAGGGACCGAGAGATAACTCCTGCCACTATAGAGAGAGTGCGTGTAGCGACGGTTGGAACCCTTCCCCAGCTGCAGCACTGTCTCTATGGTCGCCAATTCACGGTTGTCACTGACTCACATTCCCCTGGTTGGTTACGTCAGGTTGCCAAGGGCAACGACACATTGCAGCAACCTGACCTAGCTTTCCAGTTGTGTAGCTTGGAGCTAACTGACAGGTGGGGAACCCTCCTGAGGATGCTAAAGGGTTACCCCACCCGGCCAGGCCGTCAATGTAGGCTTTGGCAGGATGATTCGTTAGACTCACCTGCAAGCGCTATCTGGAAGGGGAGCAATCATGGGAAGGCTGATGGGCTGTCCCATCAAGCAGAACCAACAGTGTAGGTGCAGGCAGGATGATCTGGGAAGATCGTCTGCCTTGCACCAAGTTAACGGCGGAGGTGTGGAGATATATTGAGGTGCTGATGATATTAAGGATAACAGGAACATATTTCCTTCATTTTTTTTTGACTATCATATGGGATTGTCTG
Source organism: Hyperolius riggenbachi (assembly GCF_040937935.1). Taxonomy (NCBI): domain Eukaryota; kingdom Metazoa; phylum Chordata; class Amphibia; order Anura; family Hyperoliidae; genus Hyperolius; species Hyperolius riggenbachi. The sequence continues at coordinate 296,157,535 of NC_090648.1, read as the reverse complement.
TTAGCCAGTCTTCCTGGAATTCCGTATAAAGTGTAAATTACCTATCATTGTCTGCTTCTAATTAGGAAACCCTTAATTAGTTGCTGTGAAGCCTATACAGGTGGTCAGACCATGTTGTCTGAATAATGTCTCCGAGGTGTATTGTGTTTGGGAGCAATTGTCACCTATCACACAGGACATCCTGCTGCAATGTGAAAGCCTTAATCAATTGTCACCTGTAACCTGGGGAGATTGGAAGTGAAGGAAGTCTTTTGTTTTGTGTGTGTGCTACAGTACCCTTTTCATGTATGTGGATCTCTGGAAATCCCATTTATGTCTGAGAACGGAGATAGGAAAACGCCTTAATCAAGTTTTCACCTGGAGTTGAAAGCCTAACTTCACAATCTTTGATGTATAGTAGACTTTTACCTGGAAATGGAATATGTCTGAGATTTAATTAAAACCTAGTTCCTCCCCTCCCCAAGTAAGTTGCAGCCTCCAGGCGTAGCTCAGAGTATAAAAAGCAGAGGCAAATGCCTAGTGACCATCTGCTCTGGGAGTTAGCGCATAGCTAGAGTCGATCTCGACTTCCGGTCGAACAAGCGGCATGCTCCTGCCGACAACTTTGAGACCTTCAAGTTGGTAACGTTTTTTTTAATCCCCATTTTTTATTTTACGCAAATATCCGTGTGTGTTATCTTTGTAACTTTTATCTTGTAACTATTTTTACTTTGTTTTTTGCAATCTTGTTGTATATATTAAGTTCTGCATTGTTCTATGTTTTTCTAGAATATTAAATTATTATTTAATAAGTTTGACTTCTGCCGTACTAAACTAACACTCATAGCCTAGAAGAGACTGAAGTGTAACCGTGTATAAGTTCATGCCTAATTGTACGCTTGAGCAACACTACCGTATGAAATTGTAATTGCATTGTGTGTGGGGGCGTTTGTCATACGTTGGCCTAAGCGCGCAGCTGACCCAACGTACGAACAACGCCAGTGCGAGTAGCGACAGCAGAGTGGCTAACAGTATCGTTCGGAACGACTGTTAGTGGGTCTTTGCTTCACGACAGTGTAAGATTGCAACTGTGTGTGTGTGTGGGTGCGTGGCGTTCCCGTATTTGGCCTAAGCGCAAAGCTGACCCAAATACGAAAACGCGGAGTGCGCGCTGAGGACTCAACAGCAGAGTGGAAGTGTCTAGCAACGCTAGTGGTGGCAGTGAGAGGTGTTTTGAGGGGTTCAAGCCTTGTTTGTAGCTTAAATAAGGCTGTCCCCCGCTTAATCTGGTCAAACCCGCAGTCGGGAACCGTATACGCAGGCGTGCCGCGGGCCGGTTCCTGACAGCCGCGATTTCGATCGCGAAAATAGAGAAAACTAAAAGGCGTAGGGCAACGATTTAGGTGTCGTCAGAAAGAGGAGAAAGAGAGCTTTAAAATGATATCCATCAAGCCATAGTTATATTGTATTACACAGGCCGACACTTTCCCCAGTGTCAGCAGCTCCATTCTGCTGAATGCAGCTGCTGACTTTGACAAAAAGTCGCCCTGTGTAATACAATATAACTATGGCTTGATGGATATCATTTTAAAGCTCTCTCTCTCCTCTTTCTGACGACACCTAAATCGTTGCCCTACGCCTTTTAGTTATCTCTATTTTCGCGATCGAAATCGCGGCCGCGGCAAATTCAATCGCGAAAATAGTGAAAACTAAAAGGCGTAGGGTGGCGGTTTATATATCATTGGAAAGAGGAGAAAGAGAGCTTTAAAATGATGTGCATCTTTCCATAGTTTCTGCACTGCTCGGAGTCCCTTTAAGTAGATTCACTCAAAATTGACGGTGAAGTTGTGTTAGGAGTGAGTTGCTAGCTAGAGGAGCGCATAGACCACTCTGTTAAATTAGGGATGTAAACCCCTGAATACTGTGAGGAACTTCCAGATCTTGACATTGGCAGGCTCTACGTTCTCCTTTGGTTTCAGCTTATCATACTGGCAGATTATCTGATGACTAGAAGGGCATACAAAGTGATTGCATGACTCTGGCACTACTCATTGAACGGGCTCTTCGGGATTTGACTTACCATTCAAAGCACTTGAATGTTTCTGTCTTTCTTGTCACCTCATTTTGGTTCTCATGTGACTTTGTCTTCTGTGTTTCCTGCTAGCAGCTCCACACTTCTCCGATTCATCTACACTGCCAGACATTCCCACACTACTATAAGTTACTTTGGCCAACAAATGAGAATTATGTCTGGTCAAGTGCTTTAAATCTCTTCCTTTTCTTTATCTGTTGTTTGATGCCTGCTACTGTGAAGGACTTGTCTGGTTCTTGTTGCTCTGGTCTCCTCTTAGGTCCTGCAACCTGCTCTTTTGTCTATTCCCTCTTCCTTAGTCTTTTAGTACTGTTCAATTTATGTTGTTCGTAGTTCTGCTGTTACTATTTTGTGTTATTGCATTTGGAAGAACATCTCCTTCATATGGTAGCTAGTGCTGCCTACCTTTGTTCAGAAGTCTCCAGGGCTTCAGATGGAGTCAGGTTCTATTTGCAGTAGCTGGGTCTTAGCCTTACCTTTCCTCACCTCCCTTATCTTTCTAGATTTCCACCAGCTGACTGGCTCTCCGAGGTTCCCCAATCTGTGCTGCTCCAATCTTGGCTTCCAACCCCAGTTTTAATTGGGGAATGTACTTTTGTTCTTCTTGACCGTGTAACCAAACACTTCCAGGAATAAAGAGGCTGTAGCATTTATCAGTTCACTGTTTTTAGTTGCTAGCAATTTCCCTGCTCTGTACTATTACAGAAATTGGCTAGATCACAGATATTTCTAACAACTATGGGCAAATGCTATGATTTACTGCAGAAATTCATTTACAAAAGCACAAAACATAAAATTAAGATCTGATTTTATTTAAAGAGACACTGAAGCGGAAAAAAAAATATGATATTATGAGTTGTATGTGTAGTACAGCTAAGAAATAAAACATTAAGATCAGACACATCAGTCTAATTGTTTTTAGTACAGGAAGAGTTAAGAAACTCCAGTTGTTATCTCTATGCAAAAAAGCCATTAAGCTTTACGACTTTCAAAGTCATGGAGAGGGCTGTTATCTGACTTTTATTATCTCAACTGTAAGTGAACTGTTTACTTTTCCTCTGGCAGAGGAGAGGTCATTAGTTCACAGACTGCTCTGAAAGAATCATTTTGAATGCTGAGTGTTGTGTAATCTGCACATTTTAGAGAATGATGCAATGTTAGAAAAAACACTATATACCTGAAAATAAAAATATGAGAATATTTTCTTAGCTGCTAATCTTCTAGTAATTAATTATTCATAGTACACAACCAATTCATTATATCATATATTTTTTTTCGCTTCAGTGTCTCTTTAAGGATCCAGTTAAAATTATGCAATGCGTTGTCTAGATAAAGCACGTAATGATTGCCTTTGTCGCATCCCACAGAAGTTCCTAAGCAGGAACAAAATAAAACATGCCCATAAAACCAATCAAATTAAAAATTCCTATTAACTGCCATGTCAGTTACACAATCAGAAAAATACGAGTCATGTACATTGAGTCATACAATTTCCTGACTATTTCAACTTAGATTACAATGAAACATCTTTACAAAAAAATGTTTCCTAAAACTATACTAAATGTCTGCATATCCTAGACATATAACACACCAATGTATACATAGCCAAATCTAATGTTTTATTTAACACATACACAGTTTCTTTTCTGTGCAATTTACTGTGCTCAATCTTCATAAATATTTCCACTGTCAAAACTGTTGTAAAAAAAGAAGATATCTAATTTTAGCCTTGTTGTGATTGCAGTCAATAATTATTGATCCTATATTAATGTATGCTGTGCTCAATAGATTTTTTTCATCTAACAAAGATACTTACTTTCCATGTCCTATTTTATTGTATATCATGGTGGCTTGTACAGCTTATTGCTTATTCGTGTAACCATATAATAGAATATGGGGAGACAACTGTTTTCTAGCATATCTAAATGCTAACTCAGTAGGGAATTTCATCTACGAGCTCCATGTTACCTAGCAACTCTCTCTGAACTGGAGGGTTTTTGCATCACCCTTACATCTGTCAAGGATTCTTAAAAACAACTATTTCTTTCTGTGAATGAACATGGAAAATTAGTCACTGGCAGATCCAAAGAAAAAAGTTACCAATTCCAGTATTTTTCAAACTCATAACTCTTGCTAAATAGAATATGTGGGTGCTTGCGTGTGTCGGAGACAGGAATGATTAATAATGAGTGAGCAGTTTATATGGTGTCCATTTATTAAAGATACAATCTATGTTTGCTGATAAAAATACAATCTCCTCAGTTCATATCTCTACATAATGAGGCATGACCAAAAGCATTTTACTCAGATCAGGGCAGGTTGTAGACTTTTTTGCTGCCTTAGGCAAACATTATAAGGATGCCTCCCCCATCACCACCATGCTGTCACCAAAAACAAGAGCAAATACCTTGTGATTTCAGTGTTAGTGTTATAAAGTGGGATAAAAATCCCATACAAAATCTGGCAATCACCCCACATATGAAGAGTAGCAATAACTCCACATGTGAAGTGCGGCAATCACCCCATATATGAAGTGCGGCAGTTGCCCCACATATGAAGTGCAGCAATAACCCCACTTATGAAGTGCCACAATCACCCCACATAGAAAGTGCAGCGCCGATCACCCCAAATTTGAAATGCAGCTAATACTCCACATTTGATGTGCAGCAATCATCCCACATATGAAATCCATGCAGCATATCATTACCCCTAATGCCCTCAATGTGCAGTCAGTCCACCCACAGCCTAGTCATCATTGGTATTCAGTGGTGGGCTTCAGAACACATAGTGCCTCCAGACCTTTCTTTGTTCAACAATGGTGCTAAGCTCACTGCTGTGCCAAGGTAATACGGAAATCTCATTCAGACCTCCATCAGATTAAGAAACCCACGTGACAGCCAGCTTCACCACCACAAGGTCCACAAAACAAGATGAATGCATGAATGGTACTTTTTTAATTGCAGAGTGCTGAAAAGTTAATTTATACAAAAGATGAGAATTAACTCCAAGGAGAAAGTTTTAATTGGATCGAGCCCTCTTTCTATTCTCCTAGCTTCCCAGCCCTGTCCACTCACTGTATGTGGCTGCTTCAGGCTCCACAACCCTCCGATGTATCAAGCCATGGTGGCGTGCATAGACCGAAGTGCACATGTGCTTAACGCTCTTACACACATGAAACACACATGCTCAGTCAGACCTTAGAGAGCAGTGCCACCTGGGCCAGTAGAGGATAGACACAACTAACTACACACCCTCCTGAATCCTGCTATATGCGCCTGTGTCAACTCCCATTAGTGCTGGAGGACAGATAATTCATCTGTGTCCTCCGGACTCCTCCTCTTAAATGCCTCCTCTTTTCCAGCACACTGATGTTGCTCTCCCTGCACGGCTTGACTTCTCCTCTTCTTCTCTCTTGCTAATGTCCTCACTCTTCTGACCAAAAAAGACATTTTATGCTTCTGGTGCTGCCCCTACAGCCTGTTGCCCTGAATTACATGATTTAGGATGCTTCATTTAAGGGCCAGCCATGACCCAGATCCTGACCCAGATTCAAGTTCCAAATTTTTTCACAAAATAATACAATATATTAAAAAATTTTAATTCAAGGAAATAAACAACAAGTCACAGAAAAGAGCTTGCTTAATCGGGAATTCTAAGGTGTTGGGGATGTGAGGTGATGAGGAAGAATAATAAAAATGCCTGGTAGGTATATAAGAAGCTTAGGTCAACATTGAGTCCTGTTTGCCTTGTATTAAACAGGACTTTGTTCAGAAATAATACGGTCTCGCACAGATCCATAGAACAGACATGCAAGATCGTAGAACATTTGCTCATTGATGGATGATAGTTCCGTTAAATACAAGGTAAACAGAGTTCAATGTTGACCTTAATATATTAAATAATTACCTGGTCTTTTTATGATTCTTCCTCCACTGCTGTCTGCTCATCCTACTCCCATTCTCCCCCACCCTTTCAGAATTCCCCATGAAGCAAGCTATTATCTGTTTTTTTCTTTACACTACAGGTTCATTAACTGACAGTGTGAAGTGTTATCCTAGTGGATTTATCTGTAAAGGATAGCCACATTTGTAGCTTAGCCTATCTGCCAGCACTGTACTGGGTGTGTATGTAATCAAATTAGTGCAGCAGATACTCCTCCAGAGTTGCAATGCTTCATGCAGTGTAAAGCTAATTATGCAGGACAGTAGTCAGTACGTCACACAGAGCATTAACATTTCCTAATCCCCTTCTTGGAAGAAATTGCTATAGGAGCATGCTGGCATTTTAAGACTTGCACCACAACAGCAAAATGCAGATTGCAATAAAATAAAATAGGACCAATAGCAGGTACAATGTATACGCACCATAGCAATTTTTTACCAAGGGTGAAATATGTCTACCTACTTCACAACTAGAGGTTGTGTTTTTACCTTATGGACCAAAACAGGTTTGAAGTTTCTGCTATGTCCCTATTTACCGTAATTAGCAATGACTTTGTCACTTGTAATGTGAAAGTGATTGTACTAAATTACATATGTATTTTTTTTCCTTGGAAGGGGGGGGGGGGTAATCCAAACTTTTTTCGCCCAATGTTTTCTAACAATTACTTTATTTTCTATGCATTTTAAGGGGAAACATGAAAAAACACACTATTTGTTAATTTTTACCCAATACGGCTTTTTTAAACATACAAATTGTATTCAGCTGCTTATTTGAAAAAAAAAGAAAAAAACAACTTAAATTGTGATGCTAGTACCATTTGTAGTGACGAGATTTAATTTTGAGATCAAGGTACCGTATATTTTTCTGCATTACTGTATGTTCTCATTTGTACTATTACTATACCAATAATAAAAACATATTTAATTGTCAAAACTGTGGCATAAGAGGTCAATGTTGAGGGTTATAGGTTATTTTATTATGCATTGGGTGAGGTCTGAAATGTAGGTAGAATACTAAAAGGGGGCTAAATATCATTTTCATTGTAATCACAATCCGTTTTGTTCTGATTGCATCCTCTCTATTACATAGAGATGTAATATATTGCCCTATTACATGTCCCCATTCCATGTGTCTTCTGTTAGTTCCCTCAATAAAGTATCCCCCCCCCCCCCCCCAAACACCACATCCCACATTATAGTGCCTCTATATGAAGTGAATTCTATAAACAAAACTGTCATGTTCAATATCACATATTTATTTATTAATATATTTTAAATAACCAGTATAAAAAATGAGTATGTGTTAAAAGGAGGTGGGGTAATTTGGGTGCGGATGAAGCCGAGTGATGGTGCTCCCTGCACAAACTGTGCCCCTACTTAATTTTTTATACATCTCCCACTGTAAACTTCATACTTAAAATACCCATACTTCTGTAACTCGGGTTCCAGCTATTGCCAGCACCCAAATTACACTTACAATTTGTAACAATTGGTGTCAGCACGCAGAGAGAATCCGATTATTGGTAATCTGCAGTATCACCAAGAATGCAGATATATACCCGATTATTGATGATCTGCAGTATCACCGATAATCAGATATATTGCTAACCTCTGGACACCTATAGGTATATGAGTGTTTGGTGTAACAGTAATACTTTGAGTAATGCACCTGCTGAGCAGGTGATAAGAAGCAGCCTGGAATACTGCTTATGCTGACACAGGAACCTTCCAACAGCCTGAGAATCTCCAAGGGGTGGAGTCAGGCTGAAGGTAGGAGGAACCTGCACAGGAGCGACACCTGAACGGTGGATGTCACTAGCAGGTCAGGAGACTATCTCTTAAGGGAGAGAGATAGTTCCCAAGGTAGTAACAGAATCAAACAATGCCTATTCTTGGTGTGAGGTCCGTGGTCTCTACACCCAGGAACTAGTCTGATGCATAACACAAATGATAATACAATTCCCAAGTCTTGGGTGTGAGTTCCGTGATCATCAACACCCTGGAACTAGTCTGGAGCATAACATAAATGATAAGACAATTCCCTAGTCTTGGGTGTGAGTTCCGTGATCATCAACACCCTGGAACTAGTCTGGAGCATAACATAAATGATAATACAATTCCCTAGTCTTGGTTGTGAGTTCCGTGATCATCAACACCCTGGAACTAGTCTGGAAAATAACACAAAGACAATACAGTTCCCTAGTCTTGGGTGTGAGGGCCTTGATCTCAACACCCTGGAACTGGTCTAACAAATAATAATAACAGTACAAGGAAATCTGGCTCAGTGTGAATTCCCAGGGAACCCTGGTTCAAACACACTGTAAGGATCTGACTATGGTCTGAATGCTTCCACGTAAGTGTTTGCAATGGCAGACAACCAGTGAATGACCACCACCCAGTATAAATAGCACAGTGCTCTCCAGCGCCTCCCCTAAGTGCTGGACCAATGGGAACTGGTTGAATCGTCAGCTGACCGCCTTGGTCAGCTGACTCCCTTCTGGCTGTCATAAAAGTTCTGCCTCTCAGCGCGCGCGTGCGTCCTTCTGAACCTGTGGGGACTATCAGTCCCAGCCACACCAGACATGTGTTGTGTACCACCCGCCGCGCTGGACGCGGAACCAGCCACACCGCTATTAGGGCATGCAGCGGTTTCACCGCGTTCAGCCATACTAGCAGATGTAGGCCTATGCGTGCAAACCGCCACATTAGATGCGGAATCAGCCGCCTTGTTCTGAGCACACGCGGCGGCTTTTCAGCGTTTTCTCACACAATTACACGCTATTACACGCTACAGCCATATTATAGCCTATAGCGGCACCCAAATGACCCATTTCATAAAGAAATCTAGACTCTCCCACTTGTACAAGTGTAAAATCGACATAAAAAAAAAACAACAAACAGGTCTCAGAAAAGTACGGGTAGCAATAAACCAACACCAGAGACGGCTGTGTCACACACAACGAAGTACCTAATCGGACTTACTTCATGCACCTTTCGAAATGCACAGTTTAACCTTGTCACTATGGAGCTAGATTTATGGTTACTGACAAATGTCCTATAGCTGGGACTGCAAATGTGCTGCAAAGGTGCTCCATGGGAGAACAGAGAGGATGTTGAGTATGAAGTATTGTTTGCTCACTGAGACAAATATCAAAGATGTCCCAGTAACAGCCATTATAATAAGTCCATTGTACTGAATGTCCACAAACAACAACAGTTTTGAATGTATGTATTATATTTAAATAAAGCATTTTGTATCATGAAAAAACAGAGGATAAAAGTAGCTAAAATGGTCCTTTAAGGACACACAAAAATGTGAGATTTAATAGCATAGAAATGTGGATTAGATGAACAAATTTGTATGACATTACATCTCACATTTTTGTGTGTCCTTAAAGGAATACTGTAGGGGGTCGGGGGAAAATGAGTTCAACTTACCCGGGTCTTCTAATAGTCCCCCGCAGACATCCTGTGCCCGCGCAGCCGCTCACCGATGCTCTGGCCCCGCCTCCGGTTCACTTCTGGAATTTCAGACTTTAAAGTCTGAAAACCACTGCGCCTGCGTTGCCGTGTCCTCGCTCCCGCTGATGTCACCAGAAGCGTACTGCGCAGGCCCAGTACGGTCTGTGCCTGCGCAGTATGCTCCTGGTGACATCAGCGGGAGCGAGGACACGGCAATGCAGGCGCAGTGGTTTTCCGACTTTAAAGTCTGAAATTCCAGAGGTAAACCAGAGGCGGGGCCGGAGCATCGGTGACTGGCTGCGCGGTCACAGGACTTCTGCGGGGGACCATTAGAAGCCCCGGGTAAGTTCAACTCATTTTCCCCCAACCCCCCTACAGTATCCCTTTAAAGGAGGTAAGTCCCCCACTGCCTCCTCAGCAATTTTTTTTACCATTTTAGCTACATTTATCCTCTTGGCACCTCTATTTTTTCTTTATACAAAACACCAGAGTCCACCCCTGGTGGAGGGGTGTTACCCCTTTCTTCTGATCTACGGAGAGCGACGTCTTGATCCTGAGTGGGGACCAGTCTAATCTCCCCACCTGCATCTATAGTGATTTCCTATTGGTAATTCTGGTTTGTGAGTATTTACTACTTACTTTCTCATTACCCACCCCTATACCAGTACATATTACTCCATTGTTGGCTCTCGTTGCCCCCCCCCCCCCCCCCCCTCGGTTGGATGTGAAAAGACAGGCAGATTGGTTACAATTCATAGACATCGTGTCCGCTTTTATTTATTTTTCATGGCTTCAATTTAGCTTTAAATGCATTCAGTTTTTAAAGAAAACCTGAAGTGAAAATAAACTTATGAGATAATGAATTGTATGTGTAGTACAGCTAAGAAATAGAACATTAGTAGCAAAGAAAAGATACTCATATTGTTTTCCAGTACAGGAAAAGTTAAGAAACTTTACTTGTTATCTATGCAAAAAAGCTTCTCTGAGCTCTTCGACCCAACATGGGTCAGCTACTGTGCTGTTTTCTGAAGCACTTATCTCGCCTGTCTCTCACTGTTTCTTGGTTGTTTAAGGTTTTACTGCAGGAAAGTTCAAAGGGTCATTAGCTCTGCTCTGTTTTATAGTTTAAATACAGAGTGTTGTATGTAAACAGCAAATATGATAGAATGGTGTAATGTTATAAAAAAAACAACAACAAAAAAAAACCAGCGATATAACTGAACAGGGGCAAAAAGAGATAATTTATATATTCAGTAGTGGTGCATTGTGGGTAACCATAAATGTTCACTTAAAGCTGAATTATTGCAAGTTTCCTTCTGTTTGAAGAAGGCAAATCTCACCAAGCATTGCTTTTTAGTAGGAGGGCTTTTCGGCCTCTTTTAGCCCCCTATACATTTCTAGTGGTTTGGGTCTCCCCGAGCTACTTGGTTACCCTGACAATAAAAATATGAGACTCCTTTCTTTGCTACTAATGGTCTATTAATTATCCACACTACACATACAAATCATTATCTCATAAGTTTATTTTCTCTTCAGTGTCACTTTAAATATGATTTGTTTAGATTTGTGATGATTATATTGCTGAAAAGTTAAATTGAAGCATTTGAACGGGCAACACTGGCCTGCCAAATGGGAACAAAAAACACAGATTAATCTAAACTATTCAGCAAAGACGACCAAAGGACACCTTGAGACAAAATTACCACAAAGGATTTATTAGCTCAGCACGGTGTTTCAAAGTATGATAGCCCAACACTCAATATTACAGTGATTACACAGTACGCTGTGCTTGCAGCAGACATCTACTCTCTCTGTATCAAAATGACAGCTGTAACATCTGTGTCACGTTCTCATATAATGGAACAGCATGCTGTATTTAATTTGAAATTCTTTCATCAGTTCTAGCATTGCCTCTAATATAACCAAATGGAATCAAAAGCGGTCATTCATATTTCAGCTATCACTTCTACTGCATTAGGGGGTCAAAACTCTAAAAAGAGAACTTTTAATTTCAAGTACCTTGTCATTAAAAGTTAATTAAAATAAATACCTCTTGAAACTTATCAAGTTTTTGAAGTGAGCATTTTTCTCTTTCTATAGCATCAGGCATGGGGTTTAATGGCTAACTAACTAGACTAGACAAATACTGTATACTATTAAAGATGTAATGTTGTAACTGCATGGTATTAATACTATGTTTTTCAACCTCAATCTGCAGGTGCTATAATTATTAGGAAATGTGCTGGATATCATAGTTACGGTATATAGCATGATGAAAAAAAAATACCCAGGATTATTTCAGTATTGGAGAGAGGAGAATTCTTAGTATTAACAATTGGTAAAAAATACTTTTCCAGTCTAGTGTATGCAGAGCAGTAGTTCTGACTAGGTTAACAACAGAGTAAACCCAGGTATACAGCCTTCATAGATCTTGAAAAATATGTGGAATATATAAAGATGGTTTGAAAAAATTTTTTTTAGGAAAGGCAGAGATACTCTTTAAGTTAACATTCAATGTTTCTCCCATACATAACATAACTCATCCAATCGTAATGAGTTATGGTTGGATTGGATAACAGTTATATGTCTATGGAAACACTGTGATTACTGCAGACACTCATGAAGATCACTGCTCTCATAAGCCATTCTTAGGTAATGAACATTTTCAACACATCACAGTTGTCAAGATGAGATCAGAATTGGGATATCACTCTACTCTTTTCCTACCCCATCCCCCACAGACTTAATCAAGTACAACTCAAGAGATCATCATGGTAGAAAATTTGATTTAATTGACATGGCTGTGGTTGGACCTAGAGACCATATCTTTTTATAATGATATTCATGGGTAGTTAGGTCATATCCCCTACTGTTTCCTTTATGTTGCAAAACACTTATGTGCCATATTCACTGTAAAACTACGGTTATTTTACGGAATTTTTGGAGTTCATTTGTAAAAATTTTAAACGATGACAGACTTATCTATTAAAAAAGCAAAAAAAATAATAATAATAAAAAAAAGTGGTTGTAACCCAGTAGAAAGAAAGCCACATATATAAAAACAATTGCAAATTTGTGATATAGAGGATAGGAGGGGATGTGACCGGATTGAGCACAAATACCGTTAAATGTGAAAAAATACAAAACTTTATTAATTGACTAGTGATAAGCACACCACACATATATAAAAACATCACTACATATTGGGAAAGCTTAAGCTGGCTATACACTAGGCCGATTACCCGCCGATCGACAGCAGATTCGATCACTGGGATCGAATCTGCTGTCACATCGTTCACGCTAAATTTCGATCTATTTCGTCCCGAAATAGATTGATCCCGTCAATCGCTCCGTGCGGGAAATTACCGTCGATCGCCCGCGGGTAGGGAGCGCATCGCTAGCGGGGTACGAGGTCAACGCAGGTATACATTACCTGAAGCTGGCTCCCGGCATCTTTTCTGCATCACCTCCCGACTCGCATCTTCTCCGCATCACCTTCCGCATCACGGCATCCGTGTATAACTTCCTGTGTCACTGCAGTGACAGCGGAAGTACAAATAGAGGGCGCTCTATTTGAACGTCCGCTGTCACTGGAGTGACAGAAAGTTATACGTGGATGCCGGATGTCGTGATGCGGAAGGTGATACGGAGAAGATGCCAGCCGGGAGCAGGGAGGTGGGGGGGGACAGGCGACAGCGGCAGCTCAGCAGATGGTGAATCGGTTTCAGGCTGAAATCGATTCACAATCTGTTTGCAGTAAAGGCAGCCATACGATCCCTCTCTGATCAGATAGAGGGGGATCTATCTGTTGGTCGAATCTGATGGCAAATCGACCATTTTATGGCTACCTTAAGTGATAGTGTACTTATGTTATTATCTTAAAATAACTTTAAAAAAGGCCCAGATATATTCCAAACTTAAAAAAATAGAGCAGAGCACCAATTCTCTTGAAAAGCACAGAGCGTTTAGTGAGTCCTCTTGTTTGACCTCTTTGTGGTCTCTGACAAAGCGGAAGGACCCGCAAAACGACTGGCAGGTCTGATGTGAACCTTTTTGCTCTACTGTACTTGTGCTTGCTTAGGGACTCAATAAATACTGTGTTCTTTTCAAGATGACTGGTGCCCGGCTCTGTTTCCTGAACTTTTTGAATGAAGGTCTATGGCTGGTGAAAAATTTCCCCCAGCAAATAGTCCTAATTATTTTATGCCAGTGTCATTTTGGTGCCAGCCCACCACTTTGATATTTCTTTATTGAATTATCACACTTGAATTATTATTTTATACAATTTTAAATAAAATGTAAATCCCCAGTATGTACAGATCTAGCTAAAATGCTGATCCTATACTAATAATAAATAAGTTGCAGTCTGAGCTAGTCGCTGCTGGAATAATGCATTTTGAACCACTCCCCACTGCTTCTACAGGGTTAAATTGACTTTCCAACCTCATTAGCATATCTTCATAGCATATGTTCATAACATCTACAGACACTAAGCCATGGTGTATAGGCTGCTACTGGCTCATTTGTGTACTGTAAATCAGGGGTCCCCAACCTTTTTCAGCCCAGGGACCGCTAACCAGACCAAACTTTCCTCTGGGGCCTCGGGGGACAGATTGTGTGGTGGAGTCGGGGTTAGCAGGGGGCAGGGATTGAGTCTGGGTTAGCAGCGGGAGTCCCCCCATTTGGAGTGTATAGATATATATATAGTGCCCTTTGTATAGGGTATCTAGGTCTAGTTGCCCCCAATATCCTAGTATAGGGAGTATAGTTGCCCCTGCATAGCTAGTATAGCTGCCCCTGTATAGCTAGTATAGTTGCTTAGTATAGTTACTACTGTATAGCTAGTATAGTTGCCCCTGTATAGCTAGTATAGTTGCCTAGTATAGTTGCCCCTGCATAGCTAGTTGTCCCTGTATAACTGGTTAGTTGCCCCTGCATAGCTAGCTGCCCCTGTATAGCTAGTATAGTTGTCCCTGTATAGCTAGTTGCCCCTGTATAGCTAGTATGGTTGTCCCTGTAAAGCTAGTTGCCCCTGTATAGCTAGTATAGTTGTCCTTGTATAGCTAGTTGCCCCTGTATAGTTAGTATAGTTGTCCCTGTATAGCTAGTTGCCACTGTATAGCTAGTATAGTTGTCGCCGGGTAGCCCACTCCCCCCGCGGCCGCCTCACCTGTTACCTTATGAGCTGGCGGCCGCTTCCTCTCTCAGATTCCCCCAGCGGCTCTCCTCTTTGCAGCATCTTCTATTTACAGCAGCGTGTCCCACGGCTGCTGTAAGGAGGGAAGGAAGCAGGACAGCGGCTTCCTGTAGCGGCGATCGCCATTACCATGGGAACCGCTGTCTCACTTCCTTCCCTCCTTACAGCAGCCGTGGGACGCGCTGATGTAAATAGAAGATGCTGCAAAGAGGAGAGCCGCTGGGGGAATCTGAGAGAGGAAGCGGCCGCCAGCTCATAAGGTCAACAGGAGCGGCGGCCACGGGTAGGGGGGGGGGGGGGGTGTATTGGTTGGGAGTGGGGCGAGAGGCCAGACCCACCGCGGCCCAGCTGGAAACTGCCCACGGACCAGCAGTGGGCCGCGGCCCGGTGGTTGGGGATCCCTGCAGTGTAAACACTTGCATTTACTTGCATTTTTATAACAAAAGCAGGATCAGTAATACAAATGAATTCCATTATTGACTAGTACCTAATTAAGTTATATTAAATTATATTAAGCACATTTAAGCACAAAAATCAAGACACGAGTCATTTTAGTATTTCATGTTATTAAACATAATCTTTTCTCTTCAGTAAGCAGTTAGTTGGGCATGTCTTAAAGGGCACTCAAATAGCACTTCTTTTCCCCAAGCATGAAACTGTACTTTTTTTGTGCTATGTATAATATGTACACAACAGTGTAGTAAATGTTCCAGAAGGTCATTTTCCCTGCATATGTAATAGGCTGCATACATCATACTGTAAACTGGATTCCACAAACAATAAAACAAGCAAACAATAAACCAGAATCTCAAAGTATTTGGTTAAAGTTACTATTTTTAAAGGGCATTTCCCTTTTTAAGACCTTTTATACTACAAGAAGCAGATGTGTTTGAATAAATGTGTTATGTTTTACCTTCAAGTTTCATTTCAAATTGCTACGTTCTTGTTTACAAGAGCATCTATAATACATAAATGTGTGTGCATTTTGGGTAAAAAAAACAATCCTGTAGTGTTTGCAAAACTTGAACATGACATGAATGGAATTCAATGGAATCTGGTGTGAAGTGCAGTGGCTAGAGTAAGCAACAAGTTGAGTTGACCCCCCCCCCCCCCACACACACACACACACACACACACACTTTTACGATACTAATAGGAAAGGTGTTCCCCACACAAGTGCTTGGGCTCATTGCCCATTCCAAGCCCTACCCACTTAGCCTCCAGCCACCATTAATGACAATTGCTTGAACGAGGAGGAGGAGCTATGCCCCTGCTCATTTATTGGCCAGGTAGGTTGCTTAATGTTTTAAACATCGTGTGACCAACAGAAATCAAACAGCAACCTGCAGGAAAAAGCAGACTATCATGGGATATTGTGAATATAGTGTTCTTATCAAAATATACATTCCACCACTTTATAAACATGTTTGGGTAAACTAATATCTGGAGTACATGTCTCTCAGAGAAAGATCCCAGTAAGTCTGGGATATATGTCTCTCAGAGGAAAAATCCCCATAAGTCTGGGATATATGTCTCTTAGAGAAAGATCCCCGTAAGTCTGGGATATGCAGTACGTCTCTCAGAGAAAGATCCCTGTACGTCTGGGATATATGTCTCTCAGAGAAAGATTCCCGTAAGTCTGGGATATACAGTGCGTATCTCAGAGAAAGATCCCTGTATGTCTGGGATATATGTCTCTCAGAGAAAGATCCCCGTAAGTCTGGGATATATGTCTCTCAGAGAAAGATTCCCGTAAGTCTGGGATATATGTCTCTCAGAGAAAGATTCCCGTAAGTCTGGGATATATGTCTCTCAGAGATAGATCCCTGTACGTCTGGGATATATGCCTCTCAGACAAAGATCCCTGTGCGTCTGGGATATACAGTACGTCTCTCAGAGAAAGATCCCTGTATGTCTGGGATATCTGTCTCTCAGAGAAAGATCCCCGTAAGTCTGGGATATATGTCTCTCAGAGAAAGATCCCTGTACGTCTGGGATATATGTCTCTCAGAGAAAGATCCCTGTACGTCTGGGATATATGTCTCTCAGAGAAAGATCCCCTTAAGTCTGGGATATCTGTCTCTCAGAGAAAGATCCCCGTAAGTCTGGGATATATGTCTCTCAGAGAAAAATCCCTGTACGTCTGGGATATATGTCTCTCAGAGAAAGATCCCTGTATGTCTGGGATATCTGTCTCTCAGAGAAAGATCCCCATAAGTCTGGGATATATGTCTCTCAGAGAAAGATCCCCGTAAGTCTGGGATATATGTCTCTCAGAGAAAGATTCCCGTAAGTCTGGGATATATGTCTCTCAGAGAAAGATCCCTGTACGTCTGGGATATATGCCTCTCAGAGAAAGATCCCCGTAAGTCTGGGATATATGTCTCTCAGAGAAAGATCCCTGTATGTCTGGGATATATGTCTCTCAGAGAAAGATCCCCATAAGTGTGGGATATACAGTATGTCTCTCAGAGAAAGATCCCTGTATGTCTGGGATATCTGTCTCTCAGAGAAAGATCCCTATATGTCTGGGATATATGTCTCTCAGAGAAAGATCCCCGTAAGTCTGGGATATATGTCTCTCAGAGAAAGATCCCCGTAAGTCTGGGATATACAGTATGTCTCTCAGAGAAAGATCCCTATATGTCTGGGATATATGTCCCTCAGAGAAAGATCCCTGTAATCACTTTGCAAGTATATTCACCTATCACAACCATTACAAGGCATGGTCCACACTGGCAGCAATACATCAACAGAAACTTGAACTAGACTGGTAGGTGAGGCAACAGATCAGCTGAAACAAGGTTAAAATATGTAGTTAGTAAAAGACATGATATGAAAGATATGGGTCAGCAGAGATGTGGTTAAAACTAACTAGGTAAGCAATAAAAGCCTGAAAAAGTGGTGACAAGGCCAAGACTGACAGGGGCCTAGTATAAGTAGAAATATGGTCAGGTCTAGTGGGGCTAGCAGCAGTAAATCAGAAGAGGGGGACAAGTGATCTGAACACCTGAATCAGGAAGCACATCAGGTTGTGAGGAATAAGGTAATTGTAAGTGTGGCACCAAAGAAACTCCTATCCCAGATGATGTCAGGACAGGCATTTCCTTAAATGCAGCCAAAGATACTACCTATTCATCTACATGCTCTGCATAAATTGTGCATGTGTGCAATCCTGCACTGTGCTGTGGGGACACTTAAAGTATTGTAAATGAAAAAAAATCCATAAAAAACAAGAACATATTTAAGATAATATTTTTTGCCCATACATTGTTAACATTATTATAATTATTATTTAGTATTTATAGAGTGCCGACATTGTCTGCAGTGCTGCACAGAGCACTGTATATTTTCTTGTGACTTAACTGTCCCTCAGAGGGGCACACAATCTAATCCCTATCATAGTCATGTATTTATTGTAGTCTAGGGACAATTTAGGAGGAAGCAAACTAACTTCTCTGTATGTTTTTGGGATGTGGGAGGAAACCAGAGTACCCGAAGGAACCCCATGCAGACACAGGGAGAACATACAAACTTTGTGCAGATACTGACCTGGCTGGGATTCGAACCGGGAACACAGCACTGCAAGGCAAGAGTGCTAACCACTATGCCACCGTGCTGCTCCCACAAGCATCCTTTAGACATGAAACAAATGTAATGACGGCCCGTCTTGTGCCTTGGCGCCCCACCCCCAATCAGCCGCACTTGTGTCAGGTTTTGATACCGTGCCTGCACTGAGTGCGAGCATACTACTGTACATTTGCTGCACCAATAAACCACTGCACCTGGACAGTGCCCGGCTCTACTTGTGTTTAAGCATCCATGTTCCTGACCTCTACCCGTCAGGTGAGCACATTCAGCTAAGAACAGCTACGGTGGCAGCGGTGAGCGATTTACCTACACATTGTGTTCCTCTGTAGAGTGCCACGGACCTTTTGTTGCTGCATTATTTATACAACACAAGCGGCTTTACAATACAATATTCTAAAATACTCTTTGCTGTTAAACTTACAAAAAAAGGCTGAATCTTCCAGTACAAAAATAAGATTATATAATATAATAGAAGAAAGAAAAATGTTTCCATATTCCAAATAAAGGAAAACCTTGAGTAGAGAAAAAAGCTTTATCTTTTTTTGGAAACACAATCCTCTGTAATCTAAGAGAGCGACTAGCAATATTTCCAGCTAGATTGCTATTTATGTACTGGCACAAAGCAGCCGGACAGAACTTCAATCACATCTTATAGTCTGTACTTTAACCATAGACAGGTTAACAATTCAGCTTAACACTAAAACAAAATGTATAAGCAGTGTAAAAATATGTAGTTTAGACCATAGATAAAAAAGATGGAGCTGTAAGACAATGCAGCAGGCCATCTATGCTTGCTCCAAAGTTTCTATATTCTAGTCAGGGCCGGTTCTCTCATGAAGCAGCATGATTCACATGCTTCAGGGTGGCACCAATTACGGGAGGGGGGGGGGGGGGAGGCAAGCCAGAAAGTGTACTGTGTAGAGATGGTTGGAGCCGCCGTCTGTCACTGCCCGCAGGAGGAGAGTGAAGTCATGCTGTGTGAGTGTGAGTCTGTGAGGAGGGGAGACCCAGGAGGCAAAGGAGCAGCGTCTGGCACTTGTGACTGACCCGCATACACAGCAGAAAGGAGGAGTGGCACTGCAATGGCGTAGGGATCGCCGGGGCCCATAGCCAAGGGGATCCATTGTCTGCCTTTTTTTGTGTCTTGTTTTATTACTTTTCCCTCCCTCAGGAAAAGATTAATACAGACCTGTGCAGAAAGGCAGGCAGGTGAAAAGGGACTATATTTTCACCTGACACCCCACTGCGCCTTGATACTTCTCTGTTCATGTCGAAACAATTCGTTTTTAGGTCGGGCTGGGAACAGGATGCAGAAATGAGCTGGTGCAGATAAAGGAGCACTCTAGCTGTGACACGTGGTAGGCTGAGCTTTTTGGCAGCAGCTACAGCGGCAGCAGGTCCACTCGGGTAGTCCACCACACTTCAACAAGGCTCTCTTTCACATTTCTCTTCCAGCTGTCCATGTTTTACCTCCTACTCTGTAACACCACGTTTTGCTGACTTGTACTGACCCGCTGCTCATACTCTATACTTCTATACATCATTGCTTAGCACTTGCCCTTTTCCTATCAGCATATATTGCTCCTTATTAATTGACACTGTTTGCATTATTGTTTGTTTACATGGATTCATTTCGCCTATGCACTTTCATCTCTGCCTCATTGCTCTGCACTTGCACTTTGCCAATGGTTATTTCTCCCTAGGATATTTATGGCGTTGTATTATCAATTGTATTGATCTATTTTACATATGCACTTTAAAGTAAAATATTTTGAACAGCAGGTTGAACACCTCCACCATATATTTTTAGTATTTTAGACCCCTACCTCCTTTTTTTCATATTGCATTCATCACCCTTGCAATGACGTATAATTTTTGAAATCACCTTACAACATTGGTGTGGTTTGCATATTTGCAAAACATTTTTGCATGTTTCTATTTTTTTTTCTCCCACAGCATCCCCCCTTATACGTAAGTTTACCCCAGTTATCAATCCATTGTATGCAGCACAGAGCACAAATAGTATACCTTTTTTGCCTCACTTGTTATTTTACATGTATTGCCAGCCTGCTATATAAATGTATGAATTGACCACATTTCCCTGTGTGTTCATTCCTTTTTTGTTTATATGACAAGTGTTCGTTAATAAAGGATTGTCAATATGCTTACATAGGTGCCGGCATTGCTTTTGATATATTTTGAATACTGGTCAGTCGTGGGGTAATTGTTGCATTTTCCATGTGGGGTTATCGTTGCATTTTTCATGAAATCTAATTTTTGCATTTTCGATGTGGGGTAATTGTTGCATTTTCCCTGTGGGGCAATTGTTGCATTTTTCCATGTGGGGCAATTGTTGCATTTTCCATGTCGGGTAACTGTTGCATTTTCCTTGTGGGGTAACTGTTGCGTTTTCCTTGTGGGGTAACTGTCACACTTTTCCATGTGGGGTAATTGTTGCATTTCACTTTTGGGGTGATTTCCATAATTCATGGGTGGGGGTGATTGCCGAAATTAGTGTGTGGGGTTATAGCCGCATTTCATTTGTCGGGTGACTGACGCATTTTTTTGTGTGGGCTAATTTCAGAATTGAAGTTTTTGCTCAAGCTTATGGGAGAGCATGGTTTCAGGAAGGCAGGGAGGTCCTCACAATGTATGCTTCAAGCAGCAAAAAGTCTAGAACCTACCCTGGCTATAGTCAAATGTTCTGAATGCAGATGCTACTATTTACTGTCTAACTGGCCAGATTTGTGCTTTTCAATAGGAACTTTAGGGAAAAAGGGGGAAAAATACATCGATACATTCCAAAGTGAAAAGTAAAAAAATAGAAGAGAGATCATGAAATGATTGATATTCTCAATGTAATTTGTTTATATTGTTTGATCCACAATCAGCCTGCACATAATCATCTTTACTACTGTCAGACCTGAAAAAACAGACCTGACAGCACAAATTGCCATTATCTATGACAATATCCCCAACAATTTGATAGGCTAAAGGGTTGGGTTTTTTTTAAATAAATATACATATGCACAGAGGGAAATACTGTCACTTGGCAGTTGGAAACAGCTGTTATTTCCCACAATGCAACATGGCTCAAAGACAGGAAACTGTCAGGACCTAGGTCCTAACATCACACTGTGGGAGTGATTTCACAATTTCAGCCATACAGACCCCCGTGATGATCTATTAGCGGAAATGTACAGATTTCTCATAGGAAAATAGGTATCAGCTACTGATGGAGATGAAGTTCAATCGTTGGTTACAGTTCCTCTTTTAAGATTCAGTTTAGGATACAGGATTGGAGACTGAAAAATATATGTACTGAAAGTTTGTTAACTATGTGAGGTCCCAAAGCAGTTAAATCGTTGGACAAAACTATTTTAGTTCAAAAGTCCAGACAGGACATACCTTGTACAATGTCCTCAGCCTGTACTTCATTTGTACAATGTCCCCAGCCTGTACTTCATTTGTACAATGTCACCAGCCTGTACTGGATTTGTACAATGTCACCAGCTTGTACTGCATCTGTACATTATCCCCCGCCTGTACTGCATTTGTTAAAGTGAACCTATCTTCAGAACATGTTCTCCTAACTTTTTACCATATTTGCAGTGGCATGAAAAAATATTTTCTCCTTCCTTATTTTTGCTTATTCAAAACCATCAATGCCCCAATACAAAAAAATCACATAGGTGATTAATTAGTTAGATTTTTCAAAAGTAATAATCAGTCAGAGAAATTGATGGTATTTGTCAAATCAAAAAAATATAAAAAAATGGTATTGTCTGTGGCCACCTTAAAGGACAACTATCAAATTCATCAATTCTAAATGCCACATATATTTCCAGTAGTTACTAGCAAATAGCAATACAAAAGTTTTTTTTTTCATCTTTTCAGTGAAGAAAATATGACATTTACACAGAACAGTTTTCACTGTGGGCATTACTATGGAGGATGGTGTCCAGAACATCCAGCATACAGAAACAATCTTCACTGGCTGTAATACGATGACTGGAATCTCTTAAGAATGATAGAAAGCAGAAATATAGCTTTAAATATGTGTAAATAATATCAGCTGCAGCTCTGTGTTTTCCTGTGTGTGTGTCTCTCTCTAATTCTGCCTCATGCAGTGTATACAGAGTTTACAGCTCATTCTGAATGGGGTGGGAAAGCATCCAAGTAAGGAAAAAGTACAGGTCCTTCTCTTCAGATCCTTCTCTCTATCTAAAAAATCCCTCAGCTGTTCTCATATGATTTGTGAAAAATCAGTGTGTGTGTAAGTGGGGCCGAAACAAACATTAAATCATTCCTCTGTGAATAGTGACAGTGCTCTAGTCCTGATACCCACACAAACTGTTCCAAAGCTTATAAGCACAGCATTTCTTTCACACAGGCTGTCATCAGAGACCTCTAAAAAGTTTTCTATAGTTGCTGGCTAAAAGCTCTATAGGTATGTGGAGTTTACAAAAGGACAGTTTCTTTGATAGTTCCTCTTTAAAGAGGAACGTTACCAAAACATAGCGGTAGGGAAAAATGATTGATATTCACTATGTAAATTGTTAATATTGTTTTATCCACCAAACTGTGCCTGTGGATCATAATCTTTACTACTTGCAGACATGAAAAATAAGCAACCAGTATATACCATGTGTGTGTATGTATATATATATATATATATATATATATATATATATACACATGGGGATACTGCTTGCTTGGCAGTTGGATACAGCAGTTACTTCCCACAATTCAGCTAGGCTTACAGACAGGAAACTGTCAGGACCCTGGCACTGTGGAAAGGGATTCACCACAATATCAGCCACACAGACCCCCCAATGATCTGTTTGAGAAAAGGTAAACATTTCACGTGGGAAAGGGAGTATCAGCTACTGATTGGGACTAAGTTCAATCCTTGGTTACAGTTCCTCTTTAAGATGCAGTGGCAGGGTCTTAAAGAGACTCCGTAACAAAAATTGCATCCTGTTTTTTATCATCCTACAAGTTCCAAAAGCTATTCTAATGTGTTCTGGCTTACTGCAGCACTTTCTGCTATCACAGTCTCTGTAATAAATCAATGTATCTTTCCCTTGTCAGACTTGTCAGCCTGTGTCTGGAAGGCTGCCAAGTTCTTCAGTGTTGTGGTTCTGCTATGAATTCCCCATTCCAGGCCCATCTATGCACACTGCCTGTGTATTATTTAGATTAGAGCAGCTTCTCTCTTCTCTCTTATCCTTTACAAGCTGGATAAATCGTCCTCTGAGCTGGCTGGGCTTTCACATACTGAAGAATTACAGACAAGGGAAAAGCTGTTTGCAGGAGAAAAAAGAGCAGCCTGAAACTTCAGTGCATGAGAACTGCAGGGAGAAAGAAACATACAAATGATCTCTTGAGATTCAAAAGGAAGGCTGTATACAGCCTGCTTGTGTATGGTTGTATTTTCTATGTGTGGACATACAGTACATCAACCTACTTCCTGTTTTGGTGGCCATTTTGTTTGTTTATAAACAAACTTTTTAAAACTGTTTTTAACCACTTTTAATGCGGCGAGGAGCGGCGAAATTGTGACAGAGGGTAATAGGAGATGTCCCCTAACGCACTGGTATGTTTACTTTTGTGCGATTTTAACAATACAGATTCTCTTTAAGATAAAAATTCTCCAATGTGGCTGAGTTAAAACAATTTTATAGAGAGAAAACAGTATAAAATTTCTCCTCACCAATGCCAAAAACTGATCCCAGGTAACCAGAAGTGCATTTGTGGAGCACACTAAAGTATTCCACTTGGACAAATTCACATAGGTGATATATTGATTTTAAATTCTTTTTGCTTCACTACTTAAAATGAGCATTCAAAGATTCAGAATTGTGTTTACTTAGGTTCTGTTTTGTATTATATTGAATTTGTGTAGCGATCAGTGTAAATTTTACATAGTAGTACTTTTTCAGTGAAATCTGCAGTTAGGAAGTGACTCATATTTTTATGAATTATTCAACTAAGTGAAAATACCCATCGACTTTAAAGTATTTGGTGCAAATGCACCATCAACCAGCAAAAATACATTCTAATCTTGATTCGGATTCCTGCGGACTACAGAAAAGTATATCATATTGGCTATTAGTACATGACCACTAGGCTCTTCCCACTGCTGGTACTGGAAAATAGTGCTTTGCCCCAAATTAACAAATAACCCTATAAAATATACCAAGTGACCTAAAGAGAACCCGAGGTGGGCAGATGGGACACAGAGGCATGTTCTCTGCCTCCTGACAAGCCTTTCTGACACCGCTCTCTGCCCCCTCCCACTGCCGCGGGTATAGCCCCCTGAGATAAGTGACAATATTTGTCGCTATCTCTGAGGTAAACAGAGGGAGAAGAATTTCCCTGCTCAAAACGCCTGCCAGGGGCATTCCTACAGGGTTTCCAAGCTGCCGTTAGGCAGCTCTCTCTCCCTGGCCATGCCCCCTGCCGCTCCCTGCCTCCCTGCAGGCTATGAGCGACACACTGTCTCTCATTGCAGCGTCATGGCCTACAGTGGTGTGAAAAACTATTTGCCCCCTTCCTGATTTCTTATTCTTTTGCATGTTTGTCACACTTAAATGTTTCTGCTCATCAAAAACTGTTAACTATTAGTCAAAGATAACATAATTGAACACAAAATGCAGTTTTCAATGATGGTTTTTATTATTTAGTGAGAAAAAAAACTCAAAACCTACATGGCCCTGTGTGAAAAAGAAATTGCCCCCTGAACCTAATAACTGGTTGGGCCACCCTTAGCAGCAATAACTGCAATCAAGCGTTTGCGATCAGTGATGCTCGGATACCCCTTTTTATTATTCGAGTTTGGTCGAATTCGAATAGTAAATTATTCGAATTCGGTCGAATATTCGAGTCGAATATTTTTTACTATTCGATTCGACCTCGAACTCACTATTCGAGTCGGTATTCGAGCTCATTATTCGAGCTGACTATTCGAATTGGCCTTAAATAGCTTCCAACACTTCTTTTGGGGGTGAATGATGCAAGAAACATCTTTTTTTCCAAGTAACAACAGCAAGTGATTATGTGGGGATGTTCCTTTAAAAAAAAAAGGTGGAAAGAGAAGTTGTGTCCAAAATTCTGTTCAGTAGTGTATCTTCTTCCTCCTCCTCCTCCTCCTCCTCCTCCTCCTTCTAAGAAATGCAGCTATTTTTGAGCGTAATAAATAGCTGGTGGCGCACGCATGGTGGAAGCGCCATTGTATGTGCTCCCTGGCAGTGGAAACACACAGACAGCAGGAGGTAAATTCAGCAGCAGCAGCAGCAGGAGGAGGAGGATGATTGTGTGGCAGCAGGCAGTCAATGAGGCAGGCAGCGAGACATAATAGGCTGTGTGGTACCTAGCGGTGGTACCACGCCGTAAATACACAGCATGAGGTCCCAGACAGCGGTCGTGCAGCCCACATCGTGTCCAATACACAACTGGGACAACACAGTTTTCAACCCGGGCACCTCAGAAAAATTAAACCTTTTTTTTTTTTTTTTAATGGTTTACTTTTTTTTTTTTTACAGCAAATTACACAGATATAGCTATTGTTTGACGAAATAGCTGGTGGCAGAGTGGCAGCAGAAGGTAAAATCTGTGTACCCTTGGCAGTGGGAAACACAGACAGACAGCAGCAGCAGGAGGAGGAATGGAGGAGTAGTGTGAGTGTGGCAGCAGGTAGGTAGGCAGCGTGACATAATAGCCCTGGTACCTAGCGTTGATACCAGGGCTGTAAAAAAACATAACAGGAGGTCCCAGACAGCGGTCGTGCAGCCCACATCGTGTCCAATACACAACTGGGACAACACAGTTTTCAACCCGGGCACCTCAGAAAAATTAAACCTTTTTTTTTTTTTTTTTAAAGGTAAATACAGGCAGCAGGGGCAGCTATTGTTTGACGTAATAGCTGGTGGCAGACTGGCAGCAGAAAGTAAATCTGTGTACCCTGGCAGTGGGAAACACAGACAGACAGACAGCAGAAGGGCAGTACACAGCAGCCCACTGTAGATGTAAAATGTGTGGCTGCAGGCGACGTAATAGTCAAAGTGAACCAGGCTGGCTTAGTGAGCAGGAGCCAGGAGGTGGTAAAGGGTGGTAAGGCACATTAACGATGGTTCCTCCGGCAGCCTGTTCATGTCCCCCTCTCGCCGACAACAGGGGCCAGGAACTCGCCTTCCACCCACGCCTGGTTCATCTTGAGAAACGTCAGTCTGTCCACAGACTTGTGAGACAGACGTGAGCGTTTCTCGGTGACCTCGCCACCAGCTGCACTGAAGCAGCGCTCGGACAGCACGCTGGAAGGGGGGCAGGACAGCACTTCCAGGGCGTACTGCGCCAGCTCGCTCCAGATCTCCAGGCGCTTGACCCAATACTCCATGGGATCAACAGGGGCATCGCTGTCAAGCCCGCTGTAGGACCCCATGTAGTCAGCCACCATTCAGGTCAGGCGCTGGCTGTGACCGGAGGAGGATGCTGCTGCATGCACCTCCTCTCTAGTCACTGCTGCCGGAGCCTCTACAGTCCTGTAGAGCTCGTTGCTGAGAGACAGCAGGTCTGTGGGGCGCTTGCTGCTGGATGCAGGCACCTGCTGCTACCTCTGTGCTGGACAGTGGGGGTGGAAGGCTGGGGGAAGGCTTCCTCCAAGCGCTCAACAAGGGCCTGCTGCAAGCTCCTTATTTGTTGCGCTGGCTCTCCTCCTGCAGGCGGCAGGAACTGGCTCAACTTCCCTTTGAGGCGTGGGTCCAACATCATGCTGATCCAGATGTCCTCCCTCTGCTTCATCTGGATCACCCTGGGGTCCTTGCGCAGGCACGTCAGCATGTGCGCTGCCATTGGGAAGAGGCGGGCCACGTGTGCTGGCACATCGACGACAGTGCTGTCCTCATCCTCCTCCTCTGCCGCCTCATCCTCTCTCCACCTCCGCACCAACTCAGCTGCACTGTGCTGATCCCCCTCATCAGCAAGGTCAGGGACCTCCACCAAGTCCTCCTCCTCCTCCCCCTCAGAGGTGGACTGTGCAGCTGCTTGCCGCTCCTGCTGGTCCAAGGCTGCCGCTCCCTGTTCCAGCAAAGCATCGAGGGCCCTGTTCAGCAGACAAACCATGGGCACCCACTCGCAGACCATAGCATGGTCCCTGCTCACCATGTTGGTGGCCTGCAGAAAGGGAGCCAGAACTAAGCACACCTGCTGCATGTGCCTCCAGTCGTCATCGGGGACGATGGACGGGATGTTGCTGGTCTTGTCCCTTTTCTGAGTGACGGAAACAGTGGCCAGGGCAAGGTACTGGTTGACAGCGTGCTTCTGTTTAACCAGACGCTCCAACATCGCCAGGGTGGAGTTCCAGCGAGTTGGAACGTCAAGGATCAGCCGATGGCGTGGCAGCTCCAGCTCCTTTTGCACGTCTTCCAGGCTCGCACAGGCTGCAGCCGAGCGCCGGAAGTGACGCACAACGTTCCTTGCCGTTTCCAGCAGTTCGCCCATCCCCTGGTAGGTGCGCAAGAACTTCTGCACCACCAGGTTCAGCACTTGGGCAAGACAGGGGATGTGGGTCAGGTTTCCCCTGTCAATTGCAGCAACCAGATTGGCCCCATTGTCGGCCACCACCTCTCCGACTCTGAGGCCTCTGGGGGTCAGCCAAATCCTCTCCTGCTCCTGGAGTTTGGCCAACACATGGGTTGCCGTCAGTTTGGTCTTCCCAAGGCTGACCAACTGCAGCAGCGCTTGGCAGTGGCGTGGCTTCACGCTGCTGCTGAGGCGGGGGGTTTGGCCAGGTGTGCCAGAGGATGGCAGAGGATCGGAGGAACCTGCTCCAGTTCCCCTGACCCTGCGGGGTGGCACCACCCACTGTGTTGCTGCTGCTGCTGTGCCCGCTGCTGCTCACCCATCCTCACCCCCTTCCACCAAGCTGACCCAGTGGACAGTGAAGGACAGGTAGCGGCCTGTCCCGAAGCGGCTGCTCCAGGAGTCCATAGTGACGTGGACCCTTTCACCAACCGTGTGCTCCAGCCCTCGCTCCACATTGGCCATCACAAAGCGGTGCAGTGCAGGAATGGCCTTGCGGGCGAAGAAGTGTCTGCTGGGGAGCTGCCAGTCTGGGGCTGCACAAGCAAGCAGCGCACGCATGTCGCTCCCCTCCTGCACGAGCGTGTACGGCAGGAGTTGTGAGCACATGGCCCGTGCCAGCAAGCCATTCAGCTGCCGCACGCGACGGCTGCTGGGAGGCAGAGCCCTAACCACCCCCTGGAAGGACTCGCTCAAAAGGCTCTGGCGTGGCCTTTTGCTAGCACGGGAATCAGCGGACACAGCAGAGGAGGCCACTGAGGACTGGCTGCCAGAACAGGCCTCAGTGTCGGCGGCAGGAGTTGCAGAGGGGGGAGGAGCAGTGCGTTTCCGCACTCCTGCTGGTGCTGCTGGAGGAGCAGGAGGGCGGGTGGCTGCTGTTGCTGCTGCTGAAGGCTGTGCAGTAATGGGTGTGGTGCCACTGCCAGCACCAGATGCCTTCAGCCTCTGGAACTCCTCATGCTGGTGGAAATGTTTTGCAGCAAGGTGGTTGATGAGCGAGCTGGTGCTGAACTTTAAGGGGTCTGCACCTCTGCTCAACTTCCGCTGACAGTGGTTGCAAGTGGCGTACTTGCTGTACACTGTGGGCATTGTGAAAAATCGCCAGATTGGTGACAAGAACAACCCCCTACGGCCTGGAGCTGCTGCTGCCTGTCTCTCTGTGGTGGTTGGGGGGGGGGGGGGTTGGGTGCGGCTGGTGGTGGTACTGGTGGCAGATGCTGCTGTTGCTGCTTATACTGAGACACCAGCAGGCTGTGGGACCTGCCTACTGCTGCCAATGCTTGCAATGATGCGCCTCCTTACAAGGCCCACAAGCGCATCCTCCTCCTCCTCCTCAGAGCTGCTGATCATGACATCCCCAGGTGCTGGTGGTGGCGGCACCCAGTCTTTGTCTGTCACCACGTCATCATCATCATCCTCCCCCTCCTGAAACATGTCCTGCTGGGATGATGACCCCCCAAACTCCTCTCCTGATGCATGGATGGGCTGCTTGACTGTCGCCACAGTCTTGCTGTCCAATCCCTCATCCCCCAAAGTGCCCATCAGCATCTCCTCCTCCAAATCGCCAACAACAGCAGACAATTGACTCATCATGCCTGGGGTCAAAAGACTGCTGAATGACAGGTCGGCGACTGACGGTGAACTGACCTCCTCCCCAGGCCCTGCTGGGCAGCTGCTGCGAACAGGGGTGGTGGTGGTGGTGAGGGTGGAGGCCTCGGATGCAGAGCTGATGGCGGGCTGCTCATCCTCCGTCATCAGTTGCACCACAGTGACTGCATCCTTTTCCTCAATGGGACATTTCCGACCCGGCTGGAGGAAAATAGGAGCAGGTACTACACGCTGCTGCTGCTGCTGTGTCTCTGCAGTGTGAGTTGCAGATGCTCCTGCTGGGCGGCGCCCAAGGCGTCCACGGCCAGTGGCTAGAGGCGGAATGTTAGCCACTGACGCAGCTGCTGCTGCTGCGGAACTGTGCATGGTGGCGCGGCCGCGGCTTGCCACAATGCTGCTCCCTCTACTCCTGATTCCCTTGCTGCCCTTCCCCTTGCCCAAACCGCGCTGGCTGCCACTTCCAGACATCTTTGATGTTTTGGGCGTAAACAAAAAAGTTTTTTAAAAGGGCGGGTGAAAAAGTGGGGTACTTTAATGGAGTGGGTTGGTGGGTGAGGTGACACTAATCACTAAGTGATTAGATCGCTAAGTGATTACTAGTACAGTACTAATACAAAATACAATAATTCAGTAATCAGTAAGTGTGAACAGTGAACAGTGAGTGTGTCCCCTAGTACACTAACTAGAAAATACAATAATCAGTAGTAATCAGATTCAGTAGAAGGAAATAGAGTGTGTGTAGTACACTACAGACAGTGCACGCGCACACACACGCAGGAGCTAGCCTATGAACAGTGACTGATTGTCCCTCCCTAGTACAGTAAGTAGTAACAGTAAGTACAACTAGAAATTACAATAATCAGTAGTAATCAGAAGGAAATAGAGTGTGTGTACTGTACAGACAGTGCATGCACACACACACGCAGGAGCTAGCCTATGAACAGTGAATAAGTGTCCCTAGTACAGTAAGTAGTAACAGTAAGTACAACTAGAAATTACAATAATCAGTAGTAATCAGAAGGAAATAGAGTGTGTGTACTGTACAGACAGTGCACGCACACACACACACGCAGGAGCTAGCCTATGAACAGTGACTGAGTGTCCCTAGTACAGTAAGTAGTAACAGTAAGTACAACTAGAAATTACAATAATCAGTAGTAATCAGAAGGAAATAAAGTGTGTGTACTGTGTACAGACAGTGCACGCAGGCACACACGCAGGAGCTATGAACGAACAAACAGTGACAGTGAGTGTCCTACTACAGTTACAGTGAGTATACTACAAAACACAATCACTCAGTAGTAAAGGACAGCAGAAACACTGGTATAGATAAGATGAGAAATAAACTAACAGAGGACAGGAGGACAGCTGCCCACACAGGCAAGGCCCTGAGGCCTAAAGCTGTGTAAGCTTGCCTGCAGCAGCTGTCTGTCTCTAGTATGTAACACACAAGCTACTAACTAAAATACAATCTCTATCTAACTAACAACAATATAGGTGTATATAGGAGGTGTATGTGAGCAAAAACGCTAGGTGATTGACCACAATAAAGCTCTTGCTAAGCCAAAGCACAAAGGAGCAGATCTCTCTCTGTACTAAGTCAGGCAAGGACGGAAAAACGGAACATGGCGGCCGCTATTTATAGGGTAGGGGCTGGCCAGGGTCCCCCTCTGTGATTGGCTGCCGTCAGAGGGCCTGGGAGCCCTCTGATTGGCTCTAAGGACATCAATCTGGGCTATGACGCTATTCGAGCTCGGTATTCGAGCTCGAATAGCTGAAAAAGAGCTCGAATATTCGAGCTACTCGAATATTCGAGCTCTGCTGAGCACCACTGTTTGCGATAACTTGCAACGAGTCTTTTACAGCGCTCTGGAGGAATTTTGGCCCACTCATCTTTGCAGAATTATTGTAATTCAGCTTTATTTGAGGGTTTTCTAGCATGAACCGCCTTTTTAAGGTCATGCCACAACATCTCAATAGGATTCAGGTCAGGACTTTGACTAGGCCACTCCAAAGTCTTCATTTTGTTTTTCTTCAGCCATTCAGAGGTGGATTTGCTGGTGTGTTTTGGGTCATTGTCCTGCTGCAGCACCCAAGATCGCTTCAGCTTGAGTTGACAATCAGATGGCCGGACATTCTCCTTCAGGATTTTTTGGTAGACAGTAGAATTCATGGTTCCATCTATCACAGCAAGCCTTCCAGGTCCTGAAGCAGCAAAACAACCCCAGACCATCACACTACCACCACCATATTTTACTGTTGGTATGATGTTCTTTTGCTGAAATGCTGTGTTACTTCTACGCCAGATGTAACGGGACACGCACCTTCCAAAAAGTTCAACTTTTGTCTCGTCGGTCCACAAGGTATTTTCCCAAAAGTCTTGCCAATCATTGAGATGTTTTTTTTAGCAAAACTGAGATGAGCCTTAAAGAGAATCTGTACTCTAATATTCTTACACTAAAAAGCATACCATTCTATTCCTTATTTTCTCCTGTGCCCCTCTGTGCTGTTTCTGCCACTCTCTGCTGCAATCCTGGCTTGTAATTAACAGTTTTAGGCAATGTTTACAAACAAACTAACCAGCTTCTAATAGGCTCAGCTAAGCATAGTGTGTGAGTATGCAGGGGGCCTGCAGAGGGTGTGTATCGCTTCTACCAATCACAAGCAGCCCTGCACATTCCACACAAACAAAGCCTTAGCCCGACAAACAGGACAGAGGAAAGATACATTGATTTATTACAGAGACAGTGTAATTAGGAAGAGCTGCAGTAAGCCCCAGCACATTAGAACAGGCATAGGAACTCATAGGATAGAAGAACTAAGGCTGAAAAAATTGTTACAGAGTCTCTTTAATGTTCTTTTTGCTTAAAAGTAGTTTGCGCCTTGGATATCTGCCATGCAGACCGTTTTTGCCCAGTCTCTTTCTTATGGTGGAGTCATGAACAATGACTTTAATTGAGGCAATTCTTTAGATGTTGTCCTGGGGTCTTTTGTGGCCTCTCGGATGAGTTTTCTCTGCGCTCTTGGGGTAATTTTGGTCAGCCAGCCACTCCTGGGAAGGTTCATCACTGTTCCATGTTTTTGCCATTTGTGGATAATGGCTCTCACTGTGCTTCGCTGGAGTCCCAAAGCTTTAGAAATGGCTTTATAACCTTTACCAGACTGATAGATCTCAATTACAGTACTTTGTTCTCATTTGTTCCTGAATTTCTTTGGATCTTGGCATGATGTCTAGCTTTTGAGGTGCTTTTGGTCTACTTCTCTGTGTCAGATAGCTCCTATTTAAGTGATTTCTTGATTGAAACAGGTGTGGCAGTAATCAGGCCTGGGGGTGACTACAGAAATTGAACTCAGGTGTGATAAACCACAGTTAAGTTATTTTTTAACAAGGGGGGGCAATCACTTTTTCACACAGGGCCATGTAGATTTGGAGTTTTTTTTTCTCACTAAATAATAAAAACCATCATTTAAAACTGCATTTTGTGTTCAATTATGTTATCTTTGACTAATAGTTAACGGGTTTTGATGAGCAGAAACATTTAAGTGTGACAAACATGCAAAAGAATAAGAAATCAGGAAGGGGGCAAATAGTTTTTCACACCACTGTATATGAAAGTGGGCCATTACGGCCCACAGGAGCGATGGGGAGCTGCAGTTTTTGCGGCTACCTGATCCGCTCAGCACCGCGGATCAGGTACCAATTTTTTTTTTTTAGCCCACTTCGGGCTCTTTTTAAAGTAGGTAGTACATCTGAGACTGCCACCCCTTCCTTTGCAGTCTGTCAGTAAGAGCAGATGGTGGTACCCAGGAGTCATGTGACTGGCGGGTTTACATTTATATGTTGGTCAATGTTTACTAACTCTCTCGGCCTCAGGGATCAGGCCTCAATATAATTTAACTGGATAATTAGTTGTGTTTTTTTTTTTTTTGCGATATTCTCTTTTCTGCATTATCTTTACTTGTCATAAATAAAGAATCTCAATTAAAAAAAGTATTCAACATTTCACAACATCACTTTTTAGAGACTTAGTAATTGGATGACAAGATGCATGTTTTTGCGGGAAGGGAGGGTTATTTTCCGCAGGCAGAAATCCTGTTACTTTTTATACATTGTCATATCGTAGAGATGTTCCCAATGGAGCACATTCAGATTTGCAGACGAAAGGGTGTGTTCATTTGAAAGGCTGATTGCATCTTATAGCTCATTAACGCTCTGTTTTGTGTTTGTACTTCCAAGGATTTTGCCTGTAACATCTGATCGCTCTGAAACTCTGCAGGCCCATTCACACTGGTTACTCAGACAGGCCTTGCAGAAAGCATCTGACAGCCAGGCAGAGCTGAAGGTCACCAAGAAGCTAATCACCTGTGTCAACATACCCAGTAATGTTACCTTTATTAAATCAATGGGCAAACATATGCACAGTTTTCCTCTAATGCAATAAACATTAACCAGGAAGCTTCAGCTACTCATCTGCTGCTCTGTGCTGTTTTTCTAAGATCATTTTAGAGCTAATATAATTTGTGGAAAGCAGAATTACCCAGATCTGCATCATTATGGGCATATTTCAACAACAGCTAAGCCTGACTATGCCTTAGAAGTGAGTGGTCAGCGTAGTTTATTACAGCAAAATCTGCTTCTCAGCATAACCTCAGTAATCAACATAATAGAAAATCATGAAACCTACCTGGATGGAGGCACTGTGCAGTTACTGAGAATATGGATGTAAAAGTGTGTATGGTCCCGGTAAAGAGCTCCTCATATTCTGCAGCATAACAGAGAAAGAGAGAGAGAGAGAGATTTCACAATGTGATCTCAGCAAGAAAAGTCATGTAGAGAGCATCGCCTGTGCTGCCTTCCATAGACTGCATATTATTCAGCATAGAAACAGCCTGTGAATATTGAACAACTGCCATCAAATCGGGCATTCTGTGCTCTAAATGGCAGATATATCTGCTGGAGCCTTCAGTCAGCACCATGCCCGGTGTATGTGGAAATATGAAACATTCCACTGCAGAGGCTTAATGCAGAAAATGCTCCTAGTCAATGCAGCCACCCTCTCAGTCCGCCCGGAGACAATGAAATGAGAGTAGCATGCATAATTCAATGCACTAAAATCTTCCTGCACTTCCTGCAGCCACCATTACATTTCATAATGGGATATTGATTGCACAAACATTGCACGTTAAGCTTTTTGCTCAGCGCTAATTTAGAGGAAGATATGTTTTTAGGATTCTCTATGTAACAAAATTTGTCTATCGGTAAGCATTACAATGATGATGTTCGCTAGTTTTCCAGCTGTCAACTGAAAATGATGTATATTTTTTGTTTTATTTCCGAGAGTGACAGCTAAAGGGAACCTAAGCTGAAAGAAATAATGTGGCTGCCATCTTTATTTCCAGACAGCTGTTTTTTTTTTTGGGGGGGGGGGGGGGTTGGGGGGGGGGGGCTGCAGTCATGCCTGATCTGAAATTCTGTGACAAGCATGGTGCCTGTTGCATCAGAATGGAATGGAATCTCTTGATCTGCAAACTGGCTCTAGAGTAGTGACAGATGTACAAGAATAGCACAGCATTTAAACAGCCAGGAAAGTAGCACTTTCAAAAGTGAGCTGCCCTGTTTATACGCCTGTCAGATCAGCTGTCCTTTAGGAATGTTAGTGTAGTTTCCCAGTTCTTTTCCCTGTGTGCTGTCAATCCTGCCCCACCAATGTAAAGTAAATAGAGCCTGTCAGAGATAAAACAACAAACCTAAAGGTGTAAACATACGCTATATTAAACTCAGCCGATGTAGTGTACAGATGTCCACAAAGCTCATTTTAAGATCCAGAATGGCAGCTCTATAAATGACAACCTCTGAGCTTACTGTTTTCATCTTTAGACCTCCCACCAGAAGCAGCTTCATTGTGCGCCGTTAACAAACTATGTAGCTCAAAACCCCCATTTCCCCCTAATTAAAAGAAATCTACACTTAGGCCTAGAATCCACTGGCAGCATTTTTTAAGTGCTAGTGATTTGAAGAGCTCTTGCTAATTCAATGCTATGGGGGATTTTCTCTTTAAAAAACACATCCCTCAAATTGGATCACACATATAGCATTACATTAGGAAGAGCACTCAGAATGTGCGTAGAAAAGTGCTTCTAGAGGGTTCCAGGCCTTAAAGTGAACCTCCAGACTAAAAATCAACTCAGCAGCACTGAAAAGGCCTGGTGTTTCTTTAACAGTTTCACAGCATCAGAACTTTGTTTCTCTTATACAAGGCTCATTTTTAGTTGCACAGAAGAAAACTGTACGGGCATTTTTCCCCTGATGCTGTGCAAAGCATGATGGGATTTCTGATGTTGTTGTTCTCGTTCTGCTGTTTTAGTGCAATTTTTTTTTTTACATTTTTAATTTGACATTTGAAGCCTAGCACGTGCAGCTGGGAGGGGTTATCAGGACACAGGACAGTTGGAACTGTGTCTTATGCTCCCTGTCACCTCCTTTTAACCAAAAAGATGGCTGCCCCCATGACAAAGATGGCAGCCCCCATGAATCACAAACATTTGCCTGTTCTTTTAAAACAGGGTGGGTAAAAAATTATATTATCTCTCTATTCAAATTAACATAACTAATGTAACTTAATGACAGTATGTTTGTTTAGGCTGAAGTTCCCCCCTAAAGAGAATCAAAAGCTTAAAAATGACTTGTCATAAAATAGCATCAGTGATAAAAATATATAGATCTATGATAAAAATAAATACTAATTCTTTCTGCAAGGTAATGAATTCTATTCATTAGCCCTGAAGCCACGCCCCCATCTCAATTTCGCCCCTGGCGATTTCTCCTGGCCAGCGCGCACAGCATTTTGGGATTGCTGATGTCACTGGCAATCCCAGCTATTGAGTCCGGCTTCATTTGCAAATTCTCGCGAGATGACGCATGGTAAACACCTGCATCACCTCACGAGCGAGAGACACGGAGGAGCGGCAGAGACCAGCAACCCAAGCTGAAGCTGCTGCATAACGGGGAGAGACAGGCTGCAACAGGGAGAGAGGCTGCTGGCTGCACATCGGGGAGAGACAGAGGATTTAGAGACGGCTGCAGGAGGATGACGTCATCAGTCCTTCCTATCTGCACGGGATTTCCCAGGCATATTTACATGAAGGGGAGGGCAGAAGACTGGAGGGGAGGACAAATGCTGGAGGGGAGGCACAAAGCTGAGAGGTGTACTGTCCCTGGCTTCAGCGTGAGAAGCAAGATGGCAGTGCTACAGCAGACACACATGTGAGTCTATTCTATCCACTAGGATATACGAGATGTAAACTTTATATGTTTATTTACCTGTACACAGTGCCTAGACTGCATATCTGTATTGCCATTCAAACCTTTTTTTGGCTGTAGGTAGTCTTTAAAGGGCAACTGAAATGAGAGGGACCTGGAGGCTGCCATATTTATTTCCTTTTAAACAATCCCAGTTGCCTGGTAGCCCTGATCTATTTGTGATCTATAGTCTGAAGTACACCAAAAAAAAAGCATGCAACTAATCTAGACTGATCTGAGTCTGACTACAGTTGGCAAAAAAAGAGAGTACAGCCAAAGTATTAATATAAGCAATATAAAATGTACAAATGTGCGTATCTAGAGCAAGGCAAAGTGTGAACATAGAAAAAAGTGGGTCTCACAATGCACCACATTTATGAAAATATGAAAATTCATTTTTATTGATCATTATCATAAAATGACAAGACAATTACCCACCATAGGGAAACCAAACAAAAGGAGACAAAAAAACATTAAAAACCAAAAATAGGGACGGGTAACCGCCAAAATAGGTGTGTGGCTGGAGCAATATGATAAAAGATGAGGAAATAGCAATATATATATACATATGAATAAAAATCAATGCAGGCAATGGGAAATTGTACAACATCAGATATATATATAATGTGCCATGATCCAAGGAGTCACAAGTTTACGAAGTGCTAAATGCAGTAGTTCCATAATATATACAATAGTCATATACAAAAGTCAATCCATCTGGGCTATGATCCATAATGATTCAGTGATTATGCAAAAATTATAATAAATAAAATGCAATCAATCAACTAGTTCATAAAAAGTGTCTAGATCTAACTATAATGACAGAAACAGCTGATGTACATCTGATTGTCCAGGGTCTATGGCTAAAAGTATTAGAGGCAGAGGATTAGCAGGATACTGGCTATATTCTGCCTCAAATGGTCTTGCTTGATGATCAATGGTCTTGATCCTCTGCAACTGGTATTGCTTAAAAGGAAATAAATATGGCAGCCTCCATGTCACTCTTGCTACAGTTGTCCTTTAAAAACTAGCAAAACTACTCAGAGCACCAGCTAGAGCACTTGTGATAAATCAATTCAAAAAGACTGCACACCATCAGTCATCAATAGGTGGGTGCAGGAGCAAGTAGCAAATGGAAATCCATAAATATCAAAAGCAGGTCCGCACACCACTCTTCAAGGAAATGTGTTTATTGTTCTGTCACCAAACACACAACAATTGTATTGGCAACTCGGTCGGTTAATGTTTGGTGACGTAACAATAAACACAGTTCCCTGAAGAGTTCCCTTCTATCGATATTTCTAATTAGGCCTGCACTTACAGTTAGAGTCATCAGTTACCACATCCACATTAGTATGGTCAAGTATTCCCCAATGTCAAACTTTGTGCAAAGCTGGCCATTACCATGGCTGCATGGAGCTTGATGATGATGCAGTGGCTGAGTCTTCCTCTCTCTGCCCACAATGTGGCATAGCTCCACACGCAACTCACCCTCACAATCTCATCAATGTGCGCCAGTAAAGAGAAGAAGTGTGGAATGCCATTAAAAATCCAACAACCAGTTGAAGGAAACAGAATATTCATGACTTCAGTGGTGTTTGAGTCACATGCTTACAACAAGCGTGTAGCTGGTAGAGACAGAACACTTTATCAGTTCATCAGAAGGTACTAGGAGCTGTAAATCTTAATCAAGATATTGTTAACATCCCAGGTACCCAGGAAGGAGAAGTTGTGTGGCACAAAATGTTGGCATGGCTATGACAGATTACGCACAGGGTCCATTAATCAGCATGACATACAAGTATGTGAACATGCTCAGAAGGCAGTAGCAGTGCAAAGACTCCTTACTGAATAGGTGCTGGCTTACTGAACAGGAAGAACAGAGATTTGAACTCAGGTTTCCTGTGTCAGAGCCCTTAACCAGTACACTATCCAGCCCTTAGCCCTGTGCACTATACCTGACACACTTTAATACACCCTCTGCGGTGTGTGTGTGTGTATGTGTGCGCGCCCGGCGTGTGTGTGCGCGCGAGCGCGCGCTTGTGTGTGCATGCACACACGCATGGTGATGTGGATTCAAAGTACTCTGGATCAAATGGCCTAATAATGGCACTGATTAGAAGTCAAATAGCAATATTTAGAAGGGCTATGGAACCCACCACCATTTTTTCATTTTATCATTGCCCCCAGTGCAGTGCTTCAGCTTTCGTTTCCTTTCCGCTGGGTTCAGCGATCCAGAAAAATCAGTCCAGCAGCTTACTTGAGGTCCATTCAGCAGATCGTGGGAAACGGATTCGCTCGAACAGATCCATAGGTTTACACTGGATGTGTTCCCATCCGTTACGATCCGTTCCCTTTCGATCCGGAAACGGATCATTTTTTAACACTAATGTAAACAGGGCCTCATTCATTGTTAACACTGATTATTACTGTAATTCAAGATATACATCATGGAGATGACGTGAAGCTGGTGGGGTAAGTCGATGAATTCACATTATGATGTTTGATGTTGGAATAAAACAGAAACAAAATATGTTCACAAAATCTTGCATGGAAGGAGAAATTTCAGGTACAAATACTTGACAGTTACCACAAATTATAGTTCCGCAGCAAAAAAATGTTTAGTATACACTGGTATAGAAACATAGCTGTAGAGAAATAGCTGTATAATAGCTTGCATATAAACGCCAGATTAATTGGGAAATAATTGGGAACCTGCTGTTCTAAAGTAAGAAGCATGAAATAGAAGAACAGGTTCTGTGCTGATTTGAATTACTGTTGTGACATACAATTTTAGACCTACAATATTTGTCCATTATATTTTTCTTCAAAGAAGTATGCTAATTGTTTAGCCCCAGCGTCCTTTGCTGTGACTAACCAGCAGAATCTAATATCTCTAAGCACCTAAACAAAATCAGGTGAAGAACTACATTTTGTGTTTTGGTACAATCCATGGTGTCTGATGATGGTATGAGAATGCAATAGAGTGACTATATAGCGGAGTTCTAGTTCACATTCCCATCTGTTTAAAGGACAACTAAAGCGAGAGGGATATGGAGGCTGCCAATATTTATTTCCACTTAAAGGGGCACTACAGCAACATTTAGGCTATTGGGTTTTCCCTAGTAGCATGTTTCTATTAGAAAGAGCAACACATATTAGATAATGTTGTTGTTTACAAAGGTCGCCTGGATAAAATTTATAGCTCACATACAGATCGTGACGTTGGCAAGGCAAGGGAAGCAACATACTCTGTATTCATTTGGGCTGTATGATAACAGCTATCTCTCGCATCTTGTCAGCTCAAATCCCTGTTCTTCTAATGCAAGCCCATTCTCTAATGCTGTGACAGGTGTTAGGCATACCTCCCAACATTTTGAAATCAGAAAGCGGGACACGTAGGCCACACCCCTAACCACACCCCTGACACACCCCTAGCCCTGGCCAAAGCGGGACACTTAGGCCACACCCCTAAACACCCCCCCCCCCTCGACACACCCCTAGTCCTGCATACCATAAAGATTTTATACGGGAATTTTTTTTTATTAAAACCGCACTGGTCCTTTCTATCCTGGTTAAATAATGATCGAGGTGCCAGCCGCACCAATGCGGGATGCCGACATCACATCCCTCCCTCCCTCTAAATGTGCCCCCCTGTGTCTCCCCTGCTTGCTCTTCTCTGCTTCCTGTGATGTCACATAAGAAACAGAGTGAAGCCGGATGCCGGTACATGCGGATGAATGGTAAGATAACAGCCTGCACTGCTACGCACACTTTACTCTGCAAGCAGGGGAGAGACAGGGCACATTCGGAGGAAGGGAGGAATGTGATGCCGGCATCCCGCATCCCACATTGGTGCGTCTGCCGCCACGATAATTTTATTTCCCCCTCTCTGCCCAGCTGGCCGGGACATAAAGGGGTGGCGCGGGATAGCGGGAGTGCCCCCCCACCCAAATCGGGACAGTCCAGCAGGATCCGGGACATTTGGGGGGCTTGGTGTTAGGTAAATGAACAGGCAGCCTGATTATTTACCTAGGACATTCCACAGCAAGGTGCTTGCTGTTGAATGAACTTGCATTAGAACGGGGCTTTGAACTGACATATTAGTTATCACACAGCTGATATTAGCTGTTATCACACAGCCTAGCTTCCCTTGCCTTGGCGATGGCAGGATTTGTATCTGAGCTATAAATTATACAGATGACCTTAGTAAACAAAAGCACCGTCAAATAAGTGTTGCTCTTTCTAACAAAAACATTCTATTAGGGAAATCCCAACAGTGCCCATTTAAGCCATACCAATTGCTTTCCCATCCTGCTGATCCTCTGACTCTAATACTTTTAGACATAGACCGTGAACAAGCATGCAGCAGATCAGGTGTTTCTGACATTATTGTCAGATCTGACAAGATTAGCTGCATGGCAGTCCTCATATTCTTCTCACTTCAGTTGTCCTTTAATGCATATGATAGTTAATTAGAATGACTTAGCAATGCACAAATTTGTAAACATTGTACGTCTGCACTTTTCACCATAAACATATTCACAGTGACTTCCTGGCTTATTCCAGGCTACGTCCAGTAGCTCCTTATTGCCTATTAAATGGAAGTTCTTTACCCAGCACAAAGCAGATGAACTGCCCCAGTCTACTTGCTGCTACTCCTTATAGAGACCAGCAAGGAATGTATAAAATGATACCAATGCAGCAATGGTTTATGGGCACTGTACAATAATACATTTCACACAACAAAATTATTGCTTGAACAGTTTCTGAATGAAGCAAGACAGGGCAATGTACTGCGAGATTCATTTGTAAGTGTGATCTCTTGCCAAAACAATTTTCTCTGCTACTTTGTTATTATGGCCATGAAGTAAAACGCAAAAATCAGTGGAGTGGTGGAGATAGGATCGCGGAGCATTGGATACGGCTTAGGACACT
Organism: Hyperolius riggenbachi; assembly: GCF_040937935.1. Taxonomy (NCBI): domain Eukaryota; kingdom Metazoa; phylum Chordata; class Amphibia; order Anura; family Hyperoliidae; genus Hyperolius; species Hyperolius riggenbachi. The sequence continues at coordinate 296,115,845 of NC_090648.1, read as the reverse complement.
TCCCCACAGATGTTTTGTGAGCTGTGGTGGACTTTACAATTCATATGCTTTATTCACTTTATGCAGTAGGGTATCAAAGGTAAAACAGCTCAGGGGGACTTTCTATACAATTACTATATATGTACTGCTAGTGGTAGTGTAATGATTATTAAAAAAACTGGACCATTCGACTCTACTGCAACCCCACTCAATGGCATTACTAGGAACTAAAAGTGAGGACTACCATTGTACATGGATCAAAATGTTAATGAAAACAAGTCTAGCATGATTATTGTTGTATAACAAAAGTATATTTCACCACTTAAGGCACCAACTGTGTATAAAAGTAAAAATCTTTCACCACTATACGCATGTGTCAGGTGAATGGATACTCCAGGGGTCAATAAAATACAAACATGTAGCAGTGATCATAACCACTCGGCTGGTACATTACACAACCCTGCAGTGGTTAACCAAGCTATAAAATGCAGATAAAAGATTTGCAGGTTATTCCGGAATACAATAACGCAGTCATACCTGAGCTGCCTTCTAATTACAGTATACTGTCTGATGTATTTTTAACTTGTGGACAGAGCTGAATAGACAATCACTATATTGGAATTAGGCTTAACCCCAGATAAGTGTTTTGTGATTACAAGCATAATAGCAATCATCAAACACATCAAAAGGCCACTAAAAGGTTTTTTAATTTTTACCTGTTCTAGATGTGAGGATTGTGGTTTCTTGAGGTTCAATCAAGTATTAAGATGAATTCTTACAGACCACCCCACTAAGTAGAAGTAAAAGTATGTCCAGGGGTTTCATTTATAATGTACAATTTTGCCTGCAGGTACAAAAACTTCAAGACACCTCAGATTTGGTATTTACCAAATTGCTCATGACAGCTTTCAAAGTTCGCTCACACACAGCTCACTTAGAGCTAGTTCACATAGATAATCAGGGAGCCTTGCAGTTATCCCCAACTGTTTGAGATTAGCCAACAACAACCTCATATGTGCTACAGTATAAACACACCGTTCTGTAAAGCAGTTGACTGGTAGATAGAAGGCATTTGTTGGAAGCTTCACAAACACCTGCTTCCTGTTGTCCATATTGCAACTGTGTTTGCAAAAGATCACACAAGGTTTGCATTATGGTGCAAATATTTTACAGTGGTTCGACAACTAAACTATGTGAAAGAGCTACCATCAAAGTTGTAGTTGATAAATATATCTGTGTAACTGCCAATCCAACAGCATTTCTGAAAACAGACAGAGGCGCTCAAGTCGTTTGCTGACACCTTTTAGTTGCTCCTTGTATTGTATTGCCTGAGGAAGCGGGCGTGGACCCGTGAAACGCATTGCAAAGATTTTTGAAATAAGAATAAATTGTTTATGATCTTTACTACTGTGTCATTACTGGGGAGGTAAGTCATCCTTACCCCCCATTTTAGAAGTTTTAAAGTGTTTTATTCTTCCTGGCGCCTCTGTTATCTTCCTGATTTCTGAAAACGCACATGTGGTTGTTCAATGGTTATAAACAGGGACATTGCCAGGGTCCTGGAAGAATCAGGGCAACCCTGTGCACCACAAAGTTGAGTACATTGTGCCAAGAAAGTGGGTGGGGTTATGAGTCATGGACAGACCCAAATGTACAGTACATGAACCCAGCAGCATTGATTGTAGCTCAAAGACAGTGTGTTTAGGCACCATCAGAGTCCCTTGAGTGTCTAATTATCATTAATATGAATTTATATGCTGCTGACATCTTTCACAACACAAATAAAAAAATGAACATACTTCAGAGCAGTTCACAATCTAACCCCTATCAAAGTCACAATCTCATGTCTATACCGTAGCCTAAAGCCAGTGGGGGGGGGGGGGGACAACAGTTTTGGTAGGAAACTCACAGATACACAAGGACAACAACACATTTTCCAAGGAAATAGCGGCTAAAGTTCCATGATACTGCGTTCACATAAAGACATTTACGTTATCTGTTTCTTCCCAAAGAAAAGAAGTATCAAACTTTTTTCAGGATCCGTTAGCAATCCAAAGAAACCACCTGGGGTTGCTGATGTTTGCCGAGAGTGAAGGAAAGTTATGGCTATTTTAGGAACCGCAGCTTTGAGACATGTCAAGTTGTTATTAAAAGGGTTACAGCCATTTTGCTGCTCAGGAACATGACCTTTCTAAGTTCTCCTTTAGAGAACAGTAGACAATTATGTATTACAGCCAAAAAGGAACACAAAAACAGGTATATTTATTTCCAACAGAAAAGTCATAATAACATGTTAAGCTTTCTTCAAATCTGCTTACACTTAAAACAATGTGTACAGCCGTATCATCACTTTAACTTTTGCAGATCCATTTTAGGATCCTTTTAAATTCCAAGTTGGCCATGTAATTGAGGTTGTACAATGTACTTTAAACTATACAATCTATTGGACCTGTACAATCTATTGGACCTATACAATCTATTCTAGGTAGGTATATTCCACTAGTTGACCCTATGGAACGTTTCCCCCAAGGCAAAACTATGCAGAGAATTAGAGAATGTAAGTGATCCAGAAAAACTGTACTATTTTTTTAAAATTCACTCGCTATTAGATGTCAAATTTTGCAATCTTTGTCTTCCACGTTAGTGAACTAGAGGTCATGTGAATAAAGACTCCACTCCTGATAACACCCATAGAGGGGGAAAATCAAGCCTTAAAACCTGATTTAACTATTAGTACAAATAAGCAAACAAATATATTTAATCGTCCACCAGGTGTGATCTGTGCTGGTCAAGATCTGTGGAACAGGTCACTTAAATAAACTTAATACAAATAAGCGTACAGATATATTTTAACCACCTATTAGGGAGTGATCTATGGTAGTTCAAAGTTGTGAAGCAGACCACTCAAATAAACTGTGAATACAAATAAGAGTACACATTTGTAATAAACCCTGTCAAATGTGTAATTTTTGTGGTGTGGAACACTAAGATGTTATATGTAACAGTCACCCTTAGTGAAAATGTCAAAACGCAATTAAATAAAGATAATTTTTATCGGGGAGGGCAATGGACACCGTATAGCACAACTGCTTAGTTGGTCTAATAAAACGTTAACAAGTACTAAAGCAGCATACATTTACACTTAGGATTGACAGTTCACTGTGTTGGTAGTACAATACAGCTACTAAAGTGGCAATGTGACCGTGCAGTACCTGACTCAGTAACATGCATTATTTTAAGAATGTGCTACAGCAATGCAGTGCAATGCCTGGTGAACAGATTTGTTTTTAAATCTGTGTGTGTGCATGCACAGTGTGTAAAAAGTGGGACATAGGAAAGAAATAATAAAAAAATAATTTAGAAAAGAAAGGTTTAACCCTCTTTTCAGATAATCTTTACCATGCAATCCAACTGTACAATTGTGGTGGATACAAACCCGACGCCACCAAGCGTACAGCTCTCTTTTTAAATCCATACCAACCCACTTTCAACATCATGTGGGTTCCACCTGAGAGGGGCAGAACCCTCCCTACAAACAATGAACTCTTGTCCTACTGCTGACAAGCGGTTCTCCCACCCAAATCCCTCCCCCCCCCCCAAAAAAAAGGTGGGGATTTAAAGTGCTATCTGGTAACCCATTTAATAAGGAAGAAACTAAACAGCCACCAACAGTGGCTAAGTGAAATGGGTAATTTTATAACCCCCTTAACTATTGACTCAAAGGATCAAGAACTTAATAAAAAACACACTGTGAGAAAGAAAAATAACTTTCATGAAAAAAGATACACATACCAGCTTTATAATCCACATTAACTTTCAAAACGTATTCTTCATTTGAGTTCTTCGGTACTTCATGACTTACATACATTCTTGTTTGATTGAAGAATGAATGAATACCACAAATTCACCAGAAACCCAGAATTCAGTATACTTCAGTTTCCTGCTGAGTGTCCCCATTGGGTCAGACCAATTGGGATTCTTGGCTGCAAATTGAAATAAGCTCAAGCAGGAAATGTCTATAAATAATATGCCAGTGCTTATCAGAAATTTCTGCCAAGGAACCTTATTGGTCCATTGGTCAGGATTAATGGAAAGCCCCAGTGGGAACTTTGGATATGTCATATTCTGCTCAGTTTGCATTGGGGATGTGATGAGAGCAGGTGGTTGTCAGCACTTTTGCAGTCATGCAAGGATATTACAGCTAAAGAATAGCAGAATGTGTTTTCAAAAATAGTTATGGATTACAATGCTGAATTGTATTAAATACTTTTAAAACTGGTATGTGTCCAATAAAAGTTTTTATTTCATGTTGTGTTTTTTCTTTTGTTTTTTAGCTATTATTATTTTCTTAAACCTGTGTGAATAAATAAAGGGACATGACATGACTCTTTCACATGTTCACCAAGGTAGGGGGAATACTGTACTAGGCCACCCTCTTGCTAATTGGGTGACCAGATATGGCACAACAAGCCTCCAGTCCATTACCTCTAGCTAGTTTTCATCTTCTGAGGTAAATGAAGGTAAGGCAAAGCCAGAGTGGAAGAGTAAAAGTGTGGTGGTGTCCATGGTTGCTAATAAAAATCTGTTCTATTGTACAAGTTTTTGTTCTGTTAGACTGAACTTTATCTGATTTACAAAAAGGATTCCCAAGGTGCAAGTGCTTGTTACAGCACTAACCCCCTTGGCATTATAATTCTTGTAAGTGAAAAAGAGTAAAGAGATGCTGGCACTGCGAAAGCCGTCTACCATCCAGGAAAGGGGAGGGGGGCAGCACAGTCCAATGCTGGGGCGTATGTGCTGTGTACTGTACGTCTTCAGCGTGCTCAGGCCAAAGTTGTATCTGTATTCAAAAAGAAGGAGGAGAGCGCCGGCACTGCTGTCATACACTTTAATCCAGAATCATTGAAAGTTAAAATACACATTGTCCATACAAAAGTTGAAAGACACATACCATTGGTGATTGTGGATGATACGGTGGGTGCAGAGCCTTACAGCCATTTCGCGCGTTTTGCGCTTCTACGGAGCAGCCTACGTAGAAGCGCAAAACACGCGAAACAGCCGTAAGGCTCTGCACCCACTGCATCATCCACAGTCACCAATGGTATGTGTCTTTCAACTTTTGTATGGACAATGTGTATTTTAACTTTCAATGATTCTGGATTAAAGTGTATGACAGCAGTGCCGGCGCTCTCCTCCTTCTTTTTGAGCATTATAATTCTTTCCGCATTTTTTGGGTCTAAAAGCGGTATAATTTTTTTGCACCATTTCAGACCCTAAAACCTGGAAAAAAATCATGCTGCCAGGGAGATCTGCACAGCCCAGCAATCACTCACCTCCCTGGCTCCAGCGCTGCAGTTATGCCTCCATCCTCCGGGTGACGCAGCAACTCTAAAGTGGGATTTCCAGCTGTCGTCATGACAACAGCCGGCAATCTCACCAGGAGGAAGCAGAGCCCCGGAGTAGAGGAAGAAGAATGCCAGCCGACGTCGGGATCCCTGGGAGGTATGTAGAAATGCTCCCACTGCATGCATTGCTCTGCATAGAGCCTCCGGCGGCTACCCAGAGCAGAGGTTGGGATTACCGCTCTGAGCTGCGTTTTTCCGCCCGGCCCTAATTCAGGGTTTCCGAAAATTAGGTTAAATAACACCTGATGTGAGAGGGATATGGAGGCTGCCATATTAATTTCCTTTTAAACAATGCTCATTGCTTGGCTTTCTTGCTGATCCCCTGCCTCTAAGGCTAGTTTCACACTGTATCTGTTGCATCGCAACGGACAATATCATCTCACAACGTGATGTAATGATATCCCTATGAGGCTAATGCACTGATTGCAGTGTGGAACAGAGCATTCCATTGGGATAACGCACAGCATGCAGTACATTTACAGGGCAATGAGCGCATTTAAAGTGGCAATGAGGAATATTTTCATTGTACTGTATGCCTCACTAATTGTTGCACGGCAACGGTTTTGCATGATGCAACTTTTTGGATAGTATTGCAACAGAATTTGCAAAGTGGGAAAAGAGCCTAATGTCTCTGACATTTCACTCTACTCCCTGACTTTCCATTGTTCAGATAATGTAAAATCTTCTAACTGCATGTATAGGTGGTATATCTGCAGTGGAGGTAGTAATCTCAGTTAAAGGGAACCTGAAGCGAAAAAAAGTATACGGGGGCTGCCATATTCCTTTTAACCACTTGCTGTCCCTATGTCATGAAAAGAAGTCTCTGCACTCACCTTCCTACAAAATGTTAGTTAACACTGTTTATTTATCTCTGACATGATAACATCACAACAGAGTTGTAAAATAATGACAACAAGCCCCTCTCCTCCTCCCATGGAATTCAATGGTAGAGTTAATTAGTGAACAAGTTTAAAATACACATTCCATGAGCAGACAGTAGCAGATTGTATACATTACTTAATTGTTACATCTAATACATTATTAAAACAAATGAACTGTTTTAAATAAGCATGAGGATAGACAAATAAAATGTGTGAGCTTAATTTACAATAAAACTGTTTACATTAAAGCTATAATGTATGAAAGTGGATAAATTGTGTATTTTTTCACTGTTTTCCTTATTTTCCATTTAAAATGCATAGAAATGCATAAGGTAATTACTAATAACAAATATCAGCCACAAAAAGCCTTATTTGTCCTGAAAAAAACAATATATAGATCATTTAGTTGTGATAATTATTGATAAAGTTATTGCCAAAGTAATCACAGCTGAGCTGAACTGTGAAAATTACAAGGGTAGGGAAGTGGTTAAACAATACCAGTTGCCTGGCAGCCCTGCTATTCTATTTAGCTGCAGTAGTGTCTGAATAACACCAGAAACAAGCATGCAACTGTCAGATCTGACAATAATGTTCGAAACACTGGATATTTTGCATGCTTGTTGAGGGTCTATGGCTAAAAGTATCAGAGGCAGAGGATCAGTAGAACTGCCAGACAACTGGTAATGTTGAGAAGGAAATAAAGATGGCCGCCACTTTACCCCTCTTGCTTCAGGTTTATTTTAAGCAACAGCAAGGCAAGTATTGGCAAATACTTACTGGTTTCAATAACCAGTATGAAAATGAAAGTATACAGTAGTGAATGTTGTGGCTCATATCACAGAAAGCACAGACACAATAGTAAGGTAGGTTGCTTTACATGTAATTATTGCAGAAACGGAAATACAGTTTACAGGAAAAGGTAATGCGTCTGCATTTATCTGCTGCATCATTGCTTACACCCAAATCATTGATAGCAATCTATAATTAGCTGCAGATAACCTTGCTGGGAGTTCGAACCAGGACAAGTAGAAAGATTTCCTCTCCTGGAATCCCCAGTGGCCAGATAGCTCATGGATTTAGCCTCAGCTGTCAGCAACCTTGATCTGCATAGAAATGTACTTAAAGTCCATGTCAACTGAAATATATAAATAAACGGATACTTGACTCTGATTCTGGGTCCTATAGAGCCTTTCCTTTCCTCTCATGGTCCACTCATTGTAGCTCTTCCACCTCGTTCCAATCCCCTGCCATGTGAGGCTTTGAAAATCTTTTGGAGCCTGTGTGCTCCCGAAGACGGGTGGCTCTGTCCTGAGAATGCATGAATGCGCAAGAGAGCATGCTTGCACAAGCACAGTTCGGAGCTACTCATCTTCAGGAGCATTCGGGATGCCAAAGACTTACAAAGCCTCCCGCGGCGGCACAGAGCATTATTCGGTTGTATACTGCTAACGGGGGTGACAGCACTGAAATCAGGAACTGTGAGCGGAGCGGGAGGGTGGTATAGGACCCAGAGCCTTCCCTCTCCATAGGTAAGTATCTTTTTTTAATTTTCACTTGACATTCACTGTAAAGTGAACCTCCCTTTGTAAAGGGAAGGCTCTGGATCCTATAGAGCATTCCAGGTCCTCGTTCCATGCCCTTGTTCCACCACTGTATCTCCTGTTGAATGTACCCCCCCCCCCCTCTTCTCCTTGACAGACTTTCCGAAGTACTCACATCCTCGAGCTCTTCCGAAGATAGGCGCATCCGTACTGCACATATGCAAGCCCAGACTCGCACATGAACAGTACAGATCCACTCATCTTCAGAAGTACTCAGGGCCACAAGCACTTCCAAAGCCTGAATGAGGTGTGTCAAAGAGGTATTAGACCTGCAGGTCAAATAACTTCAACAGGGGGCAGCAGATGCAAAAAAAACGAGATAGAGAAGAGGAACTTTTTTCCTGCCACACTTCAGGTTCACTTTAATGGGATAAGCTGATAGGGGTGTTGGCTCTGTTATACAGGGCTTCCTCAGACACAGGAAACAAACAAACCAATTAGTAATGTAAAATAAAAATTATTATCTTATTCTGCTATTGAAGCTGCTTGGTATATGTCTACGCATTGCTATAGGCTAATGCTATGAGCTAATATTAATGTCTGAACATGTCCCTGTTCAATCTTTGGGTGGTAGTGAGGGGAAGGGCTCTTGCCAATTGAACCAAGTATAAAACTGATTTCTTTGTTTATAAAGATGTTTATTGTTAAAAGTGTAAAGAAACACAACCAAAGTGTTACACAGTATCACAAAAAGTGTATCCGTATTTCAGGATAAATGTCATTTAGAAAGCCAGTAAATCTCAGTTTACATTTCAAGTACCACTCTTGTGAACATTTTAACATTTAAAATACTGTTCATCTGTTTACTTACTTATAAAAGCATGTTTTTTCTTGAGTAAAACGCTGTAGAAATTACTTTTCTCCTATGTTCCTGTCACTTTCACAGCTAGTAAAGATTTGACAGATCTGACAGGTTTTTGGAATAGTCCATCTCCTCATGCAGGATTCTCAGCATCTCCTTTTATTATTTTATCATTATTCTTTACAAAAGCACTCCCTGTAAAGGATCCATACGGAGATGTCAGCCAGCCTTCCTACACATTTGCACACTATGTTGGCAGTTGGACTGAACAACTTCCATTCTGTAAGTGCTTTTGAAAATAAAGAAAAACCTGAGAGTCCCCCATGAGGAGATGTCATATCTCTCAGATATTTTTAGTGCCTACTGAAAGTGACAGGAACATAGGAGAGAACTTTTTTTACACATTTTAATCAGGGAGAAATGTAAAGTATCAGTACACATGTATTTTGAATTTTACCCTTTTTCACGATAGCGGTCCTGCTCATCAAAAAAGCTCAGTAAAGATGCTGTTTATTCCAGCTGTTTGGTCATTTGTTTACACCAGTATTCGCAACAGTATACAGACAATGCAAATGCAGTCTCCAAACAGTAACATTTACATCTAAATCACACTGGAATTCTGCTGAACCAAGACCAGAATTATGATAGAACATAAAACAATAACCTGAGGTGGTGGAAACTAGCACCATGCAGTGAGAACTGTAGCTTAGATCTACTTAGCTTGTGCTGCACAAGATCGCAGCTCGGAGAACTTTAAAAATATTACTCAGAAAATGCATTTAGAATATGACGACATATATTTCTAGCACTTAACAGAAGGTATTTGTGCCACACAATATAAGCATGCTGTGAAGTAAATTGCATTCAACCTGCAAGGTAATTTTAACCTTCAGAACCTACCTTCAAAAAAGGAAACAGCAACAAAGTGCTCAATAGGAGATGTGATCCAGCCTTCAGTGTTTTTTTCTGAGTAGCTAACTTGAAAGAGTCTAAAATGTTAAAATTGCCCATGACACTTGGAAAGCCATTAAGCTATTCGCAGCTCAGGTGTTCCTCAAGTAGCCGTTAACAAAACAACATGTTTTTCTTTTCTTGCTTTAACATACACATACATTTCTCCTGCAACATCTTAACCAATTTTTATCTATTTTCCTTAATAAATCATGGTTCTGCTAAAGCTCCATTTACCAAGCAATTCTTAACTACGCAATTAAAATGGAAAACAACATCCACTGAACGTGCTTACTTCATGATGTCAATTTAGTTCTAGGTGTGGGCACTGACTCTGATGGTGGGCAATGTTTACATCACAGAATGCATATCTACCATGGATACATATTTTCTCTTTGGTTTCCTACCCATCCCCCCAGTCTCACACTGCTGTGTAATATATGGATATGTATCTGAAAGTTATGAATTAGCTGGCTCTGCCTCCTCCCCTCGTGTGATGGATTGCATGAAAAAGTATGTCAACCTAACCCCTGCCTTGCAAACCTTGATTAAGCTCGCAAGGGGCGTGCACAATGTGTAGGTGGCGGGGTTACGTCTCACGAAACTGGTGAGTGCTTTCATTGGCCACATCTATGGAACCGTTCAAGTGAGTCAGTGTGCATGTTGCAGACCGCTGCAAGTCTCTGACGTGTTAAGCCAGGGTGACCGGCAACACTAATCTGTCCAATCTATAGTGGAAGAATGGGGTTAACATATTCCTCTGAGCAATCCTGTTATGGGAACAAAAAGAGTACTAGCAGTCCACTTCAGTCCACTTCTCCACGGTTGAGATTGACTCAGATCCAGAATTTGTGGCCAATGTTTCCATCCATTGCAAGCCAAATCTCCCCATTTTGAAGATCCCAGATATTTTTGGTACTGAAACCAGTGTGGATGGGTTTAGGAGAAGTTAGTTGGGTGCAAGGGAGCTTATTTGCTATGGAGCACTCTGCAGTCATTTTTAAGTGTTTTTAAGGTTTATGTACCATGTTGTTATTGAATAATTTCCTCATTCACTTCTGGTAACCTAGTCACTACATTTGTATTGAAGGGGAAATGCAACGTCTCATATCCAGATGACATGAAGAATAAAAATATGAACTAATCTGCAACTGTGAGTGGGTTGGCAATAGTTGGAATATACCATGCAGCTGGAGAACCAACCATATTCCTAAACAGTGGGCTACACAATATTTTTAAAATATGTTTTTGGTGGTTTAAAGATAATCTGTACTCTAAAATTTTTACAGCAAAAAGCATACCATTCTATTCATTATGTTCTCCTGGGCCCCTCTGTGCTGTTTCTGCCACTCTCTGCTGCAAGCCTGGCTTGTAATTGCCAGTTTTAGGCAGTGTTTACAAACAAACTAACCAGCATGTGATAGACTCACATAAGCAGAGTGTGTGAGTCATACAGAGCCTGCAGGGAACCTGGAGGAGGTGTGTATAGCTTCTACCAATCACAAGCAGCCCTGCACATTCCACACATTCCAGCCTTAGCCCGACTTTGCCAACAGAAGAAAACAGATTAGATCATATAAAACAGAGATAACACAGCCACTGTGCAATTAGGAAAACCTGCAGTAAGCCAGAGCACATTAGAACAGGCAAAGGAACTTATAGGATAGAAGAACTAAGGCTGAAATTTTTGTTACAGAGTCTCTTTAAGTCAGCATAATCTTGTCCATGCTGGGTTTACACTATAGGACTGATTGCCATGGATGGTGAAAATGATGTTAACTTTCACAGAACAACACCTAATGGAACATCTGTTCAGGCATATACATTGCATTGTACATGTCATAGTAGTGTTGGTATTAAAACCTGCCCAACTTTTGTCCAGTGTCCACAAAAACCGTGAAGGTTAGGAAAGAACCTTCTGTCAATGCAACATATGGAATGGACACATCTAAATGGATCCTATGCTTAACAGACTTCATCGACATGTCCATTGGTACGTTGTGGTGCATTCTGTAAAAAATATCATTTTAAGGATTAGTGTGACCGGAGGCTAATTACTTTTGGCTGCTATGATGAGGTGATTCTCATCAATGGCTGCCATAGAGAGGTATCACCATGATGAGTCAAGGAGTTAAAATACAGTTGTGCACTATCTATCTATCTATCCATCTATCTACATATATATATAGCAATTATCTAATCAACCAATCACGTGGCAGATGCTTCATCGCATTTAAGGGTGTGGTCCTGGTCAAGACAATCTCCTTAACTCCAATCTGAATGTCAGAATGAGGAAGAAAGGTGATTTAAGCAATTTTGAGCGTGGCATGGTTGTTGGTGCCAGACGGGCCGATCTGAGTATTTCACAATCTGCTCAGCTACTAGGATTTTTTCGGCACAACCATTTCTAGGGTTCACAAAGAATGGTGTGAAAAGGGAAAAACATGCAGTATGCGGCAGTCCTGTGGGCGAAAATGCCTTGTTGATGCTAGAGGTCAGAGGAGAATGGGCCGACTGATTCAAGCTAGAAGAGCAACGTTGACTGATATAACCACTCGTTATAACCGAGGTATGCAGCAAAACATTTTTGAAGCCACTACACGCACAACCTTGAGGCGGATGGGCTACAACGGCAGAGGATTCCACTGGGTACCACTCATCTCCACTTCTAATAGGAAAAAGAGGCTACAATTTGCACGGGCTCAACAAAATTGGACAGTTGAAGACTGGAAAAATGTTGCCTGGTCTTATGAGTCTCGATAGAGTCAGAATTTGGCGTAAACAGAATGAGGACATGGATCCTTCATGCCTTGTTACCACTGTGCAGGCTGGTGGTGGTGGTGTAATGGTGTGGGGGATGTTTTCTTGGCACACTTTAGGCCCCTTAGTGACAATTACGCATCGTTTAAATGCCACAGGCTACCTGAGCATTGTTTCTGACCATGTCCATCCCTTCATGACCACCATGTACCCATCCTCTGATGGCTACTTCCAGCAGGATAATGCACCATGTCACAAAGCTTGAATCATTTCAAATTGGTTTCTTGAACATGACAATGAGTTCACTGTACTAAAATGGCCCCCACAGTCACCAGATCTCAACCCAATAGAGCATCTGTGGCATGTGATGGAACGGGAGCTTTGTTCCCTGGATGTGCATCCCACAAATCTCCATCAACTGGAAGATGCTATCCTATCAATATGGGCGTACATTTCTAAAGAATGCTTTTCAGCACCTTGTTAAATCAATGCCACGTAGAATTAAGGCAGTTCTGAATGCGAAAGGGGGTCAAACACCGTATTAGTAGGTGTCTCTAATAATTCTTTAGGTAAGTGTGTATATATATATATATATATATATATATATATATATATATATATATATATATATATATACATATACACATATACATATATACATATATATATATACATATATATATATATATATATATATATATATATATCTCATTCAGAGGTGATTAGCATAATTTCAGCCTTTTGTTACTTTACACCCAAATTATACTGTCAAGATAGAGCATATATTTTGGAAGAGTTTAGAAGTGTCGTGTTCCAAACAAGAGATTTCAGATGACTTGAAAGGAAAGTTGTGCTAACACCAGTACAGGCTGGCACTAATATTCTTCAATACTTTACTGTGTCCATAGAGGAACAGACATGCTTTTGTATTGTGGGCCAAAGGGTTAGACAAGACAGAGAGCTATAGCAATCTACACTATACACGCTGCTTGTGGTGTATAAATACATACATGCATGGGAACTCTAATTCAATGTATGCTGCCTTGGTATAAAGGGTGGATGGAACTCTATTCATTTTTTTTTTATGTAAAGACACATTTTCTCAACATAGAAGGCAAAATGTTGGCACCCTAATGGAAATGTAATATACAACTAAAGCTTGATTAATAACGGTGATATTAGAATTCTTGTGATAGCTAGTGATGTGAATACAAAAGATGAAGTATATTCATGAGATACAAGATACAAGATAGTGCTGTGTTAGCAGAAATATACAGAGCAGAGTTCAACAAGATCTACTTACTTAATATAGCTAACAGAATGCAATTTAAACAAAAATGTGAAATGAAACTCAACAAGTCCTGAAGTGGCAAATGATTTACCCACAACCCAACAGGCTCGAACAGCCCAGTTCCACCAACCTGTGTGCAGTCTGTAAGCATCATCAACCAGCTCTAGGGCCCTGGGCAAATGCCCAGTTTTGCCCCTATGGACAGTCATTGATCTACCTCTGCTACTATCTACCTGCTGTATTCCCTGAAAATCTCTGTGCCATTGAACCTAGAAGATAGTGTTTTGAAGGCGAAAGGTGGTCACGGTAAATAATTATTGATTTTGATCAAAGGCGTCACTAGTATTGGTGTCACCCGGTGTGGAAAGCCATGGTGTCACCCCTCGTTTACACCATGAACCTCAAACCTCACCACACTAAACAAAACCAGTAATACTTTTTTTTTATTAAGGTTTCTTGTTACATTTGTTGAGAATGGGGTTGGGAAGGGATTATAGTGGACCCATTTGCTATAGGGAAGAGAGGAGTTGGGTAACACCCTTGTCTATATTTACATAGCTCTACTCCACTGCCACTCAGCCTGGAGCTTGGTGTCACCCCGTCTGCTGGTGACACCTGGTGCGGTCCGCTCCTACCGCACCCCCTAGTGACGCCACTGATTTAAATTTGTGTTCTGTTTATTTATTTTAAATTGATAAAAATAAAGCTTTAACACTTTATTGTGAAAGATGGCCATCGCCTTCCAGCAAAGATTGTGAAAGCAAATATAACAATAGATGGCAGGAGGCGGCCCTCGGTGGTATGGGAAAACTGGCCATTAACCATTGTAGCCATGCAGAATAACAAGCATGTGATTGATCACATTAAATAGGCTCCGCTTATATATACACTGAGTGGCCAAAAAAATTAGAGACACTCCTTATTAGAAAGGAAACCAGTCCAACAGTAAAGTAAAGTGACGTAAAAATGCAGAGTTGCTTATTTAAGGAACACTCAGCTTCGGATGAATTATCACGGAAGTTAATGTCAAAGTGGGTAAGGGCCTGTTTCCACTACACGCAGATTGGATGCAGAATGGATGCAGAAAAACTGACTCCAATGAATGCCTATGGGCCTGTTTCCACTAAACACAATTTTTCTGATGCAGATTTTCCCATAGGCATTCATTGGAGTCAGTTTTTCTGCATCCATTCTGTATTCAATCTGCATCCAATCTGCGTGCAGTGGAAACGGGCCCTAAGACAAAAGATTAAGTAAGTTTGAATGAAGGATGATCATTTGTGCAAGAAGAGCTGGTGCTTGCATCTCTAAACAATGCCGCTTTTAGGATTTTCTCCCCAACAGTATTTCAGGTGTCTAGAGAGTGACAGTTGAGAGAGAAAAAACTTCCTGTGATAAGGACTATTCTGATTGAAAAAGACAGATGAATGAGAGAGGTGAAAGGCAAGTAGCACGCATAGTCCACAGCAACAGAAGGGCAACAGCACAACAAATTACAGCTGAATTCAATGCAGGTGCATCACAAAGCATATCCCAATGCAGAACAAGATGGACTTTGATAAAGGATGGGCACGGAATACCATCGAAAGTGCCTTTGGTATCACAGAAAATTGGAAAATATGCCCTTTTTTAGCCCTTGTAACTGTGCTCGATCGGTCTCAAATAGGTTTGAGGACCATCAATCAGAGTTTAACCTGCTTGTATGCCCAGCTCAGTCCCCTGACCACCTCAATCCTATTGAGCATTTTGGGACGAAGTCTAAGGATAACTTCAAAGCTTGGAAATGCCACCATCCGATCTGACTCAACTTTGAGCTGCCATTATGTCAGCATGGGCCAACAATCCTCAGCGACGGTATGAGCAACTTGTTGAGCGCATGCCAGAAAAATATTGGCTGTGATCAGAGCTAAAGGTGGTCCAACTCTTTATTAGAGGGAAAATTTATTCTAGCTTAAAGGCATAGGGCTTCATTAAAGTACAACAGTGCCTCCGGTCAATGTGGTCTTTTGGATAAATACTTCATCCCCCCCAAAAATATATACAAAAATAACAACATTAGCTTCTTTAATATGAAGAAAATCAAAATTAAAATATTAAAAACCGAGACCTGGCACTACTTTCTGAATCATAAACTGAATGTTTACAAACTGTTTCTACATATCCTTGAAAGAATTACAGCTAGTCAGTCATGAAACATTTGTTTTTCTTTCATTTAATGTGCTCCTTAAAGCTAATGGGAACCTGTTTTTTTTTTTTTTAAAGTCAGATACTCACCTAAGGAAAGGGAGGCTCTGGGTCCCATAGAACATTACCTCTCCTCTCCCGGTGCCCGCTGCTGTTTTTTTTTTTAAAATACAGGGTTACACTAGCTTTAAAGGACAACTGTAGCGAGTGGTATGAGAAGGCAGCCATATTTATTTCCTTCTATACAATACCAGTTGCCTGGCAGTCCTGCTGATCCTCTGCCTCTAATACTTTTAGCCACAGACCCTGAACAAGCATGCAGCAGATTAGGCGTTGGACATTATTGTCAGATCTGGCAAGATTACCTGCACGCTTGTTTCTGGTGTTATTCACACACTACTGCAGGCAAATAGATCATCAGGACATTCAGGCAATCTGCATTGTTTAAAAGGAAATAAATATGGCAGCCTCCAGATCCTTCTCATTACAGTTGTCCTTTAATGACTCATTTAGAATCTACATGGAATATCACAATGTACAGGAGTACAGTTTGAAAAGTTATCGGATTTTACATTATATCTTTGTTAAAGTGTATTTTAACCTGTTTTATATAAACTAAATGAATTATATCCATTATGTTTCCCAGTCAACAAATATGGTGGGAGTTTAGAAACAATCCACAATTCTAGCGTCCATAAAGTTAGCATTACTTAAAGTGAACCAGCGAGAAATAGTATTAAAAGATTTATACATACCTGGGGCTTCCTCCAGCCCCATTTGCACAGATTGCTCCCACGCCGCCATCCTCAATCTTCTCCGTTGTCTGTATCGGGCTCCGTAACTTCAGCAATGGCCAGTCTGCGCAAGCACAGCGCGCACTCTCCATCGGAGAATAGTACTGTGCAGGCGCAGTATTATTCTCCTGTGGAGAGAGACAGAGAGAGCCCCCTGTTCTTGCGCAGACTGGTCGTGGCTGGTCGAAGTTACAGGACCCGATACAGAAAACAGAGAAGACTGAGGATAGTGGCATGGGAGCCATCTGTGCAGATGGGACTGGAGGAAGCCCCAGGTATGTATAAATCTTGTAATACTATTTCTCTCTGGTTTTCTTTAAAGGCCATGTAGAGGCAAATAGGGGACTGTGCCATTACAATTTTCATAGGACACCTGAAGTGAGAGGTATATGAAGGCTGCCATATTTATTTCCTTTAAAACAATACTAGTTGCCTCAGGGCCGGGACAAGGTTCTCCAGCACTAGAGGCTGAGCTTCCAAAGTGCGCCTCTACAGGTGCCCGTGTCAAAATTCTGAAATTATTGGCCATAGCTTGTAATTTGGGCACTGGGGAAGAACAATAGCTCTGTAGCAATGGTAACAGTGGAAAAGCTCTGGTGTAGTTTGGCAGGTACCTGTAGCTGAGGGAATAGCTAAGATGGCATTTGCTGGTTAGTGGCATTTGCTAATTGCTGTGTTAGAGTTAGGTGTAGGTAGGAACTAGGTTAAGTGTCAGCGACCTGAGGATTTTTCCAGCCCCCTGTAGGCCGATCTGCTGTGCTCCTGAAGTCTATGATACAGCTGGGTTGTCAACTACTGTGCATGTGCTGTTCCTGGGATATGGGCCTCCTCCATCACAGTCCCGTAACTGGGAGCAGTCTGCGCAAGCGCAGTTACAGTCTTATTGAACTACGCATGCGCAGAATGGGAGCACGATCGGGAATGGGCACAGCCGTGACTGCACAATAGTCTGCAACTCAGCTGAGTCACAGACTTTACAGGGCTGACAGGAACACATTTTGGGGTCCGGGAGGATGGAGAAGGAGGTAATTGATTAATGTGGGATAGAAGAAGCTCCGTGTAAGTATAAAACAGAAACACACACATCCCATCAAATGACTAGATGTGTTCTCAGTACTGCAGTGTCCTCAATCTAATTCCACCTCCACTTCACATAGGATGTATGTGAGGGGGAGTTAGACTGAGGACACTGTAGTACTGAAAACACACATCTGGTCACTCACAGTGGCAGCTATTTGATGTGATGTGTGTGACTGTCAGATCATTGCCCCTTTCAAAAAAAAACCCTTCCCCCTTCATACCGGATTCATTCCAGGCATGGATGATTCAAGGGAACCACATAACAGCTGGTTCCCTGTCCCGTCCTGCAGTCATCTATGGGCACTGCGTTCACAGAGAAAGGTTCACTGCTTCCTCTTAAATGAGATCAAGGGGGGATTCCCTCCCCCCTGTCCAGTCCAGCACAATTCACATGTTTTCACAGGCAGTGCTGCAGGAAGCCACTTCCGTTGGAGCAGAAGCCGGCTTCCTGCTGTTGCCTAGAAACACAATGCCACAGCCGTGCCTGTCATCTCTCTGATGACAGCGCGGCTGTTTGAGTAACAGCACAGGGGAAACAGGCGCTCTGATTAGGAGGACGCCGGCAGCATTAGGAGACTCGAGGATTGCAGGAAAACATAGCGCTGAGGCAGGCAGGTGGCCAGGGAGATCACACAGGACTGCGGCAGGTGGGGATAGTGCAGAGGAATGTGCCCTCACGGAGCTGCGCTCAGAGGCCCCAGCCTTTCCAGCCTCTGCCTCGGCCAGGCCCTGAGTTGCCTGCCAGCCCTGCTGATCTTTCAAGCATAAGTAGTGTCTGATCACACAACTGAAACACGCATGTTGCTAATCTTGTCAGATATTTGTCAGAGACATCCCATCTGCATGCTTGTTCAAAGTCTATGCTAAAGTATTAGAGGCAGACAATTTGTATTGTTTAAAATTAAATAAATATGCCTTTAAACATTGGAGAAGCATGTGCTTGATTTAATGCAAATTCGCTGATTGGTTGATCATAATCATGTGATTTTTTTCACTTCTGCTTCCTTTGTAGACTTAATAAGGATGTAGACATCATACATGATGAGTGTGAGCAGCCAGTCATAAACTTGCAATCATGTGATAAAGAATAAACTAATCATCAGTGGGATATCCATTTGCCCTTGCCATTCTCAGCATTGTTGGGTAAAATGACCATCTAAACAAGAGGTTTCCTTGCAGAGATGTATGTAAAAAGAGAACCGAGAGCCCAATATAGTGTAGTAAGTATTGACAATTGGGTAAATGAAACGAGTATAATATATACTCACAAACCAGGGTTTCCTCCAAGTAACTACTGTACAGGCAGGTGAGGAGATTAGCCTGTCCTCACTCAGGATTAAGAAGTCGCTCTCTGTAAACAGGAGAAAGAAAGGGGTATCCCCCTCCAACAGGGGTAGATATCAATTATAACGTAATGAAGAACAGAGGTGCCAACAGGATAAAATCAATTCTTAAAACTTTTAAAATTGCTTAGGAGGCAGTGGTGGACACAAAAACTGTGTATTCAAAACAATCAAATTTATTGGTACACTCCAGGGTTTTTTGCAATGCGTTTTGCAGGTATATTCCTGCTTCCTCAGGCAATAAAACATAGGAGTACGCACAGTACAGTACAGTCTCAAGCCTTGAGACTGTACTGTGTGTACTCCTATATTTTATTGCCTGAGGAAGCGGGAATATACCTGCAAAATGCGTTGAATACACAGTTTTTGTGTCTGCTTGCGGGGCGGTAAGTCCACCACTGCCTCCTAAGCAATTTTAAAAGTTTTAAGAATTGATTTTATCCTGTTGGCACCTCTATCTTTGCAGAGATGGACTAAGATGTAATGGGGGCCATAGGCAAGGTAATTGATTTGGTGCCCTGTTGTGTTCATTTTGGTAATTTGAAATAAAAAGAGACCTGAGAAGGTGGCAAGTGGGCCTCTTGACAACAACTAGGCCCCAAGCAGCTGCCTAGGTTGCCTGGTGGATGATCCTTGCTTACTTCATTTTGAAATTGATATTTTGACATCAAATTAAAGTAAAACAAAACTTTCCAAATCAATATGACCCCCCAGAAGTTAGTCCTCCATTAGAACAGATGGTAAAATACTTTCCGAAGCTCTAAATCAATCCTGAATTACAAGAAACAAGGGCATCTACACAGTTTTATTATTAGTTACCTCAATATATCACTATGGAGCAATCAAATCAAATGGTATCATGGTTATTACCTGCTTCCCTACAGGAAAATCCTAATTGTAGAGAGAAACTGCAAAGCCATTTCTAACACATTTTAGCACATTTGAGGGCAGCTTTGTCTCACCAATATTTACATGCACAGTAATGGAGTATTGATTTTTCTAGAGGAAGTGGAGGATGTTAACAGTTGCTTAAAAAGCTGCTGTCAGGCATTGTTTTGCTGTTTCCGATATATTGTAGGAGACAGATTTTCCCACAAGGAGGTAGGTTGTGACTATGATGCCATTTAGTTTAGTAGGACAACTGTTCTCCATCTATTACAGCAAGATCTTTTCATGGAATGTATAATAGTTCTGTATGCATGGAATGTAGCAGTTCTTTAATGCAAAGAATTAAATGGAATGGTATAATAGATTTTCCAAAGTACTCGGCAATCATCTATTTCCTGTTGCTCATTAATCTAAATATTTATTCTTCGGCTTTCTAAAAATCATCCGTTCTTAAAAGCAAGCAGTCCCACCTCAGTAATTAGGTCCTATACCAGTAAAGTAGCCATACTGATGTCAGTAAAAGCTTATTGGCATAGATGGATCTCTGCAAAGGCTAAACAAGCAATGGCCTTGAGGGAATGCTCCACATGAGGGCTGCACTGGAAGAAGGGAATTGCAAATCGAACAAAGAGGTTTTAAGTGGGAAGAGGAAGGCAGTGGTTCATGGAAAAGGGGCTGCCTATAATGTGGAGTAAGCATACATTTGTGCACATGGAATGAAGACTACTGCGCCTTCATGAGACTGCTGCACATGGGGAGAGGAGGTACATGGAAATGATCACCATATAAGGAAATGAGAACAGTATGGTAAGGAAGCAGCAGAAGATCACTAGCCTATACAGCTATTTCTAGCCCTGCCTTTTGGCTTGCTCTACAAGACAGAAGCCCAAGAGCAGGCAGAGCATGACTGAAATAGGTGTGCACACCAGTACTACTATTATAGACCACACCTAATTACCAATGAGGTGGATTTATCAAAACCAGTGCAAGCAGAATAGGGGGAAACCTGACACAAAGCAGGCGCAAGAGTGATGCAGGTACTAAAAGCTACCAATCAGAATTCCTGATCAGAGTATCTGCTCCCGTTTTACATTACTGTTGCTCCAATTTTCTTTCTATTAGTTTTGATACATCTGCCACAATGTCATTTTAAAACCTTAATGCAGGGTTAATACTTTGACTATGCTACATTCTGGGCCACATCTTTTATTTGATATTACTCCTGTTTTAAACTTAAGTGATTCTGTGTTACATGTATCAAAGCATCAGCAGTAAGAGCTGGAGTTCTTACCACATACACCATTCAGATTCAGATGTTCAGGGTAGGACTAAGTCTATTTCTGGCTGTAGGGCCCTTCGTCATTATACTGCTAAATATGCATGTTTCTTTGTGTTGGGCACCCTGGCACTTTTACTGTTGATCAGCGGAATTAAGCTGAAGTCTAAAATGTCTCTAGTACAGAAGAATGCGACAACGACAGAGAGGAGCAGCTCAATGGAAATGGTGTCTGAGCTGTGTGCATCTAAATAGATTGTACATTGTGCAAGGGGCCGAGCTCAAAAGGAATAGATTTTTTCTCAGGTAAAATATAAAATTGGCCAAAAGCTGAAATGACAGTGTCCTGAAGAACAATTAAGCGTGGAGGAGGATGCGCACAGAGCGAAGATGAAATCTAATCTGAAATGCCATATTTATAGAACACGTGAATATCAATCTCTTGGAAACAGAGAAGAGTGGTTTTGAAGTGGAGATGGAAGGGTTTTTTTGATCAAAAGCAAAAAAAGACATGTATTGAGGGGACAGCACTGTCATTTCTGAATCATGCTAGGAATAGACTGATGCCATTGCGTCTCTGAGCACGGCGGTCTGGAGGTTAGATTACAATGACACCAGCAGAGGATTCATTAGCATTTTTGGAGGTGAACAGACAGACAAGATTTAATATTTATGTCACTGAGTGCCACAGTAACCAAGCAGGGACCGTCTGCGTTGTGATTCAGGCAATATTCAAATTAAGAGAAAAATGAATTCATTAAACTGCTACTGCTGCTGATAAATAAAGAATTCCTTCTAAAAAGGGACCAAATAAATCTGATACAACAAACAGACAAAAGAAGGTTATTTTGAGATAAATGGTATAATATACAATACGATCTATCTAAACAATTAACAAAAAAACAAAAATCCTTTTAATAAAACTAGCCAAGGTAACCTAAAAGGAATTTGATTGCTACCTGACCATTACATAACTTGGTCTTAAGATGCTTTAAAGAGGACCTGTTACCCAGGATTGAATTCCATCCCAATCAGTAGCCGATACCCCCTTTCCCACAAGAAGTGTTTACCTTTTCTCAAATACATCATCAGGGCGGTCTGTATGGCTGATATTGTGGTGAAACCCCTCCCTCACTGTGATGTCATGACCGTGGTCCTGACAGTTTGCTGTCTGTGAACTTCGTTGCAATGAGGGAAATAATAGCTGTTTCCAACTGCTAAGCAAGCAGTATCTCCCTCTGTGCATATAACTAACCAAACATTCCGTATAGTAAACCTGGCAGGACTAAATATGTCACCACCAGTGTTAAATTCAGAATGTGAATCAGGGAGAGGAAAGATTTTTCAATGGGCAAACACTGGCAAAACGATCTATAAATGATTTAAAAAACAAATAAGCAATTTTATTAAGTATGTAATTTTCACTAAAGCTCCACACCAAAACACTGAAAAAATTTAACAAGAAATCACATGGCAGTGTTTGTCCTAATGTCAGATGTCCTGTTATTTTTTTGCTTCCAATTTATAGCCTATTGAATGGTGCTAAGCTGAAAACAGACATAAAATCATTGCTGCAGCGCTGCTAAACTAACACTAAAATCTCATGTACAGAAATAAGAATAGTACCATTGAAAATAAAATAATTCAGCCTGTCAATACAGTTATATGCTGAATATATTGCCTTCTCACTCTTTCAGTATCTCTCCTACCCTGTCATTCATTATCTCTCTGCTCCTCTACATAATCAAAACATTTGTGCCACACTTGGTAAGCACTGGTGCAGTACGAGTATGGGTGAGCAGGCTTTCTGTTTGAAAAGACACATCTCCCAAGATGCAGTGTGGCAAAGCTCTGTGGTGACAGGAGAAAAGTGTATGCTTGCTGACAGAATGCAAGCAGTTTATTTCAATCAAAACAGCACACTTATCACATACTTTCTACTCAATCTTACATTATAGTCTGTGTACACAGCTTGTAGCCGCTTCTGTGGCTTCAATACCGATAAAGAAACTCTGGAAAGGAGGAGATAGTTGTGCTGAGAGAGGTGAATGTCACGGTTTTCTTTGAATAATGTTCAGTTACTGGTCTGCACTCACTTAACAGCACTTTACAATTATTCTGTGTAATAGAATACTGTGATATGGTTCTCTGATGCAGGGGGCGTAACTAGAAATCACTGGGCCCCCTGAAAAACTTTGGATGGGGCCCCCTCCCGCCAGGACAGAGCACTTGGGGAGGGGTAGCGGGCTTGGGGGCAGGGCGCTGTACTGAAGAGCCTGCTGCATACTGAATAGGGACAGCCTACAAATCTTTGTCGGCAAAACTTTGTATGATTTCTTATCAGTGGCTGAGCAGATGCAGTCATTAGAACAATTGTGCAGAGAGCAGAAAGTTTTTTCTTTCCATGCCCTTGTCAGTCTCTCTGGAAAGGGAAAAGAAACTTCTCCCCCCACAGGGCCCCCTGTGGCTCCTGGGCCCCCCCTGCGGCTGCATCCCTTGCAGGGCCTATTGTTACGCCCTGCTCTGAC
The DNA here is from genome assembly GCF_040937935.1 of Hyperolius riggenbachi. NCBI lineage: Eukaryota > Metazoa > Chordata > Amphibia > Anura > Hyperoliidae > Hyperolius > Hyperolius riggenbachi. The sequence goes on along the minus strand of NC_090648.1, from coordinate 296,092,082 downwards.
ACAAATGGTGTAATTCTTGCTGTTGCTTTAAACATCCTACTTTAAAAGGCGATTGGCAATCTGGTAAACAATTCAGTTTCAAAAGTTTTATTCCACTTCAAATAAAATTGATTTAAATTAGATTTCACTTAACTTAATTACTATAAAAATGTATAAAAGTAAAGTGTTAAAAAAGGAATTGTAGTCAAAATGACATAATTGATAAATTTGCTCATTATTTTTACAATATATTATTTAGAAATGATTTAGACATTGTTTTCCCATTGTAAAATCTGTCCTCTCCCTGATTTATTTTCTGTAATGTATCACAGGTGGCAATATCTTTAGTACTGGCAGATGATCTCTGCACAATGTTCATTTAGGCCTCTTTCACAGTGCGATATTAAAGTCGCATGTTAAAACGACATTTAACGAAGAATAACTAATTGCAATGAAAAATCAATGCCCCATTCACAGTGCACACGTTGCGTTGGTGACTAACGCTGCACGTTAAGTGAAAGTACTGCATGCAGTGCATTATACACGTTATTAGCTGCGTTAGACTGTTTGCACATGCTCAGTAATGACTTGGAAACATACTTTTCACTGCCTGTATGCTCTACTGTATGCGACCGTAATGGGGCATTAAGTTGCGTTGCAACTTTTTTGGGGCATTGCGTTGTAATTTGCGTTGCGACTTTAACGTTGCATCAAAATGCAACGTCCTACTGTGAAAGAGGCCTTACCGAGAGTTCTAATCCACTACAAAAGATTTATGGTCTCCCAGAATGCTCGGGAAGAGGGGTGGGGGTTGTAGGGGGGGGGGGGGAGTCTGCAAAATAAACAGCCTAGGCTGTGACATCACTGGGAGGGCAGGAATACATACTAAAGTACAGCAATCTATAGCAATAGTAAGTGTTTCTGATGCTGAAACCAGAATATTTAATGTAAAAGTGAGCATCCTGAATAGTTTACTTAATTGTGCAATATGTCATTATGGTTACTCTTTTAAGTGATCTCACAATAGAAAATTTAAATGTTGTAAAAAGTCTACACTCAAAACAATTTCCATTTGCTTATCTCTAAAACATTCATCTTGTTCAGCCGTGCCTGCCAGTGAAAGGACACATGTTGCCTGTGTACAGAGCACCTAGGGCACATGCGCCTGTCAAGACTTATGACTTCACCTTTCTGCAGAAGCCTTTCTCGTCTGGGAAAAAAATCTACTTAAGTCCATCTCAGTATGACAAAATAAATTAAAAGAGTGATAAAATTAGCCTGCTGAAGCAATTTTCATATGCTATTATGCACTATTTATATACTGACATATTCATCATAACTGCGAGACAATCATTCTGCTTGAGGGCCCGTTTCCACTATCGCGAATCCGCATGCGGGCAACGCATGCGGATCCGCACAGTCAGTACAAGTGGATGGGACTGTTTCCACTTGTGCGTTTCCCCGCACGTTTTTCTGTGCAGAAAAAATCTGCAGGGTAGGGGCCTCAGAATTCGCCTGCGTGTGGAATGCAGGCGAATCGCACACAATGTATTTAATAGGGAAATCGCATGCATTTTCCCCATGCGTTTTTTGCCGCGATTTCGCATGCGATTTCGCATAGGTACCCATGTTAATTCACACAGGCAGTGACATGGTTAAAATCGCATACAGCCTTACCTATGCGAAATCGCATGCGAAATCGCGGCAAAAAACGCATGCGGAATCGCACCCGCATGCGATTTGCCTGCGGTGATTCGCCGGCGATTTCGTAACGCTACAGTGGAAAAGAACTGAAATTATAAGAAGTTATTTAAGGATAGTAGGATACATTTCTGTAAACAAAACTGAAGCAGGTAATGTTTAACAGAGACATGCTACGCATAATGAACTGCAACATAGCTGAGCCTGAAATGATACCTGTATTGACTATCCTCTTCGAAATCACAGTTTCTTTTTTATAGACTCATAGATGTGTGTCATGTGCAATAGAGAGAATGTCACGGCTTTAAACACCGGTATTTATTTATTTTGTGTTACGGCCGGTTTACATGGCTAGCTGCCGGCAGCTCGTTTTGCCATGGCTAAATGCTTTCCTGCTGCAAAGCAGAAAAGCGTTTGTCATCATTTTATGTCGATTCATTGTCTCATTGTGTTTTGGGTCCCTAGGGGGATATGTAACTGCAAATGCCGCCAACGCTAGAAGTTACATGCAGCGTCTCGAAAAATATGATTGACCGCGATGACAATTAACAGTAATCACATTGAGATAAACGCTCCCATTCATCTTAATACAACAACCAGTGGATCCTGGTGGTAAATGATCTGAATTGACCCTTACCCGTACTAAGGTTACTGAGGGAGAGGATAAGAAATATTTTTATCTATGCCAGTAGAGAGTTGGTTGGGGCATGACAAGAACCAAACAAGCACAGAACAGTGTAGGGTCAAACCACAATAGCAATAACAACTGTAAAAGAAGATAGTCCACCACAATATAGACCATAAGGAACCTTTTGCTGTAGACCTGTTGCAGAACTAGTTGAGCACACCTGTGCTGCCATAGCCAAACAAGCAGTAGTTTTCTGAGAATAAAAACCAGAGAAGACAATTAGAATATGGCTACATACAGAAAATAAAGGGGAAGTCCAGGATTCACTCAGCAGATCTTCATCCCCGCCTGTTTCTAGTTACAATAAAAACGCAGGAGCTGGATACAAGTACTTGCAACTGTGAGAAGCCATAGGGGCATTTTCATACCTCTTCTGTGACCCATAGGGCTCGATTTACAAAACGGTGCTAACTTTAGCACTGGCCCTTAGCACGTCTAAACTCAGTTGTAATGTGAGATCTGATTGAGAAAACCGGTGCTAACCTACTTAGCACCCTGGTTAGCACGCCTAAAGACTTTAGACGTGCTAAGTGGGTTAGCACCGCTTAGTAAATCAAGCCCATAGTGTTTACTGTAGCAAACAATGCATTGCAGCAGATAAACATTGGAGACACTTGCCAGGAGGCTGCCATTCCCCTTCCTTGGGACACCAGCCCTGACAAAACACAGACAGCTACAGAGACCTCACAGTCATAGGATGGAGACTGCTACAAATAAAATCATGCATTCATTATTATGGCTTATTAAAGCCTGTGTTTTCAATTACATTTTTAGAGAAAAGTGCTGTTGCAGATCTGCTGGTAGCAACCCAGTGTTTCTCATATCTATTTAAACCAACAGACAGTATTATTCGGGCCTGAACACAGTGCACTTGGCCTAAACAGAAGAGCACTAGCCATGCAAAGGACTGCTGGCTGCCTGCAGGCAGCAAGTCACAGACGCTGGTTCCCTACAGAATGATGGTAATCCAACCAATATTAACAGCCAACTCAGGCAACATTTGTTAGATATCAATGTGTTAGTGGAAAGTTTCAATCTTGTGAAACAAAAGAGAAAGACATGAGAGCCTGGATGATTTTGGGATCATGTCCAAACAGGCATTACTCAGTTTTACACCATGGTTACCTTGCTGTCTCGCATAGCCTTCAAATACATCCTTCCAGCCCATAAGTCACCTGAGATAAAGGAAGTTGGTTTCTTGGCAAGTGCATTAATTCATTGTTATGTCAACATCATTAATTATCTTCCTTATGCTCAGCATGTTTTTGGAGTAAACAAAACAAAGCAATATTGTTCAAATGAATTCTGACAGCTTCAGAATTACAACAGGATTCTGTAAGTAAACTATGTTTTTCAGTATTATTAACAGAGAATATCAGGCAACGTACAATCATGTACAAGTGGATAGTTAGATTATGACTGCCTGGAAATGCTCTGCAGTCTGCACACATATCTGCCAGGACCGCTAGACCATTTGTCAGGTTCAATTCTTTCTGTGCTTACTCAAAAGCAGGCTGCTTATAAGAGTTTCTATATAAACATTCCATTTACCAAGACCCTGCTGAGTCATAAACCCTCCTCAGCACTGCATGAAGGCAAAGGAAGAGGTAGGATGTTTGGCTTTACTGAAAACACCCTGATAGTTTGCCTGCATACCATCAATTAAAAATAAAAAAGTGATCAACCATTAAAAAAGGTATTCCAAAATCCTTATGTGTTAGATTACAAAACAAATGTGAGGCCTGTTACCATGATAATATTCTGGAGCAGGCAGTCTCTACTCAGTGTGAATTCACAGTGGCACCACAACCTTGGTATTAATCAACGTAATAAAGTTATTTTAGTTATTATGTTAGAAGGTATACATGTATGTGATAGGCAAACTTGGCTCTCCAGCTGTTAAGGAACTACAAGTCCTACAGTGCATTGCAGGAGTCTGATAGCCACAGTCATGATTTATAAGCCACAGTCATGATTCATCAGCTGATCAGCTGACACGCTGAATGTTTATTGGTTGGTTTTCAATTCGGTTTGTGTTGATTGGTTAGCTCTTGTATTTACACCCAGTGAGCACCCCCAGTCATCGCCCGTGATAGCATAAGCTTTGGCTTGTTTCTGGGTATGTGCTCACTACCTTGGATTCCTGTTGCCGATTATTGCTTTGTACCTTGACCAGGTTAACCTCTGCTTGATTTCCTGTTGCCGACTATTGCCTTGTATCCTGACCATGTTTATCTCTGCTGGAATTCCTGTTGCCAACCTTGCTTTTGTACCTGGACTACGCATGAATGCTGCCTGGTTTGACCTTCTGTTTGGACACGGATTTGCATGAACTCTGCCTGGACCGACCTCGGATTGCTTGACTACGCTATCTCTGGAAAGTAATACCTAGACTGCCTTGCTACTCACCTGGAACTCCTGACACTGCTGTCATTTGACTCCCTCGTCTGGATAGCCTCATCCTCCAGGCCTTAGGTGACTATTATATATCTGCTGTGCCACTGCTTACTAAGTATTACTAGGTTCTGTTTGGTGGATTACTACCTATCAGACTGTATGCTACATCTACCTGCAGGGTTACTGTAGTATTGTGTTAGGTAGGAGTTTGTGCAGGTGTTATGGGCTGGGCTCTGGGTCAGTCATATGGGTATATGCTCTGAATTGTAGTCACTCACCAGACAAGCCTGACACCCCCATGAGGAGATAGACTAGACCAAAACCTGGCGGTTCTGTCACATTTTATCTGCTTACTTTTTTTGCTATAGTGTTCCTTTAAAGAGATCATTTGGCTTAGGTGATTGAAGTGGGGGTAGTGGCAATAATACCAATGAAACCAGTAATCCATAGCTGAACAACTTGAATATTATGAATCACTTTGACACTATCCTGCACAATATAAAATGTTCTGTGTCGGATCTATATGTACCCAGAGTGGATGCAAAACACCTGATCTGCATACTCATTCAGGGTCAATGGGTCACAAAGGGTCAAGGCACAGGATTACCATAACATAACAGCATTTTATTTAGAACAGGGTCAGCAATGTTCCCTTTTAAAATCAGGTCAGGTTTACAAGCACTGAAAGCCTTGATGGGATTTTTTTTTATCAATCTTGTCCTGGAACCATCTTATTAAGGCAGCACAGCCCTCACATTTCCTCAGGCACTTTATAAATAATGAATAATCAGTTTGCTAAATACACAGTGTCGGTTTATGTAAATGGTGTTACTGAACAATTAATATGCTAAATAAAGACTTAGTGGTGGCTTGTTTGATTCCCTTAGCAACCGAGGTGTTCAATGGCTGAATAACATTTCTTTTATAAAAGTTTTCTCCATCATTCAGGGTAAATATCTTGCACAATAAAACGCCAACCTTTAAATACATACTGAAATAGCATAAAATATTGAGTTACCATTGTTGTGGATCCATTCAGAAATAATTACATTAAAGAGAACCCGAGGTGGGTTTGAAGAATATTATCTGCATACAGAGGCTGGATCTGCCTATACAGCCCAGCCTCTGTTGCTATCCCAAACCCCCCTAAGGTCCCTCTGCACTCTGCAATACCTCATAAATCACAGCCACGCTGCTGACAAACAGCTTGTCAGAGCTGGCTGTGTTTATCTCTACAGTGTCAGTCTGCTGCTCTCCCCGCCTCCTGCAGAACTCCAGTTCCCGCCTGCATCCCTTCCCTCCCTGCTGATTGGAGGGAAGGGACGGGGGCAGGGACCGGAGCTATGCAGGAGGCGGGGGAGCAGCTGAGACTGACACTACAGATGTAAACACAGCCTCACAGCACGGCTGTGATTTATGAGGGATTGCGGAGTGCAGAGGGACCTTAGGGGGGTTTGGGATAGCAACAGAGGCTGGGCTGTATAGGCAGATCCAGCCTCTGTATGCAGATAACATTCTTTAAACACACCTCGGGTTCTCTTTAATGTGATGGTGCTAGTATAATTATCTTACATTTCATAATTTAATAGCTTTTTCATCATTTTCTTTGTATACTGTATGTGAGTGGATGGTTATGCACTGTGAACTGAGCAGGCACTAGGAGGTATATGAAGAGAAAGCCCAGGTGGATCTCAACAGGCCAGAGAAAGTAGTTCCTAGTCCAATATGGAGGCTCCAGGTGGTAAAGTGATATGCAAAGCTAGAAAGCCAAAATCACAAATAGTGGGGAGAAGTCAAAACAGGTGATTTGAGCTGAAACATGAGATTTGGGTGCCTGCTAGCGACTGAAACATGGGTGTCGCCATATACACCATTGTAAATAGCAGCTACACTGTGAAATTTGGAATAGCGAATGTCAGAGCGGCCCACAATGCATAATATGGTATTTATCCTATTTTGCACAATGCAATATTTATCCTATTTTGCACAATACAATATTTATTTGTTTAATCAGATTTGCTTTATCTACTTGTAGGACTTGATTGAAATCAGATGATATTTTCTGTCACAATTTTGCATAAATATTTAAAGAAAATGTAAACATACACAAACTCTCAAACACCACTTGTACATCAGCTATCTGGCTATGGATTATGACAGGTGTCACAATGAGAGCTAAACAAAAAGAAAATACTTTGAAAAAATATCACACAGGTATTGCAACAGTTTATTTCGCTGTTTGTATCCAGTCCTGTTTTAAGCTGTGCACATGCAGAGAAACAGAAATAATGAAGATCAGACAAAAGTAATAACCATTTCAACATAAATCGGAATAATATTTTGGTAATGGGTCTAGAGTTGTAACGCCTGTATAATCTGTCTATAAAGCCAGATTAATAAAAGCCATAACTGGGTCACTCCTCTCCCTCCTTTCCCAAATAAGAATGCCAAATCTATGGAAGCTGCAAGGGACACAGCTGTGTTGAAGCCCTCATGTGGAAGAGGCCTCAAATTTATTTTAGGCTTTGTGAATCTGGAAATCACCACATATTGTTACACATTCAAAAGTTTGTGGTGTCCAATAAGTCAGTGTTCCCCAAGCCTGTCCTCAAGGCCCACCAACACTGCATGTTTTGTATAAATCGGTGAGCCTTGGGGACAGGGTTGGGGAACTCTGCAATAAGTGCATGGACTGTTGCAAAACATCCAGAAAACATCCATCCAAATACACAGCAATGGTTGTAGTATTATACCATATGTTCCAACAAAGCATGCCAACCAAAGGTACAGCTTATGCATTGTCTGCACATCGGCATACAGCAGCTCAGGTACTACAAACATTGCTGGATGCTACTTATAAAGGGATTCCCACAATATGCATGTTATGCAAGTGTGATATATACAGTGGCTTGCAAAAGTATTTGGCCCCCTTGAATTTTTCCACATTTTGTCACATTACTGCCACAAACATGAATCAATTTTATTGGAATTCCACGTGAAAGACCAATACAAAGTGATGTACACGGGAGAAGTGGAATGAAAATCATACATGATTCCAAACATTTTTTACAAATCAATAACTGTAAAAGTGGGGTGTGCGTAATTATTTAGCCCCCTTTGGTCTGAGTGCAGTCAGTTGCCCATAGATATTGCCTGATGAGTGCTAATGGCTAAATAGAGTGCACCTGTGTGTAATCTAATGTCAGTACAAATACAGCTGCTCTGTGACGACCTCAGAGGTTGTCTAAGAGAATATTGGGAGCAACAACACCATGAAGTCCAAAGAACACACCAGACAGGTCAGGGATATAGTTATTGAGAAATTTAAAGCAGGCTTAGGCTACAAAAAGATTTCCAAAGCCTTGAACATCCCACGGAGCAATGTTCAAACGATTATTCAGAAATGGAAGGCGTATGGCTCAACTGTAAACCTACCAAGACAAGGCTGTCCACCTAAACTCACAGGCCGAACAAGGAGGGCGCTGATCAGAAATGCAGTCAAGAGGCCCATGGTGACTCTGGATGAGCTGCAGAGATCTAAAGCTCAGGTGGGGGAATCTGTCCATAGGACAACTATTAGTCATGCACTGCACAAAATTGGCCTTTATGTAAGAGTGGCAAGAAGAAAGCCATTGTTAACAGCAGGGCTGTGGAGTCGGTACAAAAATCATCCGACTCCAACTCCGACTCCGATTCCTCAGTTTATGAAACCACGACTCCAACTCCGGGTACCCAAAATGGCTCAGATTCCAACTCCTCGATTCCGACTGCTTAGTCTAATACTTCACAGTGCTGTGGATTATGTACAAAAATCATCAGACTCCGACTCCTCAGTTTATGAAATCAACGACTCCGACTCCGGGTGCCCAAAATTGCCCCGACTCCGACTCCTCGACTCCGACTCCAACTCCACAGCCCTGGTTAACAGAAAAGCATAAGAAGTCCCGTTTGCAGTGTGCCACAAGCCATGTGGGGGACACAGCAAACATGTGGAAGAAGGTGCTCTGGTCAGATGAGACCAAAACGGAATTTTTTGGCCAAAATGCAAAATGCTATGTGTTGCGGAAAACTAACACTGCACATCACTCTGAACACACCATTCCCACTGTCAAATATGGTGGTGGCAGCAACATGCTCTGGGGGTGCTTCTCTTCAGCAGGGACAGGGAAGCTGGTCAGAGTTGATGGGGAGATGGATGGAGAAAAATACAGGGCAATCTTAGACGAAAACCTCTTGGAGTCTGCAAAAGACTTGAGACTGGGGTGGATGTTCACCTTCCAGCAGAACAACAACCCTAAATATAAAGCCAGGGCAACAATGGAATGGTTGAAAACAAAACATTTCCATGTGTTAGAATGGTCCACTCAAAGTCCAGATCTAAATCCAATTGAAAATCTGTGGCAAGATCTGAAAACTGCTGTTCACAAACGCTGTCCATCTAATCTGACTGAGCTGGAGCTGTTTTGCAAAGAAGAATGGGCAAGGATTTCAGTCTCTAGATGTGCAAAGCTGGTAGAGACATACCCTAAAAGACTGGCAGCTGTAATTGCAGCAAAATGTGGTTCTACAAAGTATTGACTCAGGGGGCTGAATAATTACGCACACCGCACTTTGCAGTTATTGATTTGTAAAAAAAAATTGGAATCATGTATGATTTTCGTTCCATGTCTTCCGTGTACACCACTTTGTAATGGTCTTTCATGTGGAATTCCAATAAAATTGATTCATGTTTGTGGCAGTATTGTGACAAAATGTGAAAAACTTCAAGGGGGCCGAATACTTTTGCAAGCCACTGTATATATATATATATATATATAAATATATATATATATATATATATATATATATATATACAGTATATATATACAGTATATATATACATATATATATATATATCACGTGGTAGATTAAAGATCATATTGAAGAAAGCCTTTGGACATTAAGCTTTTGGATTCTGCAAATCATCAACTGGCTAGTGGAAAAACCTCAACAAACCTAAACTGACAGGCAAAGAGTTTGCTGACTGCATGTAGCAGGTCTCTGGATGCAATATAATCTGACAGTCAGCAGTCTTGTGTCTGAAAGGCAGCGTTAAAAGCATTTCCAATGAAAGTTTTTTTTTTTTCTCAGTTCCTAGGAGTTGATACAGCATATGCCATGTAATTTCCTGCAAACACAATATGAAAAAAACATCAACAAGATGATAGGGATGCCATGTCACAGTGTAATAACTTTACAAGGTAATACAAGCTATAACTAAATGCAATTTCCATTCCTATGGATATCAGCAAAGTAACTGAAGTGATAGGATGAATGTGGTATGCTTGCAGCAGGAACACCAAAGCTCATCTCAAAGCAAATATAACGCACTTCTTCACACTGTAACGTAGCTGTTTTATTAAAGTAAACACAAGGTGAAAATAAACTGATGAGATAAACAATTGTATTTATCCTCCTACTCCTAAAAATGACTCTTTTTTTTTAGATATCCCATGTTTTTTTTTAAATGTAAACATTTACAAAGTACAGTAGATTGAATGTTTTGTTGTCTCTGCTCAGTGGCAGTTTATTAGGTGTCCCTAAATTAAAATACATGAACTATTGACCTTTATCTGCCCCCCACTTTCAAAAGTTGTATTCTGCCAGGAAGACTTTTATAGCTGTAATTTGCTCAACAGTGACGTTTACTATATTCCCCACAAGGTACCAACAAGACAGAAACTGTCACTTCCATGCCTAAAAATTAACTCTTTCAGGCAGCAAAATAAAACAAGTAAAACAGCCTAGTTAGCAATATGTTTTGCAATGTACATACACATGTTTATCTTGTCATGTTACTAGTCGCCTTGGGTACACTTTATAGCTGCTTTATCAGTAGTCCAAACTTGTGTTCCTCAACTCTCCACAACTCATAGATGAAGACTGAATTCCCCTCTCTTCAGTACAGACATGAACTTTCATCTCTTACAAAGGTTTCCCGAAGACACACAGTATGGGCTTTGTGGTTCTGGGACTATTCTCTCAAACTGGTCCCCTATATTTTAGGAAATGTTTTGCTATGGAGCAGCAGTGGGCCCTGCAATTGTCTGCCACACCACTTCATTCTCTCATACGGAACTTAACTGAGAACATAACAGACAGACGTGATGCTCTTATATTGCAAATGGGGCACACAATAGCTTCATTTACCATTGCTCAACTGTAGTAAAGACTAGAACTGTACTAGACCAGCATGGCCAAAAGTTAATTCACAATCGTTTTCCAAGGTGACTGCCTAAACTTTCAAAAACTTATTCCAGGAGATAATTAGGTTACTCAGTGCAGACTTGGTCATGTTTTCACCTGCCACAAGACTCAAATAAAACCACAAAATGTAAACATTGACCCCAAATTATCACTCTGTTGCTAAAAGTTTATAACAGCCATGAAATGATCATTCCAAAACAGCTCCCAACAACAAGGCACATCAAAATGTTGGTAACCGGCCACAGTAACCCCTTCTAACACTATATTTTGGATTGGGACATCCTTGTAATGTCCTAATCCAATGTCCTTGTAATAAGTGGCTTTTAAGCTGCCTGGGTAAATTGTGGCTTTACAGCCACAGAAAGTTAGAAGTAGGTGGGGCATGGTTAGTGTTAGGTATACGTAGGGGGAAGGTTTGTGTTTCAAGTAGGTGGGGAGAAGTTAGTGTTAGACATACATAGGGGAAAGTTTAGTGTTAGTAGAAGGTGGGTGGAGCTTAGTGCTCAGTGTATATAGGGAAGGGTTTGTGTGAGAATTAGGTTACAACGAAGAATAGTAGAATATCAGTATATTCCACTATCAGGGATTGGGGATAGTACAATATCGGTATAATTACCAATATTCCTTGGCATGTCCTGATGCCCATTTTACTAGTTGCTAAATTAGAATGATGGCTATATCCAGTGCCCTTTTTACCAATCGCTCATTTTACTCATACCCCCTCACTGCATTGCTCCAAACATCCTGTTTTTGGATATACAGTGGTGGGGAAAAGTCCCTTAAACTTAACATTTGGCGGGCTGCTTTGCAAGGTGTACTTCTCACCCACTGAGACAACTTTAAAATTAGTACCTAATTATAGGTACGGTATACTCTACTGTACATATACATTTTTATACACAATGTCTGTATTGTCCTGTCTTCATTTTGCCTACATTCTGTAACACAACATGATTTATGATGCAATTGCTTGTTTGGCTTGCTGTTTGTTTTAGCTTCTAAGTCTCTAATTTGTTTATATAACTGTTTTTTGTTTTTTTTATTTGATTAAACACATGTCATGTTTGAATGTGTAATCAATGTGTAACAAAAAGACTGATGCACCTGTTAAAAAAATGTGGGAAAATTGACCTGATCTGAAAATATGTCTTATGACTCTTTCTTCTATGGTTCGATCTGAATCCACATCACACGTCATTGAGATTATACAATAATTCTAGTGAATCTTTAAGCTAGTTAAGCTGGTCATGCATGCATTGATTTTCCCGTTTGATTCCCAGCAGATTCGATCACTGTGGAATCTATTGCATAACATGTCAGATTAATCGTAATTTCTATCAATTTTTACCGAAAACCAATCAAGGCTATTGATTGGACAAAACAGCTCAAATAAAGCTCAAATCTCCATGAACTCCTTAAAGGGAGGAGCGGCGGTAGATCAATGGCCCATAGTTTGCACAGCTTCATTGAGCTGTGGATCAATTCATTTTTAATAGATTTCTTGCTGACCACGAAACTTTGGTTGTGGAGCCTATAATGACTTGAATGATATTTTAGCAAACAACCAGTATACTGTATATGTTGTTTTTATTTTAGCACCTTCTTAAATTCTACATTGAAGATAGGCTTGCAAAACATTCTGCGGTAATGTTTGTAACTTCAGAGATTTGCACATGATGACAAGCATATTCTATTAACCCTTTAACAGCCAATTCCTTTAGAGGCTTGCACACGCTCCAGACCAATTTATTTTAACATGTTTTTATTTCTTATGTGTTAGATTTCCTTGCTTCTAATTAGTACTGCTGTAATGTGTATTTATGGCCACTTGTCACTAGGGGGTGGTGTGAGACAATAACAAAGCACTTCTACTTTTAGTTTCTGCTAGTAGAGAAAATTTACAGTGCAAGTTCTGCCAACTGAGGTCAAAAGCAGTGAACTTTTCTCAAACAAGATAACTCTATTGAAGCTGCTAGTGGGTTAAAGATCTTTTTGATTAAATCAGGGCTGTGGAGTCGGTATAAAAATCTTCTGACTCCAACTCCGACTCCTCAGTTTATGAAACCACAACTCCAACTCCGACTACTGGTACCCAAAATGGCTCAGACTCCGACTCCTTAGTCTAATACTTAGCAGGGCTGTGGATTTTGTACTCCTCGACTCCAACTCCGACTCCACAGCCCTGGATTAAATGTTCACACAATTTTACATGCAGGATTTTTCACCAGTTATATCCTTTTTTTTTAAATATGATTACACAATAGTTGAAGTCAGGGATGTTTTTTTATTTTATTTTATCAGTCCCCAAGAGCTCACACTAGAGTTGCAGGCATTAAACTATTTTAAGTGTATAGTTACCCTCTCTATCCCTTTTTTGTTTTTTTACTGTAAATCATGTTCAGTTTAAAGGATGACAATATCAACCTAAATTGAATATTCATGCAGTGAATATGGTAGGGCGTGCCAGTCCTCCTACTCCCTTATGTTTATTTCAAAATTTTGGTATAGCTTATGGTGCCCATACACCGTACAATTTTTTCATTTTTTTTTTTCAAACAGAAAAATTCAATCGATTATTCCATTTGGTCAAATCGGTTTTTAAAATTCTTTTTCGAGGTAACATACACAAACGTTCGATTTTTCACGAAATCCGAGAAAAACAATCGAATATGAAGAAAATGTTGGTTGGGAAAAATTATCTAAAATAAAAAAAAAGAAATTCAATCAAAATTTTGTAAGCAATCGGAAATTACATGTTTGCAGCATTTCCCACACATTTTCTTCAGATGAAACAGGAAGAAGAAATGGCTGTATTAGGTAATAAGAAGAAAGCTCATATAGCGTTTGCATTTTATTTGTGGACTCTACTGGACAGGGAGAAACCAAAACCGAAAAGAAGGAGGGCAAAGAATTGGTTGCAGAATAAAGGCAAGTATTCTTATGTGTGGCTTCTACGAGAATTAAAGGAGAACAACCAAGAAGATTTCCACGACTGCTTGAGATTGAATGATGATACTTTTAGGCTTTTACTTGAATAAAATTAAACCTTTTTTGGAAAAACAAGATACAAATATGCAAACATGAAAGCAAGTTATTATTATTATTATTATCATCATTATTGCAAACAAGTTATTATTATACACCGTGCCTCCTGTGACCTCCCTGACAATACACGTGTACTCACCGACCTGCACTACCACTATATCTTGATCAATTAAAACACTAATCCTTTCCAATTAAACATTTAACTTTACTTTTGCAGAACACACCTATTTTTATGAAAAATCAATCATTTCAGGGCTCCAAATAATAATAATAATAACAAAAAAATCCATAACTACTATGACTAAAAAATGACTACTCTCTATTCCCTTCAATTTTTGTTTATAATTATCAATACATATAAAGTTTCCATTCCTTAAAACGTTTCTTTCAATATTTGTGTGATAGTATTTTCTTATACAACCTACCATACACTATACAATTTTATAAACAATCACCCAGAGCTTCCAACATGTCCAATCAGATTTTTATTTAAAAAAAAATTGAACCACTTTTGAGCACAGGAATTATATTTGGTAGATCTGCTTTATTTTGTATGTATTGCTTATCACTCTCTGAGGAAGCAAGGTTGGACCTTGGGAAACGCGTAAGTACCACACTCTCTAAGCAGAAGTATTATATGTATGTTTAATAAACCTTAAATCTTAAGCCCCAGACTACAATCTTGTTTATTACAGCCATTAATAGTGAGACATTGGGAGGTCTAATCATAGGCCTATTGGATCGACAGCCAGATGTCCATATAGCGCCGTATGCTAAAAACACCTTTACTGCTGACGCTTGTCGTATGACATTAATCAGCCAACACCGAGGTGAGCCCATTATCTTATGTGTGTAATCGATTGAGACAACAGTCACACACAGGGAGCGCTTTTGTCTTTCCCATCCCTTTTTTCTTTCCTGTAACTTCAGACAAGGTATATAAAGGAGGCCAAACTGTCTAAAGTGTTCTTGTATAAGTATTTTTCACTTGCCACATCTGCCTTTATTTAAATGACAAGAATCCAATCTCCTGTGTGTGTGAATGTGATAAACAAGGTGACATGGGTAGAATATAAATTATGTGAATTGTACAAGGATATCATTCTACAATCAGAAGGTGACTCATTGTCAGAGCCAAGAATAGACTCACCTCCTCATGGGGCCCATCACTAATAAATCCCAAATTAAGAAGTATGAATGTAATGAGCATGGGAGATTGAACTGAAGTAAAGGTGTGTTTAATATACTCTGCAAATATATTACACTTGGCATGGTCAGCAAGTAAAGTTCTTTCTTAAAACTTTCAGAACTCATAAGGGAAGAGGCTCTTTTGCTGTTTTTTTTTCGAGAATGAAAATGCAGCTGCATATACAAATGTCATTTTTCAGATTCACAACTGTCTAAACCTCAACTTCATCCATGCATCAATCCGCCCAGCCAATCATCAAAGTTGTTCACACCATCAGTCAATTGGAAGGATGGGGAGAAGACAAACTTCCTAACAGGGCTGCCAACCTAATTTCTAATTTTTCATGGACAAAAGCCCCAAAAACCCTAGAAGCCCCAATCGACAAATGCATCCACTGCATGCTTCCAACAGACAAATGCTGCCACTGTGTACACCATATAAAAAAATGTAGTCACCGTGTTCCAAAAATAGACGAAAGCAGTCACCAAGTGCCCCCAATAGACAATTGCTGCCGCTGTGTGCCCCTAATAGACCAATTCAGTCACCCTGTGCCCCAATAGACAAATGCAGCCGTGTGCCCCTAATAGTTAAATGCAAAATGGAAACATGTTTTTATTAGTATTTAAGAAAATTGTACTACCTATTCCCACAAGACAGACAAACCAATTAAAGAGACTCCGTAACAAAAATTGCATCCTGTTTTTTATCATCCTACAAGTTCCAAAAGCTATTCTAATGTGTTCTGGCTTACTGCAGCACTTTCTACTATCACAGTCTCTGTAATAAATCAATGTATCTTTCCCCTGTCAGACTTGTCGGCCTGTGTCTGGAAGGCTGCCAAGTTCTTCAGTGTTGTGGTTCTGCTATGAACTCCCCCTTCCAGGCCCCTCTATGCACACTGCCTGTGTATTATTTAGATTAGGGCAGCTTCTCTCTTCTCCCTTATCTTTTACAAGCTGGAAAAATCGTCCTCTGAGCTGGCTGGGCTTTCACATACTGAGGAATTACAGACAAAGACAAAGCTGTTTCCAGGAAGAAAGGAGCAGCCTGAAACTTCAGTGCATGAGAGCTGAAGAGGGAAAGAAACACACAAATGATCTCTTGAGATTCAAAAGGAAGGGTGTATACAGCCTGCTTGTGTATGGATGTATTTTCTATGTGTGGACATACTGTACATCAACCTACTTCCTGTTTTGGTGGCCATTTTGTTTGTTTATAAACAAACTTTTTAAAACTGTTTTTAACCACTTTTAATGCGGCGAGGAGCGGCGAAATTGTAACAGAGGGTAATAGGAGATGTCCCCTAACGCACTGGTATGTTTACTTTTGTGCGATTTTAACAATACAGATTCTCTTTAAAAATCCCAGCAATAACCCACCCCTATACTGTATGTACACAAGTCAATCATGTATGGATCCATGAGAAGAATGGTACACAAATAGTTGTACTTACCTGGGTCTTCTTCCAGCCTCCTGTAGGCTGCGGACTCCCTCAATATGTGTCCAGTCCGGTCTGTCCCTTTGCTGCCCACCCTTGTAGTTGGGGACTGCTGTGCATGCACAGCCCTGGCCACGCGTGTGTTAGTTCTCATTTCATGTCCAGGAGTTTTCAAGCACCGTTTAACTGCGCAGGTGCAGAGCACTCCTATCCATAGGAGCCAGACCAAGCACACACACAGCCCCTAACATGCCCGCACATGTACAGTAGTCCCAACTACAGGGGGGGGACAGGAAGAACTGAAAGGACTGGACAGACACTGAGGGAGCCCACGGTCTACAGAGGGCTGGAGGAAGACCCAAGTTAGTATAAATGTAATTGTATTATAAGTGCATGTGTACTATTCATCTCAGGTACACTTTAAAAGGAAGGAGAAGGAGGCCTGAACTAACCGCAGTGCACAGATGCGCACATCACAACGGAGAGTAATCAGCTCTTTATGATGGATGCCTGTCCTGAAAAGATGGGCGATACAGACACCCAAAATTTGCAGTCATTTTGACGGACACTCCATCCATAGGCGGAAAGTTGGCAACCCTGCCACCTAAAACCTGTCCTATCCTAAACAAATTGAAATGCTATCCTTAGTATAAAACTAGCATACAATATTTTACAGAGAGAATCTCCCTGCATTTATGTAGGCTATTATATACCATATATGACCCTTATATGTGGCTGCACCAATCACTCTGCTCCCTCCTTTCATACCTGTTATGATGCGGATCACTCCCATAAACAAAAAGCTGTAAGTTGGAGGCCCCCTTTGCTTGGTCTCCTTAATATTGCTTTTTATGTCCATCAATAAATCAGTGGTTTTACTGTTTATCCAGTGCCTGATACACTGAACTTTTAAAGCCTTGTGAATTTACATCAGCGCCGAGCAAACTATGGCCCACGGGCCTTATCCGGCGCCCGCATGAAATGTACATCCAGCCTGCCGACACTTTCTTCTCCTTCCCCCCTCCCTGCAAAGTCGCGTGCGGGTGGTTACGGGGGTTAAAGCTCATCAGCTCGCCGATTCCAGTGTTGCGTCTCCATGGCAACAGGGCAACACATGACCCACGTCAGGATCTGCCAGCATATTACTTGCTGGCTGGCAGCATGTAAAAAGCTGGAATGTCATCGCGTTCACTTTAAGCATGATGCTGCCACCACCATATTTGACAGTTGGGATGGTGTGTTCTTGTGAGGAAAGGCGGAAAAGCCGCCGCGTGTGCCAAGAGCCAGGCGGCTGACTCCGCGTCCTACGCGGCGGTTTGCACGCGTCTGGTTGTGTGGTGGAACGCGGAAAAGCCGCCGCATGTCCTGACAGCAAAGCGTCTGTTTGCATGCAGCAGCATGTGCTTGGTGTGGCTGGGTCTGTTAGTGCACCTAGGCAGATGGAGAGCTATGCTCGCGCGGGCCTGAATTCAGGACCTTTATACCTGCAGAGGAAGTGTCAGCTGATCAAGAAGGTCAGCTGATTCCTGCAGGACTCATGATTGGCTGAATGGTTCGGGCGGGGCAGCAGAGTCCAGCAACTATATATTCTGCTGCTTATTCAGTCGCTGGTTGCAAACACATACGTGGGAGCACTCAGACCTGTAGTCAGATCCTTAAGTGTGCCGGGACCAGCTGGAGCTGTAATCCTACACTTAGCTAGATTCTGTTGATAGCTAAAGTACTAGTTTGATTGTGATTATCTGTTATGACTCTTTGCCTGCCTGACTATCCTCCTGAACTCTGATCTTGTACTATGAAATTCTGATACTCTGTTGCCGAACCCCGGCTCGTCCTTAGACTCTGCTTCTGCCTCCTGATCTTGTACCTCGATATTTCTGATACCCTGTTGCCGAACCCTGCCTGTACCTAGACTCCGCCTCTGCCTTCTGATTCTGTACTTTATCTGTCCGTGTGTTACAACCTGGCTTGTCCGACCTCGAGAACCGACCTTACTATTGGAGGCGGTTCCCCGTCCTGTTAGTGACACTACCTCCTGAGTGTTACTTTCAGACTTACCTTCCTACTGTCAGCCCGACTCCTCCCGCCTTGGAGAGTTCAGGCCTTCGGAAGGAAGCCGTGCAGTACTCCTCACTGCACTGAGGCCAGTCCTCTAAGTGTTACTGTTACACCAAACACTACACTCTACTCAGGTGAACAGAGGTTAGCTGGTATATCGGATTATCGGTGATACTACAGATCACTTATAATCTGGTATACATCTGTATTCCCAGTGATACTGCAGATCACCGGTAATCAGATCCTCTCTGTGCTTCACCGTTCGTTACAGAACGCCAGACCAAAATACAAAATGGACGCAAACACTGATTGTCTGGGTGTACTTGCCGCTTCGGTGGACAAAATCAATCAAGTACTGGGCACCCACATAACTCTTATTGATGCCCTATCAGGGTCTGTACAAACCCTCCAGACATCATTGGATCATGTGCGATCCCCTTTTAGCTCTGACATACGTATGCCTGTACCTGAAAGTTTTTCCGGTCACAGATCTGACTTCCGGAATTTTAGGAGTAGGGTGTTGTCCTATTTTGAGTTGAGACCCCAATCTTCGGGTACTGAGACCCAGAGGGTCACGTTTATTAAAACTTTGTTGTCCGGCGACTCCCAGTCTTGGGCGTATAGCCTGCCCGCCGGAGACAAAGCTCTTACCTCTGTAGAGGAATTCTTTAAAGCTATGGCAGTAATGTACGACGATTCGGACCTTGCCTCGACTTCTGAGCGGAAGCTCAAGCTTTTGCGTCAAGGCGAAGGTCCGGTCGAAGATTACGCGGCCGAGTTTAGGAGGTGGTCAGTTACGGCCAGGTGGGACACTTATGCCCTGTTAGATCGTTTCTTGTCAGGGCTGTCCGATGAGGTCTCTGATTTGATGTTAAGCCAGCCCGAGCCCAGAACAGTCGATGAGGCCATCTCAGCGGCCATCCGAATCGACCGCAGGCTGCGCTACCAAAAACAGACCAGGGGTAGTTCCCGTCTCAGAGGGGTATCTTACACCATGGTCCCAGTGACTCCACCTCCTACTATTTCACCTTCTCCCGTCTTGCCTCCATCCGAGCCGATACAGATTGCTCGGTCAAAATTAACCCAGGTAGAGCGAAGACGGAGAATGACCGAACAGCTGTGTCTGTACTGCGCTGAAGGGGGGCATATAGTACAGAACTGCCCCAATAAGCCGGGGAGACGCTACCGCTTAGGAGTGGTAGGGGGTAACACCCTGGGCGTCCGACTTTTACCCCTAGAAGAAAAACGATTGCTTCTTCCCTTTACCGTTACGTGGGAAGATAAGACTGAGGTCACGGAAGCCTTTATCGATTCAGGCTCCGCGGCAAATTTTATGGATTTTGAGTTTGCTAAGAGATTGTGTATTCCGCTCACACCAGTACAACCACCCATCCAGGTTACGGCAGTGGATGACTCTCCTCTGCAAGGGAATCACCCACTGTCTCAGACACCAGAGGTGGGGGTCACCATAGGGGTACTGCACTGGGAAAAGTTACAGTTCTTTGTGTTGCATATGACAACCTCCACCATTATACTCGGCATGCCATGGTTGCACCTTCATTCTCCACACATTGATTGGGCCACCGGCCAACTAATTTCTTGGTCAGCACACTGCTTTCAGCGATGTTTAGGGAAGGTGACATTGGGCCAAACCAGGGTTCATGTACAGGGGGTACCTGAGCAATATGTGGAATATTCTGATGTATTCTGTCCCAAGGCTGCAGACAAATTACCCCCACATCGCTCTTTCGATTGCCCCATTGATATCTGTTCAGGTTGTATGCCCCCTCAGGGTCATTTGTACAATTTATCTGGGCCAGAAAAATTGGCTATGCAAGAATATATCCGTGAGAATTTGGCCAAAGGCTTCATCCGGCCGTCCCGATCGCCTGCTGGAGCAGGTTTCTTTTTCGTTAAAAAGAAAGACGGGGGCCTGCGGCCCTGTATTGATTACCGGGGACTAAATAAGATCACGGTAAAGAATCGCTATCCGTTACCACTGATAGACGATTTATTTACGCAGGTCACTGATGCTAAGATCTTCTCAAAGCTGGATTTGCGGGGCGTGTACAACCTGGTGCGCATAAGAAAGGGCGATGAGTGGAAAACGGCCTTTAACACGCCAGACGGGCATTACGAGTACCTGGTGATGCCCTTTGGGTTATGTAATGCCCCGGCCGTTTTCCAGGAACTCATCAACGAGGTCTTCAGAGAGGTGTTGGGGAGATTTGTTCTGGTCTATCTAGACGATATACTTGTTTTCTCCAACAACCTCTCTGAGCACAGAATGCATGTGAAATTTGTACTCAACAAATTAAGACAAAACTCACTTTACGCTAAAATTGAGAAGTGTATTTTTGAAGTCACATCTGTCGCCTTTCTGGGGTACATAATTTCCACCACGGGCCTGTCTATGGACCCCGCCAAAGTCTCCGCTGTGTTGGAATGGCCTCAGCCGGTTGGGTTAAAGTCTTTACAGCGGTTTTTAGGCTTTGCGAATTATTATAGAAGGTTCATAAAGGGGTATTCCACGGTTATCGCACCCCTCACCTGTCTTACGAAAAAAGGGGCAGATACCACCCACTGGTCTCCTGATGCATTAAGTGCTTTCTCCACTTTAAAAGATTTGTTTTGTTCCGCACCCATCCTGAGACATGTAGACACCTCTTACCCTTTTATTGTTGAGGTGGACGCCTCGGAGGTTGGGGTAGGGGCTGTGCTGTCTCAGCGGTCAGGGTTGCAGGGAAGGCTACACCCTTGTGCGTATTTTTCTCGTAGGTTCTCTCCGGCAGAGAGAAACTACGATATAGGCAACAGAGAGCTCTTAGCCATTAAACTTGCTTTTGAGGAGTGGCGTCACTGGCTGGAAGGAGCAGAACATACAATTACGGTATACACGGATCACAAGAATCTAGAATACATCGAGGGGGCTAAGAGATTAAGTCCCCATCAGGCTCGATGGTCTTTGTTTTTTTCGAGGTTCAGGTTCGTAATTACGTATACCCCGGGTAGCAAGAACATTAAGGCAGACGCCCTGTCCAGATGCTTTGAGTTGGAGACAGCACAGCCTTCTGCCCCAGAGACCATTGTCCCACAAAATTTGGTGCTGGCCGTAAGGGCCCTTTTCCACCTGCAATCGCTAGCGTTCACGCTGAACGCTAGCGATTGCTGAATCGCAAAACCGGCGATTCCCCCGATGTTTGCGGCCGCGATTTTGCTATGCTATGCACTGCATAGCAAAATCGCGGCAATTATCGCTCCGCCGCGCGTTCGCGTTCCCGACAAAAGCGAATCGCGGTAGTGGAAATGACCTACCGCGATTCCTATGTTAAAAAGCAAACCGTAGCGATTGTAAAATCGCTAGCGGTTTGCGGTTTTGCGATTCAGCCAGCGCAAACGCGCTGGTGGAAAAGGGCCCTTACAGAGACTTGGGAAGACTGGACAGAGACCTTGAGTCCTTTTCAGCAGGATGTCCCTGAGGGGAAGCCTGAGGGGGTTTTATTTGTGCCTCTGCCATTCCGTCTCCGGGTGCTACAGATATTCCATTCACACAAGAATGCGGGACATCCTGGTGCATCTAGAATGCAGGATCTTGTGGCCAGGTGTGCTTGGTGGCCGTCTCTGGCAGCCAACTGCAAAGAATTTGTTAAGGATTGTGCGGTATGTGCTAAAAGCAAACCCTCCCGGCTGGCACCTGTAGGGACGTTGCAGCCTTTACCCACCCCGAGTGAACCATGGACTCACTTGTCCATGGATTTTGTGGGTGAGCTTCCCAGATCAGAGGGCATGTCGGTCATTTGGGTGGTAGTCGACCGCTTTAGCAAGATAGCCCATTTTGTGCCCTTGAAAGGACTCCCCTCGGCCCAGGAATTGGCCGACTTGTTTATCAAACACGTGTTCCGGCTGCACGGCATTCCGGAAAACATAGTGTCCGATCGGGGAGTCCAATTCGTATCTAAATTCTGAAGGGCATTCTGTCATCAAATGGGCATGAAGCTGTAGTTTTCATCGGGCTACCACCCACAGACCAATGGTCAGACAGAGAGGGTCAACCAGTCATTAGAGCAGTTTTTGAGATGCTACGTTGCAGAGGCGCAGAATGACTGGGTCAAATTTCTACCCTTTGCAGAATTTGCACAAAACAATTTGAAAAGTTCTTCCACTGGATTTTCTCCGTTCCAGGTAGTGTCTGGAAGATTGCCCAAATTTTCACCGTTACCAGTGGCCTCCACTCCGTTTCCAGCTCTGGAGGCTTGGCAAAGGTCTTTTAAAGACATTTGGCGGACGGTGAGAGACAGTTTGGAAAAGGCGTTTCTGAGTCAGAAGGGTCAAGCTGACAAGAAACGGTCTTTGGAGTGGAGATTCCAACCAGGAGACTTGGTTTGGGTATCCACACGTCACTTGGCCCTAAAACAGCCCTCAGACAAGTTGGGTCCCAGGTTTGTCGGGCCTTTCCCGATAGCCAGAAGGATCAACAATGTCACTTACGCCGTTGATCTTCCCGCCAGCATGCGTGGGGTAAGATCCTTCCACGTATCCCTGCTTAAGCCAGCAGTTCATGTGGGTCCCACTCCTCCTCTTCCTGTGTTGGTGGATGACCAGCCTGAGTACGAGGTAGAAAAGATTTTAGATTCACGCTTTGTACAAAACTCGGTACAATATCTCGTACATTGGAAAGGGTACGGCATTGAGGAGAGACAATAGGTACCGGGGAGTCGCATGCATGCGGACGAATTAAGGAGGGAGTTTCACGCTTTACATCCCGAGAAACCTGGTAGGAGTTGTCCGGAGTCCACTCCTCGGGGGGGGGGGGGTACTGTGAGGAAACGCGGAAAAGCCGCCGCGTGTGCCAAGAGCTAGGCGGCTGACTCCGCGTCCTACGCGGCGGTTTGCACGCGTCTGGTTGTGTGGTGGAACGCGGAAAAGCCGCCGCATGTCCTGACAGCAAAGCGGCTGTTTGCATGCAGCAGCATGTGCTTGGTGTGGCTGGGTCTGTTAGTGCACCTAGGCAGATGGAGAGCTATGCTCACGCGGGCCTGAATTCAGGACCTTTATACCTGCAGAGGAAGTGTCAGCTGATCAGGAAGGTCAGCTGATTCCTGCAGGACTCATGATTGGCTGAATGGTTCGGGCGGGGCAGCAGAGTCCAGCAACTATATATTCTGCTGCTTATTCAGTTGCTGGTTGTCTGGCGTAGCAAACACATACGTGGGAGCACTCAGACCTGTAGTCAGATCCTTAAGTGTGCCGGGACCAGCTGGAGCTGTAATCCTACACTTAGCTAGATTCTGTTGATAGCTAAAGTACTAGTTTGATTGTGATTATCTGTTATGACTCTTTGCCTGCCTGACTATCCTCCTGAACTCTGATCTTGTACTATGCCATTCTGATACTCTGTTGCCGAACCCCGACTCTTCCTTAGACTCTGCTTCTGCCTCCTGATCTTGTACCTCGATATTTCTGATACCCTGTTGCCGAACCCTGCCTGTACCTAGACTCCGCCTCTGCCTTCTGATTCTGTACTTTATCTGTCCGTGTGTTACAACCTGGCTTGTCCGACCTTGAGAACCGACCTTACTATTGGAGGCGGCTCCCCGTCCTGTTAGTGACACTACCTCCTGAGTGTTACTTTCAGACTTACCTTCCTACTGTCAGCCCGACTCCTCCCGCCTTGGAGAGTTCAGGCCTTCGGAAGGAAGCCGTGCAGTACTCCTCACTGCACTGAGGCCAGTCCTCTAAGTGTTACTGTTACACCAAACACTACACTCTACTCAGGTGAACAGAGGTTAGCTGGTATATCGGATTATCGGTGATACTGCAGATCACTTATAATCTGGTATACATCTGTATTCCCAGTGATACTGCAGATCACCGGTAATCAGATCCTCTCTGTGCTTCACCGTTCGTTACAGTTCTGAGTGATGTGCAGTGTTAGTTTTCTGCCACACATAGCGTTTTGCATTTTGGCCAAAAAGTTCCATTTTGGTCTCATCCGACCAGAGCACCTTCTTCCACATGTTTGCTGTGTCCCCCACATGGTTTGTGGCACACTGCAAACGGGACTTCTTATGCTTTTCTGTTAACAATGGCTTTCTTCTTGGCACTCTTCCATAAGAGCCAACTTTGTGCAGTGCACAACTAATAGTTGTCCTATGGTGAGATTCCCCCACCTGAGCTGTAGATCTCTGCAGCTCGTCCAGAGTCACCATGGGCCTCTTGACTGCATTTCTGATTAGCGCTCTCTTTGTTCGGCCTGTGAGTTTAGGTGGACAGCCTTGTCTTGGTAGGTTTACAGTTGTGCCATACTCCTTCCATTTCTGAATAATCGCTTGAACAGTGCTCCGTGGGATGTTCAAGGCTTTGGAAATCTTTTTGTAGCCTAAGTCTGCTTTACATTTCTCAATATTTTTATCCCTGACATGTCTGGTGTGTTCTTTGGACTTCATGGTGTTGTTGCTCCCAAGATTCTCTTGAACAACCTCTGAGGCCGTCACAGAGCAGCTGTATTTGTACTGACATTTGATTACACATAGGTACACACTATTTAGTCATTAGCACTCATCAGGCAATGTCTATGGGCAACTGACTGCACTCAGACCAAAGGGGGCCGAATAATTCCGCACACTCCACTTTGCAGTTATTGATTTGTAAAAAAAATTTGGAATCATGTATGATTTTCATTCCACTTCTCACGTGTACACCGCTTTGTATTGGTCTTTCGCGTGAAATTCCAATAAAATTGATTCATGTTTGTGGCAGTAATGTGACAAAATGTGGAAAACTTCAAGGGGGCTGAATACTTTTGCAAGCCACTGTGTGTATATATATATATATATATATATATATATATATGGATGGTACAACCAGCAAGAGCTTAAAGTGAACCCGAGGTGAAAATAAACTGCTAATATGAACAAATGTATTTAACCTCACACTCCTCAAAATGACTTCTTTAGATATCCCACAGTTTTATGTTATGTTTAAAAACCTAAAACGTAGCTTTAATGTTTTACTGACTCTGCTCAATGACGCAGTCTCTCAACTGTCCCAGAGCTTAAATATGTGAACCAATATCCTTTTTTTATCTATCCTCTGGACTATGAAGGTATTACCTTCCAGAAAAGAGTTTTATTGTCATAATTCCTTATCATGGAGGCTTACATTATAGTTCAACAGGGTCCCCACTTTTTGCACAACTAAATGTGAACTCTTTCAGCCAGACACAGAAAAAAGAAACACAGCCTAGCTATTTGTATGCTTGGCACCATACATATACATGTCCATTTCATCCTGTCACCCGTCACCTCGGGTACATTTAAGGAGTTAGGAAACCTGGCATGGCATTTGGGGCAGCCGAGAATCTGTAATTATTATACAACACAAAAGTGAGGTTCTCCTGCTGTCAATGTAAAAATATGTCCACTTGTCACATAAGTAGATGTTTCGAGTTTGGTTTAGGAGCAAGTCAGTTATTGGATAGGACTATATAGAAAAGTATTCTGAAATAAAGATGATATATAAGGTGATGTACTGTCAATGTTGTTATATTTAAATATTATGCCCGCTTGACTTCTGTCTAGAAATCAAATCAATAACAGAAACCATAGATAACTTATGAAGTTTATGCTGATTGTGAAGATTCTATGTTGGCATGTCTAGCTTATCTATGGGGATAAAGCTTTTAGCTATGAAGCAATAATCATGTGCAAATTTATCGCTGAAGATGTACTCGTTGTGGGATAAGAATGTTGTAGATAAATATTTTATCTGTTGCTTTAGTATGAATTAGCTCAGTGTCCAGCTGCATTCAGTCTGGATTACACATTTATTTTATGTAAGTTTTGTTTAAAATGGGTGCTCAGCAGCGACCACACTCACTGCCACCTTGCCCATGCCGCAAGCCGTGCTCCCTGCCTCGAGCACGCATGGCCGCGCTCCTCGCCACGTGCACACACCCGCTCTCCCCCTGCACCGGTCCTGCTGCTCTCCAACTTATGCCCGCGTGCCACACATGCACAGTGGCCCATACGCACGGATACAGGGACAGGAGAGGACGCAGGGACACACGGATTGTATTATAAAGGATGTGTTTGATAAGTGTCTTGTAATGTAATAGACAACATCTTAAAATACCTATGATCCACAAAATAATTACTGAGCTATAAGTCCTTACTTACCACTTTTTATTGTCTGAAAGCTTTTATAGTAACTTGAGTTCAACGTATGGATAGTCAGTGAGATGCAAATCATTCTGTGCATGCTGTTTTTATGCAGCTGTAATGCAAATATATGCAGCTTTAAAACAGGGAACAATTAAATCCTTCAATGGCTTTGTTCCATTGGCCCATTCTCAAGCCGCATATAATTGAATGAAAATTAGCGAAACTCTTCATCAACTTGAAATTATTTGCATCTCACTGACCAGTAAAACGGGAGCCTGCACTAGGGCTTTAAAGGGAACCTGAACTGATAAAAAATCTGCAGTCTTTCACATACCTGGAGCTTCTACCAGCCCCCTGTAGTCCATCAGGTCCCTCAGTGTCCTCTGGCCCCTTCTGTTCTCCAGGTAAGTATAAGACTACATATTTTCCATCAATGCAGGCTCCCTTTAAGTTCTCACTGACAATTGATGCAAGTGAAATCAAATGAGGCAGTAGTTTTTAATTCAAAAAGCAGTCATAGGGTTAGTGCACACCAAAAATCGCTAGCTTTATTGCAACGTTTTTTTAAGCGATTCTAGGCATGTGCCTAGCAATCTTCTATTTAAGCCTAGTGATTTTTGAAGTATTTTGGTTTAGCGATTTTATACTTTTTGTACACTTTGACCTGGTAGTGAAAAGCTTTTGCATAAAAGGCTAGGAAAATCGACTGTTCAACGCTTTTTAGAGTGTTTTTCCACTTTTCCTATACTTAACATTGAGGCATAATCGCCTCCAGAATGCTGCAGGACCCGTGTTTGCAAAAAAAAATCACACCACTCCCGTGTGAACAATCCCATTCAAAACCATTAGCCAAGCACTTTTCGAAGCACTAGCATTTTTAAAAGTGCTCAGAAGCGCTCTTGGGGTGCACCAGCCCTTACTCTTAACTAGCTATTAATTTTCCTTTTTTGTGACAACCTGCTTATGTATCTAGTATAATACCAGACTAAAACACTTATAAATCATTGTTTCCTTACACTACAGTGCTATAATGAACCAAAAGCCAGTAAACCCTTTCAAGCGATTAAACAATCACTGAAGCACATGTTTCAATGTATTCAATGGCTATATGGCTTTTGTGTATCCCACGTTGCTAACTAAAAATAGATTAGAACAACATGACCTACTTTCTGATCTATATTTCTTTTATAACTTGCGAAGTCAATCATGATTTTCCAAAAAACGTAAGTAATCATCATGCAGTGAAAGAAGATGGACTTGCTCATGCAAGAGACCTCACAAAAATATAGAGATATACAAAAACAACCTCGGCAAAGAAATAGCAACATTTCAGGTAACTAAACATTGTCTCCTGAACATAGGCCAGTTGCAAGGAAAAACAAACTTCTAGTCAAAGACCACACAATAGTGTCATCAGAATGCCAAACATATTACAAATACATCAATGTGTACTGCAGCTGTGCTTTGGCGGAACATCACCGCACAGTGCACTTTGCAGCTGCATTCACAAACGTTTAATCGCTCTTCACAAAAAGCGAGTATCACTGCAGACAAACTCTACAGCTGTAAATTCAGCAGAAATCCCTCAGTAACAGTGAAGTCACAAGGAAAACTTTGAAGCTCACTACTAGTGCCATATCCTGATGATATAATGTACTCCGCTTAGCTATCTTCAAACATTAGAAAGCATGTGTTACTGTGGAGACAGTATTCCATTTTCACCTTGAGGGAAGTCACTGTAGCCTCTCTTTGAATGGCTGCTATTCTATGATTAGCAGTTGACAGGCTAAAATAGATACCACGTTTACTCTTCACTAGTGCAATCTGTACATCTTTCATCCTATCTGTTCCATTAACTCCTTCTTTCCATTATTATACAGTAGCTCTGCCCTCACTGTCTAATAGCCTTGCTCTCCACGGATTAATCACGAGTAACCACGGTGGTTACTCGCGATTCAAATGATCTCTAATTACCGCAGCTGAGCGGCTAGATTCAGCAGGGTTAATTACCCCTAATGCCGCTCTCCACTCAGCGTTTCAATGAGGTGCAAGCGTCCGAATGGTCACATTGCAAGCCTCGCTATGGAGCACTTCCTCTTCCATAGCGAGGCTTGCAACACTTCCAATAGACGCTTGCAAGCCTCATTGAAACACTGAGCGGCATTAGGGGTAATTAACCCTGCAGCATCTAGCCGCTCAGCTGCGGTAATTAGAGCTAATTTAAATCACGAGTAACCACCGTGGTTACTCGTGATTAATCCGTGGAGAGCAAGGCTACTGTCTGATTCAGGCCTTATGTGCTCCCCTAAACTTTTATTCTTCTGTGCTAGCATCCACTCATTACTGCACCTCAGTATTAGAGATAGATAAAAGTAAAATCGTACCCTCGGCAAACAGTATATTTTGAATGGTAACACGTGGTTTCTGCTGCATGGCCAGCAGGTGGATTTCCTTAACCACTTGCCGACCGCACGCTTATACCGTGCGTCGGCAAAGTGGCAGCTGCAGGACCAGCGACGCAGTACTGCGTCGCCAGCTGCAGGCTGATTAATCAGGAAGCAGCCGCTCGTGCGAGCGGCTGCTTCCTGTCAAATCACGGCGGGGGGCTCCGTGAATAGCCTGCGGGCCGCCGATGGCGGCTCGCAAGCTAAATGTAAACACAAGCGGAAATAATCCGCTTTGTTTACATTTGTACGGCGCTGCTGCGCAGCAGCGCCGTAAGGCAGATCGGCGATCACCGGCCAATCAGCGGCCGGGGATCGCCGCCATGTGACAGGGGACGTCCTGTTACTGGCTGCACAGGACGGATAGCGTCCTGTGCAGCCCAGATCTCCCGGGGGAGAAGGTAGGAGAGGGAGGGGGGAGAATGTCGCCGCGGAGGGGGGCTTTGAGGTGCCCCCCCCGCAAAATGCCTGCAAGTAGGAGCGATCAGACCCCCCCTGCACATCATCCCCATAGGGGGGAAAAAAGGGGGGCGATCTGATCGCTCTGTGTGGCCGCGGATCTGTGCTGGGGGCTGCAGAGCCCACCCAGCACAGATCCAAACAAACAGCGCTGGTCCTTAAGGGGGGGTAAAGGGTGGGTCCTCAAGTGGTTAAAGGACCACTATCGCGAAAAAAGTAGGCAGTTAAAATCTGACAGAATCACTGATTTCAATTTTATGTTTAACTTTAATTACTCTTCTTCTGACTATGAACTTATATTTCACTAAAATTGCAACCATAACAGGTTTTATACTTCTTCCAGAAAGGAAAGAACATATCTCATACCATTATGAAGTGTCATTTATTTGATATTTATCAAAGTTTAGGGCTGGTTCAGACGGACGCTTGCGGAGCGTTTACTGCCAGCGTTCGGGGCTTGGCGTTAAACGCTCCCATTCAAGTGAATAGGAGCGTTTGTACCAAGCTTTCACACGCGTTTACACGAACGCGGCGTTCGGGTCCCGATTTTCACTGGCGTTCAAGGAGCCTCTGGAAGCTACATGTAGCTTCCAGGGGCGGTAACCGCGATGGGTAATGTCCCCATAGGGGAAGAAAAAACGCGACCGCATCCGAACACAACGCGAACGCTGCTGAAAGCCCGAACGCATTGCCGCGACGCCAACGAACGCGTCGCCTCCAAACGTCCGTCTGAACCAGCCCTTACCTACAGATGCTAAATGGCGGTTAACTGCCAAAACAACCTTCAGTACTTATCCCATCAACCAAGTTAGGGGGTTTTGAAGGAAGGAGGACCCCTGCACTTGGCTGCAGAGAGCACATTTAGTGAAATAAAAGTGGCCGAACAATTAGCGGTAGGCCACACATGGGCCTGTGGCAATCCCCATTAGCTATAGTGTAGGTACAGTTAAGTCAGGCCTTTCAGTAATAACCTGCAGCATCCAGTTCAATTTCCCTCCGTGAGGTGAGCTGGATGCTGATTGGTTGAAAGATTACTGCAGTGCAGGGGAACCTTTGGGGGACTTTGATTGGTCGGCTTGGCAGGTTAACACAGTCATCCAGGTGTTGCTATGCCCTGGGGAAGGTTAGGCCGACCAATCAGAGGCAACCTAGGTACATATAAGTAGAGGTCCGTTCCCCATCTAGCTGCCTGTCACCCCTGTGGCATAAGTGAGCTCCCCACCCACCCTTCCCCTCTTCTCTCCGTGGATTCGTTGTGGTCAAGTTTTATTTGGAGAAGTTCAAGCATGAATACAAGTGTTGCGGTCGTATTTTGTTGGTGAAAAGATCATATCTGAACTGCAGCAGTTAGATATGCAAAGATGGTATTTTATTTAGATTTTTTTTGTGATAAATGCAATGGTTAATAAAGTTTGTTAACGACCTCAATTATTTATTTATTTATTATTATCTTTATATTTTTCAAATAAAATTGGCCACTGCCTTTAAAATGCCAGCTCTGGAGTCTCGTTTATTGTCTTAAATAGTTTGTTAAATAAGTTGTTGTAAGGGGTGGTATTGTCTACTGGCCCATCAAGTCTCTAGCTGTAATAAGCTTACCTTCCAGCGGCAGGTCCCGCGGCGTCTCCGACGTGGTCCAGGCGAGAGGCAAGGCTTTTGCGCTGGAATCCTCTGGCGGCGTCCCCGGCTTCCCTCCAGCAGTTCAATTCAAAGACTTGATGAGCGTACATAAACTTTGTATCAAGAGACACACAAATGGCTAAAGCAAAACCATGTGTTCTAAGAAAAGATGCCAGTGTGTGTCCACACCTAATTATCGATCTCAAAAGACAAATCTACACATGCATAATGTAAAGATATAAACAACTTTTATTTCTCAATCCAAATAAAACAATTAAAAACAATTAAAATCCCCCGATTTAAATCAATGGTAATTGATATTCCAGCTCAAATCCAAAAATAATGCAATAGTTCATGATAATGACAGATATATTTAGAAAGACCAAAAAAGTCCAAAAAAGTGCCTAGTGCAAAGTGTCCTATATAAAAGTGCCTGGTGCAAAGTAGGATACGGATACTATACAAGTAGGTTCTGTGCAAAAAATGAGGACCAATCAAATGTCCATATTCCTAAAAAAGTGAAAAAATGCTGCAAATAAATATGTAATGTGTAAACTACACCCTGAAAAGAAAAAAGTATCTTAAATAGAACAAAACACAAACAGGTGTGTGCGTGTGGAGATCCCGTGCATGCCCAGTCCCAACCAAAAACGCTGGATCTGCCCATGCACACAAGCTCCCCACACACAGTCTTCGTGCAAAACCACCTACAAATAGTTACACTGTGTTAAAGTGAACAATAAAGTGCATATTGCGTGAGGGTATGGCCTTACCAAGTGGAGCTAGAAGCCAGGAGAACGAACCGTGCCTGACGCGATCGCAGCTATTCTGCTGCTTCCAAAGAGGCTGCTCTAAACTGGGATTGGTTGGATTATATAATGACGGAGCTCCGTTCTTACGTGCACGGCCGTGCACGTGACCTACCAGCGGCGTGCGGACTCATCTGCGCACACCGCTCGTAAGTGTAAATACCTGGGTCACGTGGTCGTGAGTCCACAGGTCCTGGGAAATAAATCTAACTGCGCATGCGCTAGGAAGCTCCGTTAAAAGTAAAAAATATATATACATGCATATGAGTATCTGCAATTCCACATATATTAACTGTATTATATTCAACATTTAAATCAATTACCATTGATTTAAATCGGGGGATTTTAATTGTTTTTAATTGTTTTATTTGGATTGAGAAATAAAAGTTGTTTATATCTTTACATTATACATGTGTAGATTTGTCTTTTGAGATCGATAATTAGGTGTGGACACACACTGGCATCTTCCCTCCAGCAGTGTCTTCTGACCCGATGCAACTGGGCTTCTCGCGGTGACATCACCAGGTGGGAGTGGTTGCTGATAGGGAATAGATGTATTTAAGGCCAGAGCATTTATTCACTCACTGGCCTTGATACTAATCAGTTCACTGGTTCTTGGTCTAGCTAGCTGTATTCTGAGATACATTAATATATTGTAAAAACAAAACAGAGGACACCAAGAGCCCAATAGTGCAATATTGTTTGGTAAGCTCAATATATAATGTAATGTCAAAGGTTCCTATACTCACAAAGGTGGGTTACCATCAGGTAACCACTTGACAGGCAGGTGGGGAGTATTAGTACCTGACCCCACTCAGGTATAAAAGTCGCTTTCTGTAGATAGGAAAATGGGGAAAGGACCCCTCCACCAGGGGTGGACTTAAAGGGGAACTGAAGAGAGAGGTATATGGAGGCTGTCATGTTTATTTACTTTTAATCAATACCAGTTGCCTGGCAGCCCTGCTGGTCTATTTCTCTGCAGTAGTATCTGATTAAAACCTGAAGCAAGCATGCAGCTAGTCTTGTCAGATCAGACTTATAAGTCTGAACCACTGAAGCACCTGATCTGCTGCATGCTTGTTCAGGGGCTATGGCTAATAGTATTAGAGGCAGAGGATCAGCAGGGCTGCCAGGCAACTGGTATTGTCTAAAAGGAAATAAACATGACAGCCTCCATATACCTCTCTCTTCAGTTCCCCTTTAAGCGTGCTGTAATATGTACGAACAGAGGCGACAAGCAGTGTAAAACAATGTTCTAAAAATGATAAAAAGAGGGAAGTCGAGGTGGACTTACCTCCCTCTGGTAGTGGACATATACTCAAATGCAGAGTAAAAAATATACAATTTATTCACAGCTCCATAAAATCGCAACGCGTTTCGCGGTCAACAATCCCGCTTCATCAGGCAGTACAGGAGCATATAAAACTGGTTCAGGTCCATAAAGCGTCAGAGGCGCTCACACACTTTATGGACCTGAACCAGTTTTATATGCTTATATATCATTTTTAGAACATTGTTTTAGTCTGCTTGGCGCCTCTGTTCGTACATATTACAGCATTAATATATTGTGTAGACGCACAATATATATGTACTCTAGTCAGTCAGTATTGTATTTGTAGTTATATATCTTGTAAATTATTTGTAATATTCTAGTAATATTATTGAAGTAACATCTATTGTATATTTATCTGTGTACTGACTTCTTGCCTTCCTCTTGACCTTGCCTTAGTCTGATCCTTATGTACTGCTGCCATCTGATTTACGTGTTCGACTCGGCCTGTCCCTGACTATGTTATTGCTCGCTCCTTACAATACAACTGACATCTGACTTATGTGTATGACTCTGCCCGTTTATTGACTACGATTTTGTGTAACTACTCTGTACCTCGATATCTTTGACTTGTGCACAACTTCGGCTTGGACCTGACTAATCTTGTATTGTACTAGCTATGTTACCTGTTCACGGTCCAGCGTGATACTAGCCCTGGCCATGCAGAGAGAAGAGACAAGAAACGACAATAGCTGGGCTGCTCTTTCTTACACTGTAATGAGCAATACCAGGCACTTGAGACTTGTGAAGAAACCGATTCACGACGAGAAACCGATTCAGGAGAGGCACCAGGAGCCCAGTGATGTGATACTGCTGGTACAAGTTAGTGAATGGAAAGGACAAAAATGATACTCACAAAAGTGGGTTGCAATACATAGACTGTGAACTGTGATGCCAAACATATCTCTACAATTGCAACGGAGACCAACATAGAATCAGTTAAAACTTTTAACCTGGTCATCCAAATTAAATCAAGTAACAGTGCCAGCAGATAGAAACATCAAGTGTGTATGGATACTGCGAAAAAAGAAGGTACCTACAGGGAAATGTTATGTTCTGGAAGACTAAAGTGCTTTCAATAACACCTACTGCTATCACCTCAGATGTTTTATTACATAGTTATAATATTCCATTATGTGAAGAATGATTAGATCATAAGGAGATGGCAGTCAAGGCAGAAGAATTCAAATCACAAGCACTTCACATTCAAAACCGGAATAAACGTTTGGATTGCTTATACTGCACAGAAAAATCAGAGCACTTTTCAGAATATTCAAAACAGTCCATTAGCATAAATGGCAAACATATGAGTTTTAAAGGAACACATCACACTCGTCATCACTAGTCCCCTTAATTACAGAGCATTTTAGGGTACATCTTTCTCTTCAGCATATCGTTAATCACTCACATACATCTACACAGATAGCACATTACTATGCTGCCTTGTCAAGCTTTCTTTTCTGCAGACCTCCTCGGCTTCACCCACAATCTCAAAAGGCTCCTTCACACTATGTCAGCCTCCCTGCATTTTAATAGACTAAACCAGTGTTTCTCAAACCTCTCCTAGTGGCTCCCCAACGGTGCATGCTTTGCAGGCAACCTCACCTATGCAGGTGGGGTGATTAGTGTCTCAGCTACATGGAATCCACCTAACAGACACTAATTACACCACCTGTGCATAGGGGAGGTTGCCTGCAAAGCATGCACCGCTGGGAAGTCATGAGGACTGGTTTGAGAAACATTGGACTAGACAACAAACTTTAAACTGAAAACTGCAATGATTCTTTAGGAACCAGAAAACATTGAGCACTTTATTCTGCATGTCAAATCCCTGCCTATTGGCCTGTTCAGATCTCTGTATTGTAAGGGAACGCATTATTCTAAATTGATGCACACAGACTTTAAAATTAAGACAAGACACAGAACATGTATATTGTGCTTTTCTGCTGGCAGACTCAAACTGCTCCTGGGCTGCAGTCACTTAGGGCATGCTCCAAAAGTGACCAGGATCACGAGGGAGCCTTGTTCAAAGACTCCTTACTGTTTGAACCCTGGTCAAAGGCTCTAATCCTACATTAAAGGCCTTACCAGTATTCTATTAGTTGGCCCTAACCTGTATGGTATAACGCGCACACTGTCCATTACCGTTGACATACATTATAATGTGTGCGTTAAGCAACCTGTACAGTACGAGTCCAGCCGAATAGGTTCCATTTTTGTCTGATGCAGTCTGCTGCAGATAAGTCCTGCAGTACAAATATTTCCAGGAGGACTGTATTGCCAGTCACCAGATGAATGGCATTCCAATGTGCTACAGATCAGCAACACACGCTACAATGGACTATGAAACAGAGACGAAAGCATTGTGTTAAAATGCAACACAACCCTTATGTCTGGTGTGCACAGCTGTTCCCTTACCTGGCATAGATGCCTCACACAGATATCCAATGTCTTTTGAACCGTACCACTGCGCTTATTGAGTACCACTCTGCTGCAATGCACATAGCAACCAGGGCTGTGGAGTCAGAGTTGAGGAGTCGGAGCAATTTTGGGTACCTGGAGTCGGAGGTTTCGTAAACTGAAGAGTCGGAGTCTGATGATTTTTGTGCCGAATCTACAGCCCTCAACTCTCCTACTCAATCTTTTTTTCATAAGTGTTTGACCTACCCATTCCATGGAAACGCTCCTGCATGTATGGTCGTACTTCTCAAATCTTTTCCTATATTTTACCTTGTGTAATTGCTTGAAATTTAATTTATAAAAATCACAAAACCTGCCCACACTTTCCAGGGGCGTAACAAGGTCCCACCGGGCCCCCCTGCAGAATAACTGAGCGGGCCCCAGGGCCGTTTTGGGGGGCTGGAGGGGTCACAGCATGAGGGGAAAGCCATGCTGCACTTCTTCACCTTGAGCTCTCCCCTCTGCGCTCCCCTCCAGCGTTAAATAGTATGTGTATGCAGGCGGCGGGCACCGGCAGATACATACCTTCCTTGCGTTCCAGCGTGGACGTTTCTCCCTCTAGTGTCTGACGCGACTTCCTGTATAAACAGGAAGTCGTGTCAGAGGCTAGAGAGAGGAACGCTGGAGTGCACGGAAGGTATGTATCTGCCACTGCCCGTCGCCTGCATACACAAACTATTCAACGCTGGAGGGGAGCGCAGAGGGGAGAGCCCAAGGTGAGGGAGGGGGGGACCATCCCCCCTCCCCGCCGAAGTGCAGCATTGCTTTCCCCTCATGCTGCGACCCCTCCAGCCCCCAAAACGGCCCGAGCGGTCACCAGGGGGCAGGGGCTACAGGCCCTATTGTTACGCCAGTGCCTCCTTCCCCTCTTTCCATTCCTGAAGAGTTAATCTAGTACACTTAACAAGAAAATGCAGACTATAAAAATTCACATACAATTCCAAAATAAATATCAAAGGTTTATGAATTATTTATTTCCAGTATTACCACAGCACACTGCATAAGCATTCCATTCTCTTTATAAACTGCCTTATAAAAGTGATTTCAGATCTTTTTATTGAATGGATGCTTTGTCCTCTGTTATGGGTTTACTGTGCCAGTTATCTTCATTTGAAGAGCAGAAATGCCTTTTCTAGTGTGTGTAAATTGTGGTTGCACTGGCTCTTACATCCTGGCTGCCTGCCACTGTTCACAACACATCACTTTCACAGAATGGTTACACACAAAATAACTCCTGTTCATGCAATTAACTGCAAAAACTCTATTTCTACATAACTGGGTAATACAGCCTTCATAGCAGGCAGATATGTTAAACAAACATCACTTCCATCACTACACTAAAGAATGGTACTGCAGTACATAGATTATGTTTACTAAATGTAATCGATGCATTTTTTTATTTAAAAAACAGCAACCAGTGTCCAGATAATGGTAGGCGAATGTCCAAAATGGCAGTTCTGAGAATAAATAACCAGAGTGCTACTGGTTTTGGAGCTAAGGCCCCGTTCACACTTGCGGTTTTGTCAAAACCGCACCGGATGTCCGGACCGCACCGGAGCCGGACCGGACCTGATCCGTACGGTTCCTATCCGGATCCGGTCCGGATCCGGTCCGTTTGCATCCGGTTTCCGTGCGGTGTGAACACGGTTGCGGTCCGGATCCGGTTTCTTAAGGAGATACCATCCTGTAAATACCTGGGGTCTGGGAGGTCAGCAGAAGGGTCTGGGGTCATTGTTGGAGACAGGTGGACGTGTGGAGACCATCCGTGGATACAGAGACTGCAGTTGGGACCATGGATCCAGGCATTTTTTACTCGTAAACCTGGGAATTCTCTCCTTCCTGTTGTTCGGCTCCTCGTTATCAGACATCAGACATGTTGCTGCCAAAACGAGCTCCAGCATGAAATCGCTGCTGCCCCACTCTTTGAACGCTTGGCCCATGTGGTCCCCATCCAAAATGCATAGGAAGTGGGGTAGAACGTCCGGTTTTTGTAGCCAGTGTGTTGTGCGCTCTCCGGCTCTCATTGCTTTGTATTGGCCGGATGGTGCAGTCCGGCTCCGCCCCGGATACGGCTGCCGGAGGAGCCGGACCAAAAAATAGCGCATGTTGGAACGGACGCCGGAGTCCGGATCCGGTCCGGATCCGGTCCGGATCCGGTCCGGCAGAACGGACGCATGTGAACGGACGCATAGGCTTTCATTGCTATTGCCGTGCGTCCGTTCCGTCCGTTCTGCAAGCGGTCCGGCTCCGGCACGGCGATTCCGGACGGCCACCGCTAATGTGAACCGGGCCTTAAGCAGGAAGTTTTGAATCATGATGATACTATTTATTTGCTAACTTAAAAGAATAAGAGTAAGCCAATCGCCAGGGCAGCCTTCATCAGAGTTCAGTCCTAGTTTTTGAGCTAAAACCTTGCCATTCAGGGCAATGTCACATGTACCTGATAAGGTATTTGAAGTGAAAGCAAGAAACATAATTTCCTCTTTAAAGCCAGTATCTGAAAGATGGTTAAGACTTCATTGTTTCTACTGCAACTGTTATTATTATTATTATCACTAATGTGATAGTGCTATGATCTTCGTGGTTCTGCACAGAAGAGGCGGCCTTAGAGTACGCTGGGCCTGGGGCGAGTGTGGGGCCTAGAGCCATAAGGGTAGGCCATATAGGTTACAGTACCACCACGCCCATGGGCTTGTCCGTCTCTAATGCAGTACACTTTTTATTGTTTAAATACAATTAAGGTCACTAAGCCAACCAATATAAGTACAATTACAATATGTAATGTACTACCATTGGCCGTTTGATTAGATTACGTATTGTAATTATTCTTATATTGGCTTAGTGGCCCCAACTCTTCAGCCAGTCTAGTACCCACCCCCAGCTCCCTAGCCCGGCTAGCATCCATCCCCAGCCAGCCTAGTGGCTATCCCCAGCACCCAAGCCAGTCTAGTACCCATCCCCGGCTTTGCAGCCTGCCTAGTACCCATTCCCAGCTTCCCAGCCAGCCTAGTACCAATCTCCAGCTCCCCAGTGAGCCTAGCATCCATCCCCAGCCAGTCTGGAGGCTCCAGCCTGAGTCCCCTCAGGCTCCAAGCCATGCTCGACTGACTGACTTAAAAGCCCCTGGGCCCTTCCGGCTGAGGCTCTTGCACGTAACTTAATCTGACATTTGGCAAGCTTCATGTCAGTGTAGAAATTAATTACAAAAATGCAAACAGCATAGTACAATAAAGCATGCTGAAGACAAACACCTAAGCAATAAAAGGGAGGTCGCTGCAAAATGTAAGGTGCATAAAGCAAAATAGGAAGATCTGTGAATGTGTAAATGACTTACTACTGTTCAGATCACAAACAGCTAGACTTCTGTAGCCCTTTCCTGCACCACCACCAAAATGGTCATGGTGAGCATGATTGCGGGGCCTCCTTGGGGTTCGGGGCCTGGGGCGATTGCCCCACTTTCCCCACCCAAAAGGCCGCCTCTGTGCACAGGGTAAGGTACAAACATCGGTACTGAAAAATACAGATAATGGTGCATAATACAGAGTTGGTAGATAACATAAATGTTACAGTGATTAATATGATGTGACTAGCAAGAAGTAAAGCAACTTACAAGAAACAAAAGGGAGAGAACACTGCCTTTACAGACTAATGCTAGGTACACACAATACAATTTTCTGACAGATTTACTGGCAGATCGATTATTTCCAACAGGTCTGATCTGATTTCCGACCGATTTTCCATTCACTTCTATGGAAAATCAAGCAGACATCAGATTGGACCTGTCAGAAATAATCGATCTGATAGTAAATCTGTCAAAAAATTGTATTGTGCGTACCTAGCATAAAGGAATAGTGAGAAAACAAAAGGCAAAACAATATATAAGTGGGAAAATTCACAAAAGCTTAGTAAATTTAATGCGTACAGACAGCACACATTAATTTACCAGCATCTACCTAATTTATGTAGTAAGTTATGCAATTTGTGTAACTTGCTACATACCATACATTCTATGTTGTATGTTACATAAGCAACGTAAGTAATGCATGAATATAGCATAGAGCGCATGTTGGAGCGTGCGACTGGATGCAGAGAATGTGTTGGAGCATACCTACTTCTCCTCACTCCAGCTCCGGTCCCCACGTCTCCCTGGGCAGCTTCTGGACTGGCCCATAGAGCTCCAAGCTCACTGTCATGTCACTGTCATTCTACAGTAAGCCTGGAGCTCTAGTGGCCAGTTGCGAGGTCAATGACTAGACCAGGGATGTCAAACCGGTCCTTTGAGGGCCGAGGTCCTCACACATTTTTGACACAGCTCAAATTAATGGATGGGTCTGAATCAGGAAAGGTGTGGTCCATCATATAGACCACATTCCTCTCTTTCTCAGTCCATCCTAAACACTGGCATGGATCCGGCCCTCCAGGCCTGGAGTTCGACACCTGTGGACTAGACAAATGGATGCATTGTGCAGCATACTCAGACATCATCATTGCATTCTGTTGCTCCAACATCATCATCAGCATCCACTGTTGGTATAACACCTGCAGATAAGGAAACCCCCCACTCTACACTCAAAATGTGGGTGTCAAAAAGTCTGCTTATCTGGGGTGATATACAGCAATTTCTCCTTATACTTTTTTAGGTTTTAAATAATTTTATTTTATCCTGGGTGCCTTCTTCCCAGTGTCGGTTCCCCTCCCCATTATTTAAACATATTTTTGCACTAGCTGGAAGTTAGGCTGGTAATCTTGGAGCATAATCAACCTTCCTGTGAAGTTTTCCAAGCAGTGGTGGAAAAAGAATAACCCCTGTTTGCCTTTGCAGTCAGTGCCTAAGAGGTGAACCAACTTAATGGGTGTAATTTTGTTCTGCCTTTTCAGAAAGTCTCTAAACATGCACTCAGAGCCTCCCACTGTGTATTTTCTTCTTGTGTTTAAAGATTTCCCATGATAGATTAATTTTATTTATTTATTTTTTTTAATTAAGCTTAGTATTTCTTGGAAAACCTTACTGTGGCATGTATTGTAATTCAAACGTAAATTATAAATGCAGATGCAAATGTAGGTAATAGGCCTGCATTACATCCTTATTACTGTAACCTGCCATCTGCAAAACCCCACGGAAAACTGATGACAACAAACAACCACTTGTTAAAGCAATGGTATAATTTTCCTTCCAGATGCTGAAACAGGCCAAAAAGTCAGTCAGAATTTTGTT
Source organism: Hyperolius riggenbachi (assembly GCF_040937935.1). NCBI lineage: Eukaryota > Metazoa > Chordata > Amphibia > Anura > Hyperoliidae > Hyperolius > Hyperolius riggenbachi. The sequence goes on along the minus strand of NC_090648.1, from coordinate 296,050,842 downwards.
TCTGGGTAATGTCCTTAGTATTTGTGAGTGACAATTAAAGAGGAACTGTAACTAAGGATTGAACTTCATCCCAATCAGTAGCTGATACCCCCTTTCCCATCAGAAAGCTGTACCTTTTCTCAAATAGATCATCAGGGGGGTCTGTATGGCTGACATTGTGGTGAAACCCCTCCCATAGTGTGATGTCAAGGCCTAGGTCCTAACAGTTTTCTGTGTGTGCGCCTTGTTGCATTGTGAGAAATAACAGCTTTTTCCTACTGCCCAGCAACCGGTATCTCCCTCTGTGCATATGTATATCTGTAAAAAAAAAACAAGCGTTTAGCCTATCACATTGTTAGAGGGTGTGGTTATAGATAATGGCAGTTGGTGCAGTCTGTTTTTTTTCATGTCTGCCAGTAGTAATGATGATTACATGCAGGCTGATTGTGGATCAAAGAAAAAAGGTAATTCTGGTGTAACGGTCCTTTATGTGCATTACTTCATTACTGATAGTGGATCAAACAATATTAACAAATTACATGGTGAATATCAATAATTTGTTGATCTCTCTTCTATTTTTTGACTTCTAACTTTACAATGTTTTGATTTATTTGTTCTGCCTTTTTGCTAAAGTTCCTCTTTAAATGACAAATAACTGAACTGAGAGCATGGTTTGAATTGTGTTCAAAATAATTTATCATAAAAAATACAGGACATCTCTGTTGAGAGATGATTTGTATAGCTAATAACTTTATGAAAGGATTGTTTTAATAGCCATCATGGGATTTTATTGCCATGTTTATATCTGAGCAGAGCCGCATCTATCGACTACATTCATCATGTCGTTCCAGTGGAAATGGCCTATCTTGTTGTCAGCATTGGTTAGTTAGGTTATTAAAGATTAATGAAGTGATGGGTGATACACGAAAGACTCCATATATTTTAAAGTGCTTTTTTTTATCTAATGTAGCATACATCAAAAGTGAAAAATGAGCCGTTTACAAGAGTTACAGTGTAACTCTACTGCCCTTATCACAGTAATAAGCCTCTGACTGCAGCTATCCTGTTAGACCTAGGCACATAACAGTTTAAGGGTAAATCTGTTACTTACAGTTAACTTCAACAGTGTCTCATTGCTTCCCACATAGTGCATGATGAGGGTTTAATGCTGACCACACATGTCAATCTGAGTTTACAATCTTTGCAGCATTTTACCAACAATTCTGTGGTTTCTGAAGCAACCAGTATGAACATGTTTAAAAAAAAACGTGGTCCCGCTATGCCCTAACACAACTCATATGTTTGTAAAAGTTAACACACACAATTAAATATGGTAAACAATCTATACGTGCCTGATATCAATTATTTACCACTTTGCTATTTTAAAGCGGTATAAAATCCTAACATAATATTCAATAAAAACTTGTTTTCCTACTTTTTATATACCATACGGTTATCATATTTGCTTTTGTGCATAAGTATTAATATTCATTTAGAAATTACAAGTTTCCAAAGTACACTTTTTTTGCTTTGAGAGCTGAATTTGCATTTTATTCATAACACTTTTTTTCATGTTTAAAATATAAGCAGAAATACTTTCTGACTGTCTGTCGTTGTTCAGGAGACTCTGCAGTGTCAGAGAAGTGCTTGTTTACATTTCTCACTTAATACAATTAAACACAAGATAGCATTATCTCTAGTTCAGATTTGTCCAGCTTTCCCGGCATTGAGCTTTTCTGTCCTGTGTTTAACCCTTTGAATACTGTTCTAGTAAAATAAAATGCAGGTAGTATATCATATGCTGTAAATAATGTGTTAGAGCAAAGAAGAATTGCTGGGTTTCATTCTGCTTTAACCACTTCACCACTGAGGGGTTTTACCCCCTGAGCACCAGAGCAATTTTCACCTTTCAGCGCTCCTTCCATTCATTCGTCTATAACTTTATCATTACTTATCGCAATGAAATGAACTATATCTTGTTTTTTCCGCCACCAATTAGGCTTTCTTTAGGTGCAACATTATGCCAAGAATTATTTTTTTCTAAATGTGTTTTAATGGGAAAATAGGAAAAATGTGGGGAAAAAAATAATTACCGTATTTTTCGGACTATAAGACGCACTTTTTCTCCCCCAAAAGTGGGGAGAAAAAGTCCCTGCGTCTTATAGTCCAAATGCAGGGAATCCCAGACTTAAAACCACTGACAAACAGCTGACCCGCCGCATGTCGGGATTCCCTGCACTCCTGTGGTCTTGGATCCTCCTTGATGTCACCCTCAATGTTTGCCAGCATGTCCTTTGTGTTGCCTCTTTGCCCCTCGCTGCGCCATTGTCATGTACTTAGCGGCAGAAGCCGCTCGTATCAAACAGCAGACTGTCCCCATTGTATACATAATCAGTCCGCCTGTTTGCCCCTCGCTGCGCTGTGTTATGTAAATCAGCGGCAGAAGCCGCTCGTATTAAAGGGCAGACTGTCCCGTGTATACATATTCCGTACACCTGATTGCCCCTCGCTGCGCTATGTGTAATGTAAATCAGCGGCAGAAGCCGCTAGTATCACTCACCGGACATAGCGTGCCTGCGGCGAACACGGACTCCTCTCTCGCTCACTCCTTCCCCCAAGTGCCGGTACTTCATAGTCGCGTCATTACACACGTGGTCGCGCGTGACCACGTGTGTAATGACGCGACTATGAAGTACCGGCACTTGGGGGAAGGAGTGAGCGAGAGAGGAGTCCGTGTTCGCCGCAGGCATGCTATGTCCGGTGAGTGATACTAGCGGCTTCTGCCGCTGATTTACATTACACATAGCGCAGCGAGGGGCAATCAGGTGTACGGAATATGTATACACGGGACAGTCTGCCCTTTTATACGAGCGGCTTCTGCCGCTGATTTACATAACACAGCGCAGCGAGGGGCAAACAGGCGGACTGATTATGTATACAATGGGGACAGTCTGCTGTTTGATACCAGCGGCTTCTGCCGCTAAGTACATGACAATGGCGCAGCGAGGGGCACACAGGCAGACAATATATGTATACAATGGGGACAGTCTGCTGTTTAATACGATCGGCTTCTGCCGCTGATTTACATGACAATGGCGCAGCGAGGGGCAAACAGGCAGACACAAAATGTATACACTGGGGCCAATCTGCAGTTTAATACTTGGGACAGCATGAGGATACTGGGGAGAGGAGGCATAAACTGGGGGCAGCATGAGGACACTGAGGAACAAAAGGAGGTCACTGGGGGGCAGAAGAAGGAAACTGGAGGGCAGCATGAGGACACTGGAGTAACAGGAAGAGGACACTGGGGGACAGGAGGAGGACATTGGGGCAAGAGGAAATCACAAGAATGACAGGAACAGGACAGTAATTGGGAGAACATCTACAAGATGCTCCTGGACCATAGACGTACCAGGTTTCGTATATATACATATTTTTTTTTCCTGGTTTTTACCCTCTAATCCTAGGTGCGTCTTATAGTCCGGAGCGTCTTATAGTCCGAAAAATACGGTATTTTTCAGTTTTCGGCCATTATAGTTTTTAAATAATGCATGCTACTGTAATTAAAACCCATGAAATGTATTTGCCCTTTTGTCCCGGTTATAAAACCATTTAAATTATGTCCCTATCACAATGTTTTGCGCCAATATTTTATTTGGAAATAAAGGTGCATTTTTTTCATTTTTGCGTCCATCCCTAATTACAAGCCCATAGTTTATAAAGTAACAGTGTTATACCCTCTTGACATAAATATTTAAAAAGTTCAGTCCCTAAGGTAACTATTTATGTATTTTTTTTAATTGTAAATTTTTTAATTTTTTTTTAATTACAAAAAAAAAAAAAATGGGGAGTGTGGGAGGTAATGAGTTAATTTTATGTGTAAAAGTCATTTATTTGTATGTGAAAAATGTGTAGGGTGTAGTTTACTATTTGGCCACAAGATGGCCACAGTAACTTTTTGTTTTAATGCGACCTCCAAGCTTCCTTCCGGAAGCTTGGAGGAAGTATAATGAGGCTGGACACGTGAGTTTTTTCTCACAATGATCGCGCTGCCCATAGGAGAGCAGCGGATCATTGCGGGGCTTAGATCAACGAACGGGAATGGATTTTCCCGTTCATTGATCTCTGGGCGAGCGGGCGGCGGCGTGTTTACTAGCGGCGGGCGGCGTGTTTACGAGCGGGAGCGCGGACAGCGTCGGGAACGCGGAAAGTACGTATTTCTCCGTCCCTGGTTGTTAAAGGATGGAAAAAGGGGCGGAGAAATACGTACGCGCGGGGGTAAAGTGGTTAAAGGATTCAAATACTAAATAAAATCTCAGCAGAGACCTAATCTATAAATCGATCCCACTGCTTCCACCACTTACTTTGTACTGTCTGATGCAGAACTAAGCTAAGGAAGCTTCACTCGCATGCTGATGCCTTATTTCTCAATCAATTTTTGACAAATAAACTGATTAAACTTTGATTTAAGGGGACTTCATTTGCAATAGATTGTCATTAAATGTGATGTTTGTATCACATATAACAGCAAATAAATTAGAAATACCTCACAGTGAGAATGTGATAGCCTTAAGACTGCCCCAAAATTGTTCACTCAGAGTGATGCATATTATATATAGCCAATGGTAGAATGTCAGTTTCCATTTCAAGGTTCTACAAGAGAGTGTTATTAAAAAAAACTGCTTTCATTCCCCCATGTTGGGCACTCTTATATTAGATGCGCCAAATTTTGCTCGTTAATGAAACTGCAGAACTGTGGGCACTGTGGAGATGAGGTAGACAAGTGCCAGGAGTTAATACATCTCTATTTCTAATCTCAGAAAGTATTTTTATTCCTAAATGAATGATATGCTGTGTACAGCTGAAGACTCTAAGGAACCCTACCGCACAATTTCCATATTTATTCTTATTATGTTTTAGAGCAAAACAGGGAGTGGCAAGAGAAAGTGATTACACCTTTGAGCTAGCTGATTGGTATAGTCACAGGGAATCTTAAGGGTATCACTGTGCAACATGCGATAAGTAAATAGCTTAAAGGAACACCACTGATTAACATGTTTTTTTCAATTGAGATAGGAATAGTTTGGAAAGTGCTGCTGAGTACTGGTGTATAAATTTAAATGCTTATCTCTTTGCTTACTGTTATCTAATTCCTTTCACACTTCAGTGTAGCCAAAACTGATGCTGAGTAAACCATGAGGGGAGGGGTATTCCCTCACGATACATCTGTTAACCCTGTGTGTGAGAGAATGCTCTCATAGAGCTGTCTGCAGAGAGCAGAGGAAATGTATATTTTGTGCAACATAAACATTTGTGTGTGAAACCTGAAACGAGAAGCATTTCATACAACTTTGCTTCAATATTACACTGTTCTTAGCATGTCAGACTGCAGAGATTCATACTCTTGCAAATAAGACTTTCCAAACGCAACTAATACACACAATGATTTACAGCTTTTGCCTCTGATATTTAACATGAAAAGTAAGAAAATGTTTACACAGCTACTTAGACATTATTTGTACATTGTCCTTTTAGAACACTTGGAGCCTGTAATGATCGCTGCTGCAGCAGCTATTGCTGGAAGTAGTGCTGCAGCTCAGGCAGTTCTGATCTATTTCCATGCAAGTTGCATAGCTTTGTCTGTCTTTCCCTGCTGTCAGCTTGTGACTGATTATCATTCACCTGTGTGGGAATCTGCATGTCTGCTCCCATTGGATGACCTCAGTATAAAGATCTGCTTCCTGCAGGGTTTCCTTGGGTTTTCATAGCTTCAGCTTCAGCCTGCCTTGCTGTCGCTTTAGCCCCCGATCGTGTTTCTTGTTATAAAGATACTTTGCTGGTCTTTGCATCATATATTGGTTCATTGCCAATATATATGCATACCAGCACGTTTATTATTTTCCTTGTATTTGTGTTACGTTAATACATCAGTGTCGCTGATGTATACGTACACGAACTGTTTATATCCTGTGTGCAGTTAGTCAGCCTTCCAGCACGTTTTGGTAGTTTGCGCGTACCGTGAGCACCCGTGCTGAGCTAGTTATCCTGTTCCTGGTACCGTTTGTGGATTGCGTTCATCTCTGCGAAGAGATAACGAATCCTTCTGAATCCTGTTCTGTCACTGTTTGTGGATTGCGTTCATCTCTGCGAAGAGATAACGAATCCTTCTGAATCCTGTCCTGTTACCGTTTGTGGATTGCGTTCATCTCTGCGAAGAGATAGCGAATCCTTCTGAGCCCTGTTCCCTGTTTTGCTCCAGTGTTAGTCAGCGTTCCTGCTTATGTCATATATCGGTTCATTGCCGATATATACATATGTTAGTCAGACGTTACAAATAGTTGCATTGATAGCTGTAATTGTAATACGCTAGGAAAACATACTTATTGTATATTTATCTGTGTTACGTTTATCTATCTTAATCCTGCTATTTTCTGACTATCCTGTCCTGTCTTTGTGAGGCACGCCATCGCCGCATCGCATTGGCTGCCTCATTCCAGTCTGTCTGGTTTTGGACGCTTGCTGTCGCTAAGTAGCCGCTAGCTAGCAAGCGTTCATTCTGTCTACCTGTCCTGATCTCCTCAGTTCTGGTTTGTGCGCTCAGCGCTACTTTGCGCTGAGACGTTATAACGAAAGCATTGTTTGTGGCTGTCAGATCTGCACCGGCTCTGTGCGCCACAATCTCCTATTGGAGTCAGTCCTCCCCTCCACTATACTAGGGATAGCCTGTTTCCTGGTGCTAGTGTGTGTACCTCCTCCACGCCAGCTCATGCGTTGCATGCTGACTGTGGAGAATACACCACCAAGCCTTACAGAGCCATATCCTATTGTTGAACTCGCCAGTGCTAAGCACTGGCGAGTTCTTAATTTAGGCAATAGGGGCATTGCCTAATCCTATTTAACTTAAGACCCCCCAAGGCGGAAAAGAACTAACTTGGGCGATATAATCGCCCAGCAAGTTCTTTACACGCTATCCTACTGCCCTTTTCATGTCGGCAGACATAAGCGTTTGCTTAGACCTGCAAAGAGCAGGTCTAAACCAGCTAATGCACGTCGTCACTGCAGCATCCGGGGGTCTCCTTTAATACGCATCTTGTTTAAAGATTCAAAGCATCTTTGAATCTGAAGACGGGAGAAAGACTATGTGTTCAATAAATATAACTCTAAAACTAACCATTACACAAACCTCAACCATAATGTACAATATGTATGCTAAACTTAACCCTCACACGTGTTACTATAACCCTATCAACCTATCCTTAACACCTTCTAAAAAAGGATGTCAAATCTTCTTTCAGGTGTTAGTCAGGGCCACCATCAGAATCCACAAAACTTTTGTGGGCCACACACACTGCACCCATCTCTTGTTAACCCCTGCAAGGTAATGTGTAATGTACCCCCCCTCCCCCACCAATCCACCACCATGAGCCCAGTACCCTCTTGATGGTGACCCTGAACTTAGTACCAAAAAGGTATGGTTTCTCCCTGGGCTCCTAGTATTTTTAGACAAATAACTGTAATCAAGTAATTCAACACAAGACTGGGTTTCCCTTCATTAGTGCTTACTACATGTGTATCAAATAATTAGTGATCAACCAGCGAAAAATAATTCATTTTGCATATTTGCATCTAGCAAGCACATCTGTGCACACTTGCCATGTTCATTAATTCTATCAGTGAATGTTTTTTCACTTCATTAAGGTTTCTATAGACATTTTCATGGTACTACTGAATAGAACATTTCTAAAATAATGAATCTGGTATGAATGCTCAGCAACAAACAATCAGAGCTTCAGAAGAGCCCACATGTACATCTGTTATTTAGTGCTTGTCAGAAAATCTTACCATTACTATTCTGTCTTCAGGAGTCTCAATACTGAGTGGATACTATATGAAAAATGTAAAGATCATATCACTAGTGACATCAGCCACACTTTGCTGCTTTAACCCAGTGTGATGAAGACATAGGACAATTTTGTCAGAATACCCAGACAGCTCACGGTGACCCAGAATCACTAGGAAAGTATAAGGGGCTAAAAGAGACCAAAAAGCCCTCTTGCTAAAAAGCTGAATATATTTTTTCCTTCTTAAAACAAAAGGTATTTCCAATAATTCAGCTTTAATTGAGCAACTGTGGTTTCCCATGATGCATCACCTCAGAATATGCAAGTCCTCTCATTATGTCACTGAAAGCCAGGCGCACATGCAGAACCGCGGTGTACAGTGATCCTACACTTTATACATTTTACAGAGCCATATCAATCCAACATGCATGGTTCTGGATGTGTGCATGTGTTTCATAGGCATAAAAGATGATTTGCATATTTGTGAGTGATGCATCATGGGAAACTACAGTTGCTCACTTAAAGGGCAACTGAAGTGAGAGGGAAATGGAGGCTGCCATATTTATTTCCTTTTAAGCAGTACCAGTTGCCTGGCTGTCCTTCTAATCTTCTGGCCCATGGACCGCCACCGGGCTGAGGACCAGAGGTTGAGGATCTCTGCCTTAAAGGATACCAGAGATTAAACTAAACAGTGTCCTTTTACTTACCTGGGGCTTCTTCCAGCTCTACCGCGCGCATCCTCCATAGCGCTGTCGTGCTTGGGAGCATTCTGCGCAGGTGCGGCTGCGAGTCTTAACATAGTGTGCGAGCACAGAACACTCCCTTTTGGGGGTGCCCAGTGGTTTTCCATGCACCCACACCATGTCCCCACCCCCTGTTCAATCCGGCAATCCCCCCAATATGGCCCTCCAATACGGCCCTCCATCTGGTCTCCGGAAAAATGTTTGCACTGGAAAGCAGTCCCCAAGCCGATAATGGTTGGGGACCCCTGTTTTATGGGAAGCCTGTAACTTGAAAGTACAGCATTATGAGATGGAGGTACCACAATGTGCTGATGCATACAAGTGACTAGTTAGTCTTTATTTTACAGAGTAGAAACCCTGCCTTTTTTCTCTATCATTGGATATATTTTATGATAATAAGATTCTACATTTGTAAACCAGTAGCCAACTAATTTTGTTTCTCTTTTGAGTCTGAAAGCTATTTGTGGCTTCCGGAGCAGTTACAGGTGATAAAGAAGAAATGTGTTGAAAAGAGTCCTAAAACTATAAAAATATATATATTAAATAAAGATCAGCCAGAACCTAAATCATCTGAGCCTTAATATCTTTATTCTGGAAACACCCAGACTGTGCAGTCACTTAACTGAAAGTAGGGTTGAGGTAAGGTGGATCATATTAGTATTAGGTGGGACAGATGAAATGCAGAATCAAGGCATGAAGAGAGGGATGAGTTAAGAATACCGGTTGGTGTTAAAGTTTGTAATCAGTTTGATAAAATAGCCACTTGACTTTCCAGAAAGGTAAAGCAGTATGTTGTGTCATCAAAAATATTCAGCCACACATTCAAATAACAGAAGTCCTGCTGTACCCAGACTAAGCTCAGCAACGGAACAGGCTATTACATTCCTGCAATATAAGGATTAAAAAAAAGTACCATATAGGTAAACAGTTCCTACTGGGTGCAGAATCTACAGACCAGGGCCTACTATTATATAGACAGTCACAACTTATTGGTGGTAATGGTAGTACATTACGGGGTCATGACTTACAATATGGAGACATCAGGATGAAAACACACTCCTCTTATTTCAATCTAATTCTGTAAGACAGACCTTGTCAAAATAAAGCATATACAGAGTAGCAGCTGGTAGTATATATTTCAATAGTATTGTGAGAGGATAGCGTACAAACCAGTAATTATGTACATCTAATTAAAATAACCAATATTCACCATTATTTGACAAATAACTAAGATTGCAAGAAAAGAAGAAGAAATTGCAAAGGAAATATATATACGGTATACATATATATTCAACTTTGCTTTGTAAAGAGGTTAGAGCCTATTTATATAGGGGTGTATAGTTGCAAAATGTATTTTTGCTGTATATGTCCAAAATGCTCTAGTGCTATGTCACAGCTCACAGCGAGAAAATCTGTTCATTTCAGTGAAGTCTGAAGGGGAGCTATAGATGGACAGTGATTGCAAGCTCCTCCTGCGTAGGGTACTGCAGCTAACCACTGACCATCATTTGCAGCCTCTTGTTTTTGATGAGAGGGCGGATTTTGCGGATATTCTAAGACCGTTTTATTGAATGGTCAGGTCACATCATGATGTTAATTATGTGGCCTGACATATGACCCACTATGTCCAGCAATAGAGAACATCTCTGCAGATCCCAGCAACTTTTATTTTTCTTTGTTAAAATACTTAGACTGTTTACAAGAGGTCAGTTTCCCCTTGTTTTGTGTTCTATTAGCAACAAATATTGATATACTATTAGAAGCACCAGGCACCCAGTGTACACGTGAATGTACGTTATTAGGTAATCGTACTTAGAATAATTCCTTTAAGGCAGGGGTCTCAAACTCAATTTACCTGGGGGGCCGCAGGAGGCAAAGTCAGGATGAGGCTGGGCCGCATAAGGAAGTTCACAATCGTGGCGCATCGCCGCCTCTGCCCACCCCTCTCTCGTTTAGCGGCGATGCGGCGGATTACTTGGGAGCACTGAAGCGAACTATAAGGAAGCTTTTGCCGGCGAGGGCCACAAAAAATTGTATCGAGGGCCGCGAATGGCCCGCGGGCCGCGAGTTTGAGACCCCTGCTTTAAGGCCTCTTGCACACTACATGCGATTCCAATTCACGGTTTTTAATCAATTTTAACATGCGATTCCAATTCATGGTTTTTAATCAATTTTAACATACAATTCCGATTTGTGATTTTTAATTGTTACTGCACGCTGCGTTTTTTCTACGTTTTTCTTTTGATAGAATTCAGGGAAAATCGGATGCGCAAATCGGATTTGCAGTGTGCGGGGGGTCTATTACAGATAATATCTTTTTTTTCTTTTGTCCTAGCTATTTTCACCTGACAATAAGCATGATATACAGGACTCTCCTTGGCTCACAGTATACATCAGAGAGGACATCACTGTCCTGGAAATGCAGATCTTGAGCTACATAACCCAGAGTCCCCATATGGAAGACCCAAGAGAGATATTTGCGAAACACACAGTTTTTTTACAAAACAATACTGTAAGTATGGGGTAACAGAGGCGCCAATAAAAATAAAATGTGTTAAAAACCGTTTAAAAGGAAGGAAATGGGTGGATTCACCTCCCTCGAGTACATAAATGACCAGGCAATGTAAGCCGTTTATAAATATAACTAGAATATTTATTTAAAACAATTCTCCAAATATGATGCAACGCGTTTCACGGGCCAAACATCCCACTTCATCACGCAATTGGACAAGGAGAACTCTAGGGAAAAAACAAACAAAAGAAAAAACGCTAGGAGGTGCTTAAAGAGGAACTGAAGAGAGAGGTATATGGAGGCTGTCATGTTTATTTCCTTTTAGACAATACCAGTTGCCTGGCAGCCCTGCTGATCCTCTGCCTCTAATACTATTAGCCATTGCCCCTGAACAAGCATGCAGCAGATCAGGTGTTTCAGTGGTTCAGACTTATAAGTCTGATCTGACAAGACTAGCTGCATGCTTGTTTCTGGTTTTAATCAGATACTACTGCAGAGAAATAGACCAGCAGGGCCGCCAGGTAACTGGTATTAATTAAAAGGAAATAAACATGACAGCCTCCATATACCTCTCTCTTCAGTTCCCCTTTAAAGGGATACTGTAGGGGGGTCGGGGGAAAATGAGTTTAATTTACCCGGGGCTTCTAATGGTCCCCCGCAGACATCCTGTGTTGGCGCAGCCACTCACCGATGCTCCGGCCCCCCTCCAGTTCACTTCTGGAATTTCTGACTTTAAAGTCAGAAAACCACTGCGCCTGCGTTGCCATGTCCTCACTCCCGCTGATGTCACCAGGAGTGTACTGCGCAGACACAGACCATACTGGGCCTGCGCTGTGCGCTCTTGGCAACATCAGCGGGATCCAGGACACAGCAACGCAGGCACAGTGGTTTTCAGACTTTAAAGTCTGAAATTCCAGAAGTGAACCGGAGGCGGGGCCGGAGCATCGGTGAGTGGCTGCGCCAACACAGGATGTCTGCGGGGGACCGTTAGAAGCCCAGGGTAAGTTCAACTCATTTTCCCCTGACCCCCCTACAGTATCCCTTTAAAACAGACCAACAACATATCATATTTTCCAAATAAATCACTACTGATGTAATAATCAGTCAGAATACTCAAAAAAGGTGGCCAAGCCACCTTCATCCATAATAGGACAATATAATCAATACACAATCACAATTCAATTACATGTGGTACAATCGGTATTAATCAAAACATTTGCAACACTTATATCTAAAGAAGTCCTATGGGGTCTGCGTGTGATTATCTAATCTAGTAGGCAAAGCCATCAAATAGCTATAGTGCAATTGAAATTATAAGTGCACTTATAATTTCAATTGCACTATAGCTATTTGATGGCTTTGCCTACTAGATATAAGTTGTAACAATTGGTGTGAACACACAGAGAGAATCTGATTATTGGTGATCTGCAGTATCACCAAGAATACAGATATATACCCGATTATTAATGATCTGCAGAATCACCAATAATACAAGTATAACTAATCTCTGGACACCTGACAAGTGTAAGTGTTTGGTGCGACAGTATATGAGCCAGTGATTCCTTGACAGTAGGAATCAGACTCTACTGCAGTCAAAGGACTCCTTTGAGAGGGAGTCCCTGACTGAATTGCAGAGAGGTCCCTTTGGGAGATAGGGAGTCTCTGCAGCTACTGGACACCCCAGGAGGGGGTATCAGTTAGAGAGGTCGGCCAGGCCGGGTCGGCAACACACAAGCAGATTAGGTACAAAGACAGAAGGCTGATTCGGTAACCAGGGACAGGCAGGGTTGGCAACAAGTAATCAGATAGGCGTAGGTACCGAATCAGAGAGCAGAAGGAAGGTCAGGAGAGCAATAGGTCATAACAGATATCAAACAGGTACCTAGTCTAGAGTGTGAGGTCCGTGGTCTCAACACCCAGGGACTGGTCTAAGATATACACAATGATGATACAGTATCCCTAGTCTTGGGTGTGAGGTCCGTGGTCTCGACACCCTGGAACTAGTCTTAAGTATAACACAATAATAACACAGTATTCTGGCTAAGGCCCGGTTCACATTAGCGGTCGCCGTCCGGAATCGCCATGCCGGAGCCGGACCGCATGCAGAACGGACGGAACGGACGCACGGCATAGCAATGAAAGCCTATGCGTCCGTTCACATGCGTCCGTTTCGTCCGGACCGGATCCGGACTCCGGCATAAGACCCAACATGTGCTATTTTTTGGTCCGGCTCCTCCGGCAGCCATATCCGGAGCGGAGCCGGACTGCACCATCCGGCCAATACAAACCAATGAGAACCGGAGAGCGCACAACACACTGGCTAAAAATCCGGATGTTCTACCCCACTTCCTATGCGTATTGAAGCGGCGATTTTGGATGGGGACACATGGGCAAGCATTTTGGAGTGGAGCAGCAGTGATTTTAAACGTGCTGGAGATGGTGGCAGTATGTCGGAGGTGGAGGTGAGTGCTAAACAGCGGAGGGCCTGATTCCACAGGTCCACCTTCTGCTGACCTCCCAGACCCCAACATTTTTATTCTATTTCTACTATCTTTTGCCAAACTGATCCGGATCGCATCCTGATGAACACCTGATGCAACCTGACCGGATCCGGATCGGATCCGGATCAGATCCGTACGATTCTGATCCGGATCCGGTCCGGATCCGGTCAGGTCATCCGGTCCGTTTGGCAGAGAACCGCAAGTGTGAACCGGGCCTTAGTGTGGATTCCCAGGTCCACCTGGTTCCACCACACTGGAGGATCTGACTAAGGTCTGAGTGCTAACACATAAGCATTCGCAACGGCAGACAACCGGCAACTGACAGGGAGGAAGTATATATAGCAAGGTGTACCTCAGCACCACCCAGTCCCAGTCAGCCAATCACCCGCTGTTCTGGGATCAGCTGATCGTCCAGATCAGCTGATCCTTCTCCTATTGGCATAAAGGGCTTGCCTGTTAGCGCGCGCGCGCGTAGCTCTCCATCTGTGTGCACTACTAGGTTCAGACAAACCAGGCGCATGTTGTTGCGGAGAAACCGCTGGTCTGAACGCGGCACCAGCCGCCTCATTGTCAGACCGCGCGGTGGTGTCTCTGGACTCCGTTACAATCCCTCTCCTATTGGAATGAAGGGCTTGCCTGTTAGTGCGTGCGCGCGTAGCTCTCCATCTGTGTGCACTACTAGGCTCAGACAACCCAAGCGCATCAGCCGCCTCGCTGTCAGACCGTGCGGCGAAATCTCCGCACTCCATTACATAAGTGTTGCAACTGTTTTGAATAATACCGATTGTACCACATGTAATTGAATTGTGATTGTGTATTGATTATATTGTCCTATTATGGATGAAGGTGGCTTGGCCACCTTTTTTGAGTATTCTGACTGAATATTACATCAGTAGTGATTTATTTGGAAAATATGATATGTTGTTGGTCTGTTTTAAGCACCTCCTAGCGTTTTTTCTTTTGTCTGTTTTTTCCCTAGAGTTCTCCTTGTCCAATTGCCTGATGAAGTGGGATGTTTGGCCCGTGAAACGCGTTGCATCATATTTGGAGAATTGTTTTAAATAAATATTCTAGTTATATTTATAAACGGCTTACATTGCCTGGTCATTTAGGGATCTAGTCCTCGGAAAAGAAGTGAGTGGACTCACTTGGAAAACCCCTGCGCCGCGCATAGCGCGGCATGCCAAAAAATGGGCGCGGCCAAGCATAACGTGGGTGTGGTCATGGGTGGGGCCAAATATACATGACCTTAGCAGTGATGTAAAAGGTCTGCCGAGGAAGTAGTGTAGTGTAGTGTATCCCCCAAAAATAGATGTAATCTGACAGCATTTCACCAAAAAGACACATAATCTGGTAGAAATTCCTCCAAAATACAGATAATATGGCAGTGGCAAAACAGACAATGTGGCAGCAGCAGTTCCCCCAACATACACATAATTTGGAAGCAGTTCCCCAAAATACGCGAAACCTGGCAGCGGAACACCCAAAATACACAACACCCAAAATACATATAATCTGGCAGCAGTGGTCCCCCAAACATACACAATCTGGCAGCAGTTCCCCAAAATACATGTAATCTGGCAGCAGCCGTTCCCATAACATACACATAATCTGGCAGCTGTTAACCAAAATACATAACAGCAGTTCCACAAAAGTGCAGATAATCTGACAGCAGTTCCCCCAAAATAGGTACCCCCAGCATAGGTAGCCAGGTCTATAGGTGTCCACAGTATAAGTAGCTATGAGTATAGTAGTCCCCAGTATATGTAGCCAGAGGTATAGTTGCCTAGTATATATAGCCAGGGGTATATGTGCCCAGTATATATAGCCAGGGGTATATGTGCCCAGTATATATAGCCAGGGGTATATGTGCCCAGTATATATAGCCAGGGGTATATGTGCCCAGTATATGTAGTCAGGGGTATATGTGCCCAGTATATATAGCCAGTGGGATATGCGACTAGAAGACCAGACTAGCCGCACACAGAGCGGAGCGTCCCTTGCGGCTGGAAGAAGGCGGTAAGTCTCCGCCCACTTTCGCCGCCAGCCCGACATTTGAAAACACCGGAGGGGAGAGGCAGGAAGGGGAGCACGAAGGTGAGGGAAGGGGGGGGGAGACGTCCGTCCTTCCCCACTGTCCCCACAGCTCTCCTTCTCTGCGCTGCTCCCCTCCACACAAGCCAGGGTACTCTCTGGAAAAAGTAAGTGGACGCCGTCCACCCGTGTCCACGCAGGACTCAACCCCTGAATCCACCCATTTCCTTCCTTTTAAAAGTTTTTTAACACATTTTATTCTTTACTGGCGCCTCTGTAATACCTGTGTAATCAATGATCTTGTCCACCCTTGGTGGAGGGGTGTATCCCCGTTTTTCCTATCTACAGAGAGCGACTTTTTAAACCTGAGTGGGGTCAGGTAATAATTCTCTCCACCTGCCTTTCCAGTGGTCGCCTGTGAGGTGACCCACACTTGTGAGTATAATCTCATTTACTTAAAACACACTCAGACCCACTGAATATACTACACGCGATTGGGCTCTCGGTTTCTTGTTTTGTCTTCCAAATACTGTAAATATATATTTGTATATGTAAACAATTTATGTATGTAGAATTCAAATGTAAGCAGTATTTCCAGATTAAAAAGGCCTCTGAGTTTCTTCTGGGTTCCCTCCATTCCAGCAAGAAATGTAAAACAATGTTCCTAAGCTTCAGGTGAAGAGTTTATATAAAAAAGCTAACAAGGAGCATTATGAGTGTTCCATATCCTTACAGTACACAACCACAATGAAGGTTAGCTCAGAAAGATGGTTGAACTGTTCAGACGTGGATCAGTTGGCCTAGAAGCAAGGATCAATTTCCACTTGCTTACTCTGCATGGAACCCCATGGTGTCATCCATATGGGCAGACGGGTTCAGTACATTCCAGGTAATAAACTGTTGAAGATAAAGTGGCCAGCTTGTTGTAACTGAATTCGGTATGGTACCATGGCAGCTGCCAAACAATGCACACACAGTGATTGCTAATGGTAGGCAGAGAATCCGTCACTTGTCAGCCATTCAACTGAGCTTGCCCTAAAGCAAGTCTGTCATTTGAATCCCGTAACCCGTGTCAAGCAGAGATGTACTGAGATGGGAGCCAAGCAAGGAAGCAGACATGTGTATGTGATGGTCAGACAAGCCTGCTCCCTTGTATTTACACGAAAAACATAAACACGTGCAAAGAATATAGCTTAACTACAGTATTTTCCCATTCATTTAAAACATAAGAAAGGCTGTAGTTTTGCTTTCCAACTGAAGACAAAGATAGGAGAAACAGAGAACATGCTAAAAAATGATACAATTAGAAGTTGCCTACAGTGATAACTAAATGTCAACATTTTCAGTACTTCCAAGGATTGGAACAGATATAAAAACACAAAGCAGGAAAAATGAGCCGAGCTCCTGTGTTTCCCAGCTTGTCAATGGAGGCATCCACCACACTAAAGGGCCAACACAGTTGATTGAGAGTAGAGATGTCGGGGAACGGTTCCCGAACCGTTCGCCCGTGAACCGCTCACCCTGTATTACATCCGGGTCGCTATGAATCGGAGCAGTACGGCTGCGCTGGGCCGGCAGTGCCTTGTTGCCGGGCACTCTCTGCGCATGTGCGTGACGTCATGAGTGACATCACGCTTATGCGCAGAGAGTGCCCGGCAACAGGCGCACGATCGAAGACACGCACCGCCGGCCCAGCACAGCCGTACTAGTCATAGTGACCCGGGTGTAGTATCGGCCCATAGAGATTCGCTGGTGAACGGCTCACCGACATCTCTAATTGAGAGGTCAAAGGGGTGGACTTAAAGCAAACTTGAAGTAAATTTTCCTTATCTCTGCATACCTAATTCTTCATACTTGACTGTCTGCACTTACAGACTGTCTGCACTTATCTGATGAAGGGGACCCTCTGTGGCCCCGAAACAATTGTCATGCTGTGCATTCAATAAATGTGCTTGGGAACTTGAATTGGTGCGCCGACCGACCTTGAATCGCTTGTACTGAACTGATGTTGCTTCTACATCAAGGTTGAGCACCCAACTATCCACGGCAAGGTGTGCCAATCCTAAATCTGTTACCGTACACTACAAGTTCATCTGGCCCTGAGGGTGGTGAGTGTGACAGCAGTTGGAACTGTGCACCTGTGCTTGTTATAATGCTCTGCAACTGCAGATTGACAATGTAGGCTGTTCCGCATACTTGGGCTTTAATGTACTTTCAGTGAAATCCTGTGGCTTGGTGCCACTATGTTATGCTGGAATGGGACTAAGCTTCATTGATAAATATCAGGGCCAACTATCCAGACTATTGCATTGCCTATTGCTACTAACACTAGCTGCACTTTGCAATTGACACTTAACTAACCTATGTAAAGCTCCATAAGACACCACTGCTCCATGGATGCACCAGGTTTAGTATATATTTTTTTCCCCTGGATTTTGTCCTCTAAACCTAGGTGCGTCTTATGGTCCGGTGCCTCTTATAGTCCGAAAAATACGGTATATAGCGCCAACATATTCCGCAGCGCTTTACAAAGCACAATCAAACGACAAGGGGAACATAGATACAACTAACAAATGTACAGCTGAGTTCCAAGCAGCACAAATATTGTTACAAAAACAGTAAACATTAGGAGGATGACCCTGCCCTTGCGAGCTTACAATCTAATGGGTTGTGGGGGACACACTAGGTAAGGGGGTGGAGGATGGATGAGGCAGTGATCCTTTGCCTCTGATTACATTGTGACAGATAAGTAAATAAGGGCTATAGAATGTTATAAGCTTGTCTGAAAAGGTGTGTTTTAAGAGTGTGTTTGAAGATGTCCAGGTTTGGAGCATGACGTACAGGCTGTGGAAGAGAGTTCCAGATAAGGGATGATGCTCGTGTAAAGTCTTGGATGCGAGCATGAGAGGAGGTGATCAGCTTAGAGGCCAGGAGAATTTCTTGGGAGGAGCGAAGGTTGCGGGAGGGACTATATCTTGAGATTAGTGAGGAGATGTATGGAGGAGACAACTCGTGGAGGGCTTTGTATGTTAGAGTCAGGAGTTTGAACTGGATCCTCTGGGTAATGGGTAACCAGTGGAGAGAACGGCACAGTGGGGCTGCATCAAAAGAACGTGTGGAAAGGTGAATGAGGCGGGCCGCTGAATTTAGAAGGGATTGGAGAGGTGCTAGCCTGTTTTTTTGGTAGGCCACAGAGCAGGGTGTTGCAGTAGTCTAGGCGGGAGATGATTAAGGCATGAATAAGCATTTTGGTGGCCTCTTGTGTGAGGAAGGGACAGATACGGAATATATTTTTGAGCTGGAAATAGCAGGTGGTGGTTAAAGAGGCAATATGAGGTTTAAAGGAGAGCTCAGAGTCACGTATAACCCCCAAGCAGCGGGACTTAGTGGTTGAGGTTATTGGGTTGTTATCTACAGTGATGGCTGCAATTGGTGGGGGTGTTTTAGTCATGTTGACACAATTTACATGGATAATCAAGGATGGGACAAGGGGGTTGATTCACTACAGGAAATAGCGGGAGCAACCTCCTATTAAACCAGCACCCCTTAATGTTAGGTCCCTGCACACTACGCACCGTAGTGACAGCGTAGCATGTGTAATTAAGCAACGTCACTGCGATAATTCACTTGCGTGGTCGCTGCTATGTTTTTGTGCATGTGCACATATATGCATGCATGTTCCCAATGAAGGCAGCACTGATTGGTGCAAGGGAACATGTGTATCCTAGACCAATCTGTCAGTGTTGCCAACTCATCCCTTTAATTACTGACACATCTAAGTTATACAGATTCTGGGGCTACTTACACATAATCAATGCCTTAACTGCATCTACCTAGCCACGAAACATGTATAATTCATATGTGTCAGTAATTAAAAGGATGAGTTGGCAATACTGCAATCTGTGCCTTTTATTTGTGAATTATCGCTGTTGCAGCCAGTAACAATGATTATTCTTAGGATGTAAAAAATTTGCAAAAGTTGGTTCAAACATGCACATTACCATTGAAAAGCATTATGTGTGGTCCCAGCCTTAAACAAACCTGTGGGGTGGAAAAATAAAATAACTCTCAAGAAAGTATGACGCTAAATACTTTGAGCAAAAAATTGGCTTGTATAAAACCACATGCACACTTCAGGATTAATGGCCTGCTAAATGTTCAGCTAACTATCAAATGAGACATACTTGGTATCATTTTTACTGTGATAGGTAGTAGAGTAGATTTTAGCATGTTATAGGGTTGAGGCCTACAAAAAACAAAAATATAGTCAACACTAGTAGAAAACAAAAAAACTAAACTCTAGTTAAAAACCGGGCGCTAAGCCACTGCTGCTGTCCCCCCTCCCCGAAATGCGTGCACTGACGCGTCCTGCACGCCCGACCCCACTGCTGTCCAAAGTATATGCACACAGGAAAATGTTGCTTGGTTGGCAGCTGGAAAAAGCTGTTATTTCCCACAATGCAATGAGGTTCACAGAGGCGCTCAGCTTTGATGTTACTAGCAGATGCTTTTTTACTCCTATCTGTATTGCCTGAGGAAGCAGGTTTAACCTGCGAAACGCGTTGTACTTTATTTTAGAGTACCCAATAAACATTTTTTGACTGGAAATCTACAGTCGTGTGGTCTGCTTGGAGGGGGTAAGTCCACCACTGCCACTATTACTAAATTGGTTTTTAAGCTCATTTAGTCCCTTTTATCCTTTTGGCGCCTCTGTTATCTTATTGCTACAGACAGCAAACTGTCAGGTCTGGAAGCACGGACACAGGAGGACGCAGAGACACAGGAGTTTTAATATATAGGATACATCATACTGGGAACATAATTTAAATGTTGTGATAACCAGGATAATATGCAAATAAGATGTGTGTGTTTTATCTACAGTAACACTCTTTATTTTAAAACGATAATGGATGAAAACGGAGAAATAAGTTTCCCTTTAAAATTCGTAAAAATAAAATAATTACAAAAAAAACTCACCCACACAAACCCTAATTTGCCCCCACATAAAAAAATATATAGATCATTTAGGTGTAAGTAGTGGTAAAATTATTAGTGATGAATGCGAGCAGAGGTGAAATGTAAAAATGGCTATGGTTGAAAACAATCCTGAGGTGCGAAGTGGTTAAAGAGAACCAGAAGCGTGCGGCAGGGGGGCAGATGGGACACAGAAGCATTTTCTCTGCCTCATCAGATGCCTCTGTGACCTGACACCACAGCTCTCTGCTCCCCCACCACCGCTCTATCACCAGAACCGCCTCCAATCCCCCCTCCCCCCCCCCCCCCCCCCCCCCCGGAATTAGCAACAATATTTGTCACTATCTTAGTAACGTTACGAAAGTAAAAGTGAGGCAGTGGGGGCCTCAGGAGCGGTGGAGAGCGGCGGGGATGGTGGCTACCTGATCAGGTAGCCTAGGTTGTGTTTAATTATATGAGCCCACCTTAGGCTCTCTTTAAAGTACATTAATATAAAAATAGAGAACAGAAAAAGAGAGCAAAACAAAAAACAAACAGTGTTGGCAGTGCTATAACTATGCATCACAGGGCTCTCCCAACTTGGGTTGCCGCGGTATACCGGTATGATGGTATACCGCTGAATAATTGTGCATGGTAATCATACCATGCACAATTGCATTCTACTGGTTTCCACGGGTGGGGGGGGGGCAGGGGGGAACAAAACAGCAGCAGGGATGCGACATAACGCAGGGTGCACAAACAGCGATGGTGTAAACACATACTCACTTCACCGGGGTCCTGCGCGCATGTACTACCTACTTTTTCCTCCTTCCTGCTCTTGCGTTCCATCTCCCTGTAACAACGCCCCCCTGGGCTCTGTTACAAGGAGATGGAATGCAAGAAAGTACACGCGTGCAGGACCCATGGCAAGTATGTGTTTACCCCGCCGCTGTGTCCCCCCTCCCGCGGCGGGGTAAACACATGGCAAGTATGTGTTTACCCCGCCGCTGTGTCCCCCCTCCCCTCACCTGGCTCTCTATACTGCGGGCACCTATCCTGCCTACCAATACAGCGAACATCTATTACTGGCTATCTATACTATCTGCACCTATCCCTGGTTCTCTATACTGCAGCTACCTATTACTAGCTGCACCTATCCTAGCTACCTATACTCCGGCCACCCTTTAGTAGCTGCACCTATCCTGGCTACCTATACTTCGGCCACCTATTACTAGTTGCACCTATCTGGCTACCGATACTCTGGCCACATATTACTAGCTGCACCTATCCTGGCTACCTATACTGCACCCACCTATTACTGGCCGCAGCTATCCTGGCTACCTTTACTGCAGCCACCTATTACTGGCTGCACCTATCCTGGCTACCTATACTGCGGCCACCTATTACTGGCTACACCCATCCCTGGCTACCTATGCTGCGGCCACCTATTACTGGCTGCCCCTATCCTGCCTATCTATACTCTGGCCACCTATTACTAGCTGCACCTATCCTAGCTACCAATAATCCGGACACCTATTGCTAGCTGCACCTATCCTGGCTACTTATACTGCGGACAGCTATTACTAGCTGTACCTATCCTGGCTACCTATACTGCGGCCACCTATTACTGGCTACACCTATCCCATTCCCTGACTCCCTGTACTGCGGCCACCTATTACTGGCTAGTGGCTACACCTTTCCCTAGCTACCTATACTGTGGCCACCTATTACTGCCTACACCCATCCCTGGCTACCTATACTGGGGCCTCCTATTACTGGCTACACCGATCCCTGGCTACCTATACTGCGGCCACCAATTACTGGATGCACCTATTTCTGGTTACTTATACTGGAAGTATGTGCACTTAACTAGCTATGCTGGAGGAAGCTATACCTGGCTACCATACAGGGGGGGGGGGGAGTGGATCTCTGTAACAACTGCTCTGGAGATTTGGGTACTGTTGTAACCCTACTCCCAACACTATTTTAAAGACAGCCTCAGTGCAGAGACATGTGTCATTCCAAAGGAGACACAAGAGGTAGCCCATACATGACACAAACATTCAAATGATTGATTTAATAATTCAATCTGAAGGACTGAATCATAAATCATGATTGATTATACATGTCCCCATAAATAAATAGCCCTATCAATTGTCGATGAAGAGATGTGATCCCCGGACTTTAATTGGCCTAATAGGCTGCCTGTCATTAAAGCCACTGGACCCACCGGGGCTCAGGGCGGTATTTAGCGGAGCGGGCATTACTTAGATGGAGCGAGCGTAAGTTACCAGCACACACTAGTTGCACTACTGCAGCATAGCGTGCGCTGAACTCGTGCTAAAGCAGTGCAGCTTGATGAATCAAGCTCATGGTGCTCTGTTATGTTATTTGAGGGTAATAGCACCAAAGGCCTACTAATACAGGAATCAATATTTACAGCATCTATTGATGGGTGCATATCACTTTATCCCACAATTTTCTATTCTGAAATGCCCTTGCACACAACCACATGCAGGTGTGTGCACATGATCGAAGGTGTGCATGCAAGCACTTGCGTTTGTGCGGGGCTTGTGCATATGCTGGAATGCAGCTTGCTATTTTCTCTGCATGTTGGAATGACGTTTACACGGACGTGTTCTTTTATTTTTTAACTGTCTTGTTTTTATCATGGGATGTCATTATATATACAGTGCCAATTATGATTTAGAATTAAATAACATTTTCTTGTTGATTGATGCATCTGTGAAAAAATAGCCTATGGGCCTGCAGGGTAACAGAACATAGTTACATAGTTATTTGGGTTGAAAAAAGACATACATCCATCGAGTTTAACCAGAAAATAAAGTCGCATATATATTTTAAGAAGAAATATTTTATTTATACAAAATGACTTTTTAACATTCATGTTAGGATATTTAGTGTGTATACAGTATTTTAAGCCTCCCAGATGCTCGCTTTTTGCCTGAGGAAACGGGCTGTATCCCACGAAGCATGTGTCACATTTTGGAGTTTTTGTAAAGTGATAATGAAACGTCTTTTTGAAATTGACTGCTTGGGTCATCAGCTGGGAGGTAAGTCTACCACAGCCTCATTTATAATATATCTTATACTTGTTGGTGTCTCTGTGACATTACTAGTTGTATTGTCAATGTTCACTTCCATCAGTTTCAGATTGTCTGGCATCTGAAACTGAAATCTGCAGAACAATGTAAAACAACTGATAAGCAACAGTTTTATTGGTCACTGACAAAGTGGACATCGTGGTTGATAATGATCGGGCGTGCATATGCTGTACTATGTTATAATAATCAAACTCAAGGACATTTTTGGGGTCTTGGAAAACGGCCAAAAATGCCATTGCGCATGTATGTATATTGTTTAGCCGTTCCCAGCTGACTTATTGCAATAAACACAGCTGATTACATGCAAAGTTGGAAACAGATTGCCTTGGGTATTCAGCTTGATTATGTTATGGTGGTGGAGTGATATAGCACTCCTAACTATGCTATTTGTTATAAGGGCTCTCTGTGTGTGTATGATCTTGTAACTGGTGTAACTTTAGTGATAGTTTATTTCTATCACTACTATTGCCATTCAATTTTCAAGTTTCTTTATTACATAGAACATTATTGTGTTTTTTTTTTACTCTGGTATGTGTGGAGTCTAATGGGGGAAGAGAAGGGTTACACCATGAGTTCACACACTGGCTGACACCACCCTAGTGGTGCTTCTGCTTGGCATCTAGGTATATTTCAGATGCCACTGTTTCAGAGACTGACAAAAATGCAGACATTTAATTGGCTGTTATGTGTAACACCCACTTTTTGTCTTCCAGCACTGATAACTTGACTACACCAAATAAGAAATAAATGTTAATTGTCCGTGGCAGTAATGCTACTACAAGCAATGCACATCTGTGAGAAAGTACCAAACATATTGTTATGGCTGTATGTTGAGCAATCAGCAATGTACCTGCTTGTGTATTCTTGTATCATACAGAGTGATGATAAAGCAAACTCAGCATGCCATTGTAAACCTATAGGCATAGTATAGGCATAGTACATTGGGTGTGACCATGACCAGTATTATCATGCTGTGACATATATCCATGAACCTTCAAACTACAAGGGCAACATTTTCATAATCACAACTGGTTCTCCGCAGACTTATGTTAACAGAAGGTATTACTGCATCCTACAGGAATTACAGATCATGACATTGCACAGACTGCACTAGGCATCCATGGCTTACTATCTTATTGCATACACAGAAGACACAGCAAGATCTTTCCGGGAGGACAGAATAATGAAGCAGCTGCTCAGAGAAGATACAGCCACTGTGCAGACGACTCCCACAGCATAATGTGACAATGCCGAGGGAATCACTAGCCCACAGTATATATAGCATAATCAGCACCATGGGACGCAAGCTGATAACCACATAATGCACTGCATTCTGCCGCTCCTCTCATAAAAGTAATGATGATAGCACTATACAGACACCCCAATCTATTTATATTTCAGCAATGTCAAATATGTTATAATGGAAATATTATCCGTTTGGGGGGAAAAAAATAAATAAATACAATCCTGTTTTGCATATTTCAGTATTAAAAAATGGAACACTATTTAAATGATTTGGGACCCCTGTGGTTAGATGAGACCCTGGGCAGAGAATTAATCTGCTTAGGGAGAGCCAGCACTGATTACTTGTGATGCTGTCTGATCCCCAGCATTCAACATCCACATCAATCACAGACCGGCTCCCGTATGTACTGTACAAGGATAGCTAGGTGGTCTCAGAAATACATTAGAGGCATTTGCAAAGGCTGCCATTAGACTGTGACAGGCTGCTATGTATGCATATGTGTTCTGCTATGTACTGAGCTCAGCAGTCATAGCAAGAAATCCTCATCTAGTCATTTACAAAACAGGAAATCAGCATTTTTAAAGGTCACATAGAGACTGTTTATTTTGGGAAAACATGACACTAAAACACATCGTCAATGTTGTACATTTCTCATACCATACACACACCATAGCTGGGGATGCAATGGAGGTGCACAGACCTTGAGTAAAGCACATGACCAATCCTGAAGCCACTCTGCATGCAATAAGGTTTACAGCATGGGGTAAGGATGCAATCTGTGATTTGTACATAGATACATAGAGATTTTCTCGAGAAGGATACAGAAGTATCAGCACAGGATACAAAGGAGAAGAAGTAAGGAGGCAGCACAGCTGATACCAGTGCTGTGGTCACAAGATGCGCATTAAAATGCTGGTCACAGCCTCCAGCTCGCTGCCTGACAAATGAAGCTTTGCTTGGCTACCATACATAGCTTTTTAGTCTTTTGTACAGGGGGAGAGAAAGAACTGATCTGCTTAATTAAACAGAAACAAATCATATAATCAGCCATGCCTTGCACTGGACCCCGCCGATGCTTCTGCAATCTGCCATGACTTGGGACAGAAATTCCCCCATCTCCATCACCCTTCATTAGTATATATGTTTAACATTACTGTCACATATGAATAATTCCAAGATGCTTTACAAAAAAAAAAATGGTCCTACCTTCGTGATGCAGCACTGGACTGTCACCAAGAGGGTTTTCACTTGAGCACCGAACACCTGGGGAAGCCCCCTCCCCCGGCTCTGCTTCGGTTTGCCTGCAGTCCCAGCCCAGCCAGCCCTCGCTGCAGAGATGCTCCCTCCCCGTCCTGTAATTGGGGGGGCTAGAGCAGAGCAGACGGCCCCGAGCAGAGAGCGCCATCAGTGATTGGCTGAGAATGATGTCATTCCAAGCCTGTCTGTGGAGGGCTGCTCCGTGCACTAAGATGCTTGCAGCTGCAGTGTGTCTGCAGTCTGATGGACCAGGAGTGCTCTCAGCGTGGAGTGTAATGCCGGTGTGCACATGGGTTACTCCCAGCTCTCCTTAGGATGCTACTGCAAGAGTTAAAAGACACTCTCACATGGAGAAAGTTGTCTTTTTTTTGTAAAATCTCCCGACATGCAAGTGAGTTACTGCTGGGGACTTGCTTTCTCTTCTGCAAAGCCCTCAACCATGTCAAGGACAAGGAGTTCATCCCCATCTCTGGTACCCAGGAAAGGTGGGGCCCTGGGGGTAATTACACACACTCATACACACAGGCATCTATGTGTGGATTGGTCCTGTGGGTGACTTTTGGTAGAATTTGGGAAACCTTTTATTAATTATAAGGGGACCCTCAGAAGTGAGTCCCAAATAGGTATGTAATGGAGGTTACTTTTAACCCCCTCACCTATTTAGAAGTAGCAAATCGTAAAAATAAACTTTTTTTTCCCTTTATTTTGTTTCCTTCCCTATTATTTCATCTGTATATTTCTTTTATCTTTCACCTTCTTGATTGCAGGGTTGCTACTTTAGCACTTCCATGGAACACATCACTCCCATAGAAACCTGGCAAAAAGCATTGTTGAATGTAGAATCTACGCCAGTGATGGTGTACCTTTCAGAGACCGTGCCCAAACTGCAACCCACATATTCATCGCAAAGTGCTATAGGTACCCGCAAATATTAGTTATTCCCCCAGTATACTTAACCAGAGGTACTACCAGTATTAGGAAACCCTAGGTAGCCCCTGCAGTATGGGTAGCCAGAGGGGCCCCCATTATAGGTAGCCTACTCAGTACAAGGTAGAAAGAGAGGCCTCCAGCTTAGGTAGCCAGAAGTTGCTCTACAGTATATGTAGCAAGAGAAACACCCAGTATGGGTAGCCAGACACGCCCCCAGTATAGGTAGCAAGAGGGGTCTGCTATGGACCCCCTTACTGTCTGATCCCTAAACCACTAGCTGGGGAGACAGCATGTGTGCCCACAGAGAGGGCTCTAAGTGCCACCTCTGGCCTCTGTGCCATAGGTTCACCACCACCGACCCAGGGCTCACCATTAGTCCATTGATAGTACTAACTGAAATCCTTGTTAGTAGGTCCTGAAAGAGAAACGCGCATGTGATCGCAAGCAAACCTTCGCTTATCACGCAAAGTAACGCAGTTCGCGTGAAAACCTTTGTGCGCGGCAAATCACGTGATAACTGCTGTTATAGCAGTTATCATGCTATAGTGAATCAAGCTCAGTATCTCTACTGTGGCAGTGAAATGGGCTTAGGTCTACTTAGGTCTACTAGTATCACATAACATAACTAGGCAGAGTATCCTGGCTTCTGTGCTGGCTGGTCTGGCTTTCTGCTGGGTGGGCTGGCCTGCCACCAGGTTATCTGGCAGTCCCGCCATAGCATTCACTGACCTTCTAGTGTACTCCCTCCCATGCTCCAGTGGACCTTGCATTCAGGCACCATAACTCCCAGCATGACCCCATAGAAGAACAACAGCTCCCTGCATGCCCCTGTAAAGGCATCACAGTGCCCAGCATGGCACCACCGTGGCCTGTATGCCCACATAGACGCACAACAGCGCCCAGCATACCTCTGACTAATGCACCACAGCTCCCAGCATACCCACCATTGAGGCACCACAGCTGACTCTGCCTGGGGGACATCTGGGGCACCCCAGAATAGACCCGGGGCACGTGCCACTGATCTTTGGGCTAGCAACGCCCCTGGTAAGGGTCCAGCAGAACAGTAATGCTTCCATTAGAAATGAGTACACAGATTTTCCCCCACATCTGAGCCGGATGGGGAAACGCTGCCTGTTCAATAGCGTGGTGTTCGAATGGCATTCCGGTGCAATTGTGGACAGCATGCATCATCTTCCGAATCCCTATAGCCGTGTAGCTCATGGCTATATCGAATCAGCGGCAGCCTTGCAGCAGCACAGGTATTGCATCCGATTCTGAAACAGACGTGGCACCCTAGTGGAAAAAAGCCATAACACATTTTCCAGCACAGAAACAGGGAGCTCTTTTTCCATCTTTTATTTTCTCTGAGATGTGTTTTCGAATGTGATTTTATGTGTGTTTTAAAATCGCACAGCAAGTTCCTTCTTCCTGCATACTGTTTGCAAATTGCATGCAATTCGCATGCAATGCTATCCTATGTGTTTTGGGGAAAAAAGGATGATAAAAGACTTGATCATGTATTTTTTTCATTCTTTAATTGTGATTGTTTATTAAAAACGCAAAACGGAAATGCATGATTTAACCCAGGATAGAACACAGAAAAGACACAGAATCCAGGCTCATCTTCCAAATGAGGGCACTTAAAGGACAACTTTTATGAGAGGTATATGGAGGTTGCCATATTTATACAATAATAAAAATACAATAACATTTTTATAGCGCTTTTCTCCCATAAGACTCAAAGCGCTTAGGCTCTCTCAGATTCAGTAATTGGTAGTAGGATAAAGTATTCACACAACAAAAGTTATATTTCTGCAAATGCCAAACTGAACAGATAGGTTTTCAGTCTGGATTTGAACACGTCTAGGGATGGAGCTGTCCTGATCTGTTCAGGTAAGGAGTTCCAAAACGTAGGGGCAGCATGACAGAAGGCTCTGGGACCAAAAGTTTCCAAGTAGACTGGGTATGACTAGATTATTAGAACTGTGGATCTGAGAATGCGGGGATTGCTACGCAGCTGCAACATTTCTTTCGTGTATCCAGGGCCCAGATTATTCAGTGATTTAAATGTCAGTAGGCCGATCTTGAATAGGACCCTCCATTCCAGGCCTTTTCAACCAGGGTTCCCTGGAACCCCAGGGTTCCTTGAGGACTCTGCAGGTGTTCCTTGGCATTTTCCCCCATCGTCAGGGGAAGTATATTAAAGCACATCATAATAGGTGGTACTGTAACAAGAAGCACTATAGGGGGCTCAGGAGACAGTATAATGAGTGGTTGTGTAATAGGGGGTAGTGAAATAAACAGCCACACATACTTTTAAGGACCATGCCTCCTGCAAAATAAATGCAGGGGTTCCTCGAGATCAAAACATTGTTTGCAGGGGTTCCTTGAGATCCCAAAGTTATTTGCAGGGTTCCTCCAAGGAAAAAAGGTTGAGAAAGGCTGCTCCATTCTATAGGTAGCCAGTGAAGGGAGTGCAGGACTGGCGTTATGTGGCAGTGACAGGGTTGGTTGGTTAGCAGTCTGGCAGCAGTATTCTGTATCAGCTGTAGGCGGTACAAGTCCTTTTTTGGAAGGCCAGTGTAGAGAGCATTGCAGTAGTCCAGTCGGGAGGTAATGAAGACATGAACTAATGCTGCATACACACTTGAGATAAAAGTCTCTGGAAAAGGCAAGATCACAGACCAATTTTACCCCATTCCATGTAGTATGAGAGCCATACTCTACACAGTCTATTCTATGGAGCTGCACTCCCCATCAGATAAAATCTTTGCAAGATGCTGCACACAAAGATGCCCGTACACATTCAAAAGATCATTATCTGCAAAAGATCTCTTCCTGCAATAGATCCATTCCTGCAAAATGCATTCATAGTCTATGAGATCTGCAGATCCTCATACACACCTTGTTTAACAGACTTCATCTGCATATATGGCAATCATCTGCAGATCTGAAAATCCATCCTGGTGGATCTGATCTGCAGATGATCTGCAGATGATTGCCTGTTAAACAAGGTGTGTATGATGATCTGCAGATCTCATAGACTATGAATGCATTTTGCAGGAATGGATCTATTGCAGGAAGAGATCTTTTGCAGATAATGATCTTTTGAATGTGTACGGGCATCTTTGTGTGCAGCATCTTGCAAAGATTTTATCTGATGGGGAGTGCAGCTCCATAGAAAACACTGTGTAGAGTATGGCTCTCATACTACATGGAATGGGGTATAATTGGTCTGTGATCTTGCCTTTTCCAGAGACTTTTATCTCAAGTGTGTATGCAGCATAAGGTTGGTAGATCTTCTGGGGGGATGAGGTGCTTGATTTTTGTGATGTTCTTAAAGGGAACCAGAGAGGAACGGGCTGAAAAAAAAAGAACAAGCCTTTATACATACCTGGGGCTTCTTCCAGCCCCATAAGCCTGGATCGCTCCCACGCCGCCATCCTCCGCTTCCTGGAACCGCCGTTACCGGGCCCATCACTTCCGGCGGACGCGGCCAATTGTCCGCATCACAGGGGCTCCCTCCATACATGTACGCATGCGGCTGCACAGCAGGCAGCCTCATGCGTACTTGTATAGAAGGAGCTCCGTGTGATGCGGCGAATCGGCCGCGTCCGACTAGCGGCAATGACGGGACCCGGTACCGGCAGATCCAGGCAGCAGAGGACGGCGGCGTGGGAGCGATTCGTGCCTATGGGGCTGGAGGAAGCCCCAGGTATGTATTAAAGCTTCCCCCCAACCTCTCTGGTTCCCTTTAAGGTAAAAACAGGATGATTTCACTACAGCAGAGATTTGAGTTCTGAAGTTTAAATCCCCATCAATTAGAACTCCCAGGCTACGCACATGATCAGAGCTGTGTAGAGCTGTGCCTCCTATTCCCCGTGGTGAAGACTGCAAGTTAAGTTGTTTTGTTGTCATGCGCTGCCCTCCAATCAGAAGGACTTCAGTTTTGTCTGCATTTAGTTTCAGACAGTTGACACTCATCCATTGCTGTAGTTCACGTAAGCAGGCGTTTATAGTTAGAGTTGGGTCTGTCACACCAGGCTTGAAGGAAAGCTATAGTTGGGTGTCGTCCGCATAGCAGTGGTATGTCAGGCCATGTTTTTTGGATTAGTTTTCCAAGCGGTAACATGTAAATTGTGAAAAGTAAGGATTGAGCCCTGGGGCACCCCATACTTAAGTGGTACAGAGGTGGACAGGAAGGGCGCCCCATAGACACTTTTTGGGTTCTGCCCAGGGCCGGATTTACCATAAGGCACTCTAGGCACGTGCCTACAGGCGCCTGATTGGGCAAGGGCGGCATTACAAATGTCCCTCTTCAAAATTTCAAACCTGAGAGCTTGATCCATGACATCCGTGCTCGCTCCGCCCACTCGTGTCACGATTCCGCGGCCGCCTTGTACTCTGCAGCTGGCCGCGTACAGTGATAGTCATGGCTGAGGCTAATCAAGCACAGCCCCGCTGTCTCCGCCTATCGCCGTATTTACGCCTGCACGCAGCGCTGCATCTTGCTGCTAGCCTTCAGCGCGTGTCAGGCTGTGCTGCTGCTGGCTGGGAGAAACCATGTGGACGGGGAGGGCATCGTTTACCAACTACTAAATTAGCCTGCGCCCTGAACAAGGGCGAGAGAGACGAGTGACAGCGGAGGAAAGCAAAAAGCTCCGCACAACCCCCCCTCCTGTTCACATACCTGGCAGCTGACAGCATAAGATTTCTAGAGCAGCGCCTCCCTCTTTTCTCCCCTCTGGTGTTGCTGAATGCTGAGGCTGCGTGTCACCAATAGATTGTTGTAGCGGGAAATTTGAGACGAGACGTGAGGACACTGGAGCGTGTTATTTCTGAACTCCGGACTCGGAGTACTGGGACTGAGATCAACACAGGGAGGAGGAGGAGAGGGACAGCAGAGATGATCAAAAGAGCTGTGTGTTGCTAGCTGTCAGCTAACACACAGCAGAGCAGAGAGACAACCAGAGATCAGCATGCCTGCTTCAAAGGAGTTGGGGACGTACAGCGGAGGATACAGCCGCAGTCAGAGACAGAGAAGGAGCAGGTAATATACTGTCTAGCTTCTTCACTTTGCCTTTACTCGTTCTCTTTTTTTACTTCCCTCTGTTACTGATTATCTCAGTGCTTCCCCCTAATGCCCACCCTCTGTGTTTCCTCCTCATGTCCACCCTCTGTGCTTCCCTCTCATGTCCTTTCTTTGCACATCTCCCACCTATTCCCTCCATCTTTGCCCCCCCCCCTCCCCCCTACACCCTCTGTGTGTTCTCCACCAGTGCCCACCCTCTGAATATTCCTCTTGTGCCCACTCTCTGTGATTCCCCTCCTCATGCCCACCCTTTATGCTTATCCCATCCATGCCCACCTGGGCTTCCCCCATTCCCTTGGCTATAGGCGGCTAGAAGGGTAAGTTAACTGTCACCCTGTGTCCTCCTCTGTCCCTGTGTCATCTGCTGCCCCCATGTCTTCCCTTTGCTGTCCACGTGTCCTCCTGTACTTTTCTTTGGTAATATCTTTATTTCATAAAAATAGGGGGCATGGCTTGGGGTGGGGCCTTTGCTGAGGGGCGGAGTTTAGGGGCGCCAGATCTTCTGCGCCTATAGGCTCCTGAGCTTTAAATCCGGCCCTGGTTCTGCCACTCAAGAAGGATTGGAACCACTGAAGAACTATGCCATCAATGCCGCAGTATTCCTGTAGACTGTTTATCAAGATGTCATGGTAAACTGTATCAAAGGCTGCAGAGGGGTCTAGCAGAGTACATTTGAAATCGGCGCCGGTAGGCTTGGGCGCAGGATACAGCCGGTATATGGCGGATCCTGCTTCTGCACAAGTCCGGGCTGATTTAATTACTATTCCTCCTCCAGGCCGCCATGGATAGTGGGGGAATGACATAATTCGGCTTCCAGCGATTCCTGGAGGCCGAATTATTATGTTTTTAAGCAACCTCGGCTCCGTCTGCTGACGGCTCCGACGTTACTCACTGAGCGCTGCAATAGGAATGATTGCTATTGTAGTCTATGGAGGCGCCAGCTGCGCCCAAATCTAGCAGCGCTGAAAAGCACTGCTCCGGTCTAGCAGTACGAGGATGGAGCACTTTCCTCTGTCTCTTGCCATGAGCAGGTGGTTGCATATTTGGATGAGGGTAGTTTCAGTGCTGTGATGTTTCCTGAAGCCAGACTGGAATGGGTGATAACTGTTGTTTTTGTACGATTTTGGCTTCTAGCTGGAGGTATACAGCTTTTTCAATTAGCTTACCCAGTAAGGTAAGGTTAGAGGCAGGTCTGTAGCTGGTCATTGCAACTGGGTCCAGGGAGGGTTTTTTGAGGAGAGGCCTGATGATTGCTTCCTTCAGTAAAGCAGGAAATATCCCTGATTGTAAGGAACAATTCACAATTTTGAGGAATACCGGTACAAACAGATCGGGGCAGTTGAACATGAACTGTGTTGGGCCAGGATCCAGGTCACAGGTAGTTTGGCGGAGGTGAAGGAGGATGCTTGATGTGACTTCTTCATCAATTTCTTTGAAGTTTGACTAAGGTGTTACATTGTCTCTGCTAATGGTCTTTATTTCCTTTGAAACAATATCAGTTGCCTGGTAGCCCTGCTGGTCTATTTGGCTGCAGTAGTGTCTGAATTACACTAGAAGCAAGCATGAAGCTAATCTTGTCAGATCTGACAATCATGTCAGAAACACCTGATCTGCTGCATAGTTGTTCAGGGTCTACGACTAAAAGTATTAGAGGAAGAGGATCAGCAGGGCAGCCAGGCAACTGGTATTGTTTAAAAAGAAATAAATATGGCAGCTTCCATATACCTCTTACTTCAGATCTCCTTTAAAGAAAATCAGAGCTGTCAAATAATGAAGATTTGATACTCACTTGCGGCTAGGGATGCTCAAATAATGACTTCGGATGAAATCCAAATAGGTGTTATTCGGATTTCATCCACTTAATTAAATCACCTGTGTGGGTGGTGAGGGAGGGTTAATCTTACCCATCAGGCGTCTTCTTAGCGCCGTCCCTTGGCGCCTCCCACGATGCGTTCCAGGCGCGTCACGTGACTACAAACACTTCCTCCTTCAAGCCGGAAGGAGGAAGTGTTTGTAATCACGTGACCGGGGATTGGAACGCATCGTGGGAGGTGCTGAGGGACGGAGCTAAGAAGACGTGGGAGGGAGATCTGACATGCTCGGGAGGTCTGTGCATGCGCAGAAGACTACGACTGACGTGACTGAGCCTGTTACCGGGGCTTATCGCGTCTGAAAAGTAGACCGCAGAAGAGTGATGAGAGACTCAGGTGGGCCTTTAAGGCCTCTTTTCCATGAGCAGTTGATAGGCAGTGAAATGCCTCTCAAACTCGCACAACTGCTTGCTGCTGCCTGGTGACTGCTCACTGCTGCCTGGTAACTGCTTGCTAAGCACACAGCTCAACTGTCCGTGGAAAACAGGCCTAAGGTATATTAGAGGTGCTAAAGTCCTTTACCACTTTCAACATTTACAAAGCTCTTGCTGTTTTGCCTAGCATATTGTGGCACCCTTGTAGCCTTAGACTTAAAGCCCTATCTTGCCCTAGGAGAGGAACGTTAGGATATGCGCTATTGATCTTTTAATTGGTAGATGCACTGTACGCTTGCATGCTGCATTGTGCATGTTATAGGACAAGAGTTAAGACACATACTGACCCACCTACACAGGGGCTCTATGTGGCATATGTGACTGCGCAATATGATACATTTTATTGCAAACTAAAACCATAGCTCCCTACTGTCCCTCTTTCAGAGGGACAGTCCCTCTTTTCGAGCCCTGTCCCTCTATCCTCCTCATTTGTCCCTCTTTCAGGACTTTGTCCCTCTTTCTATATAAACATATATGTGTGGTACTTATCCGTTAGCCGGGCGCATCCGGCAGGTGGCGACAAAACTCCACCAGAGTTACATCTTTCCCTACTATCCATGTCGGCCTGGAGGGGGAATAGTAATTAGCGCCACCTGCCGGATGCGCCCGGCTAATAGATAAGTACCATATGTTTTTCTACTAAAAAATGTGTTTGATTGACTCTAAACTTTATTCCCATCCTTTAAATTGATATATTACTAATTTTAAAACGTTAAAATGAAGGAAAATGAACCAGGATAGAAAGGGCCAGTGTGGTGTGAATTATAAAACATATTTTTCTTATGAAATCTTTATGGTATGCATGACTAGGGGTGTGATGTGGGTGTGATCAGGGGTGTGGCAGGGGCGTGGCTTAAGTGTCCCTCTTTCTCATCTCAAAAAGTTGGGAGGTATGCTAAAACCTATTAGCTGTAGGAACAGTAGTGTTTCATGAACTTGTTGTGTTAGGCCTCTTTTTCACGGGCAGTTGAACTGTGTGTTCTGCAAGCAGTTGCCAGGCAGCAGTGAGCAGTTACCAGTAAGCAGTTGTGAGAGTTTGAGAGGCATTTTACTGCTTATTAACTGCCCGTGGAAGAGAGGCATTTGAATGGCTGGTATGCAATGAGTATGGCCTAGTGCACACCAAAACCGCTAGCAGATCGTCAAAACGCTAGTGGTTTTGGGAGCAGAGAGCAGATATTTGGCCGGGTGCACACCAAGCGGATTTTGTATGCGATCCACCAGCCGCATCAGCCAGTGAAAACGCTTGGCTATTGTATTTCAATGTGTGGTGCACACCGGCGGTTTGAGGTTTTTTAGCAAACCGCAAACGCGCAGCAGGAGGCGCGTTTGCGGCTTGGCAAAAACCTCAAACTGCCGGTGTGCACCACACATTGCAATACATTAGCCAAGCATTTTTCCAGGTGGATGCGGCCGGCGGATCGCTCCAAAAACCGCTCGGTGTGCACTGGGCCTAATTGTTTGACAGTGTGTAAAGGGTTGATTGATTTTGCTGTTTGGCCACACCCGATTTAGCACTTGCAATTTACCTTGCTTAGGCCTCTTTTCCATGAACTGTTGAGTTGTGTGCTCAGCAAGCAGTTGCCAGGCAGCAGTGAGCAGTTACCAGGCAGCGACAAGCAGTTACCAGGCAGCAGTGAGCAGTTGTGAGAGTTTGAGAGGCATTTCACTGCCTAGAAACAGTTAGTGGAAAAGAGGCCTCAAATGTCCTTCTACCAAAACCTGCACATTGAGTATTAAAACTCTCACTTTATGATCAAAATAGAAACAAAATCTGAAACCATCTTTTAAGTTCATATTATGTCTCAATTTGTCTTGCCTTGACAATTTTTGTGGTCTTTAATCTAGGTCCTTCCTTTATTTCTTAAATAATTTTGGGCTGGTGAAGTCCTCCCACAGATTACCCAGGGATCCTAGTTGTCCTTCATGAAAAGCCAGTGGCGCAAGAATAAAAATCCTGGTGGTGGCATACATTTGTACACATTACATGGGTTCCATCAGTGACATCATTGATCACCCTTCACATACGTAATCACGGCAACTCATTTTGAAGCAGGACTGCAGTAACTACATACCCTGTGTCTAAAATGAATGATTTGCAGTCCCTGTACCAGAAAAAAAATCTAGCATTGCTTTAGGTATTTTTGCAGGAGCTGGGGGAACATGTATTTTACTACCTCTAATGAACTCCTGCACTCATTCTTTACAGTCTCTATGGTGACAGCTAAAAAATGAACAGCTTCATCATCACCTCCTTACTCTAGACTGAAGTATTCTTATTTACTGTATATTTGTACTTGTAAACATTATGGCTTTCTTACTTGTGCTGTGACAAGTACAAATAAATAAACAGAATTCATCCTAATAAGGAGATAATAAGGATAGCATCTCAGGTCTCTTATCAGTAGCAACCCCAGCTGTCACCATAGAAACTGCAAATAAATAGTTAAGAGCCAAATAGATGCAGAGCAAAGCTGTTCCCCTTAGCTTCAGTCCCTGCTAATATATGTAATAATGTACCACTTTTAAAGGAAACATCCGAGCTTGTAAAAAAAAAAAAAAAACAGATCTACAGGGATCTTCTAAAAAAAATAGCATATTGTGATAAAGTTCATTATTTTCTGTAATGTACTGATAAACATTAGACTTTAATATATTTTAGATTCAAATACACACAACTGAAGTAGTTCAAGCCTTTTATTGTTTTAATATTGATGATTGTGGCATACAGCTCATGAAAACCCAAATTTCCTATCTCAAAAAATTAGCATATTTCATCCGACCAATAAAAGAAAAGTGTTTTTAAAACAAAAAAAGTCAACCTTCAAATAATTATGTTCAGTTATGCACTCAATTCTTGGTCGGGAGTCCTTTTGCAGAAATAACTGCTTCAATGCGGCGTGGCATGGAGGCAATCAGCCTGTGGCACTGCTCAGGTGTTATGGAGGCCCAGGATGCTTCGATAGCGTCCTTAAGCTCATCCAGAGTGTTATGTCTTTGCGTCTTTCAACTTTCTCTTCACAATATCCCACAGATTCTCTATGGGGTTCAGGTCAGGAGAGTTGGCAGGCCAATTGAGCACAGTAATACCATGGTCAGTAAACCATTTACCAGTGGTTTTGGCACTGTGAGCAAGTGCCAGGTCGTGCTGAAAAATGAAATCTTCATCTCCACAAAGCTTTTCAGCAGATGGAAGCATGAAGTGCTCCAAAATCTCCTGATAGCTAGCTGCATTGACCCTGCCCTTGATAAAACACAGTGGACCAACACCAGCAGCTGACATGGCACCGCAGACCATCACTGACTGTGAGTACTTGACACTGGACTTCAGGCATTTTGGCATTTCCCTCTCCCCAGTCTTCTTCCAGACTCTGGCACCTTGATTTCCGAATGACATGTAAAAGTTGCTTTCATCCCAAAAAAGTACTTTGGACCCTTGAGCAACAGTCCAGTGCTGCTTCTCTGTAGCCCAGGTCAGGCGCTTCTGCCGCTGTTTCTGGTTCAAAAGTGGGTTCATGCTTCCATCTGCTGAAAAGCTTTATGGAGATGAAGATTTCATTTTTCAGCACGACCTGGCACCTGCTCACAGTGCCAAAACCACTGGTAAATGGTTTACTGACCATGGTATTACTGTGCTCAATTGGCCTGCCAA
This sequence comes from Hyperolius riggenbachi, assembly GCF_040937935.1. Lineage (NCBI taxonomy): Eukaryota > Metazoa > Chordata > Amphibia > Anura > Hyperoliidae > Hyperolius > Hyperolius riggenbachi. The sequence goes on along the minus strand of NC_090648.1, from coordinate 296,012,672 downwards.
ATCTCCTGACCTGACCTGAACCCCATAGAGAATCTGTGGGATATTGTGAAGAGAAAGTTGAGAGACGCAAGACCCAACACTCTGGATGAGCTTAAGGACGCTATCGAAGCATCCTGGGCCTCCATAACACCTGAGCAGTGCCACAGGCTGATTGCCTCCATGCCACGCTGCATTGAAGCAGTCATTTCTGCAAAAGGATTCCCGACCAAGTATTGAGTGCATAACTGAACATAATTATTTGAAGGTTGACTTTTTTTGTTTTAAAAACACTTTTCTTTTATTGGTCGGAAGAAATATGCAAATTTTTTGAGATAGGAAATTTGGGTTTTCATGAGCTGTATGCCAAAATCATCAATATTAAAACAATAAAAGGTTTGAACTACTTCAGTTGTGTGTATTTGAATCTAAAATATATGAAAGTCTAATGTTTATCAGTACATTACAGAAAATAATGAACTTTATCACAATATGCTAATTTTTTGAGAAGATCCTGTACTTACCTGGAGCTTCCTCCAGCCCCTGGCAGCCGTCCTGAGCTCTCGCCGCAGCTCAGCTTCCAGCTGGTGACCCGGGATTCCCTCTGTTGCAGATGCTGGCTGGCATCTTCTGCACATGCGCGAGCCTGCGGTTGCCACACTCGTGATCACGCTCACCTGTTCTGAAGCATTCTGTGCAGGCGCAGAAGATGCTGACCTGGCGAGGTCACACCTGCAACACAGGGAAGCCCGGGACTCCAGTTGGGAGCGGACCTGCAGCGAAGGGACAGATCAGCTGCCAGAGGCTGGAGGACGCCCTAGGTAAGTAGATCTATGTTGTTTTTTAAGTTCGGACCTTCCCTTTAACCACTTCCGTACCAGCAGTCTCTGCCTCCTTAAGAACCAGAGACTGCTGGTACAGTAAACCGCCGCCTCCTTCTGGTTTATGACACTGTTAATCAATGTAAGCCAATGGGATTGGCTTACAGTGAAGACAGGGCCAAGAGCCTATGAAAACAGCCCCTGACTGCCTGGCTCACAGAGCTCTGCCGTCATAGAGACAACAGGGCAAGTGTATTGCGGCGTGGAGAAAACGGCGTGATTGGCGGTAATGGCGGGGACGTGCGATTCAGCAGGACGTTGAATATATGTCCAGTCAGAGCGGCAACACCACCTGGTGGACATAGATTAATACTGCGTTGGTCCGGAACCAGTTAAGTATAAGACAATGTTCACAGTGACTCATTGTCAGGGCCGGCGCTACCCAGGGCCGGATTTCTGGCAAGACCACATAGGCTATGGCCTAGGGCACCAGAAATTTAGGGGCGGCTCAGTGAGGGGCAGTAAAGCTGTTCTGTGCAGCCATCCCCATCTACAAGGACAACTTTAACCCTTCGTACTCTGTGTCCTGTACTTGTGTCGTCCCTGCAAGACCTGTAAGCTCTATCCCTGCAGGTACATATCAGCCTAATTCTCATGGTGACACAGTGGGTCCATCATTAACAAAATGGCAAACATAACATAAAGTTCTTAAGGACATCCAATGATGGAAAGTAAGTAAAATGCTCATTGGGGCACACAGAGAGAACAACCATACAGACAGTATAGTTGGCCTTGGGCGGTAAAAAGTACAAATCCGGCCCTGGCGCTACCATAGAGGCAAATGCAAATGGGGCAATTGCCCCAGGGCCCCATAGATTGTAGTGGCCCCCAGTAGCTACAAGAGGGAAAAAAATTTCAAATCGAAATTATAGTTTTTGAGAAAATCGGTTTTAACGTTTCAAAGGAAAAAAAATACACATTTAAAAACCCGCCGACTTTAATGGTTAATAGCAAATCCGCCTTAAATAATAGAAACCCTAAATTTGCAGGATATGTTAAAGAGATCATTGGGAATAAGAGGAAAAAACTATTTTTCAAAAAGACCTTATAGTTTTTGAGAAAATTGATTTTAACATTTCAAAGGAAAAAAGTATACTTTTAAATGCGGTAAATGTCACTTTTAGTAGCAAACCTAACGGTAGTGTAATTTTACATGCATCAAAAGAAAGAGCAATACATTTCCTGACGGGGTTTCCAGGGGGTCCATACGCAGCCACAGCGCTTTGGCCAGGGATCGCTATGCAGCCGCAATATGGCTGTATGAAGATCCCTGGCATTTTTTCCTATTTTCCCCCCAAAAAATTTATGTTTAGAGTGCGGGAATTTTTTTTTTTAAATTATGTGGGGTCCCCTCTCCTGAAACTTTTTAACCCCTTGTCCCCATGCAGGCTGGGGTAGCCAGAATGTGGAGCTCCGACCGATTGGGGCTTCACACCCTGACAATACCAGCTGAAAAAAGGTCCCTTAATGCCGATTTTTATTTTCCCGGGGTATCTGTTGGGGGTGCCCCCCAGGTTTATTTTGCCCTGGGGCCCCATTGTTGCTTAAACCGGCCCTGCTCATTGTGGTGCATCATGGCAGACAATATAATCCTAGATTGAAATGGTACATCGGTGTGTTAGCGGTGCAGTGAAATCTGTGGAGTAACACGCTGCATGGAGTGCAGTACCAGCCGTACAAAGCGAACACAAATAGGTGCAGTGAAGCGTTCTTTGACGTACTGTATCAGAACCACTTGAGCAGTGAATTATATTAGAGCTTTCTGTGTGGGTTATAAATATACAGCTTAGCATTTATTTGCATGCGAATACATGCTAATTATTTATGTTTATTTTTTGCAATAGTGGTCATTTAATTTTCATATGTAATTCTTAGTAAAAAAGTTACTCTGCAGAAGTGGATCTGTGAACTTATAAACCCAGTTAACACGTAAATGGAACTTTAGTAACTGTATTGAAAGACACAAAAGCTAGTTGTTAACACTAGCGACTGATACCGTGTGCTTGCAACTAGCCACAGCAGCTTATTGCGATGTTTAGCTACTAGTTTTTAGTGAATACATCTCCTCTGTGATGTGGCTGTAAATTGAATACCATAAGGCTAGGTAGGTACACACTACACCGCAGTGAAATGCCTCTCAAACTCTCACAGCTGCTCACTGCTGCCTAGTAACTGTTGCTGCCTGGTAACTGCTCACTGCTGCCTGGTAACTGCTTGCTGAGCACACAGCTCAACAGTCCATGAAAAAGAGGCCTTAGATACTCACAGATCTTTCAACTAAAAAAGGATCTATTCTCTGCAAATGCATAACACTGACTAAGGATTTGATAGCAGACAGACATGCTGACAAAGCTTTTAATTAAGTAAAAAAACATGTGACACTATTAAGGAAAATTGAGTTATCAGTGTAAGGCCTCTTTTTCACGGATTGTTGATAGGCAGGCAAATGCCTCTCAAACTCTCACAACTGCTTGCTGCTGCCTAGTAACTGCTAACTGCAGCCTGGCAACTGCTTGCTGAGCACACAGTTCAACAGTCCATGGAAAAGAGGCCTTAAAGGGAACCTGAACTGAGTAAAATTATTTAAAATAAACACATGACGTAGCTGCAATTGAATATTACGTACTTACCTCGCCGTCAGTTCCTCTCAGAAGCTCACCATTTTCTTCTTACAGTGATCCTTTCCAGTTCTGACAATATTTTGTTTCATGTTTCCCTATGGCTCAAGTTGGCGATATTATAGTTTAACAGTGTGCTGACCAGGAAGCCATTTCCATTTCAAAATGGAGGACAGAGAATTCCATTAATCACAGTGGACAAACAGGACACAGGAGAGGACAAAGGGATTGAGGAGTAGACTACACAGGAGGTAAGTATGATGTGTTTATGTTTATTTTGACTTTTAAATTTCAGTTAAGGTTCTCTTTAACCACTTGAGGACCACAGTGTTAAACCCCCCTAAAGATCAGGCAATTTTTCATTAAATTGGCCACTGCAGCTTTAAGGCCAAGCTGCAGGGCCACACGACACAGCACACAAGTGATTCCCCCCCCCCCCTTTCTCCCCACCAACAGAGCTCTCTGATCACCCTCCCCAGATGTTTGTTTGTTTGTGTTTATTCATGTTTGTTTGTTTTTTATTCCATTGTATACTCCCCCCGCCAGCCAATCCCCATGATCAGCTGTCATAGGCTTCAGCCTGTGTCACACGGCTGTCCCCAGTACAGCGCTGCTGTAGATCGCAGCGCTGTACCAGTAATTAGACGGCAGTTACGCCGTCTAACAGTCTCCCATGAGGCAATCGCCGCTCGGAGACTGAAGGCGGAGCTCCACTCCGCCCACAAGGCAGGAGATGCGCGCGCAGCCTGTGCGCAATCTCCTGCAAAACAGAGCCCCAGGACTTTACGCCGAACGGCGTTAGGCGGTCCTGGGGCTGCCGCCGCGGCCACGCCTATCGACGTGACGCGGTCGGCTAGAGGTTAAGGAAGAACTCCAGTAAAAATAATGTAATAAAAAAAGTGCTTCATTTTTACAATAATTATGTATAAATGATTTAGTGAGTGTTTGCTCATTGTAAAATCTTTCCTCTCCCTGATTTACATTCAGGCATGTATCACATGGTGACATTTTTACTGCTGGCAGGTGATGTCACAGGAAGGAAATGCTGCCTGCTTCTTTGGCGGTTGGAAACAGCTGTTGTTTCCCACAATGCAACAAGGCTCCCACAATGTGATTAAGAACCCAAGCTATGATTAAGGAGCTATGCATTTGCTCTGATACGCCTGAGCTTTTACCTGTATGTACCATGACGTCGGAATAAAGAGTTTATTATTGCAATCCAGCCAGTTGGTGTAGCGGAACATCCTTTTCAACTACCATCTATGATTCAGCACTTGATTTCATCCTCCCATCTATTGTGATACCGGTGAGTTGTAGCAGCCCACTCTCCTTTTCTTGTCCCACAGTGTGATGTCAGGACCTCAGAGCTGTGGGGCGCTGACATCACACTGTGGGAGGGGTTTCACCACCAAATCAGCCATACAGAGCCCCCTGATGAAGCGTTTGTGAAAAGGAATAGATTTCTCATGAGAAAGGAGGTATCAGCTACTGATGAAGTTCAATTCTTAGTTATGATTTCTCTTTAAGATCCTTCAAACTCAATGAATATGTGACTGGATCCCAGTTGCAATCCTGCCCCCTGCACCATGTGATCCCTCTCCAGCCTCTATTTTGGTGCAGAGCCCATGTAAGAAGAAGCAGGAAGGGTGAGAGGAAATTGGACAGGATTTCTCTGCATTCCAGTCCAGATGGTTTATGATCCAATCTTTTTCATCCAATCTTACCAAATCTATTATTATTATTATTATTATTATTATTTATAAAGCGCCAACATATTCCGTGGCGCTGTACAATGTAAGAAAACAAACAAGGGATACATAATGATACAGACAATGATATACATCAAATATAAACACTGATACAAGATACAGCACTGCTGATTACAATTTGATTTAACATGATGACTAAAATGTATAAATGTCTAACAGTGTGCAAGCAATTAAATTAATAACAGTCCATGGCACAAAAGGGTGAGAGCCCTGCCCTTGCGAGCTTACAATCTAAAGGAATGGGGTGGAAACAAGAGGTGGGGATGTATACAGTATATGTACAGGCAGTGCGTAATTAGGTTATTTAGTGGGTGCATGGCCTAAGCTAGAGAATATGCTTGTCGGAAAAGGTGGGTTTTGAGGGAGCGTTTAAAGATTTCAAAGGTGGGAGAGTGGCGGATGTGTTGTGGAAGGGCATTCCAGAGGAGGGGTGAGGCACGTGAGAAGTCTTGTACACGTGAATGTGAGGAGGTAATTGTAGAAGAGGATAGAAGAAGCTCATGTGCAGATCTGAGTTTGCGGTTGGGTTGGTATCTGGAGACTAGTGAGGAGATGTACAGGGGAGGGAGATTGTGGAGAGCTTTGTAGGTTAGGGTTAAGAGTTTGAACTGAATCCTTTCATTAATTGGTAGCCAGTGAAGAGCTTGACAGAGAGGATCAGCAGAGGAAGAGCGAGAGGAGAGATGAATGAGTCGAGCAGCAGAGTTCAGTACAGAATTGAGCGGTGTTAGTCGGTTAGTTGGAAGTCCACCAAGCAATATATTGCAATAGTCCATTCGAGATATAATAAGAGCATGTACTAACATTTTGGTTGTGTCATGGGAGAGAAAAGGTCGGATACGTGCTATGTTTTTGAGTTGGAAATGGCAGGAGCTGGTTAGGGAGTTAATGTGAGGAGTAAATGAGAGAGAAGAATCAAATATTACCCCCAAGCACCGTGCTTTGGGAACTGATGTTATAGACGTGTTGTTAACATTTATTGTAATATCAGGCAAAGGGGTGGACAGGGATGGTGGAAAGACTATTAGTTCAGTTTTATTCATATTAAGTTTGAATAAGAAGCGAGAGGACATGAAAGAGGAAATAGCGGACAGGCAGTCGGGAACCCGTGTGAGGAGGGAGTTAAGGTCTGGGGCCGAGAGGTACAGTTGTGTATCGTCTGCATATAGGTGGTATTGGAAACCAAATGAGCTGATTAAGTTACCAAGACCGTGCATGTAGAACGAGAAGAGGAGGGGACCGAGAACAGAGCCTTGAGGTACCCCTACAGACAGAGGATGTGAAGAGGAGGCCTGATCTGAATAAGAAACAGTGAAAGACCTTCCAGAGAGGTAGGAAGATATCCAGGAGAGAGAGAGGTCCTTTATTCCTATAGATGAAAGGATCTGTAGGAGTAGAGTGTGGTCGACAGTGTTGAATGCTGATGACAGATCTAGAAGGATGAGTATGGAATAATAGCCTTTGGATTTAGCTGTGAGGAGATCATTAGCTACTTTGGTGAGGGCTGTTTCTGTGGAGTGGTTTGGCCGGAAGCCAGATTGGAACTGATCAAGCAAGGAATTTGCAGATAAATACTGACTCAGTTCAGCATGAGTTCAAGTAATTTAGATGCAAATGGAAGAAGTGACACTGGGCGGTAGTTAGCAAGTTCGGTGGGGTCTAGAGATGGTTTTTGAAGTAGTGGTGTTACAACAGCCCTCTTGAGTGAGGATGGAAAAATTCCGGTGGAGAGGGATAGGTTAAACAGCGATGTTAGGGCAGGGATGAGGGATGTGGATAGCTGTGGAATGAGATGTGATGGGATAGGATCCAAAGAACAGGTGGTTAGATGGGATTTGGAGATAAGGGAAGAGAGCGAATGTTCAGAGAGTGGAGAGAAACTGGAAAGAGAGCAGTCAACAAGAGGAGTGGAGATGGAGTTTGATGTCTGCGTGGAAAACACACTACGGATTTTTGCAATTTTATCTGTAAAGTATGTTGCAAATTCTTCAGCTGATAAGCATGAAGAAGGAGGAGGAGGGGGTGGTCGGAGAAGGGAGTTGAAAGTACTGAACAGGCGCTTTGGATTGTGCAAGTGGGAGGATATGAGGGAGGAGAAGTATGATTGTTTTGCAGAAGAGAGAGCGGTTTTAAACTTGTTCAACTCTTTTTTGTAAGTAATGAAATCCTCATTAGTATTAGTTTTTCTCCAACGGCGTTCAGCTACCCTAGAGCACCCCTTTAGCTGTTTAGTAGCTTTGGTCAGCCAGGGTTGACGACTGACACGGTGCGGGCGGACATTGGTGAGGGGTGCGATTTCATCCATGACTTGCGTGATTGAGCAATGATAGTGTGCAGCTGCTGAGTCAGGGTCAGTGAATGGTTGTGTGAGGAGAGGTGCCAAGGCATCAGAGACAGATTGCATGTCTATGTTGCGGTAGTGCCTGCGTGTATATGAGCGTGCTTGAGGCAGGGTGGTAGGAAGAGAGGAGGAGAGAGAGAAGTTTAGTAAGTTATGATCAGAGAGCGGGAGAGGAGTATTAGTGAAATCAGTGATAGAACAGAGACGAGTGAATATGAGGTCAAGTGTATGACCATTAGAGTGAGTTGGAGCAGTATAAGGGTACACTGAGTGAATATACTGAACGGATACTTCAGGCAGTTACCTTATATTACATAGAAATGGTAAGATTGGATGAAAAAGATTGTATCATTAGTGGCCACCTTAAGGAAACAGAGCTCTATAGAGCCTCATATTTACTGCGCTCTGTCCTAATCATGGTAAAATTGCTTCATCAGCATTTTCTGTTAATTAAATCGCTTAAATCGCTTTCACGTTTATTTTAAAGAAGTTTTAAAGGAATTAAAGAATGTAGATTACAGTTCTTACCTGGGTCACATCAGTGGAACGGGTAAAATGGGCACCTTACGCGTCTGATAATTTGGACGCCACCATAGACTGCACTTCAATATGCAGCTATGGGGGCACTGAGTGTGTAATTTGAGTGCTGGAGTTTGGCTATACTATAGCCGAACTCCAGCTAGCAGTGTGGGAAATGCGGAGTGGCATTCAGCTGCGGATATAGGCTCTCGGCTATAGTGCAGCTGAACGCTGTTTGGCTGTGGTGGTTTGGTGATTGGGAATGGACATTAGGCTTTACTATAGCACAGCACAAGGGATACGCTTGTCGGCTGAGATTACACAGCTGCAGCAGGCACCTAATTAGAGTAGGCTCTTGGCTATAGTACAGCCCAGCACTGGGGGGTTACTTGTTAGTGTTACGTTTAGCTAGGGGGAACCTTAGTGTTAGGCATAGATAAGGGGGTTAGTGTTAAGTGTTGGTAGTGGATGGTTATTGTGAGAGATAGGTTAGGGAAGGTGATAGTAGAATATTGGTAATATTACCGATATTCTACTATCGGCATTACCAGACCGCCAAATTCTCAGGTGCCTTTTTTGCTATGTATGTCACATTATACCTCAGAAGTTAATGTAAACACTTTAAAAACTGTTACTATAGTGACTTTGTTATATGCTGGGCTCTGGTTCTTATTTAATTTTAGTTCTGTGTAGTTTCATTACCACACATTTCAGTATTTTATTTGCACTCCTGACATTATGACTGGCAATACAATTTATTCCCTGGAAGCCAAGTAGTTCAAAGCCCTGGCATATGTAATGGAATGTGTTCTTGTACTGAATTAAGTAAGATACTATGACACAGCTGCAAGTGGTTTTTACCTCAAACTTGCTGTTAATGATCTTAACTGAGGACAGCAACAATATTACAAAACAGTTTCTTCAGCTTACAGAACTAGGGCAAAAACAACCATGCAAATTAGAATAACACTAATAACACTGAATAGCATGAGAAATGTTGCAACATTTCATTTTGTAGGCATTGCTAAACTAAAAGACCGTCTTACTTTGTAAGTGATGTATTTTTACCAAAGTTTTATAGTGGCTGGATGGGGTAATGGGCTCTCTCTCTGACACAGGAGACCAGGATTTGAATCTCGGCTCTTCCTGTTCAGTTATTCGGTATTAGCATACAACTGAGTGTCATATTTATATTTTCAGTTTATTGGCTTCATTCTAAACAGCAAAGCTGCAAAACAAACATAAGACATGACCCATTCAACTTTTCTGCTCTAAAATGTTCTCAGCCTCTTTTTCTCTGTCAGATGAAGTGTTTTGCCTTCTATTTACTTGTCAGGAAACCAAGCTGAATTTGACAAGCTGTTTAACAAGCTCATTTGCATAGATTACTCTAGTTTTCTAATACTTGCTTTCCAGGTAAACAGAAAATGACTTTACACTTTATATGTACCTATGTTTATCTCATCATATCCCATGTCACTTCAGGTATGGTCAGAGACATTACCTGAACAGTGGCCTGCTGGAGGTCATTTTGTAGCGCTATGGCAGTGCTCATCCCAAAGTTTTGTTTTTATACATTTTTTTTTTACTTTTATCTTTCAAATGTTTTAACATCATTATTATTAATTGGTATGATGATTATTTTTAATGATGATTTTATATAATGCCATCATCATCTTGGTACTGTACAGAGTAAGGAAAAGACAAGGGTACATAAAAATACAGGCATTGGTACTTAAAGGACAGCTGTAACCAGAGGGATATGGAGGCTGCCATATGTATTTCCTTTTAAGCAATACCAGTTGCCTGGCTGCTCTTCTGATCCTCTACCTCTAATTCTTTTAGCCTTAGATCCTGAACAAACATGCAGCAGATCAGGTGTTTCTGACAGTATTGTCAGATCTGCCAAAATTTGCTGCATGCTTGTTTCAGGTGCTACTACCGCCACATAGATCAACGGGGCAGTCAGGCAACTGGTATTGTTTAAAAGGAAACCAATATGGCAGTCTCCATATACCTCTCACTTCAGTTGTCCTTTAATACAGAAGTTGTAAAACAGTATGATAGTAATAGTGACCAATGTGTAGTGATTATCAAAACACAGCTTTTTACAACACAGAATAGGGAAAGAGTCCTGCCTTCACAAGCTTACAGTGAAACATTATTTGAAATTCTAATACAAAACCACAATACATTACTTTAAATAATGTCTTGCTATGTTGTTCTCCCCAAAAAACATTGTTTTTATTCACAGAATTTAAAGGGAAAACAATCGGTCATCTATCATTTAAATGTCATTTTTCTAATTTTAAAGGCTATCTGAGGCGATGAATAAAATCTAGTTTTACTTACCTGGGGCTTCTTCCAGCCCCTAGAAGTCACGTGTGTCCCTCGCCACACTTCTCCCGGGTCCCGCTGGCAGCCTCTGAAGTATCGTTACCTCCAATGGGTCGGTGTCAATAGGACTGTGCAGGAGCAGTACGCTCCCGGTGATGTTGGCACTCTCACGCCCACGCATGGGCAGAAGACGCCGAACTATCGGGTATAGGCGATCCTTCAGAGGCTGCCAGCTGTGACCAGGGACACACATGACTTCTAGCCCCAGGTAATTAAAGCTAAACTGTATTCCTCACCTCAGATATTCTTTACGCAAATGTCAGTTAATTTTAAAATGAAACTGAATGTTTCCTTAATATTGTGGTTGATTTACAGCTAAAAAAAACCACTTTGTTCTACTATGCCATTTAGCAAAAATGGATATTGCTTTAATACGCTAGTGACAAGCATTTGCCATTACTCCCTATAGCCCAATCTGACACCACAGTCTTCACCTTTAGCCAAGACTCCGCTTGAAGGGTAGACAAGTTGCAGGCAAGTATCATAGTGAAAACAGTCCAGGGTCATACACAGTAATCAGATGTCAGCCAATCAGAGAGGTGAGGCACTAACGTAGTCAGCAAGCTAAAGATCATACACTACAGACAATATCCCACCCAGAGGAGTAGTCTACAGACACTCCAACCCAGGCTCATCAGGATGCTTAGAATAACATTTTTGAATTAAATTGTTGGCGTGTATCTAACCCAACATCTCTTCTCTGAAGTATATCCCTTCAAAATCAGTAAGATACTGTAAAGAATTATGCACTCTACATAAATCCAAAATTACCATCACCATCAATTACAAAGGATGTGGAGAAGCAGACTGATCAACATTAGCAGCAGATTTCAGCAATGATACATGAAATTAGTCTACTCCTCTAACTAACGGAGGAAGCTCCACCCTATAGATTACTTGTATGCAATAATATATCATGCCCACATTGCTTAGCAACATTGGAGGAAACCTGTGTGGGTGAGCCCACAAGAATTTCAGAGACGCAATCTGCACACTGTGAGTTGTTTGTTACCCAGGCCAATTTCCAGAAGCAGCTGATTGTGACAGTGAGGTACTTAGTATTTGTGTTTTGGGGGTAATTTGGCTCATTACATACCTAACTAGTAAAAAAAAGCCTGCCCCTTTAATAACGGGTGCTAGGCAACTGGCGGGGTGCCATGTGCATGCCTGTGACCTAGCGCACATGGCTGGGACCCCAGCAGCAGGCACGGCTGGGTTCCCTCTCATGTGTGTGCATGGCCGCACACCAGGCACCTGAGGCATGGACACGGGTACAGTGGGATGCAGGGATAGGGGATTATTTAGGATTACATACCTGATGGAAGTGTTAGCCTGCAAAACTCATGTGGTGAGTTCAATAAAACTTTTGCTTTATTACAGCTATTGGTTATTTGCAGGCAAGTCCACCTTTTCCTCCATTTGAAATTGGTTTTAATTGTTTGGTGACTCCTAACCTAGTACTAACCTAGTAATACTAACCATAGTATGTTGGCAATGATTGTATAGTCACTACTATTGGATTTTTTTAGGGCGTAACATTAATAGTAGTTAAATTTGGGGGCGGGGGGGGGGGGTGGTTGGCAAGCCAAGCTTGGGGAGAGTTATGGGCTAGAGAGAGATCTGATTTTATTCTATTTTAAGATGTCCTTTGACAATCCTTGACAATTGTTTTTTTTTTCTTGACCCATTGACTTCAGTGGATTTCCTGTTTATTTAAATTTTTTTCATTTATTTATTGATTTTTTTGCGTGTGATTAGTGTTCAGTTAAAGGAAAAAACCACAATTTCACCCATCTCTGTTGATCACTAAGCAGAAGTAATTATTTGGCGTTTATATAAACAGTTTAATAATATTGAAGAAATCTGAAATGCATGCAGATATGGAATATTGGATAACGATAGGACTGTGTTCTGCAACCGGTGGATTCCACTTCAGATCTCCTAAATATAAAAAGGAAAATACTAATTATGAGAATTCTGTAATGCTCAATAACTTAATTACAACAAATAAGATTTTTGCCATCTCTGCTCTTCACAAAGCCAAAAGTATCATGTCAGATTACAGGGAATCTTCATAAGCTGTGAGACAGGAAAGAAAAGATAACAGGTTGCCATAGTAACAACTCATTTGGAGCTAAATTGAAAACCAACAAAACCTGCTACAAAACAAAACAGGTATTCATGGCTATAGAACGGTGGTCTGAAAAAAACAAGTTTGAACTGAATGCTCCTTCATTTACTGAAAATCACTGAAATACTCATTAAAACAATTCTTCAAATGACTTGAAATTGCAATGAGAGATTCATCGACATAACTGCCATTTATTTTTCTGATTCATGAACAATTTGTTCACATATCTACTAATCTATCTTACACTGCAATGACATATAGTAGAATGTGCATCACATTGGTAGTATTGTCTCACATTCACTAAAGGATCAAACCCATAGGGCCTGATTCACAAAGCGGTGCAAACTTTTTCGCGGTCTTTTGCGCGCGCAATTTGCCGCGATTCGCGCGATCGCAGACTTTTGCGCGCGCAATTTGCCAAGAGTGGCTGAAGTGCCAAACCTACTCAAAGACACTAAACATGTACTAGAGCGCCTGGAACAATTGGATGTGCAGGAGGGGGATTTTTTGGTCACAGGCGATGTAGCCTCTCTATACACGGTTATCCCTCATGACAAGAGTCTAGGGATTATTAGAGAGGTTATGGAAGAACATGGTTCCCTGAAAGAGGCCCAAATTGAATTCATCATAAAGCTTTTGGAATATTCCTTATACCATAACTATTTTTGGTATGGAGGGTCATATTATGTGCAACAGACAGGATGCGCAATGGGAGCGAAATTCGCACCAAGTGTAGCTAACTTATATATGGGGGAGTGGGAGAAGAGAATACAGGGACTGGAGCAGTATGACCAGGTGATTTTTTGGGCAAGATTTATTGATGACCTATTTTTCATCTGGAGAGGGTCAGAGCAAGCATTGAGACGATTTTGTGAGAGTCTAATTGAAGTGTGGCCAGAAATTAAGATAACAGTGAACATCGATAAAGAGAAAGTGGATTTTTTAGATCTACAGATTAGGAAAGAGCAAGATGTACTTACAACTAAGACTTATTTCAAGAGTACGGACAGGAATGGGTATATACCCATGGGCAGTTGCCACCATGAGAACTGGCTCAAGAACATTCCAAGGGGACAGTTCATAAGGCTCAGACGAAATTGTACCCACATAGAAGACTATCTACAGCAAAGTGAAGTCATCCTGAACAGGTTCTTGGAAAAAGGATATAGTGAACAAATACTGAGAGCAGAAAGAATAAGGGTGGGAAAACTCCCTAGACAACAGTTATTACAGAAGGGAGCTAGACAAAATACTAACACCAGGGAGTACTCAGTTATCCTGGATTTTAATCAACAACACAGGGATCTGGAGAGAATAATCAGAAAAAATTGGAACATTGTTCAGGCTGATGGAATATTAAAAAAGGTTTTGCCTCAGAAACCGCAATTTATCTATAGAAGGGCCCCAACACTGAAATCCACATTAGTTTCGAGCTGCATAGAACCACCTAGGACAACAGCAACTGATATGCTTGGACAGAAGGGATTTTTCCCATGTAAGAGCTGTCTAGGCTGCAGAGAAGCCATTGGAGTACGGGGACAACAGATTATATCGAGAAACACAGGAAGAATCCATAAAATTCAGCAATGTATTACCTGTAAAACAAAAGGGGTAGTATATATACTGTGGTGCCCCTGTGGATTAGAATATATAGGACGAACAACAAGAGAGCTTTTTAAACGAATTAGGGAGCATGTTAATAATATTAAAAAAGGTCTGGAAAGCCACAGTGTGTCTAATCATTTTAGAACACATCACAACAAAAATCCAAAAGGTTTGAAATTCATGGCCCTGGAGAAGTATATGAAAAAATGGAGAGGGTCAAACCTTACTAAAGAAATCTCCAAAGCTGAGGGCAGATGGATTTTTAACCTCAACACAATGAGTCCAAAAGGGTTAAACATAGAGTTCGACCTGAATTGTCATATTGCGAATGATTGATACAGCAAACTAATAAGGTGGCAAAAAGCACAATTGGAGTAAGGGATTTATGGGATGGGGAGAGAAAGAGGGGTAGTATAATACACAGCACTTTTGAGGAGTAAATGAGCTCATGGTATATGGAATGACAGAGGGACAGTATAACACAGCACTTTAGAGAACTTTATAAATTTAGTAAGAAGTTAAGCACCTAGCACTTTCTAACATTCATCTGAGCACTTATGCACTACAAAGCACTTTAGTTTTCAATTAGAGGTGGAACACGTTGAATATAAGGAGAGACAGATTCCTAAATACAAGGAGAGCACAATTATTAATCAAATTATTAATAGGAAAGTAAGTAGACACAAATAAGAGTGTAATTTTAAGAATCACCACAAGAGGGAGCACCAAATAGTCATATGGGATATATAATGACACAATATCAACAAAGAGGAAACATACTAGTATCAACCACAAGAGGATGTATCCAGGAGTGCATTAGGAATAGATATCATGCACATTGTGTTAAAAGAATTATATGGAGTAAAGGTGGCATTTGTGGCCGATAGCAGATAGGTTTTAATATGTTTTAGAATGTTTTATGTGATTTTGTAAACAATGCCCATCCGCAAATAGTGAGCAGTGCCCTCCAATCAGTAGGCGGCAGGCACTATGTATAGAGACGTCAGACGTCAGGAGGCGGAGCCCCTGATGAGTCTGGCCTGAGGACGAAACGCGCGTAGGGCGGAGCTAAGCGTCTGACGTCGTGAGGATAGCGCAGGAACCGGCCGGTCGAGTAAGAGGCGCACACGAGTGAATCCTGCCACTGAAGGAGGAGGCGGCGGTAACGGGAGAACACGAGTGAGGCTGACACACACCCGGAAGCAAGGCGGATGGGCACTGGCAGCCAATTGTAATTGATACGTGCAGAAGTACTTCTGAATGCGTAAGTGAGATTTTGTATTGCGCACAGAGGTACTGCCAACAGTGTTACGCTATATGCGTTTTTTCTCTTTTTATGTTTTATGAGTGATTTTAACGGAGAAATTAAACTAAAGTCCTGATAAGAGGCTTTTTCTTGCATACCACTGAGGATCGTGTTGTTATTGGGAATAACAGAAAGCGCTGTCTCCACCTAACAAAGAGGTGGGATACATCTGGTGAGCAGTGTGGCATGCAGTGTGGTGGATTGGCACTTGTCACAGGTGTAAATACAGAGACACGGTTGTTGGTGATTCAGTTGAACTGCTGTTTGAACTATATTACCCTATGTAGAGATCTTTCCTCTGTAGGAACAAGGCTATATGATATCTGTAAAAAATCCATCTAACAGCTAAAGAGAGTCTGGAGCAAGTTTTTCAGATATGCGCAAGACCCACCTGACAATTGAGGTGGAGAGAATCTGGTGAGCATATACTAACAGGGGGTGAGGGAGATAGATGTGGTTCAGCACCTGGGGAGCACAAAGCACGAATGATCTGCAGGTGGCGGAATAGTGTGAATAACAGAACTGAACAATATTACCCTATGTGGAGTTTTTCTTTTATGATTACAGGAGTGGAGAGCGCGGCAGTTTAATTGAACTTTGCCCCCCAGTATAGGTTAGATTAGGTAGGTGCCCCCCAGGGTAGGTTAGATTAGGTAGGTGCCCCCCAGTGTAGGTTAGATTAGGTAGGTGCCCCCAAGTATAGGTTAGATAGGTAGCTGCCCCCCAGCGTAGGCTAGATTAGGTAGCTGCCCCCCAGTGTAGGTTAGATTAGGTAGGTGCCCCCCAGGGTAGATTAGATAGGTAGCTGTCCCCCATAATGGAGGGGGGAGCCGAGCCGCGGGGAGGGCAGCCCGACCTCTCCCTCCCTCTCCTGGGCCGCCCTCCGTGCTCCCCCCTCAGATGCAGAGCGCAGCAGCAGCCAGGGAGGAAGCGCTATATACAACATACCACCCTGCGTTCCAAGATCTGCTCTCTCGCCGCCGGTCTCTTCCTCTCTGCCTATACGATGATACACACGCTGGTTCCGGCTAAACAGGAAGCAGCGTGTGTATCATCGTATAGGCAGAGAGAAAGAGACCGGCGGCGAGAGAGCAGCGCTTGGAACGCAGGGAGGTATGTTGTATACAGCGCTCCCTCCCTGGCTGCTGCTGTGCTCTGCATCTGAGGGGGGAGCACGGAGGGCGGCCCAGGAGAGGGAGGAAGAGGTCGGGCTGCCCTCCCTGCGGTTCCGGCTCCCCCCTCCATTTCAGCGCCCACCTCCCAACAGTTCCCAACAGTGGCCCTAGAAACGGGTGTGGCCATGAAAAAGAAATTTTTTTTTTTTTTAAAAAACGTATTTGCTGCCCCCTGGCGGATTTTAATAAACCGCCAGGGAGGTTAAGGGGAGTTCGACAGCTGAAAAGAGGGATGACGCCCTCTATGCAGTATTCAACAAGGAAAAAATCTGGCACATCCAAAATTTATCTTTATTGGTTCCATGCAAAAAATATGGCCAACGTTTCGGAACCACGTAGGTCCCCTTTATCAAGGCAATATTTTCTTGGAGGCAAAGATCTGTCTGCTGCTGCGCAAAAGTTCCTGCATAGGAAGTGGGAGTCTGGCTCCTCTAACATTCGCTGACAGCAATGTGTATTGTCTGTGCCAGATTTTTTTCCTTGTTGAAAATAGTAGAATGTAATATGTTATTCTGTATACCCAGTTTTATGTTAATTTTCCTGAATTTAACATCTAAAAAACTTCCTAGAGTATGTACAGAAGGATCCGCAAACCAAGCAGTGGTAGAAAACGCTGGTATTCTTTATTCAACAATTCCACATGGCAGAATGCAATAAAATCACAAGGTTCAACTGACGCATGTCGGGCTTACAATCTGCCCTTAGTCATAGTTGGACTAAGGGCAGATTGTAAGCCCGACACGCGTCAGTTGAACCTTGTGATTTTATTGCATTCTGCCATGTGGAATTGTTGAATAAAGAATACCAGCGTTTTCTACCACTGCTTGGTTTGCGGATCCTTCTGTACATACTCATGGATTGGCCTGGCTTCCCAGATCCTGCACCCATTGGTTGAATTGGTAGGGGGTCGAGCGTTTTTGACTTTTCAGTTTTGTAAAAAACTTCCTACATGTGCATATTGCTGACTATAGGCCTGTAACCCAGCTCTCCCAGTGATGTTTAGCCTAGGTCATTAAAGAGACTCTGAAGCGAGCATAAATTTACTTTTTTAACATGCAGTCATGTTAATCAGTATAACCGCTGCTAAAACGCCTCTATCCCGCGGCAAAACGAGGGGTTTATACCCCTCTAATCCCTCCTGCAAAATCCACGACTTTCTTGGTTGTGGATTTTGCTACTCGTGAAGGCAGAGCTTAAGGCTGCAGCTCTGCCTCCATGCACGTCAATCGCCGCGCGGATCTCCGCCTCTCCTCTGCCCCTCTCTGTGAAGGCAGATTGAGAGGGGCCGGGAGAGGCGGCGATCGACACGCTGAGAGGCAGAGCTACAGCTATAAGCTCTGCCTCATCAGGAAGTGCTCCCCGGAGGTAGGAGAGGGGATTTGAGGGGTATAAACCCCTCGTTTTGCTACAGGATAGCGGCGTTTTAGCAGCGGTTATACTGATTAACATGACTGCATGTTAAAAAAGTAAATTTATACTCGCTTCAGAGTCTCTTTAAAGGACTTCCGAGGCCAAATGTAGAAAAAATATGAAAAAAGTTATATACCTGCATCAGTTTGGAAGGCACAGAGGACGCCGTCCGCATCCTCCGTGCCATTCTGCCGGGTCCCCACCACTCAGTAGCAGGCTGTTTCCTGTAGCGTGGATCAGGGGGTTGGCCTTAGAGCTGCGCAGTCGCACTCGCGGCTATGCGGACAGCGCAGCCGCGGCCAGTTCTGGTGGCCATCTTTGTACAGGCAGGAAAGCCCGACCCGGGCCGTGAGGTCGGGAGCCGTTCGGGGGGCTACTGAGCAGCGGGGACCCGGCGGAATGGCACGGAGGGCGTGGACGGCGTCCTCCGTGCCTTCCAAACTGATGCAGGTATATAACTTTTTTCATTTTTTTTTCTACATTTGGCCTCGGAAGTCCTTTAAGCCATGCAGCCTTTTGCCCCATAGCATACCTGTGATAAATTTCAGAATGTGAATCAGGGAGGGGAAAGATTTTACAATGGGAAAACATTGACTGAACAATTTATAAATTAATATAGTAAAAAAAATAAACACATTTTAATCATGTTCCATTCAGTAAAGTTCCATATAATAACATTTTGTTACCTGACACTGATCTATGCACATGATGTGAACATATGATGTTTTTAGGCTGTTAATTGCTGTTAATGCAAAATCTTTCATATAGAGATCCCTCTACCATCACCCCAGTATTCGGCATTGTGATAGGTTTCTGGGTAGCCATTGTCACATATAAGAAGTGTGTATTTAACAGGCAGAAATAATTTTATTTGGCTCTATGTTTTTTTTTTTTATAGAAAAAAAAGAAAGGTAGTATGATCAATAGAGGGGCAGCACACTACAATCTTTCCACAGGGCACAATGAACCTTAAGACCATCCTTGCCTATAGAGATAAATCACAGGTCTCTGTATGCTGTTCCTTTTAATTGTGCCTTTGAGAAGGTGATACGAGATACTCAAGATTTGATTTGCCAGTCCCCTAATCATTGTATACTATCCAGTTTATGATGTATTGCTTTTGCTGGTTCTGTAAGCAACGGAATGCGCTCTCCATTTCCTATTATTCATATGCTGGTTGTCCAAGATGAGAACACAGGTCTACATAGAGACATATACATTGTTACTCCCACACTCACATCAGTGGAACACGCTTTTACAGTTTTGTAGGAGACTCTTTTCCTCCAGCATGGCTGATGGGGATGGCATAGGGTTGTAGGAGACTCTTTTCCTCCTGAATGGCTGATGGGGATGGCATAGGGTTGTAGGAGACTCTTTTCCTCCTGAATGGCTGATGGGGATGGCATAGGGTTGTAGAAGACTCTTTTCCTCCTGCATGGCTGATGGGGATAGCATAGGGTTGTAGGAGATTTTTTTCCTCCTGAAAGGCTGATGGGGATGGCATAAGGTTGTAGGAGACTCTTTTCCTCCTACATGGCTGATGGGGATGACATAGGGTTGTAGAAGACTCTTTTCCTCCTGAATGGCTGATGGGGATGGCATAGGGTTGTAGGAGACTCTTTTCCTCCTGCATGGTTGATGGGGATAGCATAGGGTTGTAGGAGACTCTTTTCCTCCTGCATGGCTGATGGGGATAGCATAGGGTTGTAGGAGACTATTTTCCTCCTGAAAGGCTGATGGGGATGGCATAAGGTTGTAGGAGACTCTTTTCCTCCTACATGGCTGATGGGGATAGCATAGGGTTGTAGGAGACTCTTTTCCTCCTGCATGGCTGATGGGGATAGCATAGGGTTGTAGGAGACTCTTTTCCTCCTGCATGGCTGATGGGGATAGCATAGGGTTGTAGGAGACTATTTTCCTCCTGAAAGGCTGATGGGGATGGCATAAGGTTGTAGGAGACTCTTTTCCTCCTACATGGCTGATGGGGCATAGGGTTGTAGGAGACTCTTTTCCTCCTGAATGGCTGATGGGGATGGCATAGGGTTGTAGGAGACTCTTTTCCTCCTGAATGGCTGATGGGGATGGCATAGGGTTGTAGAAGACTCTTTTCCTCCTGAATGGCTGATGGGGATAGCATAGGGTTGTAGGAGACTCTTTTCCTCCTGCATGGCTGATGGGGATAGCATAGGGTTGTAGGAGATTTTTTTCCTCCTGAAAGGCTGATGGGGATGGCATAAGGTTGTAGGAGACTCTTTTCCTCCTACATGGCTGATGGGGCATAGGGTTGTAGGAGACTCTTTTCCTCCTGAATGGCTGATGGGGATGGCGTAGGGTTGTAGAAGACTCTTTTCCTCCTGCATGGCTGATGGGGATGGCATAGGGTTGTAGGAGACTATTTTCCTCCTGCATGGCTGATGGGGATGGCATAGGGTTGTAGGAGACTATTTTCCCTTCTGCATGGCTGATGGGGATGGCATAGGGTTGTAGGAGACTCTTTTCCTCCTGAATGGCTGATGGGGATGGCATAGGGTTGTAGGAGACTCTTTTCCTCCTGAAAGGCTGATGGGGATGACATAAGGTTGTAGGAGACTCTCTTCCTCCTGCATGGCTGATGGGGATGGTGTAGGGTTGTATGCTGGATTATTATTTCTGCAGTTTTTTTAAGCGTTAAGTATTACAATATATTTGTGCTTATTTCTTTCAAGGGAAACGTTAATATGCAGCAACAGTAATAGTTTTGAACCGGCAGTTTATCCAATATGCTTTTAGGCATGTAAAAAAACAGTAATTACAATGTTAGGATCACTAGTTTAGTGATGCAGACAACTTCTTTTCTTCGTTCTGTATAGCAGAAATTCATATTTAAAGAGGATTTGTAGTGAAAATAATGTAACGAATAAAATTGATTATATATATCAAATATATCATTGATATATATATCATATATATATCATTGATTATATATATATCAAATATATATATGTAAAAGCTTTCTTCTCCCTAATTTACATTCTGAAATTTATCACAGGTGGAGATATCTTTACTGATAGCCAGTGCATCACTGTGGGATGTTTGTTTACTGAGAGCTCTAAAGGCAGTACAAAATATACCTAGTCTACCAGAATGCTGGGGAGGGGAATTTCCACATAACTAGTCAGACTAGGCTAAACATCACTGGGAGGGCCGGGCTACAATCATTATAAAGCAATAGAGATGGCTCGAACCTCCGATTTTCGGGTCACGAACCTCGAACGCGCACTTCCGCAAAAGTTCGGTTCACGCGAACTTTTGTGAACTGCAATAGACTTCAATGGGGAGGCGACCTATGAAAACTACAAACATTTATGCTGGCCACAAAAGTGATGGAAAAGATGTTTCAAGGGGTCTAACACCTGAGTTTTTGCATGGCGGAGTGGGATACATGCCAAAAGTCCCGGGGAAAAATCAGGATTTGACGCACAGCAGCGTTTTAAGGGCAGAAATCACATTACATGCTAAATTGGAGGCCTGAAGTGCTTTAAAACATCTTACATGTGTATACATCAATCAGGTAGAGTAATTAGAGTACTGCTTCACACTGACAGACCAAACTCACTGTGTGACGCACCACAAACAGCTGTTTGTGTAGTGACAGCCATGCTGGACTGGTGCGCACCATGGCCAGATTGCAGGCGATAGCGGTTTCCAAGCCCATATGGTCGCCGGGCTGTGGTAGCTCAATGACAGAACAACAGTGACTGCCCAGCTGATCGAATTTGATCTGTCCACAATGAAGCGACAACCTTATTATCTTGGGTGTGCCCTCCCCCCCCCTGCTAGCAGCGGCCTTAAAAATTCAGGAATCCACCTGGCGCCCTGAACCCTGTGGGTGGTAGCGGAGAAGGCAGTCAAGCGGCCTGCAGGCAGAGATGCTGTGTGTGGAGCAACTTAGTCTTGGGGCAGGCAGTCACACAGCGTGCAGACAGAGATGCTGTGTATGGGGACTGACTTAGTCTTCGGGCAGGCCTGACCGTGCTTTGCAGACCAGGCATCCATGGTCAGATAGACCCTTGACCCAACGCTGTGTGCCAGAGATGACACCACTTGCCTTTCAACATCACAGTACAGATGGGTATCGCCTTTTTTGAGAAATAATTGCGTGATGTATCTTACACTGCAGTGTGGCTTTGCTTTTGTGTGCTGCTTTTCCTCAGGTGGTCATCCCATTGCAATTTGTGCTTTGTAATCATGTGCCTTCGTAAGGTAGTTGTCCCTACGTGGGTCTTGGTCTTTCCTCGGCTAAATTTTCGGTGGCAGAGAGTACAGATGTCATTCAGAAGAATAGGAGGCGCCCTTGTTGTATATTCAAAAAGATACTGGTCATTTAACCATATATGAAAAATAATTTGCCTACCTTGTGGAAGGAGACAATATTCAGACAAGATATCAAGTAGATTTATTGGTAAAAGCACTTCGGACAACGCGTTTCACGGCACAAACAGCTTCCTCAGGTCAAAGTAAGGTGCTTTAAAAGAACAAAGATACATATGTAGGCACCCAGCATACCATAATGTAATATCTACATATCAGAAATTAAAATACGAAACATAGACCGTAACCATACATATATAACATATACAAAAGACCATAAAAAACATATAAAATCTACAGGTGTTTAAATAAAATATGCTAGCAGTGGAATATTATTCAAAAACTCCAGTAAGAAACAATAAAACATTGTTAAAAGCATTCTAGGTCCATTCTATGTTATTGTATGCAATATGATCTTACCTAAAATAGAGTGTATGGGCGCTTTAACAACCCATCCTAGTAATTGCTTGTAGGACCTTAGCTAGGGCACTCTCTAGCAATAAAATACTAATAAGAACTATCTGATACAGGTCAGAACCTTTTCATGTTATAGAATTAATACCTGAAGGTCAGCTCTAATGTGGTACACTGCGGCCAGCATCTATTAATCAGACTTGTAACTACTACAGGGTGCGGGACATAGTATAACCACTGCACTTAGTGGAATAGTGTAGCACTAATGCTCGGATTAGGTATAGTAAAATTCTAGGTATAATGAACAAGTGACCGCATAGTTTGCGTGGACCTGAATACTGTAGATCATAGGGGGATCTACTGTAGAAAAGGGGTCTCTTACCTCTTATATGGGTATGAAGAGCCTGGGCGCCAAACCGGTATATCGGTGAGCGCTCTTAGGTATAGATTCCGATATGTAGATATTACATTATGGTATGCTGGGTGCCTACATATATATCTTTGTTCTTTTAAAGCACCTTACTTTGACCTGAGGAAGCGGTTTGTGCCGTGAAACGCGTTGTCCGAAGTGCTTTTACCAATAAATCTACTTGATATCTTGTCTGAATATTGTCTCCTTCCACAAGGTAGGCAAATTATTTTTCATATATGGTTAAATGACCAGTATCTTTTTGAATATTCAACAAGGGCGCCTCCTATTCTTCTGATATCCACAATATAACAACCCAAGCATTGGGATTGTTTGCTCACGATACAGTGAGTATTTTTTCTTTGAAGGAGCTGCGACCACACAATAAAGACCGAGTGGGGACGGGCTTTCCCCACCTGCCTGTTGGGAGTGGTTGCCTCTGGAGCAACCTACACTTGTGAGAATTATTACTCCTATTTTTGTCTAGTTATCCAAAGATAATACACCATTGGGGCTCCCGGTGTCTCTGTGGTTTTTTCGTTTAGTGTACCCACCACAGCCTACAGATGGCATTGCTCTCATCTGAGACAGACACAAAAAAGGAAGGAGGAAGATATGTCACGCTTCTGTGCAGAAGCTGAGGCGGATGAGGTGTTCTGTGTTAAATAGTCAACTACATCCTGACAATATTGGGGGTTGATGTTCTTCTGAACACTGTACTTTGGTCGAGGGCATCACGAAATGGCGACAGCGCGACCTCGAACAGACCTGCCAGGTGGCCTGCCTCTGTCTCTGCCACTTTTTTGTCCATATTGGGGGGATAAGGTGAAAGGTATGCACTGACTTGACTAATACAATGTGCGGTTGCACAGGTACAGTGAAAAGGTTACAGTGACTGCTGGTACAACAATGTGCGGTTACACAGGGCAGTAAACAGGTTGCAGTGACTGCTGGTACAACAATGTGCGGTTACACAGGTGCAGTTAACAGGTATGCACGGACTGGTATATAAAACAGCGTGCGGTCACACAGGTGCAGTGAACAGGTATGCAGTGACTGATATATAATATAACACTGTGTGCGGTCACGTAGGTAGGTGCACTGAACAGGTATGTATGCAGTGATTGGTATTACAAATGTGCAGCTGTCACACACACAGGTACCGTGTACAGGTGCAGTGACTGGTGGTATATAACACTGCGTGCGCTCACGTAGGTAGGTGCACTGAACAGGTAGGTATGCAGTGATTGGTATTACAAATGTGCAGCTGTCACACACACAGGTCCTGTGAACAGGTGCAGTGACTGGTGGTATATAACACTGCGTGCGCTCATGTGGGTAGGTGCACTGAACAGGTAGGTATGCAGTGATTGGTATTACAAATGTGCAGCTGTCACACACACAGGTACCGTGAAAAGGTGCAGTGACTGGTGGTATATAACACTACGTGCACTCACTTAGGTTGGTGCACTGAACAGGTAGGTATGCAGTGATTGGTATTACAAATGTGCAGCTGTCACACACACAGGTACAGTGAACAGGTGCAGTGACTGGTGGTATATAACACTGCGTGCGCTCATGTGGGTAGGTGCACTGAACAGGTAGGTATGCAGTGATTGGTATTACAAATGTGCAGCTGTCACACACACAGGTACCGTGAAAAGGTGCAGTGACTGGTGGTATATAACACTACGTGCACTCACTTAGGTTGGTGCACTGAACAGGTAGGTATGCAGTGATTGGTATTGCAAATGTACAGCTGTCACACACACAGCTACCGTGAACAGGTGCAGTGACTGGTGGTATATAACACTGCGTGCGCTCACGTAGGTAGGTGCACTGAACAGGTAGGTAGGCAGTGATTGGTATTACAAATGTGCAGCTGTCACACACACAGGTAGTCACTGAATGTGCTGGGCCTGGAAGTGGCACAGTAGGAATTATGAAGGGGCTAAGGGCTAGCTGCGACTGACTGACAGGGCTGTATATGCAACACAAGTGTCTGTGGGACACACACACACAAAAAATAGATCACAAGAACAACATTAGCTCTCAAAAGAGCTGTTGAGGGGTGCTTTTTAGCAAGAAGTATCAGCAAGGAGCAAGCTAACAAGCCTAACAAGAGCCTAACTAAGCTTTCCCTATGTCTACAGCAGGTTCTCTCCCCTCTCTAATTACTGCAGCCACACGAGTGAGTGAAAAGGCTGATGCTGCCTGCCTTTTATAAGGGGGCGGGCTCCAAGAGGGAATGTAGCCTGATTGGCTACCCTGTGTCTGCTGACTGTGATGTAGAGGGTCAAAGTTGACCCTAATGATGTAGTATAGGGGGCGGGTCGAACTCGCATATAGTTCGCACGAATAAATTCACGTGCGAACCGTTCAGGCCATCTCTATACAGCAATAGGAGATGTGTCTGATGCTAAAACCACATTTAAAATAACAGCATTCACACGGTAATAAATATTGTTTTTCGTAAATCTAGATAAAGCTGGCGCTGAAGGGGTTCACAAAGCCTAACAAAGCTGCACGTTCCTAAGAGGGGATCCCAGAACCCTCAAAATTAGGTAAAATTTAGGTAGGTTTAACTATGAAGGAACACGCGCTAGAAAATGGTTAATAATTTTATTCAGAATCTAAAATGCATAACACACCCATAGATCCAACATTTATCCAATCCACACACACTGATCTCTTACCAATCACACCCAGAATTAGTTTCTCATAAGCTTAAATATAAATGAAAAAGAAAAGGAAAAATAAATAAAAAACTGGATCACAGGGCTGTGTAATCTGTTAATCCTGTGTGGACAACATTAAAAAGTTCTCCTATTTATCTTTGGTAGTTACAGGTATCAGTTTCCGTTAGCCTTCTTCAGAGCGTCACGCTGGACCTGGCAGCAGGAAGTGACGTATGCGACCAACCAACGCCAGGAGCTGAACAGGGAAGAAGCTCTGAAGCACCCGGCGGCGTATACAACTCGTAAGACCGGGAGAGGAGCGTGCTTCATAAAGGTATTTTGTTGCAAAGCCAGTCCGCACTGTGCGGGTATATTTTGAACAGGACTTGAACAACTGTATGCCCTGTATATTGATATCTGCAAAGGGAAACTAAGTTTACTCGGATTGAATATTTTACAGACTTTTTTCAGACATCTAAGTAAGTGAAACGTTTTTTCTAAGGACTGGAAACACCATTCCACTTTCTGGATAACCATTGAAACTGATACCTGTAACTACCAAAGATAAATAGGAGAACTTTTTAATGTTGTCCACACAGGATTAACAAATTACACAGCCCTGTGATCCAGTTTTTTATTTATTGTTTTATTTATTTTTTATTTTTCCTTTTCTTTTTCATTTATATTTAAGCTTATGAGAAACTGATTCTGGGTGTGATTGGTAAGAGATCAGTGTGTGTGGATTGGATGAATGTTGGATCTATGGGTGTGTTATGCATTTTAGATTCTGAATAAAATTATTAACCATTTTCTAGCGCGTGTTCCTTCATAGTTAAAATATTGTTTTTCATTGAAAATTACCCCCATGCACTTCTGTGATTGACAGTCATGGACTCGGTGGTACGATTGATTGGGTCCACAGACCAGCAATAGTTTCTGGTGGTGTGTTGTTAACAAAAAAATGTGGTTAAAGTTCAAGATTATGGTTTACCTTATGTGGTTACCACCACCCAAAAAAGAGACCACGGATGTTCATATGCCAATTCATATTTGATAGCATTTAAATCAGAGTTTATAGAAGGCCACGTCAAAATAGTTCAGTATTTTGTTCATAGCCATTCTTAAGTGCTTTTAAAGGAAACCTGTAACATGCCACGCCTTCCCCAAAAAAGTTTGATACTTACCTAAGTAGAGGGTAACAAGCACACTGTTGCAGCACAGGATCCCTCTGAACATACGTATACAAAAAACCTGTGAAGTAAGCTGAAGCTGCTCATCCATGAGCAGGTTCATGCTACTGTGCAGGCATGGCTATACCCATGCCTGCAAAGTATGGTTGTGCTCTTATACTGATGAGAGCGTGGCCACAAACATTAAGGGGTTCCTGT
Source organism: Hyperolius riggenbachi (assembly GCF_040937935.1). NCBI lineage: Eukaryota > Metazoa > Chordata > Amphibia > Anura > Hyperoliidae > Hyperolius > Hyperolius riggenbachi. The sequence continues at coordinate 295,985,305 of NC_090648.1, read as the reverse complement.
CCAGTGGAGGTGGAGTCGAAAGGACATGGGGAGCCTCTGAACCATCCAGAGGCTTCCTTCTACTTAGGTAAGTATCTAACTTTTTTGTTGGGCATGTTACACTTTGCATTAACGTTTAGAGCTCTATGGGCTTGATTCACTAAAGCGTGCTAAGTGTTAGCACACCAGTGAAAAGCCACTTAGCACGTGCAAACTGGCTTTGCAAGCGCTAATATGCGCGTAAGAGTTTGCCGCGTAAAGTTTAGTGCTGCGCATGTAAAGTTTTCGCGCACCGCTTTGCGTGCTAAGTAGCGAGATAAGCATACTTTGCACACAAAGTGGCTGATTTTGCACGTGAAGCGGTGCGTGCAAAACTTAAAGCGTGCAAACTTTTACGCTCGCTAAAATAGCACGCGATCAGTAACAGCTTTGCCGTGCAAACTACTTAGCACCCTGGTTTGCACATGCAAAGCTTTCAGGCGTGCTAACTGTGTTAGCACGCTTTAGTAAATCAAGCCCAATGTGTTTAGAGCTTTCCGAAATTGGAAAGTATGTTCCACTGCACATATCTTGCTAGTCTTGATGTTTCAATTAGCTAAATCAACTCTGTGTTTTATGTTTTTCTTTAAATCAAGGAGTCCTCCTGGGTCTTCTTTCACTGAGCCCACTATCACTCAAAAAGTAACAAATGGTAAAATCACACATTGATGCAAAATAATCTACTGTTTTCTAAAAATAATAAAGCTAACTTAAAGCAAACTGAGCACCGGGGAGAAAACAATTAAATTAAGATAACGTACTTGCATCCACGGACTACATCTCTTGGCATGCATAGTGGCCGGTGCCCTACACTGCCGGGAACTACAAAATGTGGCACGGTGTGGGCTCTCTGAGGAGAACATGGTGCACTCCATAAGGATAAGATGCCACAGGAGCAGACCCAGTAGGTAAGTAATGCCGCTTACCTCAACCCCTACCCTCCCAACATCACACTCCATTTGGAACCTCACTTATGGGCAAGCTAATTAAAAAAAAAATCTCCTGGTGCTTAGTTCATTTTAAAAATCTTGGTGAGAATGATAAGTGTCCACCAAAGTATTCCAAGTTCTCTGTGCAGTCTGTGTGTCAAATCAAACTATTATCTCTTTGTCCACATAATCAAGTTAAGATCTGCTGCCACAGCAATTTACATCAAAGCTCTTGGCAAAAAAATAAATAAAATGTGAGGAAATTATATGATTCACACTTAGTTCAAACACAATTTCAAACAATATGATTTAATGAGTAAAACACAGTTTTAGCTGAGACAATTGTAATCCTTATTGCTGCTCCTGAATTTCCAAAAAAACTAATGTTCTTTGAATCTTCCCCATCTCTCAATCTCTTTCTTTTGCTGCAACAAATGTTGTGTACTTCATTTTTAGCATTATCACTTAAAATATGAAACATTTTCATTCACAACTTGCATTCAGACCATTTTTGTGTTTCAATCCAAAATTGATAACCAAGTTTAGACAATGATTCCATTCTAGAAAAAAAATGTTTTTTAATGTATACTTCAAGGTAGAAATATGGAGCATTTCATGGATCGCAGTTTAGAATAAATAGAAAAAACTGCTGTGCTGAATCTGCTTCTCAACACATTTTTTTTTCTCACTGTGAGCCATATCCAATTCAAAGTGATAAGTAGCTAGCAGATGCATAGCTACTTATCACCTTGCCATTGAGCGAAGATCACCAGCAAATCCTATTGCCGGTTTCCTTTGTGTAATGGCCAATCGTCAGGGAGTTTTACTCAGGCAAAAGTCTGAGCGATGCTCCCTTTTTCCAGGCGATGGGGAGCAAAGCTTTAGCCTGTGGTGCTGTCCTTCAGCACCACAGTCTCGCTCCCCACACATGCGTGCGCACCCGCCGAACATCGCCACCATCTTTCACCACTGCATCTGGGGGTCTCCTTTAATGAGTCAATAAAAATGGTCCAGGCGGTGGAAGAATGGGGAGCCCCGGCAGGAGCTTCAAAGATGCTTTGCTGGGGCTCTGACACACAGTAATTACAGTGATACATACACTGTAATTACACTGACAGGACTTGCAGCGAGAGATCAGCGGTGGTATGTAAATTGCCAGGGGTGACAGCCCAGCTACAGCTTCGGCGCTCTGTGGTGGCCCGATGGGGAGCTCTGCTGCAGTGCCAGCTAACACCCATGTCTGTTGGGAAGCACCGCTTCCTGGAGGCATGAAAAGGGCAATTGGATAGCGAGTAAAGAACTCGCTGGGCAATTATGTCACTCAAGTGAGATCTTTTCTGCCCGCAGGCATATTAAATTGAATAGGATTAGACAATACTTCACTCAACTAAAAGAACTCGCCAGCTTCAGCAATATGATATGGCTCTGTATGTTTCATCTTGATGGTATTGGTGATGTGAAGTGTAGTCAGCCATGGATGCTACTTAATTGGACAATATTACATTAAATTCCCTTTTTCCTTGAGTAGCTTGACATTTGTCAGGATAAAGGGTTTTTCACCAATCCTATGTTGAGATAATGGGCTTGATTCACTAAAGCGTACTAACACTTAGCACGACAGCGATAAGCCACTTTGCACTTGATATCATGCGCGCAAAGGTTTGCCCGCGTAAAGGTATGACTTTGCGCAAATGGCGTTACGCTTCGCATGCAAAGTTTTGTTATCACGTGATAAGTAGCATTATCACGTGAAGTCACTGCAGATCATGCGAACGGTGTAGATAATGAATTATTACTGTATACAGTACATTACGCGACACGCGTTAAACTTTGCGCGTGCCGTATTACATTAACTCACATGTTAATGTAAGCACTATTGCTGATTTCATTGCCAAACTCAATGTTTTGATTGCATGAAGTGCCATAGCTTTCAATGGCATTCCGCACTTACCGCGTGGAGCGTAACGCCATTCGCGCGTTAAAACTTAACACGCGAACGGTGGAAACTGTTCGCGCACATAATGCTTTGCGCGCTCGTTTGTGTGTGCAAAGTCTTTACACGTGATAACTGAGTTATCACGCTTTAATGAATCAAGTCCAATGTGCTGTTGCATCACAAAGATGAGTTGTAAGCACAGACAAAGTGACACCTCCCACATATACCCACAGCATTGTGTAATGTGACAACATACTAACTGTTGGGACCATGTTGCAGTGGCCATGGTTACTGTTCACACATATCTGCAATTCATTCGCACATATAACACAAACTGGGGTCACAGAAGGCTTTCCAACTCTAATCAATGCTTCATCTGTTACTTGCAGGGGGGGGGGGGGCTCTACATTGGCATGTATACTTTTGAGGAACACCTCAAACAATGTGGTTTGTTACCAATGCTATCACCTCAAGTATGTCTGGAGAACTCAGATTTACTGTTACCATTTGCAAGCTTGTACTAAAATTGGTCACATGCAACACGCTGAACTGATGTTCATCAGAAATTTCTTGAATTTGTAGATTTTTGCAACTTTTTTCCTTACCTTGTTGCCATTGTTCTCCTACAAATGCCTGGCAAATTTGGTGTTTCTAACATGTATTTTGTGAATTAGCTTTGGAGAAACTTCGCCAAATGATCAGAAATGAAAGGCAGAATAGTTCTCAGTTTCCACGCATACTACATTGTTTTTTAACTGTTTTAAGAGAAATATACTTTTTACATAATTTGCTAAATAATAGCAGTGAGATTTTAGTTATATGATACGCAGCATTTAAACTTTTCTTTGGCATAAGTCTTCCTTCAGATGGGAAGCTGGACTGCGCTCTTGCCGGACAGGGCAGTTACCCATCTGCCACTCATGAATGGTATGCAGGCACAATAAAAATGCAGCTCAAATGCAACATAGAGATGAGCGTAATGACTTAATTACGATTTCGCGAAATTTCGCGTAATTAGTGTAATTACGATTATGGTCGGAAGTACATAATCGTAATGAAGAAGGATTTCGCGAAAATTCGCGTAAGCGTAATTTTCGCGTAATTTTCGCATTACAGTGGGTATCGCGAAATTACGTTTGCCTTGCATGCAACCGTTTGTAAGCGTAGTTACATAACGTAATTTCGTGATAGTTCATATTACTGTAAGCGTTAATTTTCGCGTCATTTTCGCGTTACGGTGGGTATCGCGAAATTATGTTTGCCTTGCATGCAAACGTTTGTAAGCGTAGTTTACACCCTTGAACTGCGCATGCTTAGTTTTTACATTATTTAACGCGAAAAAGCATTATATATGTGAAAATTTGTTAGCGTTCATCTGACTACCGCTGATTCGCTTCTGATTGGCTAATGCGAACAAGTAATTTTTTATAGCTAACAAGTAATTACGAAATTCGCGAAATTACGAAGAAATGCGAAATTACGGGATGGTTTAACGTGAAATAACGTTATGGTTTAACGCGAAATTACGTTATGAACGAAACGTGAAATTACGCGTTGAAAATTACGCTTACGGTATTTTCAATTATGATTTTAACCACTTCACCCCCCCAGTGCTAAATTTCTCCGTCCCTCTGCGCACCGCTTCACCCCCAGGGACGGAGAAAGGCGCACTTGTTTATTTACTTGCTGGGAGTGGGCGGGGAACTCTCGCGCGCACTCCAGCCAGCCCGCACAGCAGGTGACTAATTGGATGTTAGGAACGAGCGTTCCTAAATCCAATTAGCCTCGCCGATTGCGAGTAGAATGAAGACGGCTTTAAACAAAAGCCGTCTTCATTCAAAACAATGTAATGTAAACAAATGTGCAGCGCGCGATCGCGCGCCCCCGCGACCCGCGCGCGCACACACACCCCGGCTCTGCAGTACAATGATTGGTTATGGAGACTCTCCAGTCCCCAATAACCAATCATAGTACATAAATACTACAATGGAGGCAGCGCTAAAAGGTAAAAATAGTGCTGGTGTTTCAGGGGTAAAACCCCTCAGTTGTGAAATGGTTAATGGCAATTACGCTACCATAATTTCGCATCGTAATAGCAAATTTCGCATGCGTAATTATAGAAACGCGAAATTTCGAAAATTTCGTCTCAACCCTAAACATTTGTAACACCAAGCATGGCAGTGCTTGACATGTGGTGGAATTACTCGGTGACAGAGTACCAAGACGTGTCATGTCTGAACATGGCTGCAGCCACCCTAAGGTGTGACTCCATAGGAGGGCATATGTCCACCACTGGTACAGATCGCTAACAAGTGCCCAGCCAGTGCAAGGGAGCAGCTGACAGGCAGGGAATTTACTGCCTTCAACTGCCCATGTGAAAGAGCCCTTAGGGTGGCGGTAGAAGAGTAACAGGTGTACAAGAATAATTGTTGTATTTATATAATGTTGTAATGTTAAATTGGTTTACACAGCAATTTCAGCCTTGGACATATAGGTCCAAAGTAAAGAGAATCATCAGGGCAAGTTCAGATTAAGCCTATAGCTTTCATAACCGTGGCAACTCTAAGTTCATCTCAGTTCTTTCTTTGCAGGACAATTTGATGAAAGTTTGCATTTCTACCTTTTCTTCTCTTTGTATTTTTTTTTATGTAATTTCTTTTTAATATTTTTTTTCTTTTAATTTGTGCTTGTTTCTTAGTGAAAATGTGTATGTATGTATGTGCTTATATTGTAACTGTAAGCTAGAAAATATGGAAGAATAAGACTCACAGCACAGATGATGATACGATAATAATGATGACCAGTAAAAGGTAGATTACATCTTTACTATGCAGACAAGCTCCAATACTGCTCAATATATGGTCTGTTATGCTGCCATTGCAAAAGTAGTAGAATACACCCCACAGCACAAAGCAATGATGATGATTATAAACAGTAAAAGTGTATTGCTTACTCACTTTTATGGAAACTTGACTGTAGATTTCTATTTACAGCAAAGCAAGGAATGATGATTTTCATGTTTAAAAAATAACTTAATTTAGTCTGGCTGAGTAGGTGTTAACTTAAAAATCAATGCTCATAACTACCACTCATTCCCGTCCTTAGCAAGGTCATTGTATTCTCGCTTTTCCTTCTGCAAGAGATTCTGGTGATTCAGCACTTAGTACAGTTCTCTGCCGTCATTGACATGCAAAGTGTCCTTCTGCCAAGCCTTCTGGAATAACAGCAATGATATTGCATATTTGCATTACATACCGTTGACCAAAAGTATTTCTAAACCCACCATAGCAGTAGCTTTAATTTGAATATCCCAAAAATTTGCAGAAAATGCATTGTTCGCTAATAAACAAATGTGTTATTCTGTGTTATTCTCTAAAATCAATACACATAATAGAGAAGTGCCTCTGACCATCAGAATAAAATACATAAATACTGGAAACTGCTGTAATAAAAATTGTTTTGATTTTTTTTTCTTTGAAGGCCAGAGGTTATTGTTCTTTTTATCAATATTGTGTGCTATATTTGTTTAGACTATATCTACAAAAAGTAATAAAAAGCTAAACGTTTTCGGGCATTAGTATGTCCCTGAACAACACTTGACCCTTCTAGCACACATTTTATTTATAAAAAAATTATTGAAAGTCAGCAATTCATTCAAGTATAATACATCAGACCATTAATTTGTGTAAGATGAACAACTGCCCATCACAAAATCAACCTTCAACTATGTATGAAATTGTGTTTGCAGTGTTAGCAGTTTAATTGCCAAATGGGCACATAATTCTGCAAAGAAGTCATGGCTGAGCAATACAAACTGTATTAATGAGCAGACACAGAACTGCAACAGTGTTCTGTTACTTTATAATGATAATAACCACAGATAAACTGTCACATAGCAATATGCAGCAGTTAGTGATCGGGCAGGGAGTTGCAATAGCACTCTGTTCATATTCATGATAGATAAGTGGAAAGTGACTAAGTTGCAATATCAGATGCATACTTAGTTCTATGATACAATGCCATTATTATACAAATAGCTTGGACTGTTCTGTTATAGAACAAACCTCGCACCATCCTCAACAACAGCACATTTATGTAGAACATTTGATGAGGAGCGGTATAGATTCCTGGCACTGCTGCAATTTCAGTCTTCTTTATCCCAAAGTACAAACAAACATCTTAATCACTAGGTATAAAATACACATACTGGTGGTAGACAGTGAATTGTCGGGAGTGAGGCTGCATGATGGCTGTTTCATGCTGAATGGTAAACAGTGCTTCTTCCAAGGCTTAGGATAAAATATGTGCAGCTTCCATCACTGCATGCATGCACATGTGCAGTTTTATATATAATTGGGAGTGTGGTCTTTTTACACAAAAGGGAAAAAGAAAAAACCTTTGATCCTTTTTGAGTCATCCACTTCTAACACGAAAAAGCGAAGCTGATTTGCTGCATGTCCCATTTGTACAAAATGACTCGCAACAGGCGAATCGATCTCTGACAATGTTTGTTGTCTACGATATGCCACATATGCTTCGATATGCTTCGCTTTTTCGTGTTAGAAGTTGTCGCACCCCTGAGAAGGGGTGGCGATAGAGAGGCTAGTTTGCTGCATAGGGAGGCTCGCTGGATTAAGACACTTCAAACCTTGATCCCATGGGGCATGAATGCGGAATACAGGCCCCAATGATGTCTTCACTGTTAGTTTACTCAAATTGATTGTGATATAAATAATGGATCTGTTATTACCATTGTTCTCTCTCTCTTTTAGATCTTATCCATTCTTTGCATCGGCGTCTTTTGCGTTCTCTGTTGACCCTGCGGGATTATTGCACGTGTTGGGACATCAGGGTGAAGTATAGAACTTATGATGTATTGATCTTATGTTCAATTTCTCTGCTCTGTTTGATGACATAGTGTGATCCATCAACAATGCACACAATACAAAATGGGGCATGATGTCGTTAACCTATTCGCAGTCATGTGTTTTATGTACTAATGTGGTCTGTTTGATGTTTAGAATACACTTTCCCTGATGACATGTATGTGCATTTAGTTTAAGGCTATGATTATTGCCTATTTGTCTGGACTATGACGCGTTCTGGCTCATATCTGATTGAGTGCTTATGGCCGCTCTGCATGTGACACACTGGGCGCTTCTATATTTGCTCTCCAGCGTGACACACAAGCCTGTGAGCGTGCTGTGTGGTGGCCGCCCCCTATCTTAATACCGGAGTCATGCTGGTTGCGTCATCTCCGGCTTCTGACCGAGGTCACTTCTGGCTTGCGTTCCAGCTTGGTTACGTGTAGTTGCTGGACGCAGCCGATTGTTCCATCTTTGGTCTCCGCCCACTGACATGCGCAGAGCGCCTCTCTAGACGCCGGGGACGCTATTTAGATGAGCCGACGCCATTGTACTTTGCACTCCCTTGTTAGCAGCAGGCTGTATTGGCACCTTATCCGCCATTGGGATCGTAAGTATATGCCTTCCATCTTTTTTGATAGCTTTTATTATTATAGACTATGTTTTTTACAGGTCATTTAACACTTGCAATAGATCTTTGTATATCCGGACTAAATATCAGGTTTAGCTGCTTTAACTGTATTTTGGAGCCTTGGTGCTCAATATGATCACTTCTGTTGGATCTAGTTCTCAGGTTTTGATATTCTGGGTACCATATGCATTACTATATAGGACGCAGCGGGGCACATCTTTGTTGTGCCGCTCTCTGATGTAGCCACTGTATGCCCTGTTTTGTATAGTTCTGACCAAATTCCAGCTACACTGATAGGCCCAGTATGATATACATGTGATTGTTTGGGACTATGACCCCTCATGCACTGTACATATTGGTAATTGGGGTTATATTTAGCCTTTCTGGAGTATGTAGATCAGATGATTATCTTGACATTGTGTTCATTGTTGCCATTTTGCACTGTCTTATTAAAGGTGTAATCTACATCTGGTCGGTTCAGATGCCCTTTTGCTTCCTTGGTGTCCTAACTGTGCACTGTCCACAGGATTAGCAGGTTTGCTGAAACGCATTTACCTCTGATGTATTCTCTTTTTTCCATGCTTTTCTCCTCTTTTTCCACTCACTACAGTGACAATGAGGTCGATATTTATAGACCTTTGGGCTGGTCACTGTAGTTACCTGAACATCTCTTTTAATGTCTTTAGATCGTGGCGTATATGGCGGATTGATATTTACCAAATCCGTAGGTCCTTGTGATATGCCAGGCCTCTCCTATACTGTTGTTTGCATTTTCTTGCTTGATTTTTGACACCCCTCCTTTTTCTTTTTCTCATGACAAGTGTGGAGGTCTATTTGGACCTGGTGGCCACACGGCGTCACTATTTTCACCTTCGGGCTATCTCTCTGTGAGGTGCTGGAATTGATTCATACATTATATTAATGTTATTAATATACATTTATCTGTGTGTTTTTTTGTAGACAGTGCTTTCTGCAACTTGGCCTGATGAAGGGCCTTTTGTGCCCGAAACGAGCGTGTCGTTGCCTTTTTTCAAAAATTGCACTAAGTTTACAAACAAAGCTCATGTCTGTGCTGTAAATTCTGTATTGGAAACATTTACAAGGAACCTCTAACAGAGAGTTTTTATTACTTTTTCTATATGTGTGTCAATAAAGTCCTTTGATATTTTTGCATTCAAAAGTTCCTGTTTGATAATTTTTACATTTTTATGGTCCTTTCTACACACGTGATGCATGCACATGTGGACAGCCAGTCAGCCTTAAGGGGCCCATACACCTAATAATTTTCCCGCCGATATACAGCAGATTCGATCACTGTGATCTAATCTGCTGTGAAATTGTTGCACAAATGCTGACAGAATGATCGATTTCCGTCCAAAATCAATCGTTCCCGTCGATTGGTCCGTGCGGAAGATTTCGCTCGATCGCTGGCGATTCGGGAGTGCGTCGATAGTGGCGTTCGAATGCCCGACAACCGACGCTAACGGCAATACATTACCTGCTCCACCGGTTCGTATCCCCTCTGTCCCCGCTGCTCCTTCCCTGCTGGGTTCCGGCTGGCTTCACTTACTTCCTGTCCCGACAGGAAGTGTAAACAGTAGAGATCCCTCTACTGTTTAAACTTCCCTGGACATAAAGAAGTGAAGCCAGCTGGAACCCAGAGCCCAGCAGGAGAAGGAGCAGTGGGGACAGAGGGGGAGTCGCGCCGGCCGGAGCAGGTAATGTATAGCTGGTGGGGGGGCGGCGGCAGTGGCAGCTCCACAGATTGTGAATCTATTTCATGCTGAAATCGATTCACAATCTGTTTGCAGTAAATGCAGCCATACGATCCCTCTCTGATCAGATTCGATCAGAGGGGGGTCTATCTGTTGGTCGATCGACCAGTGTATGGCCACATTTAGTTTAGTTGCTGATGTGAGACGCCTACACTTTAAATTTTTGTACTGTATTAAATCTCAAAATCTCTCTAAAAACAAGACCCAATGCTGGGAGCTGGTGGTTTGCCATATGTGGTTTTCCATTCTTTGAGCTTATAATAGTCATACATGTGTTTTGCTTCACAGACAGTTTCATAAGGTAGAAAATGTATAATGGAATTATTAAAACCCATCGGCTTTTATGACCCCTTCCATCCTGGCCCCTTCCTTCAACATTAAAGTGGACATGAACTCAGAACGTCCTCTCTGCTCTAAAAGATACGCAACAGCATAATAACCTTTAAACAAAAAAATGTCTTTGTTACAGCTGATACAAATCCTAAAATAAATCTGCACTGTTTATATTTCCTGTTTCATGGAAGCAGACATATTATTAACAGCCTGTGCTTTCAAATGAGCTTATCTGCCATCTCTGCTGTGGCAGTCATGTGACATGGAGGGATCAAATTACAACTAGTGATTAGACACAAATGAGGGGGAATTAAAGAGGCTAACCTCTCTAAATACATACAGGGTACATTTCTATATGTATTTCTTTAGTCCTGTGCAAGAGTTCAGGTCCACTTTATGGAGGGTACCCCCTAGTTACACTCACAATAACCACTGAAGTTTCAGTGATGACATCATCACACAGGAGCTTTTCTCCGCCATGTTCTAGTGGTGGGCCACTGTGTCATTACAGTGGCTCAGTTTCATGTGGTTTCTGGAAGGGAGTGTGCTATTCATCCCCTCCCTTCACCACCAATTGCAGGAGAACTGTGGCTGTTACAGACACTGACCTCTCAATAGTATATCAGTCTGTGACGGGTGTAGGTTCGCTGAGCGATGTGGAGGGAAGGGCACAGCATTATTCGAGTGGTGGTGGTGGGGGGGATGGGGGGAGAAGGTTGGGGGGTGCACTGTAGTTAGTTTAACCACTTCACCCCAAAGGCGTTTTTACCCTAATGGACAAGAGCAATTTTCACCTTTCAGTGCTCATCCCTTTCATTTGCCAATAGCTTAATCACTACTAATCACAGTGAAATGAACTACATCTTGTTTTTTTTCACCACCAATTGAGCTTTTTGGGGTTGATATTTGTTTTCAGTAATAACTTTATTTTCTATGCATTTTAAAGGGAAAAACAAGGAAAAAATGAAAAAATACACTATTTCTCCAATTTAATCCCCTATAGTTTTAATATAAACACTGCTACTGTGCATAAAACCCACACATTTTATCTGCCTATTTGTCCTGGTTATCACAAGATTTTAACCACTTCAGCCTTCAGTCGTTTTCACTTTATTCATCCGCGCAATGTTCATCTCCCATTCATTAGCATATAACTTTATCACTACTTCTCACCAATGAACTGATCTATATCTTGTGGTAACATGTACGCTTAGAGGGACGTAGGGGGACGGAAGAGTCAGAAAAAGTGAGGCTTCCAAGAGAAGCCGTCGCTTTTTCTGCCGGGAAAAGGGATCACTGATCGGGCACCATGGCCCGATTCATTGATCCCTCGGCTAACAAACCGTGGGCCGGGAGTGGGCGTGCACGCGTGCGATTGGGCACGGGAGCGCACATGGCCTTCTGGACATAGCCTCTACGTCCAGAAGGCTAAAATAGTTAATTATGTCCCTAGTACAAAGTATGGTGACAATGTATTATTTGGAAATAAAGGTGTATTTTTTCTATGGTGTTTTTTTTTTTTTACCACTATTTTCACGTGCACGCGCACAGTGCAGCAGCAATGTTTGACTTATAAAAACGTCCTTGAGCCATTAAGTTTCTCTACAGCAGGACGTTTTTATAAGTCAGCTTGTCATTAAGTGGTTAAGGAAGAAGGTGGGGAGGAAGATTGGGACAACCAATGTGGCTCAAGTGGTTTGAAAGATAGCAGCTCTTTGGTAGATAATAATAGTAATAATAATAATAATATATTTGTAAACCGCTTCTTTACCATAACACCTCAAGCGCATATATTTGGCTAAGATCAATATATGGTTGCAGGCTGCATTGTTTTACAGAGGAAATAGTCAGGTGTTCATAAATGCCAGACTAAACAGGTGGCTTTTCAGACGGGACCTAAATGCTTCCAGGGATGGAGATGTCCTGATTGGGTGTAGCAGGGCATTCCAAAGTGTAAGGGCAGCATGACAGAAGGTTCTGTCTCCAAAGGTTTTGAGGTGTACTCTGGGGTTGACCAAATTATTACATCTTTTTAAACTAACGTTGTGGTAGATGATGAGGTGTCATGAACCTGGAGCTGAGGACCCCCCAAAGATGAATATGGGAGAAGTAAGAGGGCGATATAGTGATGGGGGGGAAAAGCAGTCAGTGAGGAAAAAATTAAAATACTTATTATTAACATTAAACAAAAATAATAATAAATACGACTTTAACAGCCTGTGCCGTCATAATTCTTCAAAAATTATCATTGAGTACCATGTGTAGTAATTTTATCAGCTACATTGTCCTTGTAATACATTAACCAATATAAACTGTACCAGTCATTGTTGTGGATAAAGATTTATTTCTTTTCATTTTTCTTTTGTAAAGAAAAGCATATTTTATGTAGATGTAAAGAATGGGATAATCCTAGCCGCGGTAGGTAAATAGATTCTATTTTAGGAAAGAACCGCTCCTACACAATTTAGCAATAAGTTCCTTTGATTGTTACTGTTCCCACCAGTATATTATACTGAAAATGTGTTCAGCAATGGCAATATGAATTCTTGCCTAAATAATGAAAAATCCCAGAAGTATTATTCACCACCCACGCTCACAGCCAGCAAATTATACAGCAATGTAAGAAACTAGAGCTAATTTACAGGAACCAGTGGAAAAAGGACCTGAATATTTCTCTGCAGTCCCTACTTATAGGAGTCATTTTGCAGGACAAATACAAACATGAAAGCAAGTATGTGACTGGCTGTCAGGGACAGAGCAACAGATTTACCATGTTCCCTTAGAAAAAAAGAAAACAAAAACAGTCCTTGACAAATTATTTCTTTCTCTTTCATGCATTATGACAAGAACTTTATATTAACTGACACACTTGTGACTACCCTGGTGTTTGCCAAGATCTCAACTCTCCATATGCTTTACAGTGAGTCATTCGGAAAGATGCCTGGCATGACCTGGGCAACCTGGTGGCGTAGTGGGTAGAACTCTAGCCTTGCAGCGCTGTGTCCCTGGTTTGAATCCCAGCCAAGGCACTATCTGCAAGGAGTTTGTATGTTTTCCCTGTGTATGTGTGGGTTTCCTCCAGGCACTCCAGTTTCCTCACACATCCCAACAACATACGGATAAGTTAATTGGCTTAGCCCCTACACTACACGATATATACGTAGATATGACTATGGCAGGGATTAGATTGTTAGCCCCTCTAAGGGACAGTTAAGTGACAAGACAATGTACTCTGTACAGAACTACAGAAGATGTTGGCAGTATATAAATTCTAAATAATAATAAAAGTCAGAATCAGAATCGCATTTATGGCTCAGTTGTTAGTGAGTTGGAAGTTATTACTGTTGTTTATATCTATTCCAGCATCCCTAAGGATGTATGGATCTTCTACTTTATGCCACTGCAGTAAATGAGTTAGGCAGGGCTCACACGTACTTGAAAACAGGATCGATCTGGGATTTTCCTAAATAGCGATTGCTGCCCACCTGGAGCTGTAATTTTTCTGCGTTTGGATGTGATTTACATTTTTGGGGGCATTTTTACGGATGGCAGATCTGCTTATTTTCATGTGTGTGATTCGTATTTCAAAGCTCGTAAGTCAATGTTAATGCAGAAAAATCACAATTGGATACATTGGGCCATATGTATTATATTTTTTACCTGGGTTTTCTTCTAGGTGATATTTTTACAACTTAAAATAAAATGACTTTTAAGCCAACAGCAAGCAAACAAATGCTAAAAATAATTTTGACAGTACCTTTTCACTTTTTGGTACTTTTTCCATTGCAAAGTGCTAAAAAGATATTTTAAATTGAAGATGAAAAATAACCCCCTGGAAGAGGTGAAACAGTGAATTGCATATGGCCCCTTATCAAGTAAATAAAAAAAAAATGACCCCCCCCCCCCAATTACCCAAACATGTGCATGCAGAAAACATTATGACAAGTGTGAATGGCCCCTTAAACCTTTTGATGTGTAAAATGTGTAATAAATCTAACTTTCTTGTGAGACAACTAGAGGGAGGACAACTCTGTGTAGCATTAACACCAGTGGCGTAGCTGAGGAGCTTGGGGCCCCAGTGCGAGTTTTATATGGGACCCCAAGCACTTTATTGATATGAAGCCCCAAAACCTAACAAGGACAGTTTCAGTGTAAGAGAGGTGTAATAAGATTAAGAAAACTGTTAGTTAAAGTGAGTGTTTACCATTTCAAAAATAAGTTGGATACTCACCTAAGGAGAGGGAAGGCTCGGTCCTAATGAGCCTTCCCTCTCCTCTCCCGGGGCCCGGTCCCGCGCAGGATCCCCCGTGGCAGTATTCGACCAGTTCTGTCAAATACTGCCACTTCCGCATGCCGAAGGGAGCTTTCGGAGGTCTTCGGGAGCACTCGGGCTCCCGAAGACGGGCCGCGCCATACTACGCATGCGCGAGCGCCCTCTATGACGCACTCGCGCGTGCGTAGTATGGAGCATCCCGTCTTCGGAAGCCCGCGTGCTCCCGGAGACCTCCGAAGTCCCTGCGGCGGTGGACGCGAAGGGGGGGCCAGCGCAGCACCGAGGGCCCCGGGAGAGGAGAGGGAAGGCTCATTAGGACTGAGCCTTCCCTCTCCTTAGGTGAGTAACTGACTTTTTTATTTTTAGATTGGTACCCATTGGCTTTAAGGATTACTACTATTCTGTCTATATATAGAAGTGTTCATTACCAGCATAGTACCAATTAAAAGCTAATAAATGGAGCAAGGAGGGCCCCTGTTGGGCCCCTTTGGTCGAGGGGGCCCCAGTGCAGTCGCTACTTCGGCATCCTCTATTGCTACCTCAATAATTAACACCCAGCTGTATACAGTTGCCATGCTTTCTGCAAGTTTCCTACAAGGAAAAATGATAGCAGTTACAGACTGATGTTGAAAGATAATATATCATAGGAACAACTTCATTGATATAAATCATCCAAAATGTATAAAACCACAATAAAATGGTGTGTCGCGCCCTTTATACAAGTCTTTCTTGCAGTCAAGTGCTGGTAACCCAGAACTCATGTATCACCTTCCAATAATGAAATGAGTTGGTCTTTTGTGACTTGGCTGAATACCTTGATGTATTTCACACAGCAAAAGTTAGACCTCCAGAAATTGTAGGATAATAATTAATATGGTACAGAGGGATTACGAAGGAAGCTGAAGGGATTGTTGTTCATAGAACCATTGTTATAAATCAACTCCAGCCAAACATTTTATTTTACCTTTGGGTAGTGTGGACAAGGGTTAGATTCTATTTTAGATTTTTACTGCTTTTAATGCCTCAATCTGGAATTGCCTCATGTTCTGCCCTGGCAAAATAAAGTAGATAAATCACCACAACAGGAAAATAACCCACAATAAATAAAGTCTTTATGTATTGTAGAGAAAAATTAGAACCTGCAATGCTTGGGGGGTATACTTTCTGAGTCAGCGTGTATGCTCAAGACTGGGGTGCTCGCTCTTCACCTGCTGACCCTGCCTGGCATGCCACTAGCTGACCCTCAACCTGTCCCTGCCTGGCACACAACTAGCTGGTCCTAGTAGGACTTAGGTGAGCAAGCATACAAGCTGATGCAGAAAGCAGACCTATGACCAAGAGCACAACAATCAGGGGTTGCTGAGCTGGGCTTCAACACCAGGTATCTCACCTGGTCCGCCGGTGCACAATCCCTCTTTCACCACTCCACATCAAATGGATCCAAGTAGAAATGAAGGAGGCACTCAAATGGCGTTTTAAACTTGCGTTTATCAAAACACTACTGTTTTGATAAATGCAAGTTTAAAACGCCATTTGAGTGCCTCCTTCATTTCTACTTATCACCAAGAGCAACAAGACTATGTAGCTGGGTAATGGAAGAGGCTACACAGGTGGCCAAAGAAGTAATGAACAAGGGAGAAAGATTGCCCAGAGCAACTGCAGCTTTGGGCTTCTGATACCGCCACAAATAACAACAAACAATGGTTGCACACTGCCTATGATCTAAGTAACAAGACAAACACCGGACAGACTGACTGACTGACGGTTCCCCAGGGCGGCTTCCGCCTGAGCCTCTGGCTAAGTAACAAGACAGACAACAGAATGACAGACAGAATGCTTGCAAGACTAATTACTGCCCCAGCAAGCATCCACACTGGCACGAACAAGACAAACAGGAAGGAGCGTAACTAATAGCAACTGCAGCCTATAGTTACGTCCCCAGAAACAAGCAGGAATACTACCAGTCACCAACGTGGTGATGGCAGAATCCAAGCTATCAGGATAGTGGACTTCACTGACCCCCGTGAGTGCAGCAAACGTCCAGCAGGCAGGAAGATACAGAGCAAGGCAATATACAATTTTACAATAACAACTTTCACAGCATGGACCCAACAACAACTATAGTAGCTGCACGCTATGTCGGGCGGAGTCTGAAATGGGAGGCAGACTTTTATGTGGACATCAGCCAATGGATGCAGGCATGCAAATTCCCACACAGCTGAATGGTAATTACTTAATCCTGAGCTAGCTTGATTACAAGCTGCTAGCTGACTGTGAAAATGGACTCTCATAACAAATACATACAATATTATGCAACAACATGCATATAGGAAATCCAGGGCTATCTGGCTGCAGTTCAACTGCAGCAAGCAATAGGAGGAATCCTGACAGCATCCTGAGCTGCTCTGAACTGCAGAGTGATTGCAAATGACAATGAGACTTATTGCGAATGCGCATCCGAATGCAAGCAGATACGTCAGAACTGCCCGGTTGCAGTTTCACTGCAACCGACAGAATATGCTACAGGAGAGATCCTGACAGAACCTCTATTAAATTTGTATTGCTTTCTCTAACCTCTTGTTCCCATGGTTATCAGCATTCACAGAGGCCCATGGACATCACAGGAACAGGAAATAATTAATAGTCTCCTGATTATGGACATGAACCGCAGCAACAACCTGATTGAAGGAAGGTATAACGATTATGCATGCTGTCCAAATCTAACAAAAAAAATTTGAGGTGAGGTTCACAGTGGGACGTTGCGGAGCTGCGTTATAGAGTCTTGTAACGCAGCTTACCGCACTGCAATGATAAGTCTATGGGACGTTCACAGTGCGACATTAGCGTTACATTGTAATGTGTAGCATTATGGTAACGCACTGCTGCAGTGTGGTCCTCTAAATGCACACGTTACCAGGTACAGGAAAGCATACTTTTCATTGCTTGTATGCTTTACTGAACCTACTGTATGCAACGGTAATGCAGCATTGATGTGCGTTACCACCTTTTTTTGCGTTACGTTTTAATAGTGCGTTGTGACTTTAATGTCACATCACAATGCAATGTCCTACAGCCAAAAAACATACACACAATCTGCTAGGCAGGGTAGCACAAAGCAAGCAAGCATAGTATTGCCTATGGAGGGGGAAAAGTCCTATTCACTAGGTTAATTCACTGTGCTGGCTTACATAGAAGCCCCACAAAACTTACACTACTGGCAAAGATGTTGAGATGCAAAATCAAATTTGTCTTGGTTGAGTTTTTCAACCACCATTCCTGGTAGGTCCTTATAGGACCACTGTCTTTGGGATTATTTTATCTTCATCAGGGTCAAACAAAGCTTCAATCCTGGCTGAAGAATAATCATGAGACCATCTTTTCATACATAATTTGTAGACATTTTTCACCTGAATGGCGTACCTTCTCTGTAGACTGATAGCCTTTCTGAGATAGGATTTATAGGCCCATATGCAATTACCCTTTTCTCCTGAGTTTTCTATGAGATAATTTTCATATTCTCTTTTAAATAACTTTTAAGAATTTTGCAAATTTAAAATTACCCAAAAGTTGGTAAAAAAAAGTACTGTCAACATCATTCTGAGTATTTGCTTTCTTGCTGGTGGTTTAAAAAGCATTTTATGACAAGGTGTGAAAATATCACCTAAGAAAAAACTCAGGAGAAAAAGTGTAGGGCATATGGACCATATAGTCTTTAATTTATTGGAAACTATCTTTGACAGACTTCATGGCCCATATGCAATTCAAATTTTCTCCTGAGTTTTTCTCCTAGGAGATAATTTTTCATCTTTTATTTTAAATAACATTTCAGTGCTTTGAAATTGAAAAAGTACCCACGTTGGTGGAAAATAACTGGTGGTGGTGGTTGTAGTAGAAGGGCCTTGTGAGGATAAAGACAAGGTCACCATGATATTATGTGAGTAAGAAAAGGCGAAAGAAGCCTTCAGGACAGCAAGACATGACAAGTGATGCTATATAACTATGATACTTTATGGAAGAAGCTTATGAAAATCAAAGTCAAGATAGCGGTCATAGCTTGATAGAGTTGGGCCTTTTCTATTTGCCTATATTGACAAAGCAACAGTTGCTAATATATGTCCTTTGTGAGGCAGCTACTGAGCAATATCTGATGGTCTGCATGGCAGTGGGGTGTGGGAAGAAACTGACAGAGTGAGCCCAGTGAGTCAAGGTTTCACGAGAACTGTTGATTTTTTTATGGCAGTGCAAAGGTAACTGACATGCTTCTGTGATGGAAATGAGAGTTCAGTTTTTACCCTGACACAACCATGACACACAGTGTAATTTACATTTTTAACATAACTTTTTTATTTGTCACCTTTATGAAGAAAATGTATTAAAGTAGTAGGTATCCCCCTATATACACATTGCTAGGCGTTGGGCTATAGTTTAGTAGACTGCAGACTGCATGAGCAATCCGGTGGAATAGCATACCTCTGTCGGTTGTTGTGATACAACTAATCCTTGTTAACATAAATGAAAGCCATAAGGTAAACATTAAGTGGAAGATAGCCTTGTTAAGGGCCACAGCTACACATATTGACATGATGAACAAAAAAAAGTGAATTTCCACCTGTTAGTTTACACTTTATGAGGTAGTATATTTTTCCCTCATTTAATTTGATTGTATTGAATATATACATATTGTGTTACAGATTTGATGCTAAAATATACCAGAGATCAGAAATATTTTTAATTCCTACTCTACCATTTCTATGAGGTAGTGAGAATGATATGCATGTTCTTTCTGGTGAATTGAAAAGAGAAAAAATATTACACAGAAAGCCACTTAATGCATGATTTCTCATAGCTATTCAGTCCCTTGTTCTATAAGGTATTTAACTTCCCTAATTATATTACAACCCACCCTCCTTACTAAATTATGATGGTATGTGTGTGTGTGCGCGTGTGCGTGCGTGCGTGCGTCTGTGTGTATGTCTCTTTACTGGTGCATTTAAACCTGCTTTGTTTTTCTTAACATGCAACACCTTTTCTCAGGTTAGGTATATGGATTTAAAGAATATTGTGTTTAATTGTGTTAGTAGCAGGGAAAGATTTTTTGAATTATTGAACAGTCAGCGAAATGCTTTCATAGGAGATTTAGCTTTACAGTCCCATGAACACCTACATTTGAATTCTATATTTATGGTCCTGAATTTATTCATGAGATCAAAGGCAGATTCTATTCCATGGTGATAAGAGACCTGCCTCTCATCATCAGCTAAACAGATTTTAAATCACACATTTCTGAAGATTTTTTCTTAAAAAATAGGTTGCTACGGATCCCACCTGAAGTGCATGAAAACCTTCAATGTAATTTGGGAAAGTTTGTATTATAGTTATGACATCCGGTCATGCAAAATTATTCCACTCTGCAGGGTTTAGTCTCATTGGGAACAGGTTTCACGGGTTTATACCTTTTCTTTCTTATCCCTCATTCCTACTAGGCATTTTATATGGTAATGCATTAAGAATATCCATGTTAATTATATCTTATTATACCGACTGGCAGACAATTTGGTTCTCAGCGTAATCAGAAGGGTCTATTTCTCCCTCTTTCCAATTGCCCTTCATTTAGGAGCTACTTATATTTCAGGTCAAGATAAAATGTCCTCTTCTTTTGGAAAAAAGATTAATAACTTTACCTTTCCCGTAGCCTAATAAATAGCTCCTTAAAGCCAGTGTGTGAAACTTGAAATAATTGATAATGAAATAAAAAAAATGATATAAAAGTTGGACTGTTAATACTCTTACATTACAAATGCTAAATGCTTATTCCCCATCAGAGACGTTCCAGGCAGCGTTTCATATGGGAACCAATTTCATCATTAGTATATCATCATGTTTTGCCTATCCGATACTCATAACACCCTCTGCAGAGTTTATCATCACTGCTATAAAAATGATTAAAAGTTAAAGAAATATATATTTATTTAAAAATTATAAAAAAAGAAAATATATAAAAAAGGCATTGCATTATCCAGGGAAATTTTTCTGTTCAGTCCAGTAATGTATGTGAAAGTAAATGCACTGTCCTTCCCTTAGGCAACCCTTCAGGTTTTAGGATTTTTTCTTTCATTTCCACTGATACCTCAAGTGCTACTCAATACCCAGACCTACCAGATTCACACCTTGTTTTAACATTCTATCCCTTTTTATCAGCCCACGCATTGGTTGTCCATAACACAGCTAACCCTAAGACCCTCCTGGTGATTACTATGACCTAAATTCTTCCTACTCTCACACAGAACCCTCCCCTGGTGGTGCCTAACCCTAAGACCCCCAGGTGTTACCTAACCCTAATACCCTCTCTGGTGGTGCTTAACCCTAGGGCGCCCTTTTGTAGCCAAATCAAAAATCTCCGCTATGAAAGGGTGCCCTTTTGTAGCTGAATCAAAAACCTTGTAGCCAAACCTTGTAGTTGAATAAAAAATCTTGGCTATGAAAGGGTGACCTTTTGTAGCCGAATCAAAAATCTCAGGTATAAAAGGACCACCTCTTGTAGCTGAAACAAAAATCATGGTTTTAAAAGGGCCCCCTCTTGTAGCCAAATCAAAAATCTCGGCTATAAAAGGGCGCCCTCTTGTAGCCGAATCAAAAACTCGGGCGCCCTTTTCACCACCTTGTAGCCAAGATTTGAAAAAATAACATTGAAGTCTATGAAGGCGCCCTTACACAGATGGCTCAGGCACCCTTTTCAACTGATACACAAAACCTGTCTAACAAACAAAGCTATTGTACTGCTATTTGTATTTCTGTACATGTTTTTTTGCCATAAAAAACTTGGTATTTGTTTAAAAAAAATCCTCCATCTCAGAAAGTTGCTAGCAGTGCTTATTTTTAGACACTTCCAGGATAAGCTGTACCCGAAGAATGGTGTAGAGCGAAGTTGTGCTAACCTTAAATTATTTTTTATTTGTACATGACATGTTTCACTAGACCTTCCTGGCTTCATTAGGTGCAAAATTAGTCATTTGGTTTGAGCTCTTAAATACTTATCTGCTCAAACCAACTAAGATCACACCTGAAGAAGCCAGCAGTGACCAGCTAAAATCATTGAGCACCATTAAAAATTAATGAATTAATTCCTATTGTGTTTTAATAAGAAGGTAAGCACACCTCCACTTTGCACCACTTTTGGGGCACCTATTAATCTGTAAGTATCTAAAACAAGAGTAATACATTTCTGAGATCACTCTTGGGACACCTCTCACCATCTAAGTGTCTACCTACCCCCTTTATAATAGTATAAGGAAATGTCTGGAATGGTCCAAAGGACCTAGCAGAAAATTCAAAAAGACACATAGACCTCTTTATATCGCCATTATAAAAGGGCTCACCCTCTCTCACACATTACCCTTCCAACATGAAGGTGAGTCATGTAGTAAGCAGTGTTTGCTATACAAGTAGGGGTGGTAGAAAATTCACCACTGAAACAAGTGGTTGCCTAATATCTGCAACTTATATATGTGAGTTTTCATTTACTACTCATCATTTTTGTGTGTCTACGTGTGACAAACGTAGTTTGCAAACCACTGATTCCTGCAAACTTCCTTCTTGGCAAATATTGAGTGCATAGTTATTGCTGTGCATAGCTATCACTGTTTAGTTGCCTCTGATGGCTCATATAAAGGAAACCACAGACTTGGAAGTTTATTGTGAAGATAGTTGGCTGCAGTGGCGTACCTAGGGTGCTTGACACCCGGTGCTGACTATTCCGATAGCACCCCCCCCCCCCCCAAAAAAAAGTGAGCGTGCACACCGAGTGAAATGTCTATGTACTCTGTAAAGCACTGTGGAGAATAAATACATAATAATGCGCTCTTCTGAGCAAGGACAGTGGCATGACTATGTATTCTGTAAAGTGCTGCAGAAGATGACAGTGCTATATAAATACATACTAATAATAATATGGTAGGCCACTAAACAGTGGCTATGGTAGGTCTAGATTATGAGCTCTTCTGAGGACAGTCAATGACATGACTATGTACTTTGTACAGTGCTGCAGGAGATGTCAGTGCCATATAAATACATAATATTAATATGGTAGGACATTAGACTGACTATGGTAGAATTAGATTGTAAGCTCCTCTGAGGACAGTCAGTGACATGACTATGTACCCTATAAAGTGCTGCAGGAGATGTCAGTGCTAAATAAATACATCATAATAATAATATGGCAGGATATTGGAGCATGGTGGGATTAGATTGTGAGCTCCTTTGAGGACAGTCAGTGACATGACTATGTACTTGGTAAAGAGCTGCAGAAGGTGTCAGTGCTATATTAATACATAATAATATAGTAGGACATTAGACTATGACTATGGTAGGATTAGATTGTGAGCTCTTCTGAGGACAGCCAGTGACATGACTATGTACCAGGGCTGTGGAGTCGGTCGAAAAATCCACCGACTCCGACTCCTCAGTTTAGGATTCCACCGACTCTGACTCCGACTCCTCGACTCCGACTCCTCTAATTTGCATATTACAATTTTGTTGATTAAAAGTATGTAACATGAAATTCGTCTCTTAACTGCCAACGCTTAGGAATTTTACAAGACAACTGAAGTGAGAAGGATATGTAGACTACTATATTTATTCCCTTTAAACTAAAACTAGTCCTTGGTAAGAGTACTTGTAAAAAGTACAAACTGGAACAAAGAACATCTATCAGGCCCTAGGCAATGTAAGTGTGGGTACATGTAAGAATGATGTGCAGGTACTCTGCAGGCGTACGAGAGAGAACGGCGCCGGAGACTTGGGCGCAGGACACAGCCAGTATATGGCTGATCCTGCTGCCGCACAAGTCCGGGCCGTGTTAATTACTATTCCCCCTCCAGGCCGACATGGATAGTGAGGAATGAAATAATTCGGCTTCCAGCAATTGCTGGAAGCCGAATTATTGTTTTAAAAGCAACTTCAGATCCGTCTTCTGACGGCGCTGAAGTTACTCCCTGTGCCTGCGATAGCCGTAGTTCCTATTACGGCCTATGGTGGCGCCGGCTGCGCCCAAGTCTCCTGCGCTGCTGCGCCCAAGTGTCCAGCGCTGGATTTACCGTGTTCGCTCTGCAGGGGAATGAGGAGATTCTTCCTCTATTACACATTCTTCATGCACAATCTGAACAAGGTTTATGGGTGACAGACAACACCTCTGTGTTCAATGTGCACAGCATTCTCAGTGGATTCCCTGCAGCTCTGTGGGGAGTGCATATGTAGAGTATAGTACTACTGTGTAAACCTGAGACAGATGAAATTAAAGTTTTATACATACCTGGGGCTTCCTCCAGCCGCCTTCAGGATAATCAGTCCCTCGTTGTCCTCCTCCACCACCTGGATCTTCTGCTATGAGTCCAGGTACTTGAGCCAGTCGGGCGTAGTGCGCACGCACACACTCCACCGCCAGGAGCATGCTACACCTGTGCAGCACTATTGCGCAGGTGCAGAATGTTCCTGGCTGTGGGAGCGGCATGCGGCCGGACAGCGCTGACTGGCTGAATTATTAGGACTCATAGCAGAAGATCCGGGTGGTGGAGGACAGCAAGGGACTGATTAGCCTGAAGGGGGCTGGAGGAAGCCCCAGGTATTTAGGCTGGAGGAAGCCCCAGGTATGTATAAAACTTTACTTTTCATCCGTCTCAGGTACCCTTTAATTTGTAGTCACCAAACCAAATTTTAACAACATATCAAATTATTTGATTTCATCAGCAAAGGGAGTGCATACATTTGCATAAAAGAGAATCAATGCAGAATTATTTCCATCTCATTGACCATCTCTATTAGTGACACAGCTACACATCAGGCTTTATTCTTACAGCATAGATGTTATTTAGTATATATAAGAGATTCCTGTGTACACATCATATATACAGTCACAATCAGATATGTATATCTGACCTTAAAAATACGGGGACTGCTTTATTGAAGCAGCACAAGTAACTAATTTTGATTGGTTTATTTCATTTTTGTGGACTAAGCACAGCTATTACTGTATATATACATTATTTTTAATGACTATTATCTGAGAAATAGAACATTTTATCATATTTTCTATTTTAATTACAGTTACAAATTCATTAGGAGTCGGAGTCGGAGTCGGTGCATTTTTTCCCGACTCCGACTCTGACTCCAGGCACCCAAAATTGCCCGACTCCACGACTCCGACTCCACAGCCCTGCTATGTACAGTTAGTTAGCATGCCCAATTAACTGGATGCACCCATCAGCAGAGAGGTGACAGATAGGGAATAGAAGGTGGCAGATAGGTGACAGCAGGGAAGGATGGCAGATGGGTGACAGGAGGGGAGGGTAGTAGAGAGGGGTAAGCTGGGGAGGGTGGCATTGAGGTGACAGGACGGGAGGGAGGGTGGTATAGAGGTGGCAGGAAAGGAGGGCGGCAGAGAGGGGGGGGTTGGTAGAGAGGTGACAAGCAGGGGAGGGTGGTATAGAGGTGACAGGGGGGGAGGGTGGCAGATAGGTGTCAGCAAGGCAGGGGAGGGTGGTATAAGGTTGACAGAAGGGGAGGGTGGCAGAGAGGGGTGCAGAGGGGAGGGGAGGATGGCAGAAAGGTAACCTGTGGCAGAGAGGGGGTCAGCAAGCAAGGAAAGGGTGGCAGAGAGGTGGGAGCAGGGGAGGGTGACAGCAGGGGAGTAGAGGATGGCAGAAAGAGGTGGAATTAGAGGAGGTGAGAGTGGAAGAGACATTTAAGCAACCTGCTTAAGCAAGTGAGGAGAAAGACTGGCAGAGAGGTGACTGGCTGCAGCCAGCTTAGGAAAGGGTCAGTCAGGGTAGGGGGTTGAGAAGTCAGGATGGAGGAGCAATAAAAGTTGAAGGGATAGTTAGAGGCTGCAGCTATAAATACCAGACATCCGAACAACTAGCTCCCTGCATTGTGGCTTCTATATGTTTTTCCCCTGCACTTAGCCTGTTGCTCATGAAAAGCATCATTGTGGGGGAGGGGGGATCCATAAGTCTGCACTAAGAGCCCCAGTGAGTCATAAATAGTTCTATGTGTGCCGTATATGTGCAGCCTTGCTGAACTTCGGGCAGCATGGAACAGCTACTGTGGGAGTGGGAGAGTTTGATCAGGCTCAGCTCAGCTGCATCAGCTTTTGGTGTCAGGACTCCCCTCTCCCTGCGCACTCACAAGAAGTGTGTTAATCTTCCTCACTACTGGCCTCCCCCATTTGCAGAGCGCATCTTGCAGCCTGATTTGTGTCTATCACCTGCTCGGCTGCTCCTGATGTTCCCTCCCTGTTGAATCAGTGCAGGCTGGAATGAAGAATACACCGTCCATCCTCATCACAAGCCGCCCGCTCTGCTCTCCTGCCTTGCCTTCTCTCATTACACCTCCTGTGTAATAACGCGACATGCAGAGAACAGGAAGTAATGAGAGCAGACGGCTGGTGGATGGATGGTGTACTCTCATTTCTGCCTGCACTGCACTGATTCAATACGAGGGTACATCAGGACCAGCCGGTCAGGTAATAGAGACTAAGCTGCCCGTGCACGGTGCAAAGGACCCTCTCCTTTGTCGAGTGGTGAGGGAAGGAGGAATGGAGTTGGCCCCTCCTCCCTGCGTTCTCACTACATTTCCCTGCAATAACTGGACTTCTGCCCGGGTGTCACCCCCTTCCCATGATGACACCCGGTGCGCCCCGCCCCCTGCGCCCGCCCCTAGAGACGCCACTGGTTGGCTGTCAAGCATCTTCAGGCAGCACAGCACCTTTACACTAGTCCATAGACATTGAGATGTGATGTATAAGAAATAGCCTTTTAATCTTTCTATTTTA
Source organism: Hyperolius riggenbachi (assembly GCF_040937935.1). Taxonomy (NCBI): domain Eukaryota; kingdom Metazoa; phylum Chordata; class Amphibia; order Anura; family Hyperoliidae; genus Hyperolius; species Hyperolius riggenbachi. The sequence goes on along the minus strand of NC_090648.1, from coordinate 295,958,721 downwards.
CCTTCTTGAGGTTACTGTGGTTACATCATGCACTTCTGATCCGTGTAAGAAAATAATCGAATAATTAAAGAAATGAGTAGTAATAAACATACATATTTCCTCTCATGTGATGGCACTTTTACATGGTGCTTGGCTGAAATTTAAACTGGGGCAAAAAGGGATGGGAAGGGCAATTGGCAGCATACAATTAAGAAGCAGTATGGCAGCCAAGTTCATAGCAATCAAAGGGTACAGAATATAATGAGTACTTTTTAAAAGTTGGCCTGGTTGGCAACTGCATATGATAGCAGAAGGGGCTATCCTCGGGCTGTGCCCCTATCCAAACACACTACACACACCCTTCTTTCTTAATCCACACACACAGACTGACTGTAGTATACCAGCACTGTAATCAAATACTACACACTCCATCTACGCACACTCCCAACACCATGTTTCAAATACAGGTAGCCCCCAGTTAAAGAATGAGATATGGACTGCAGGCTTGTTCTTGACCTGAATCTGTTCTTAAGTAGGAATACTGTGCCATCTCTGTCCCTTGTACCTCCTCCATGACCCCCTCTGCCTCTAGTGTCCCCCTCTGTGTCTCCTTTGCTCCCTGTACCTGCTTTTACAAGTTTAAAAGCCATTTTTTAAAATCAATGTTCTCAAAAACTACAAGTCCAATTTAAAAAAAAAACTTGACTTGTTCCCACAGAATCACAGAATTCATGCCGTTCATATCGGCATGTATTCAATGAAGGATCGGCACCACACTCAGTATTAATAGCTCAAATACTTTATTTAATCATTAAAAAGACCAGCAACGACAGTCCGCTGTTTCGGCATAAGTTGCCTTTCTCAAGTTGCCATAATGTCAAATGCAAGCAAATAATCCACCATTACACTCATATACCCATAGCCACACCCCTTTGGGGCGTACTTAGTGTCTGTGCATTTACCTGGGAAGGAGGGGAGCTGGACCTGATGGGGAACTACATTCAGTGATTTGCACCAATCGGCGCACTTACATTTAAAAGTTCACTCACCAATCCGTTTGCAGCAACAGACCCTCTCCCGCCGACTGCATAATCCATTGCCGGCAAAGGAATCTCTGCATCATGTCATTTCACGCCGCTGTATCGGAAGCGGCGATCTCGCACTGCCCGTCATGTGACAACTCACATGGCCGGCTCATGACCAATCATCTGCGTCCTATGGCCAGCCTATGGGAAAGCAGTCAGCCTTGGCCAGTAAAAGGCTACAGGATGTGCGCATCATAGAGGGGATACCAAGCACAAAAAGTGCCATCCCTAACAACAGTAACTACAACATTCGTGCGCACCATCCATACTCACGTGCCCTGCCAAGTTAAAGGGGGCGATCTGTCACTGCAAACAAGGTCCACAGCTCCCAGACTCCTTCATGCACAATCTAAAATTAAAAACAAAGATAAAAATATAAACAAAGTATACACCATTAATCTAAACATACTATATGAAGTGCAAGCAGGACATGCATAGTAATTTAAAGCACTAAAGCAGATAATGAAAGCATTTCATCATCAAATACAAAAGCCCAGATCACGCTCCCTATTGAGACCTGCAGGACCCATAGCATCTAACCTTTTGATCCAACCCGCCTCTCTACGCAGTAATTCTTTTTTCCGATTGCCACCCCTCCAATTTACGGGTACACCGTCTATGGCCATAACGCGCAACTGTGATACATTATGGCCACTTTTAAAGAAATGTTCAGCAACTGATTGATCCGATGAGGCATTTCTAATCGCATTTCTAATGGCGGTCTTATGTGAGGCTATGCGGTCCTTCAACCGCTGAGTTGTCATGCCCACATAAATAAACCCACAAGGGCATTTTAATAAGTAGACAACGTAACTTGAGTCACATGTATATCTATTCCTGATCTCAAATGTAGTTCCAATTGTGGGATGATTAAAGCACGTATTCCTGACCACACTGCCACACATGTGACAGGATAGGCAGGGATACATCCCCCTATTTCTAGGGAGCTCTTTCGTCACATCGCCCCTACTGGGAGGCAACTTATCACGCATAGTTGGAGCCCGTCGGAAGGACATCAGAGGGGGGTACCTAAATTCCGGGATCCTGGGTAAACCATCCCGCAAAATGTGTCAGTGACGGCGAATGCTTCTGCTAACCATATCACTGCACGTATTAAAAGTGGACACGAACGGTAACCGAGGCGTAGAGACTCTCACGGGTCTCCGCCTTCTCCTACTAGTGTCAAAACATTCAGCGGGGTAACCACGTGCTCGAAACTTGTTAGTAAGTTCCTGTTTGCGCTGGAGCGATGTGTCGAATTCACTAACTATCCTGTCCACTCTTGTATACTGTCCTAGTGGGATACCCAACTTAGTGTTTACAGGATGAAAACTTTGAAAGTGTAATATTGAATTTCGGTCTGTAGGCTTAGTATATAGATCTGTAACCAGCCTACCCTCTGATTTAGTGACCAAAACATCCAAAAAAGGAACACTACAAGAATCAATATGTGCTATCAGACGAATATAAGGACACTGTTCATGCACTTGCGATATAAATTTAGTTAGGCTCTCACGTGGCCCCCTCCACATGCAAAATATGTCGTCAATAAATCTCCACCAGCACAAGGAGTGCCGGCGGAATAAGGGGTTGAGGTATATAAACGTACCCTCATACATACCCATATATAAATTTGCATAGGAGGGGGCCACGTTCGAGCCCATCGCAGTTCCTTGACGCTGTCCATAAAAGGTCCCTTTAAATGAAAAATAGTTCGTTTTCAATACCACATCCAGCAATCGAATAAGAAATCTGCGTTGTTCCAAAGAGAAATCCGTCTGCATCACCACATACCAGTCGACAGCCTCCACACCCCCATCATGCGGGATGGAGGTGTAGAGGCTCTCGACATCCAGAGTAACCAAATACACATCATTATCAACAGGTGGCAACTCTCTCAACTTAGCAAGGAACATCTCGGTATCTCTCAAATATGAATCTAGTGATAGAACTATTGGTTGTAAAATCCTATCCAAAAAGCGAGCAAGGGGCACAAAGACAGATCCCACTCCCGCCACAATTGGACGCCCAGGAGTGCGAATCAAGGTTTTATGTATCTTTGGTAATATATAAATATGTGGCGTGGTGGGACTGTCTTGCTGTAAATATTTAAATAAATCCTCATCAATAACATTCTTCATTAATGCGTCCTGCAATATTCTCAAAATCATTCTCTGAATATTAGGCAATGGATCACCATCTAACACAACATATACTGCTGTATCATTTAACTGGCGCATAATTTCTTCTTCATAATCACATTTGTCAATTACAACAACAGCCCCTCCCTTATCAGCAGGGACAACCACAATCTCTGTGTTGTTTTGTATAGATCTCAAAGCCTCATTCTCTGCTCTGGATAGATTATGTGCCACTCGAAAGTTCCCCTTCTTAAAGTCCAGTTCCAATTTATCAATGTCCTCTGTGACCCTGGAAATGTTTGTGTCTATCAATGCATGACCAGATGGCATGAAGCCACTCTTATTGCGTAGACCTGAGTCTCTAAGTATGAAGCAGTCCTCCCCTGTTGGTACGGAATTGCCCTGAAAAATGTTAGATGGCAAATTCCCAAAGTAATGCTTAAGCTTAATGGAACGGAAGAACCGAAATAAGTCCTGTTCCAATTCAAAAAAATTGGGCAGATGTGTCGGGCTGAAAGAGAGGCCATAATCTAATACTCTCTTCTCTATATCAGTTAATACATACGAAGAGATATTTACCACCAAAGACGAATTCTTTAAGTCCTCTTCCTGGGTCTTAGGTTCATCACATTGCGTGGTGGTTTTCCTCTGGGCATACCGCTTGTACCTGCGACCACCTCGCAGCTTCCTCCTCCTTGGGGGCGGTTTGGGGAATTTTCCCTTGAAGTCAACGCTCCCTCCGATGAAGAGGTGCCAGCTCCAGAAGCGTTACCCACTGGGTTTCTCCTCTGTGGTCCTTTCCTAGGTCGACGCTGCGGTTTTCCCTGCGGCTGAGATGTAGGTTTCTGCCAGGAGTATACATAGCCCGTGGTATAGTCGGCCTTGTCTCGATTAAATTTTTGTCTTTTCCCTTCTTCAAGGGTTCTCATGAAGTCATCCATCTTCTTATCCAATGCTTCGATATAGACCTTATAATCCGCCTCTGGCAGTAATTCCTTAATACGCATAGGCTGGTTACAGATCTATATACTATATACTATATACTAAGCCTACAGACCGAAATTCAATATTACACTTTCAAAGTTTTCATCCTGTAAACACTAAGTTGGGTATCCCACTAGGACAGTATACAAGAGTGGACAGGATAGTTAGTGAATTCGACACATCGCTCCAGCGCAAACAGGAACTTACTAACAAGTTTCGAGCACGTGGTTACCCCGCTGAATGTTTTGACACTAGTAGGAGAAGGCGGAGACCCGTGAGAGTCTCTACGCCTCGGTTACCATTCGTGTCCACTTTTAATACGTGCAGTGATATGGTTAGCAGAAGCATTCGCCGTCACTGGCACATTTTGCGGGATGGTTTACCCAGGATCCCGGAATTTAGGTACCCCCCTCTGATGTCCTTCCGACGGGCTCCAACTATGCGTGATAAGTTGCGTCCCAGTAGGGGCGATGTGACGAAAGAGCTCCCTAGAAATAGGGGGATGTATCCCTGCCTATCCTGTCACATGTGTGGCAGTGTGGTCAGGAATACGTGCTTTAATCATCCCACAATTGGAACTACATTTGAGATCAGGAATAGATATACATGTGACTCAAGTTACGTTGTCTACTTATTAAAATGCCCTTGTGGGTTTATTTATGTGGGCATGACAACTCAGCGGTTGAAGGACCGCATAGCCTCACATAAGACCGCCATTAGAAATGCGATTAGAAATGCCTCATCGGATCAATCAGTTGCTGAACATTTCTTTAAAAGTGGCCATAATGTATCACAGTTGCGCGTTATGGCCATAGACGGTGTACCCGTAAATTGGAGGGGTGGCAATCGGAAAAAAGAATTACTGCGTAGAGAGGCGGGTTGGATCAAAAGGTTAGATGCTATGGGTCCTGCAGGTCTCAATAGGGAGCGTGATCTGGGCTTTTGTATTTGATGATGAAATGCTTTCATTATCTGCTTTAGTGCTTTAAATTACTATGCATGTCCTGCTTGCACTTCATATAGTATGTTTAGATTAATGGTGTATACTTTGTTTATATTTTTATCTTTGTTTTTAATTTTAGATTGTGCATGAAGGAGTCTGGGAGCTGTGGACCTTGTTTGCAGTGACAGATCGCCCCCTTTAACTTGGCAGGGCACGTGAGTATGGATGGTGCGCACGAATGTTGTAGTTACTGTTGTTAGGGATGGCACTTTTTGTGCTTGGTATCCCCTCTATGATGCGCACATCCTGTAGCCTTTTACTGGCCGAGGCTGACTGCTTTCCCATAGGCTGGCCATAGGACGCAGATGATTGGTCATGAGCCGGCCATGTGAGTTGTCACATGACGGGCAGTGCGAGATCGCCGCTTCCGATACAGCGGCGTGAAATGACATGATGCAGGGATTCCTTTGCCGGCAATGGATTATGCAGTCGGCGGGAGAGGGTCTGTTGCTGCAAACGGATTGGTGAGTGATCTTTTAAATGTAAGTGCGCCGATTGGTGCAAATCACTGAATGTAGTTCCCCATCAGGTCCAGCTCCCCTCCTTCCCAGGTAAATGCACAGACACTAAGTACGCCCCAAAGGGGTGTGGCTATGGGTATATGAGTGTAATGGTGGATTATTTGCTTGCATTTGACATTATGGCAACTTGAGAAAGGCAACTTATGCCGAAACAGCGGACTGTCGTTGCTGGTCTTTTTAATGATTAAATAAAGTATTTGAGCTATTAATACTGAGTGTGGTGCCGATCCTTCGTTGAATACTTGGATAGAGACCCCATGGTAAAGGGGTGAGGATCAAGGCACACACTTGAAAACTTGAGCCCATAAGTGGGTGCTCCCAGGATCAGGTTTGCGTTCATATCGGAATGTTATTCGTAAGTCGGGGACTACCTGTGTATATATATATACATATTCCTGATCACTATAAACAGGTGGAGAAAAAACAGCAGCAAAAATACATCAGCACTTAGCCAATAAAAATTTTGGATTCACAGAGTGACTAAACACACACTGAGGCTGAGTCAAAAAGCATTTCTGTTCAATTAACTCACCTTACGTATTAAAGAGACTCTGTAACAAAATGTTCAGCCTTATTTCTTCTATCCTATAAGTTCCAATACCTGTTCTAATGTGGTCTGTCTTACTGCAGCCTTTCCTAGTTGCACAGTGGCTGTATTATCTCTGTTATATAATCTAATCTTCTTTCCTTTGTCAGCTTTGTAGGGCTCAGGTGCTCAGGCAAGAATGTGCTGCTCTGCTTGTGATAGGCAGAAGCTATACACACCCTCTCCGTGCCCCCTGCAGGCTCAGTATGAGTCACAGACAGCTTCTCAGAGCCTATCACAAGCTGGTTAGCAGCCATGTTTTTTGTTTGTAAACACTGCCTAAAACTGGCAATTACAAGTCAGGATTGCAGCAGGGAGTGGCAGAAACAGAGGGGCCCAGGAGAACATAATGAATAGAATGGTATGCTTTTTATTGTAAGAATTTTAGAGTGTAGATTCTCTTTAAAGGAAAACGGTAGTGAGAGGTATATGGAGGCTACCATATTTATTTATTTTTGAGCAAAACCAGTTGCCTGGCTGTCCTGCTGATTCTCTGCCTCTAGCACTTTTAGCCATAGATCCTGAGCAAGCATTCATAAAAATCCTAAAATGCATTAATTATTTTGATGAACTGCATTTAACACCAATGTTTAATGTTAACCCGTGATTGGTTTTCTAGGTTTGACCTACATCCCAAAAATATACTGCTATGTTAATTGGCTCTCTTCAGCTCAGTCCTGTACTCCGGTAGGAGCATTAGATTCTTCTAAGAAATTGTTAATGATATACAGTAAATAGCTCAACATTCTATGTAAAACATAGTACAGTTACTGTTGGTGCTATATAAATGTTTAACCACTTCAGGACTCAGCCTTTAACCCCCCCCCCCCCCCCCCCCTTAAGGACCAGCGCTGATTTCGAAGATCTGTGCTGGGTGGGCTCTACAGCCCCCAGCACAGATCAAATAACAGGCAGAGCGACCAGATCGCCCCCTCCTTTTTCCCCACTAGGGGGATGATGTGCTGGGGGCTCTGATCGCTCCTGCATGCGTGTGGGTGGTGGGGGGGGGCACCTCACCGCAGGATTCCCCCTCTCCCTCTTCTCCTTCCCTGCCCCGGAGATCGGAGGCTGCACAGCAACGGATCTGTCCTGTGCAGCGTCTAACAGGCTCCTGCCTGTCATGTGACAGCGATCCCCGGCCGCTGATTGGCCGGGGATCGCTGATCTAGTACAACGCTGCCACTGTTAGCAGCGTTGTAAAAATGTAAACAAAGCGGATTATTTCCGCTTGTGTTTACATTTAGCCTGCGAGCTGTGATCGGCATGCCCGCAGGCTATTCACGGAGCCCCCCGCCGTGAATTGACAGGAAGCAGCCGCTCGCGTGAGTGGCTGTTTCCTGATTAATTAGCTTGCAGCCGGTGACGCAGATGTGCGTCGCTGGTCCTGCAGCTACCACTTTGCCGGCGCGCGTTATGAGTGCGCGGTCGGCAAGTGGTTAATGAGGTGTCTAATCCAAAGTTCTTTGGAAGACGCTGTAAAAAAATTATCCTTGCTATTTAATACTAATAATAAACCTTAATAAATGTAATTTTGCTTTTATGACCAGTGTTATTTGAAAATTTGAGGATTTTTGCCAAAGTAATTTTTGTATCGAAAATGCTATTTTCTATTTCGAGAATATATTCGTAAAATTGTATTTTTGCGATATGGTGAAAGGAAATAAAACATTTTTCTGATGCAAATATTTGCAAAAAAACCATGAAAAATCACTTCTTGAAAAATCGCAAAAATGCACACATTTTTACAGTAAAAATCGCAAAAAAGTAATACAAAATTATTTTCTAGAAAATTAATGTGAAAAGAATATCGGCATTTTCGCTCACCGCTATTTCTGACTCCCCAGTCAATGGCATAGCTGCAGAGGCATAGGCCTCAGAAAATATTTTACACTGGAGTCCCCCTATCAGCAGTTTTACACTGCGGACCCCCAGAACTGTGGTCCATCTTCCCAAGAATCTGTGTTAGCAAGTGATGCCTGAGCAGAGAGTGAAAATATTTTAGCAATGATACTATACACAGCGCTAATCATTACAAATATAATAGAATGGAACACTTGCATTACACACGCAATGTCTGCCTCTTCTATTCCTATGCCAATGCTCCAAAAAAGCATGCATACCTTGTTATTTGATGTCTGGTGTGCATCAGTAACTACCAAGAACAGATCATAGGTCCCATTATGGTGGTGATTTTATTTGATTCACTGTTTTAGTGAAGTGCACTGCTTTGGTCTGACAGCACTGGATGAAGGTCTGGATGACTGAAAAATGTACTTACTGCCACTGTGATATGAGTTAAAAACAAAGTCTGCAATTTATCCAGGTGGACTGGAGCCCTGTTCTTTCTTTGATCCTGGGTTTAATTTGGTCCACTAGGAATGTGGGCCATACTGGTTTGAGTCCCTGGTACATATAAAGATTTATGATATTGCAACCGAGTGGAGTTGGACATTCTTATATTACTACCAGACCAAAGGTTTCCCATTCAGAGAGCAAGTACCAAAAACCAAAACCTGAAGTTTCTTCTGACTGCAAGGTCCAAGTGCTGGAGATACAAATCTCTGCAGCTAGGTAACCTGGGACTGTTGTGTCTGGTGGTGGCAGCAGGAGACACAGGGTAAAGTCACTTTATAACAGTACTTACCATTTCATACAAGTTAATTTTTGCTGCATAATATATATCTGCTGTGATAATATCTATCCCAATAAAATGTCCTCTTCTGAGCTGAGATGATGAAAAATAGAAATATCATATGCTACAAATACTACTACAGAAGACATTTTATAACAAACCCTGTTACTGCTTGCTATTAATGGGTAGTAGTAGAGCTATTGGAGGTAAAAGAGGAAAATAAAAATAATTTGGGGTTTTACCAGAACATTAAATACCTAGGAAGTGTAGTAAGTGCAGCATGTATGGATCCTACAGCCCTATACAGATTCTTTCTGAGCTCACCAACAGGGGATACAATTAGGAATCTTGGTAATCCAATCAGTGGACTATTTAAACGCAAAGCTTTTTCTTCCTTCTATTTCTTTTTAGACAGCTAGCAATATAGTGGATAAGACACTTTATCCAAGACGTATTAAACAGGAGTCAGCCATAAAGCTCCTTAATGTCGAGTCTAATGAACAGTCTCTGAGGTGTTCTTAGTACTTGCTATGCAGCATAGATTATAGTAGAAGGTACTTGTTAAGGGATTGGTTTGTATTGTTATGAGTGATTTCCTTTCTCTTTCACATACAATAATATGGATTAACAGTATTGCAGCATCAGCACATCCGATAGCTTCCCAAAGAATGCAGAGTATGTTTCATATATTGCATCATTGAGAAGGCTTGACTAAGAGGTCATCGTTATGGAAACCCTGTTTTTTATAAGGATGATCCTTGGGAAAATTTTACTGATCTGTCAAAAAAGGGGTAGGTAAGATGTATTCAAAATATTATTAGACACTGTTTGTTGTCTTATTTTACTAAATATTTTAAAGTATACTTATGAGAAAAGGCTAAAGTAAAAGATTACTTATCATTAACCTTAATTAAACCTTCAAGTGTTTTATAATGAGGCTGTGATCAATAATGTAAGAAGCTGTTATTCTTCTTATTACTGTAATAGATAGTGGAGATGCCGCCGCAGCGGTGAGCGGCATGGCGGCTGTCTCCATGTCTCAGTCATCGGCCTTCGCCGCGCAGTTACATGGTGGAGTTTTGCCTGGTCCGTCAGTTGCACATAGACTGAGAGCTACGCGCTTGCGCGCCAGGCGACAGGACCTTTATGCGAATAGAAGGGGAGTCAGCTGACTCCAGCAGTGCTCCTGATTGGTTGAGTGACTGGGGCGCCGCTGTGGGGCGCTCTCAGTATATATAGGACCTGCCTGTCAGTAGCTCCTCGTCTGTTGTTGCAAATGCTACGTGTTAGCACTCAGACCTTAGTCAGATCCCAAAGTGTGCTAGAACCAGCGGGAGCTGGGGATCCACATTTAGTCAGATTCTGTTGATAGCTAAAGTACTAATTGAATTGTATTACTTGTTATGACCTTCTGCTAGCCTTGACTACTCTTCTGCTTACTGATTCTGTGCTTCTGCCTATCTGATCCTGTTGCCGACTCAGTCTGAACACTACTCTGATTTAAACCTTCTGTCTTTGTACCGTATCTGTCCGTTTGTTGCCGAATCTGCTTGTCTGACTCTCCTGCCCTCACCAGTGAGCCTAGTCCCTGGTGAGGGATTCTCTGTACAGCTTAATCACCTACTCCTCAGGTGACCAGTAGCTGCAGTACAGTCTTAATCACCTGCTCCTCAGGTGACCAGTAGCTGCAGTACAGTCTTAATCACCTGCTCCTCAGGTGACTAGTAACTACATTACTGTCCTCATCACCTGCTCCTCAGGTGATTAGGAGTTGCAGTACAGTCTTGATCTCCTGCCCCTCAGGTGATCACAGGCTGCAGTACAGTCTGAATCACCAGCTCCACGGGTGATCAGTATACGTTGTCTTACTGTGCACCACCCGCTCCTCGGGTGAACTGATTACTAGTTCATCTGCATCTCCAGCTTGCTGGAGTGCTGATCCCTGTGTTCTATAGAGATATCTCCCTCTACCAGCTTCTCTGGGGAGTTGGTATCTTTATCTGTATTACTGTTGCACCAAACACCTATCTTTACATCTGGTTGTCCTGTGTCTCGCTATACTCGCATTATTGGTGATTCTGCAGATCACCACATAATCAGGTATAGTATCTGTATTATTGGTGATACTGCAGATCACCAATAATCAGAAAATCTGTTCTTGCTGACACCAATCGTTACAGAACAGCAGACCAAACATTATGGACGCACTGCGTAGTCAGGTTGAAGTCCTGACCACCGCGGTAAACAATCTTACCGGGGTGATCAATACCCAACAGACTCAGATCACTCAACTGTCTGGGACAGTACAGGTACTTCAAATGACTATTGATACAGTGCGATCCCCTTCAGTCACGGACCTTCGTATGTCCGTACCCGAAACGTTTTCTGGGCATAGATCTGACTTTCAGAATTTCAGAAACCGTGTGCTATCCTATTTTGAGTTGAGACCCAAACTGTCAGGATCTGAGAACCAGAGGGTAACCTTTATAAAGACCCTTTTGTCAGGAGATTCACAAACATGGGTATATAGTCTTCACACAGGGCATGAGGCATTATCCTCAGTTCAGGAGTTTTTTAAGGCCATGGCCGTTATATACAATGATCCGGATATTGCTATCACGGCTGAGAGGAAACTAAAGGTCGTAATCCAGTGGAGGTTTATGCCGCAGAATTTAGGAGGTGGGCTGTATCAGCTAGATGGGGAGCGTATGCTTTATTAGACTGTTTCCTGTCAGGACTATCCGATGCAGTTTCTGATTTGATTTTAGGTCATCCTGAGCCTAAATCTCTAGACGAAGTGCGGGTTGATCGCCGCCTTCGCTATCAAAAACAAACTCGTGGCAGAAATGCTGTAAGATCTGTTTTCTACGCCTCTTCTCCACTCTTGTCACCTCAGGACGAACCGATGCAGATCGGTCAGTCTAGGTTAACACAAGTTGAGAAGAATCGCAGAAGGTCAGAAAGACTCTGTCTATACTGTGTCTATACTGTGCTGAGGAGGGTCACATTGTCCAGAATTGCCCTAAAAAGTCAGGAAACGCTGCCGCCTAGGTGTAGTCAGAGGTAATACCCTAGGCGAGCTGTGTTTACCTCTAGATAATACTCCTCCCTTTCTCCATTACCTGGGAGGGTCGGGTCACGGCCACAGAAGCATTCGTGGACTCAGGCTCTGCAGCTAATTTTATAGATTATGACTTTGTCAAAAAATTGGGGATTCCCTTACTTCCTTTAGACCGTCAGATTTTAATCACAGCGGTAGATGACTCTCCGTTACAGTGTAGACAGCCTCTCTCCCAGACCCCCTTATTGTTGTGTAATACAGGGGTTCTACATAAGGAGAAACTACAGTTCTTTGTCCTGCAAATGGCAACCTCCACCATAATCCTCGGTATGCCTTGGTTGCAACTACACTCCCCTCAGATCGACTGGGCTTCAGGTCAGCTACAGAGCTGGTCAGCCCATTGTCATCATCTTTGTTTGGAGAAAGTTGCTGTGTGCGCCACCAAAGTTCAGGTGAAAGGGGTGCCAGTGCAGTACGCAGAATTTTCTGATGTGTTTTGTCCAAAATCAGCAGAGAAACTCCCGCCACACCGGAGCTTCGACTGTCCCATAGAGTTAAGATCAGGTTGTATGCCACCTAGAGGCCATCTCTATAATCTGTCGTGGCCAGAGAAGCTGGCTATGCAGGAATACATTAAAGAAAATCTGGCCAAGGGTTTTATCCATCCTTCCCAATCACCAGCAGGGGCTGGGTTCTTTTTTGTACAGAAAAAGGACGGTGAGCTTCGACCTTGTATTGACTATCGGGGTTTAAATAAGATCACAGTGAAAAATCGCTATCCACTGCCTTTGATTGACGATTTTTTTGCTCAGGTGACTAATGCCAGTATCTTCTCTAATCTAGACCTACGAGGAGCATACAACCTGGTACGCATTAGGGACGGTGATGAATGGAAGACAGCACTCAACACGCCCGATGGGCACTACGAGTATCTGGTCATGCCCTTCGGGTTGTGTAATGCTCCTGCTGTCTTCCAGGAGTTGATCAATAAAGTCTTTAGGGAAGTTCTGGGAAAATTTGTGCTAGTGTATCTGGACGATATACTGATTTTCTCACCCGATCTAACCGAACTCGTATGCGAATTTAGAGAAATGCCTCTTTGAAGTCACTAAGGTCCCTTTATTCGGATATATTATTTCCACTTCAGGTCTCTCCATGGATCCTGAAAAAGTCGCTGCTGTATTGGAGTGGCCTCAACCTGTAGGATTGAAGGCACTCCAAAGGTTTCTTGGCTTCGCCAATTACTACAGGAAGTTCATCAAAGTGTTTTCTTCTGTAGTGTCACCCCTCACCAACCTTACCAAGAAGGGGGCTGACACTTACCATCGGACAGTAGAGGCAAAGTCTGCCTTCGCTACGTTGAAAAAGTTATTTGGTTCTGCTCCCATTTTGAGACACGTGGATGTCACCTTCCCCTTCATTGTTGAGGTGGATGCATCGGAGATTGGGGTTGGGGCTGTACTGTCTCAATGCTCTGGCCTTCAAGGCAAACTACATCCCTGTGCCTTCTTTTCTCGTAGGTTCTCTCCAGCCGAGAGGAACTACGATATTGGCAATAGGGAGCTCTTGGCCATTAAGTTAGCCTTTGAAGAATGGCGCCATTGGCTGGAAGGGGCAGAACATACGATCACGGTCTATACTGATCATAAAAATTTGGAGTACATCGAAGGGGCCAAAAGACTTAGCCCCCGACAGGCTCGCTGGTCCTTGTTCTTTTCAAGGTTCATGTTTGTCATCACGTATACACCGGGAAGTAAGAATGTCAAAGCAGATGCATTATCTAGGTGTTTTGAGCCCGAGACAGTTCAGCCATCAACCCCTGAGACCATCTTACCTCAAAGACTGGTGGTAGCAGCCACGGAAACCTGGGAAGACTGGGTGGTTACCCTAGGGCCTTACCAGCAAGATATTCCAGAAGGGAAGCCCGAGGGGGTTCTGTTTGTGCCACTTCCTTTTCGCCTACAACTCTTGCAATTGTTCCACGCCCATAAGAATGCAGGGCATCCCGGGGCTGCTCGAACTCAGGACCTACTGGCCAGATGTGTATGGTGGCCTTCGTTGGCTCTTGATTGCAAAGAGTTTGTGAGAGAGTGCTCTGTGTGTGCCAGAAATAAACCCTCTCGTCAAGCACCAGTAGGTACGCTACAACCTTTACCGGTGCCAAATGAACCATGGACCCATTTGTTTATGGACTTTGTAGGAGAGCTCCCCAGGTCTGAGGGCAAGTCGTCATCTGGGTGGTAGTTGATAGGTTCAGTAAAATGGCTCATTTTGTCCCTGAGCCATCGGCCCAGGGATTGGCTGATCTCTTCATCCAGCACATTTTCCGGCTGCATGGCATTCCGGAGAATGTGGTGTCAGATAGGGGAGTCCAGTTTGTGTCTAAATTCTGGAGAGCCTTTTGCCACCAGCTCGGTATGGACCTATCATTTTCATCAGGCTACCACCCACAGACCAATAGACAGTCCGAAAGAGTTAACCAGTCCTTGGAGCAATTTCTCAGGTGTTATGTGGCAGATGTGCAGTCAGATTGTGTAAAGTTTCTGCCATTTGCGGAATTTGCGCATAATAATCTGAAGAGTTCCTGTCCAGGTTTTTCTCCTTTCCAGGTGGTTTCGGGGAGATCTTCCAAATTCTCCCCAATACCAGTGGCATCTTCCTCTTTTCCGGCTCTAGAGGATTGGCAAAGGGCATTGAAGGAAATTTGTGGGCTTGTAAAAAGGAATTTGGGAAAAGCTTTCTAGACGCAGAGAAAACAGGCGGATAAAAGGCGGTCTGTTGAGTGGAAGTTTTCCCCAGGAGACATGGTGTAGGTGTCTACTCAGCATCTTGCGTTAAAGCAACCATCACCTAAGTTAGGACCCAGATTTGTAGGCCCATACCCTGTGTCCAGAAAGATTAATGACGTGACATATGTGATTGATCTACCAGCCAGCATGAGAGGTGTGAGATCATTTCATGTTTCTTTGTTGAAACCTGCTGTACATGTGGATTCCTACCCCCCCCCCCCCCCCTGTGATGATTGACGACCAACCTGAGTATGAGATCGAGAAGATTTTAGATTCTCGATTAATGCAGAATCCTGTACAGTACTTGGTCCATTGGAAGGGGAATGGTCTGGAGGAGAGAACTTGGGTTCTGGATTGCCGCATGCATGGCGAGGATCTAAAGAAAGAGTTTCATGAGTTACACCCTGAAAAGCCGTGTAAGAAGTGTCCGGGGTCCACTCCTCAGGGGGTGGGGGAGTACTGTAATAGATGGTGGAGATGCCGCCGCAGCGGTGAGCTGCATGGCGGCTGTCTCCGCATCTCAGCCGGTGGCCTTCGCCGCGCAGTTACATGGTGGAGTTTTGCCTGGTCCGTCAGTTGCACATAGACTGAGGGCTACGCGCGTGCGCCAGGTGACAGGACCTTTATGCGAATAGAAGGGGAGTCAGCTGATCGGCCGGTCAGCTGACTCCAGCAGTGCTCCTGATTGGTTGAGTGACTGGGGCGCCGCTGTGGGGCGCTCTCAGTATATATAGGACCTGCCTGTCAGTAGCTCCTCGTCTGCTGTTGCAAATGCTACGTGTTAGCACTCAGACCTTAGTCAGATCCCAAAGTGTGCTAGAACCAGCAGGAGCTGGGGATCCACATTTAGTCAGATTCTGTTGTAGCTAAAGTACTAATTGAATTGTATTACTTGTTATGACCTTCTGCTAGCCTTGACTACTCTTCTGCTTACTGATTCTGTGCTTCTGCCTATCTGATCTGCCTCCATCACTGCAACTGGGCGTGCCGCCACCAACCTCCAGTCTATCATCTCCACAGAGGACTCAGGGCACATGCAGCTGTGAAGCCACTGGCAGCAGCCACCTGCCCTCCTCCACCTCCTCCAGCAGCACCAGCAGGAGTGCGTCAGCAACGCACTGCTCCTCCTCCCTCTGCAACTCCTGCCGCCGACACTGAGGACTGGCAGCCAGTCCTCAGTGGCCTCCTCTGCTCCCTCCGCTGCTTCCCGTGCCAGCAAAAGGCCTCGCCAGACCCTGCTCAGCGACACCTTCCAGGGGGTGGTCAGGGTTCTGCCTCCCAGCAGCTGTCGCGTGCTTCAGCTGAACGGCTTGCTGGCACGGGCCATGTGCTCCCAACTCCTGCCTTATTCCCTTGTGTAGGAGGGGAGCGACATGCGTGCGCTCCTGATGTGTGCAGCCCCCGATTGGCCAATCCCCAGCCGACATTTTTTTGCACGCACGGCCATCCCTGCACTTCACCGCTCGGTGATGGCCAATGTCGGGAGAGGGCTGGAGCACGCGGTGGGTCAACGGGTCCACGTCACCATGGACTCGTGGAGCAGCCTTGGGACAGACCGCTATCTGTCCTTCACCGCGCATTGGGTCAGCTTGGTGGAAGGGGGTGAGGAGGTGGGAGCAGCATCGGGCACTGTCAGAGCAGCAGCACCAACAACGCAGTGGGTGGTGCCACCATGCAGGGTCAGCAGAACAGCTGCAGGTTCCTCTGATCCGCTTCCATCCTCCGGCACACCAGCCCAACCCCCCCGCCTCAGCAGCAGCGTGAAGCCCCGCCACTGCCAAGCACTGCTGGAATTGGTCAGCCTGGGGAAGACCAAACTGACGGCGAACCACGTCCTGGCCAAACTCCGAGAGCAGGAGAGGAATTGGCTGACCCCCAAAGGCCTCAGAGTCGGAGAGGTGGTGTCCGACAATGGGGCAAACCTGGTTGCTGCCATCAGCAGGGGAGACCAGACCCACATCCCCTGCCTGGCGCACGTCCTGAACCTGGTAGTCCAAAAGTTCCTGCGGACCTACCAGGGGATGGATCGACTCCTTGAGGCAGCAAGGAAGGTCGTGCGTCATTTCCAGCTCTCGCCTGCAGCCGTATCGAGCCTGGAAGAGGTGCAGAAGGAGCTGCACCTGCCACAGCACCGGCTCATGATCGATGTTCCAACTCGCTGGAACTCCACCCTGGCAATGTTGGAGCATCTGGTTGAACAGAGGCATGCTGTCAGCCAGTACCTTGCACGTGCAACAGTTGCCTCCATCACTGCAACTGGGCGTGCCGCCACCAACCTCCAGTCCATCATCTCCACAGAGGACTGGGGGCACATGCAGCAGGTGTGCTCAGTCCTGGTACCCTTCCTGCAGGCCACCAACATGGTGAGCAGGGACCATGCAATGGTGTGCGAGTGGGTCCCCTTGGTGTGTGTGCTGGACAGGGCCCTGTATGCACTGGTGGAAGAGGGAGCGGCAGCCTTGGACCAGCAGGAGCTGCAGGCAGCTTCACAGGCCACTTCTGAGGAGGAGGAGGGCTTGGAGATGGTGGAGGTCCCTAACCTTGCTGCTGATGAAGGGGAGCAGCAGAGCGCAGCTGGACTGGTGCGGGGGTGGAGAGAGGATGAGGTGGAGGAGGCAGAGGAGGACAGCAATGTCGGCTCTGGGGCTGCCGATGATGTGCCAACAGACGTGGCCAGACTCTTCCCAATAGCAGCGCACATGCTGAGGTGCCTGCGCAAGGACCCAAGGGTGATCCAGATGAAGCAGAGGGAGGACATCTGGATCTGCATGATGCTGGACCCACATCTGAAGGGGAAGCTCAGCCAGTTCCTGCCTGCAGGAGGAGACCGTGCGCAACAAATGAGGGATTTGCAGCTGTCCCTTTTTGAGCGCTTGGAGGAAGCCTTGCCTCAGACATCCACCCCCACTGTCCAGCCAGCACAGAGGCAGCAGCAGGTGCCTGCATCCACCAGCAGCATGCGCACCACAGACCTGCTGTCTCTGACCCAAGAGCTCTACATGAGTGTAGAGCTGCCAAGGACTAGAGAGGAGGTGCCTGCAGCAGCATCCTTCTCCAGTCACAGGCAGAGCTTGACCCGCATGGTGGCTGACTACATGGGGTCCTTCAGTGGGCTTGACAGCGTGGCCCCTGTTGATCCCATGGAGTATTGGGTCAAGCACCTGCCGATCTGGAGCGAGCTTGCGCAGTACGCCCTGGAAGTGCTCTCCTGCCCCCCTTCCAGCGTACTGTCAGAGCGTTGCTTCAGTGCAGCCGGTGGAGTCGTCACTGAGAAGCGATCTCGTCTGTCTCACAAGTCTGTGGACAGACTGACGTTTCTCAAAATGAACCAGGCTTGGATGGAAGGCGAATTCCTGGCCCCTGTTGTCGGCGAGAGGGGGACATGAAGTGGCGCACACACACATTACACCTGCTGCTGCTGTATTTCTTCCTGCTGTCTGTGTGTCTCCACTGCCAGGGAACACATTACAAGGTGCTGCTGCCCATGCGCCACCAGCTATTACGCTCAACAATAGCTGCATTAATTTGAAAAAAAAAATTGTAATTATTTTAGAGGTGTCCGGGTTGAAAACTGTGCTGTCCCAATTGTGTATTGGACACAATGTGAGCTTCATGACCGCTGTCTGGAACCTCATGCTGTGTATTTACGGCCCTGGAACCACCGCTAGGAACCAGGGCCTACTATGTCTCGCTGCCTGCCCTCCTGCCTGCTGCCAAATGCCAGTCTGCCACACACACTCATCCTCCTCACGGTGCCTGCTGCTGTGTTGCCTCCTGCTGTCTGTGTGTTTCCACTGCCAGGGAACACATTACAAGGTACTGCTGCCCATGCGCCACCAGCTATTACACTCAAAAATAGCTGCATCCATTTGAAAAAAAAATTGTAATTAATTTAGAGGTGTCCAGGTTGAAAACTGTGCTGTCCCAATTGTGTATTGGACACAATGTGGGCTTCACGACCGCTGTCTGAAACCTCATGCTGTTTATTTACAGCCCTGGTACCACCGCTAGGAACCAGGGCCTATTATGTCAGTCACATCACACTGCCTGACACACACTACTCCTCCTCCTGTAGCTGCATTGAGCTTCTGCTGTCTGTGTGCTGCTACCACTGCCAGGGAGAACAGAAGAAGAACTATTTTCTGCTGCCACCTGCCCACCCACTCTCCTACCGAGTACCGACCGACTATTACCACACACTGCAAATAGCTGCAAGCCTGCAACTACTTCCTCCTCCTGCTGATGTCTGTGTTTTACCACCGCCAGGGTACACAGAAAAAGGCGCTTTGGCTTGCAATGTGCCACTACCTACCTATTTTGCCATCAACACAAAAATAACTATGGTGTTATTAAAATAAAATATTTCCACAAATGAAGTAAAAAAAATATTACAAAAGAAATGAAAACCAAGACACATAATATAATGATAGAGAAGAAGAGGAAGAAGAAGAAGAAGATGAAGAAGAAGAAGATATAGAAGAAGAAGATATAGAAGAAGATGAAGAAGATGAAGAAGATATAGAAGAAGAAGATATAGAAGAAGATGAAGAAGAAGAAGATGAAGAAGAAGAAGATATAGAAGAAGATGAAGAAGATATAGAAGAAGAAGATATAGAAGAAGATGAAAAAGAAGAAGAAGATATAGAAGAAGAAGATATAGAAGAAGAAAAAGAAGATATAGAAGAAGAAGAAGAAGATATAGAAGAAGAAGAAGAAGAAGAAGATATAGAAGAAGAAGAAGAAGAAGAAGAAGAAGAAGAAGAAGAAGAAGAAAAAGAAGAAGATATAGAAGAAGAAAAAGAAGATATAGAAGAAGAAGAAGATATAAAAGAAGAAGAAGAGGAAGAAGAAGATATAGAAGAAGAAAAAGATATAGAAGAAGAAAAAGATAATTGAAGAAGAAGATATAGAAGAAGAAGATATAGAAGAAGAAGATGAAGACGACGTAAATGAAGACTGTTACAATAACCATTTTGGACACACCTTCTCATGCAAACACTTTTCATGAAGTTAATTTACTATTTTTGATACCTTTTTTATACCTACTACATCACCACATAATCATTTGATGTTTTTCTTCATAAAAAGGTGGTTTCATGCATCATTGACCTCCAATACAAGTTTTACAAGCTATTTAAGGCCAGCTCAAATATTTTACTCGAATACAGACTCGGATAGTGACGTCGGATATCCGAGGTCGAATCGGATATTCGATTAAATCGGATATTGAACTTCGAGTGAATTTGGATAGTTTACTATCCGAATTCGACCAAACTCGAATAGGATAATGAGGTATCCGAGCAACACTGTCTGTATTATTGGTGATACTGCAGATCACCAATAATCAGAAAATCTGTTCTTGCTGACACCAATCGTTACAATTACTATGTATTTATCAAATTCAAAAATCTATAGAAGGATCGCACACCATGTAATGTTGAAAGGAGCAGTCCTATATAAATATATAAAATGCCATCATACTCTGTGGTGCTGAGCAAAATTAGAAATAAATATGGGGTACATAAAAATATAGACAATGGTTACTATACAGTGGCTTGCAAAAGTATTCGTCCCCTTGAAGTTTTCCTCATTTTGTCACATTACTGCCACAAACATGAATCAATTTTATTGGAATTTCACATGAAAAACCAATACAAAGTGGTGTACACGTGAGAAGTGGAACGAAAATCATACATGATTCCAAACATTTTTTACAAATCAATAACTACAAAGTGGGGCGTGATTATTCAGCCCCCTTTGGTCTGAGTGCAGTTAGTTTCCCACAGACATTGCCTGATGAGTGCTAATGACTAAATAGAGTGCACCTGTGTGAAATCTAATGTCAGTACAAATACAGCTGCTCTGTGACGGCCTCAGAGATTGTCTAAGAGAATATTGGGAGCAACAACACCATGAAGTCCAAAGAACACACCAGACAGGTCAGGGATAAAGTTATTGAGAAATTTAAAGCAGGCTTAGGCTACAAATAGATTTATACAGCCTTGAACATCCCACGGAGCACTGTTCAAGCGATCATTCAGAAATGGAAGGAGTATGGCACAACTGTAAACCTACCAAGACAAGCCGTCCACCTAAACTCACAGGCCGAACAAGGACAGCGCTAATCAGAAATGCAGTCATGAGGCCCATGGTGACTCTGGATGAACTGCAGAGATCTACAGCTCAGGTGGGGGAATCTGTCCATAGGACAACTATTAGTCGTGCACTGCACAAAGTTGGCTCTTATGGAAGAGTGACAAGAAGAAAGCCATTGTTAACAGAAAAGTCCCGTTTGCAGTTTGCCACAAGCCATGTGGGGGACATAGCAAACATGTGGAAGAAGGTGCTCTGGTCGGATGAGACCAAAATGGAACTTTTTGGCCAAAATGCTATGCTATGTGTGGCAGAAAACTAACACTGCACATCACTCAGAACACACCATCACTGCACTATACATCACTGCACTGCACTGCACACCACACTAACACTGCACATCACTCAGAACACACCATCCCGACTGTCAAATATGGTGGTGGCAGCATCATGCTCTGGGGTTGTTTCTCTTCAGCAGGGACAGGGAAGCTGGTCAAAGTTGATAGGAAGATGGATGGAGCCAAATACAGGGCAATCTTGGAAGAAAACCTCTTGGAGTCTGCAAAAGACTTGAGACTGGAGCGTAGGTTCACCTTCCATCAGGACAATGACCCTAAACATAAAGCCAGAGCAACAATGGAATGGTTTAAAACAAAACATATACATGTGTTAGAATGGCCCAGTCAAAGTCCAGATCTAAATCCAATTGAGAATCTGTGGCAAGATCTGAAAACCGCTGTTCACAAACGCTGTCCATCTAATCTGACTGAGCTGGAGCTGTTTTGCAAAGAAGAATGTGCAAGGGTTTCAGTCTCTAGATGTGCAAAGCTGGTAGAGACATACCCTAAAAGACTGGCAGCTGTAATTGCAGCAAAAGGTGGTTCTACAAAGTATTGACTCAGGGGGCTGAATAATTATGCACACCCCACTTTGCAGTTATTTATTTGTAAAAAATGTTTGGAATCATGTATGATTTTCGTTCCACTTCTCACGTGTACACCACTGTATTGGTCTTTCACGTGGAATTCCAATAAAATTGATTCATGTTTGTGGCAGTAATGTGACAAAATGTGGAAAACTTCAAGGGGGCCAAATACTTTTGCAAGCGTGTGTGTGTGTGTGTGTGCGTGTCTTTTCAAGGGACAACACTGAAGACATGACACTTGTAATGGAAAGTGGTCAGTGTAAAGCTTGTATAACAATATACATTTGCTGTCCCATCAATATAATATATAAACACACAGTTATTATTGTCTAAACCACTGGCAACAAAAGTGATAATGCCTACGTGAACAATGTCAAAATTCTGTCCAAATAAACCTTTTCCCTCCCCTGGGTCATGTTACACGTTAGTGTTACAAGGTCTGAAGCTCGTGCACCCATTCAATAGTGAATGATTGCTGCCAATCATTATCATTGATGAAAAGTAGCACAAAACAAAGTTACAAGCTTTTTTTTAATGTTTTTATTAAAGTTAATATTAACAGTTTAAGTGACAGTGTCACACTACAAAATAATTTTGTTAATGTACAGTAGTGCCCAACCAAGTCACCTGATGAATGGATTGCCCGTCTCACAATTTCTTAGGATACTAAGGATTTGTTCAGGTGTACAAGATGCTGTGAGGGAAGTAGACAAAATGAGAGTAAGATTTATTGAGAGAGGATACCCTGAGCATATCTTACAAGGTGCATTCAACAAGGCATATGCTATTTTTAACGGTACCACAGTGAAGCAAGTTAGGAATAGTATTCCATTTGTGCAGGATTTTAGTCCCATGTCCACTGTTGTCAAAAGATTGGTTGAAAAGAATTTGTCTATCCTGCAATCAGATAAAAACCTAAACCCAGTCCCTAGTGAGAAACCTTTGCTCTCTCTCTCTTATAGATCTAGCAAAAGCATCAGAGATATTTTGCTTCAAGCTGACCCATGTGAAAAATACAATAAACAGCAATTTGTATTCTCCGAAAAGAAAGGGTGTTATAGATGTTTTAACTGCAATGTATGTAATTCTCTTATTACAGGTACCTTCTTTGTGCATCCCAGATCTGGTAGAAAGTTCTACATGAACAATTACTATAACTGTAACTCTGATCATTGTGTTTACTTATTGAAATGCCTATGTGACCTGGGATATATAGGCAAAACCACTGGGGCCTTGAAGGTGAGATTCCAATGCCACAGGAGTGATATTCGAGTTGCAATAAAGGCAAAAATGGAGGGTAAACCCCTTGATTCCACTAAACCAGTAGCAGTACACTTTGTGGAAATGGGTCACCGAGTCAGTGAACTTAAAGGTCTTGTCATTGACCATGTAAGAAAACCTTGGGGGGAGGAGATTGGGACAACCTCCTGTTACAAAAAGAAACCTACTGGATTCATACTATGGACACAGTAGCACCTAGGGGACTGAACCAGATTAACTCCTTCACATGTTATCTGGATGAAAGATAGCTTCCTCTTTGACAGAGCCAGGGGTGTCATCATGTTGCCTAATGATATACTTTTCTTAATGACTAGATATGTGGATTGTGTTTATGATATCTGTACATTTAGCATTTGCACTGTTTTTGTTTTACCGGTCCTCAGTAGCCTCCCGCTTACCCTATTTTACCCGTTCCTTTCCCCTTCTTTTTCCCTTTTCCCCTTTTCCTTATCCTGCTCATTTGAACTGTAGATGTGGGCGTGGCTTGTATGATCGCTCACCACATTTGATGTCATCTATTTTAAATTCAGGCGGTTAATGTTGGTAAACCTATATGGCAGAACCACGTTCAATATGTGTATTCATATAGGTCTAGAAGTTTAATGTTCACTATTGTAGAACTTGGTTTAAGATTTGTTGTCTGTATGCAACTGCTGCGGAGTATCACTCATTGTGTCAGATGCCTGTGTCACGGAGTGTTTTTTTCCACAAGCAGAGTGCATCTTTAACTATGCCTGAGGTTGCCTGCCAGCTCCCAGTGGGATTTAGGTGGGTTGCTGCCGTACTATGCAAGTGCATAGCGGTTTCCATGACGATGCCCTTTCCTTAGCGCGTCGTCTGAAGTAATCGGCGCAGAGCGTGGCTGGCCTCACTATGCAAGTGCATAGTTGTTTCCATGACGACGCGCATTTCTAGCGCGTCATCTTACGTATCCTGCGCTGAGTGGTGCTGGCCTTTGGATCTTACATATGATCCTTGGTCACGTCCCTTCTGTTTCGGCGGTCCACTGGCACTTACAGCAGTGCCATTACGACATGAGCGTTGCGATTGGCTATGCTTAAGCTGGCCACTAATGGTCCAATTTCTAGCGAAAAATCGTTCGAACGATCAGAAATTCTGATCAGATTAGTTGTAAATAATCTCCATTGGTGGACACAATTATGAACGAGTGAAAAAAATGTCGCCTGAATGAATTTTCGTCGAACGAAAATTTGGATTTTCTTGGTGGTCGTCATAAATAGGAAGCAATGATTGGTTAGTTGATGGTGTAATGAACGATTTTTCGTCCGGTCAGAATTTCTGATCGCTCGAACGATTTTTCGCCAGAAATTGGACCGTTAGTGGCCTCGCATACCGGAAGTGCACGTCACTAGGTTCAATCACCGGACTCCAGTGATCCAGTTAGCGCTAACGGCTGTTGGTAGCGCTGACTAACTCCCACGGCGGGAACTGGCATCCAAACGGTTTGAGATTATGCTTTTAGCAAAAGTTTGCTAAGAGATCCCTTTGGGGGCATTATGTAAGTGATTGATACTGTCAATAGATTTGTGTCTCACACGTATATTTAGCATTGATTGTTCTATTTGCCCTATGTTTATGTTTTCCAATGAGGGGGCATGTTCCTGGCTTACATGGGCTGACCTGTTTTGTCACTTATTGTATTTAATGTGTTGTGCACTGTATACTTGGATGTTTGTCTGCACTTATCTGAGGAAGGGGACCCTTTGTGGCCCCGAGACAATTGTCATGCATAGTGTTGACGCATTATGTTGAAATAAACTAATCTTTGGCTTATTTGTAAAGCTGGTGTGCGAACCTATACTTGGACTTTTTGGAACATTATCTGATGTTGCTTTGCATCTTAGGTTCAGCACCCTCGCACAAACGGAAAGGTCCTACTACTGCATCTAATCTGACTGAGCTGGAGCTGTTTTACAAAGAAGAATGGGCAAGGATTTCAGTCTCTAGATGTGCAAAGCTGGTAGAGACATACCCTAAAAGACTGGCAGCTGTAATTGCAGCAAAAGGTGGTTCTACAAAGTATTGACTCAGGGGGCTGAATAATCAAGCACACCCCACTTTGTAGTTATTGATTTGTAAAAAATGTTTGGAATCATGTATGATTTTCGTTCCACTTCTCACGTGTATGTCACTTTGTATTGGTCTTTCACGTGGAATTCCAATAAAATTGTTTCATGTTTGTGGCAGTGATGTGACAAAATGTAGAAAACTTCAAGGGGGCCGAATACTTTTGCAAGTGTGTGTGTGTGTGTGTGTGTGCGTGCGTGCGTGCGTGCGTGCGTGTGTGTGTGTGTCTTTTCAAGGGACAACACTGAAGATATGACACTTGTAATGGATAGTGGTCAGTGTAAAGCTTGTATAACAATATACATTTGCTGTCCCATCAATATAATACTGGTAGTCCTCGGTTAACGAACGAGATAGGGACTGCCCACTCGTTCTTAACCTGAATCTGTCCGTAACTCGGGTCTACCTGTTCTGGCCCGTTGAAAAACAAGAATATGGGCAGCGGAAGGTAAATAGAGGCCTACTCACCTGATCCTCAGCGGTAGAAGGTGCCCTCGTGGTGCCCGGGAGGTCCGCAGCCCGTCCTCTCGCTTCCTCCAATGTTCCCCGGCGGCTCCTGGCTTCACATGCGGCACATAATGACGTAATCAGGGAGAGCCCCCTAGTGGCGGCGCTTCCTAATTGCGTCATTATGCGCCAAATGTGAAGTCAGAAGCCGCTGGGGAACAATGGAGGAAGCAAGAGGACGGGCTGCGGACCTTCCGGGCACCACGAGGGCACCTTCTACCGCCGAGGATCAGGTGAGT
Organism: Hyperolius riggenbachi; assembly: GCF_040937935.1. Lineage (NCBI taxonomy): Eukaryota > Metazoa > Chordata > Amphibia > Anura > Hyperoliidae > Hyperolius > Hyperolius riggenbachi. Next base: position 295,932,807 of record NC_090648.1, on the reverse strand, counting down.
AGGCCTCTATTTACCTTCCGCTGCCCATATTCTTCCTTTTCAACAGGCCAGAACAGGTAGTCCCCGGCGGGCGTGACGTCATGTGACGGGGCGGAGCTACGGTCGCAGCGTTCGTATCGGCGGGTCGTTCGTAAGATGGGCGTTCGTAACCCGGGGACTACCTGTATATAAACACACAGCCATTATTGTCTAAACCACTGGCAACAAAAGTGATAATGCCTAAGTGAACAATGTCAAAATTCTGTCCAAATAAACCTTTTCCCTCCCCTGGATCATGTTACTCGTTAGTGTTACAAGGTCTCAGGCTCATGCACCCATTCAATAGTGAATAATTGCTGCCAATCATTATCAATCATGAAGTAGCAAAAAAAAGTTCAATCTTTTTTTAATGGTTTTATTAAAGTTAATATTAACAGTTTAAGTGACAGTGTCACACTACAAAATAAAGTGTGTTTTTTTTATTGCGCAGGGCAGTGTTGACCCCTACCTAACTAGTTAATCCCTTGTGTAACCCATACTTGGCCTTCATGGACACCTGTAACAGCTGCTGCCCTGCCCATAGCAATTGGATGCAGTCACTCAGGCAAGAGTTTGTGGACCCAAGCTGTATAGATCCATTGCTGTGCTTGTTAGCAATGCATCTGTACAGCATCGTGGTCCCCAAATTGTGCGTCCTAGGGATCACTTTCAAATCGCTACAGGCACACAGGATGGCAATAATGGTATGCTGCATGGCCAGCTAGTGTTAAAATATGGCATATATGGTATCATTTTAACCAGGACGTGCCAAGTAATGTATTTTGAGGTGTCTTATAACTGTGGTATTTCATGTGAAAATTAGGAAGTGTGAAACACTGTTTTTTCTGCATTTACACTTATTTTCCTTTGTACAATTTCTGTAACATTAAACATTTCCTGGAAATACCTAGATTGTCCAGAAAAAAAAACACAAATATATGTATCACTTTAATGGCATACATACTAATAAAGTTATCGCTGTATTACTAGCAACACCGCTTAAATGCCAAAATTGTCCAAAATCTTAAGGGCTAAAAACCCAGGAATGCAACGTTCTTTTTTAATTAAGGAAACATTTTCTTTATTTTAGACACATTTTATGACCCTGGTATTTTGAGTATATATACTTACTATGAAAAAATAACGTACATGAAAACGTTATATTAAATCAATAATACATGTGACAGCAATATTTATAATATTGGCATGCTTCATAGGTAAGTTATATAAATGCTATTTTGGAGAATATGTCACAGCCAGCACTGACAGATGATTGTATAGGCATTAGTTAAGTAGGTAGTAGTACATTTAAATGGCTTTAAAGCTAATGGGAACCCGTGTAAAAAAAAAAAAAGTCAGATACTCACCTAAGGAGAGGGAAGGCTCGGTCCTAATGAGCCTTCCCTCTCCTCTCCCGGTACCCGGTTTCGCGCAGGATCCCCCGTAGCAGTATTAGACCGTTTTGGTCAAATACTGCTACTTCCGCCGCCGAAGGGAGGTTTCGGAAGTCTTCGGGAGCACTCGGGCTCCCGAAGACGGGCCGCTGCATACTGCACATGCGCGATTGCCCTCTATGACGCACTTGCGCGTGTCTATGATGCACTCGCGCGTGCGCAGTATGGAGCCGCCGGCCTTCGGGAGCCCGAGTGCTCATGAAGACTTCCGAAGTCCCGCGGCGGCGGATTTGCACGGACGATCCACCGGGCACCGGGAGAGGAGAGGGGAGGCTCATTAGGACTCAGAGCCTTCCCTCTCCTTAGGTGAGTATCTGACTTTTTTTTATGGGGTTACATTAGCTTTAAATAAATAGATTAGTCATCCATCAAATTACAAGTTTGTTTTAACTAAAACAAATTATGAATTAGTATTTAGGATTTTGCAACATAAGGAGAAGCGGTAATATGCAAGGCATGAAGATTCACTGGGATTTTGTGCACTACAGAGATCTGACATTGGGTCATATTCACAAAAGCCCAACAAAATTTTGCCAGTAGTTAGGCCACTGATGTAGCATGCATTGTGCAATTAGTGCAACCCACATTACCAAGGCAATTCTAGCGTAGCTAGTGTGCTGTACAGTAGGGTATTTGCAAAGGGAACGGCACACTAACAATATAAGCTTTACATCTTAGCCTGTAAAGTCCATAAGCCAAACCATGCTGGTGACATAGATGGTGGGCTTATCTCAAGCCTCCCATGTCAAACAGTCATGTGTTAGCATTTAAATTACAGATAACCTCGATTAAATGAAAAGGAATTATTTATTTCTGCCCTCCTCCTTCACCCTCCACCTCATATATCATTGTACTCCTTCTTCATCCCTTCAACGAACTTGATTATTTGAGTGCTGCACGGCACTTCAATTTGAGCACCGCCATAGACCATAATGTGAATTACAGCACTAGCTGCACGGCACTTCAATTTGAGCACCGCCATAGACCATAACGTAAATTACAGCACTAGCGGTACTCACTGTGTAATTTGGGTGCCAGTGACTGCCAAAGCCGGAATTATGATGACAATGGTGTAACTCGGAACTGCAGAAAGAAGGTACCTATATCTAACAACAAATATGGTTTACAGTAGGAGAGATAGTATGAAAGTTAGATAGGGGAACAGTTAGAGCAGGAATCGCCATCGCCTGACTTCACCCCATGCCAAAATGTAATAATTCCTGTTTAACAGAAGATACTTTGAAGGGAATTCTCCTGAGGGAGATTGGCATTAACTGTTTAGCAACAGTATCACAAACCGCAAAGTCCCTGTTATCTGGAACTCGGGAAACCAGAAATCTGAACTAACTAGCATGCCTGAGTGGATAATGGAGACTGTGTTTTGGGGTTCTTTTTTTTTTTCTTTAGGCCATAAAATTCTCATGTCCAGCACTGTCTTCTAACCTTCCTGTCAGTCCTAGTGGCTTTATAGCATCCCTGCTCAACTCCCGGTGTCACATGAACCGACACAGATCAGGTGGCACACCAGTAGCCATGCACAGAGAAAGACAGAAAGCTGCTAAGAGCAACAAGAAGGTTAAAAAAAGATGGTGCGGGATACACAGTGAGTATTATTTAGCTGCACAGTGGGGGAAGTTGTGCTTTTTTCACGTAGATATCCCCACCGGTGCCAGATAATGGGGACTTGTGCTGTACCACAATTTTTTATTTAAAAAAGATAATTTTTTTTTAAATGTTGTTAAGTAACTTTAAATCTGAATGTAGCAACTGATTAAACCATAGCAAATAACCATTATACAAAGCTGTGCGCTGCAGATGCATGAAAGCTGCACTAAGAGAGCAATATTTAACTATGAAGGCATTCAGCTAGATTCTGTAATAAATAATGACAGCAGCATTCCAGGCAAAGAGTTTCTTCTTGGCCTGGGGAGAAAGAGGCTGATGGGATCTTGTTGGCTGCGTTCCTCTTACTAATGTGCTGTGTCATCTCAAATCAATTCCTGTGCATAATTTTTTAATAGGTTCTAGTGCTGAAATCAACTGAACAATGAACTATATTTCTGAGTTGGCAAAAAAATCATAAACAAGAAAACTACTAGCAGACACACTTGCACATTAATTGTTGAGCAGACACTTATCTTTTTTTAATGAGATTCAATACACCGTTAACCACAGTAAGACCACTAACTACTAAGCTTCTGGTTCCAATAAGCTTTACTGGATGAATGTTGGTCTTCAGGGGCCCATACAGTTACCGATTTTCCCGACGATATACAGCCAATTTGATCACTGTGATCGAATCAGCTGTGAAATCGTCGCGCACACGCTGACCGAACAATCGATTTCCGTCCAAAATTGATCTTTCCTGACAATTCCCGTTGTTCCGTCAATGCGGAAGATTTCCCTCGATCGCCGGTGGGTCAGGAGTGCGTCAATAGCGGCGTTTGAATGCCCGACAACCGACGCTAGCGGCAATACATTACATGCTACTGCCGGCATGAGTAGTAAGAAGCAAGTAATGTATGCGGGGGGGGGGGGGGGGGAGCGGCGGCGGCAGTGGCAGCTTCACAGATGGTGAATCGATTTCATGCTGAAATCAATTCACAATCTATTTGCAGTAAAGGCAGCCATTCTAATCTGATCAGAGAGGGATCTATCTGTTGGTCGATCTGATGGCAAATCGACCAGTGTTTGGCCACCTTTAAACACTGTGAGAAGGAACAATGGGAACAATGGCTCACCAGCTTTTTATCTTGCAGGATGATTTGCACTGTATACAGTAGTTGTGTTCTCAATGGAATTTACAGAAAAATGTTTGTACAAATAAGTGATGGCAGTATGGACGTACATTCAATGGGCTCTATTCACAATAGACAGTTTAGTACAATCATTTTGGACTATAAGAAAAATCCTCATGCGGTATTTTACACTTTTTTTTCCAAATTCACTAAAGTTTAACCCCAATGGGGCAGAAGTCTGGTAATTTACCAAACAAGCATGCCTCAATTCACTAAGCCCTGCTCGGTAAGTGTCACTTACCAGCCTTCAAGCAGGGCAGCAGGCAGGCAGGGAGCTGTGTGTGTGTCCAATGCAGTCATCCCTTTAGATATGCTGCAGCCACCAGGGGAAGCTCTTCTGTATGCTACAATACAAATATGCACATCTTACAGTGAACCTTAAGCCAAATAAAAAAAATGAGTTTTACTCACTAGGGGCTTCCCTCAGCCCCCTGCAGCTGTCCGGTGCCCTCGCAGCCTCGCTCCGATCCTCCTGGACTTGCCGGCGACCACTTCCGGTTTCGCCGTCAGGACCTGACAGGCTGGGAGCGCGAGTGATTCTTCGCGTTCCCAGCCACAATAGCTCCCTCTATGTTGCTATAGCAGCATAGAGGGCTGCTATAGCAACATAGAGGGCGCTATTGTGGCTGGGAATGCGAAAGAATCACTCACGTTCCCAGCCTGTCTGGTCCTGACGGCGAAACCGGAAGTGGTCGCCGGCAGGTCCAGGAGGATCGGAGCGAGGCTTCGAGGGCACCGGACAGCTGCAGGGGGTGGAGGGAAGCCCCAGGTGAGTAAAACTCATTTTTTTTATTTAGCTTAAGTGCCTCTTTAAGCTTCCTCTGATTTGATACACTCCAATATCCCATCGCATCTAATCAGAGTGGGCTCTCCCTATTGGCTGCCTGGCTCTCCCCATTCCCCAAAGGCTGTCTGTCAATATTACCACACAGAGACAGCATGGAGAGAGCCAGTTATCGGCTGCTGTGAGCTGAAGAAAAAAAAAAAACACTTTTGGCCGGTAAATTAAATGTGGAAATCTTTGTGGATTGACATTTTTTGACGTTTCCTGAGGTAATTACCACACAAGTTGGTAATTTACCTCACTAGTCGGGAACTGTGATTTTCTGTGCGGAGATAGGTTTAGTGAATTATAACTTGGGAAGGTGATCGGTAAAATCAGCTGTTTTCAGCATTACCGAATGCAGTAATACTTTGTGAATAGAGACGGCTCGAACCTCCGATTTTCGGTTCGCGAACCTCGAACGCGAACTTCAGCAAAAGTTCGGTTCGCGCGAACATCCGCGAACCGCAATAGACTTCAATGGGGATGAGAACACCTGGAGGGGGGCATAGATGAGTGGGATATACACCAAAAGTCTCGGGGAAAAATCTAGATTTGACGCAAAGCAGCGTTTTAAGGGCAGAAATCACATTGCATGCTAAATTGGAGGCCTAAAGTGCTTTAAAACATCTTGCATGTGTATACATCAATCAGGGGGCCATATGCAATTCACTTTTTCACCTGAGTTTTCTCCTAGGTGATATTTTTAAATTTGTCAATAAAATGCATTTTTAGCCCCCAGAATATGCTCAAATTAATTTTAACAGTACTTTTCACCAACTTTTTGGTACTTTTTTAGGTGAAAAGTGCTGCAAAGTTATTTAAACTCAAAGATGAAAAATTATCTCCTGGGAGAAAACTCAGGTGAAAAAGAGAATTGCATATGGCCCAGGGAGTGTAATTAGAGTGCTGCTTCACACTGACACACCAATCTCACTGTGTAACGCACTGCAAACAGCTGTTTGTGTAGTGATGGCCGTGCTGGACTGGTGCGCACCATGGCGAGAGTGCAGGCCGTGGCAGTTTTCAAGCCCATATGGTCGCTGGGCTGTGGTAGCTCAATGATAGAACAACAGTGACTGTCCAGCTGATCGAATTTGGTCTGTCCACAATGAAGCAATGACCTTATTATCTTGGGAGAATCCCCCCCCCTCCCCACAGAAACACTCAAATAGCCGTTGGTCATTGCTTCATTGTGATACGCAAACCCCTTCACCGCGGCAAGGTAACGATCACAAAGGGGAATTGGCACATGTACATGCCTTTTGTTTTGTTGTTGCATCTGCAGTGCAGCCAGGAAAATTAGGCAGGCATGTACACGCACCAGAAAAATTATTATAGCGGCCACTGCTAGCAGCGGCCTTAAAAATTCAGGAATCCACCTGCAGTCCTGGTGGTGGCGGCGAAGGCAGTCAAGCGGCCTGCAGGCAGAGATGCTGTGCGGGGAGCGACTTAGTCTTGGGGCAGGCAGTCACACGGCGTGCAGGTAGAGATGCTGTGTGTGGGGACTGACTTAGTCTTGGGGTGGTCAGTAGGCCTCCAGGATCCATGCCTCATTAATTTTTTATAAAGGTGACGTACTGAACACTTTTGTGATTTAGACGCTGAAGGTCCTTTCTGACAGGACGCTTGAGGCAGGGCAAGACAGAAGTTGGATGGCAAATTGTGACAGCTCTGGCCACAGGTCAAGCCTGTGCACCCAGTAGTCCAAGGGTTCATCGCTGCTCACAGTGTCTACATCCACAGTTAAGGCCAGGTAGTCGGCTACCTGCCGGTCCAGGCGTTGGTGGAGGGTGGATCCGGAAGGGCTAAGGCAAGGCATTGGACTAAAGAATGTCTGCATGTCTGACATCACCATGAGATCGCTGGAGCGTCCTGTCCTTGCCTGCGCGGACATGGGAGAAGGATTACTGGCAGTGGTACCTTTATTGCGTTGTGCTGTGACATCACCCTTAAACACATTGTAAAGCATAGTTGTCAGCTTGTTCTGCAAGTGCTGCTTCCTTTCTGCCTTCATGTGATTTGGAAACATCTCCGACACTTTGTGCCTATACCAAGGGTCTAGTAGCATGGCCACCCAGTACAGCTCATTTCCCTTGAGTTTTTTTATATGGGGGTCCCTCAACAGACTGGACAGCATGAAAAATGCCCTCTGCACACATTTGGATCCAGATGTACTATCCATCTCCTCTTGCTCTTCCTCACTGACGTCAGGTAATTTCTCCTCCTCCCCCCAGCCACTAACAATACCACGGGAACGTTGAGCAGCACAAGCCCCCTGCTGCCTGGCTCTCCCCATTCCATGTGCTATCTTTGTCCACTCAACATAAGAAAGTCATATCACCTTGAACGTCTTTGCTAAGGGGCTACTATAACTTAAAACAAACCTAATGTAAAAAAAACTAGTACATTCTTCAAAGTTGGCCCTGGTTCTGCAGTTAAGCCACCAGTAATTGACCCAAGGGTAGAAATTGTTTTTCATTTCCTGGGCCTTGGAAACTTTTTGACAAGAAAAGCAACTATAGAGATGCAAGTTCTGAACCACACCAGTTGTTCCAGTACATTGTTCCTAGGCATTTTAGAGCTGTCATCTTAAAGAGACACTGAAGTGAAAAAAAATTATGATATAATGATTTGTATGTGTAGTACAGATAAGAAATAAAACATTATGCTCAGAGACATAAGTCTAATTGTTTCCAGTACAGGAAGAGTTAAGAAACTCCAGTTGTTATCTCTATGCAAAAAGCCATTAAAGCGGTTTAACACCCAGCATTACAACTTTGCTTTAAAAGATTGCTTACAGCTTGCAAACTATTATGCCAGATTTTTTTTAAGCAGAAATTCACTGAATGGGTTAAACATGACATTTTAGTGTTGGATGTAACTAGGAATCCGCATCCGTTCTTATCTTTTAGTTACAAATGTATCTTTATTTGGAATACAAATAGACCTTTGAAAAGCCTGCCAGGGAAGCCCTCTTTGTTATCTCAGAGCAGTGTTTGTTTGTTACATTGTAGATAGATACATTTGTAACTAAACAAGCAAGCATGGAGGAGTATTTCTAGCTAAATGCAGCACTAAAATGTCATGTTTAATCCATTCAGTGAATTTCTGCTAAAAAAAAAAATCTGGCATAATAGTTTATAAGCTGTAAGCAATCTTTTAAAGCAAAGTTGAAATGCTGGGTGTTAGACCACTTTAAGCTCAAAGTCTTGGAGAGGGCTGTCTTCTGAAGTTTATTATCTCAGCTGTCAGTGAAGAATTTTCTTTTTCTCTGCCAGAGGACAGGTCAATAGTTCACAAGACTGCTCTGAAAAAATAATTTAGAATGCTGAGTAGTGTGTAAACTGCAACTATTAAAGAATGATGCAATGTTATAAAACACACTATATAACTGAAAATAAAAATATGAGAATATTTTCTTTGCTACTAATCTTCTAGTAATTATCCGTACTACACAACCAATTCATTATATCATATTTTTTTTGCTTCAGTGTCTCTTTACGGATGATAAAATCATAGTCTGCTTTATCCGCTGTTCACTTGTATGATAGAAAAGCCTAGCTACACACATAGAATTGAATGCAGTCTTTAGAAACGTTCAGTTTTCAAACAATTGCAAAAGTTTTAATAATGATTGTTTGCGTGTTTCAAAAAGATCACACAATGATGTAAACTACTACACTGTTCTTAGATGTGAATTCAGTTTCACACAAATGTAATTGTTCAGTCAAATTTAAAGTACCATCGAGCAATCACTGTTGAAGCCTTTGTGTCCAACATAAGTCAACTACTGTTGGCATGCGTGGAGTGTGGATTCTAAACTGCAACTGTGACAGTGTGATGCAATGTTTTAAATAAAGCTATAACTGCTATAGCCATAGCTGAAAAAAAAATATGGGTCTATTTTCTTTGCTACTAATGTTCTATGCATTATCTGTACTAAACACACAATTCATTATATCATACGTTTATTTTTGTTTCAGATTTGCTTAAAACTTTCTTGTACAGAACAAAAGTATAGAAAAGTTAGCTTATCTCAAGTTCCAGATTGTTTTCACTTTCCAGTATTAGAATCTACCAGCTAGAATCAGGTGACTATAGGCAGCACCATCACTCTCTTTCTGTACTCAGAAACAATTGTTTCCTGTGGGTTTCTTGCTGCACTTTGTTCTTTGCATTATTAAATAAGCCTGGGAAAGTAAAAGTGGGCTGATGTATTAAAAGCTGAAGGATAAAGCAAGTGGAAGCATTAGTGATAGCAGCCTGTGTGATCCCAGCTGACATTTTTGTAGTCAATGTTGGAAAATAAAGGCTTTTGCTTCAAACCTTCTACTGTGCTTTTCATCATTTTTAATTGATTAGACCACTAATTACATTTCTTTTACATTTCTGGGCCGCACATGGTCTTATTGAGAAATAGATTAGTTATTTAGCTTCTCAAATGCTGGACTATATCTCAGTCTGGCTTCCTCCAAGTCATTCTGTCACGTATGGGGTAACTAGAGGGGCAGCATAATAATATAAAGGGGACACCAGGCAAATATCATCACACCATCATTCTCACCTCAATACATTATTAATAACTGTATTTTTATCATTCATGTGACAGCTGCATGACTATTATTATTATTGATTTATATAGCACCAGGTCTATCGTGGTGCGGCACAACAGAATACATGGTATAACAATTCAATATGCACAATACAACAATTTACAATACAAAAACAGACAATAGTGGATTACAGCTGATTCAGTGAACAAGTCAGCTATGGATTTTTTATAGGGTTGGAAGATATGTACACACATTACACAGCATTAAGAGACAAAGGGGAAAGAGAGCCCTGGCTAATTGGCATTTCATTCTTATAGGCTAAGAGATAGGATATGGGGGAAGGGAAATTGTGTATGAGATGGTAAAGTGGTGGTCAGTGGTTAGAGACAACCACTGGTCTGGGCTCTTTCCCCACAACCCTCTCCCAGCAACTTTCTCATGTAAGAGACTAAAGGAGGCCACACACCATACAATTTGTTAAAGGGACTCCGAGCAGTGCAAAAACTATGGAAAGATGGAAAGATGCATATCATTTTAAAGCTCTCTTTCTCCTCTTTCCAATGATATATAAATTGCCACCCTACGCCTTTTAGTTTTCGCTATTTTCGCGATTGAAATTGCCGCGGCCGTGATTTCGATCGCGAAAATAGAGAAAACTAAAAGGCATAGGGCGACGATTTAGGGGTCGTCAGAAAGAGGAGAAAGAGAGCTTTAAAATGATATCCATCTTTTTATAGTTACATTGTATTACACAAGGCGACTTTTTCTCAAAGTCAGCAGCTCCATTCAGCAGAAAAAGTCGCCCTGTGTAATACATTGTAACTATGGAAAGATGGATATCATTTTAAAGCTCTTTCTCCTCTTTCTGACGACCCCTAAATCGTCACCCTACGCCTTTTAGTTTTCTCTATTTTGCGATCGAAATCGCAGCTTCGGCAATTTCAATCGCGAAAATAGCGAAAACTGAAAGGCGTAGGGCGGCGGTTTATATATCATTGCAAAGAGGAGAAAGAGAGCTTTAAAATGATATGCATCTTTCCATAGTTTCTGCACTGCTCGGAGTCCCTTTAAATATCTGTTCAATTTAAGAATTGCAATCAATTTTTTTGACTGATTGTAACATTTTAAAAATATGACCAATGTACCACACACTTATGTTCAATTTTTCCCCAATTGGGATAAAAATTATTGGAAACTCTCAGGAAATTGCTAGGGTGTGTATATTAATAAATTTACAATCTAACACACACCAACCATACAATATTTAGTAGAAATTGAAGAGAAATATCTGGCATTCCGGATCGATATAAATCGAAAAAAAACGGGAAATCCGGATTTTTCAGTCAAATGAAAAAAAAAAAGCTTTCGATTTTTTTGAGAGATACGATCGTTTATATAGAATTGCTGTAAAATCGGATCATTTTATTGTATCATGTGTGGCCACCTTAAGAGACAGGACAAGAGCAGCCTACCAGGTTCTAAAGCAGGGATGGGACTAGGACCGTGGGCCGAATTCCTAAAATTTTCCCCTTCTCCCTCCCTCCCTGCAGAGTTACAAGCAGAAGAATATGGAAGGTTAAAAGATGAAAATTCACCTCTTCCTGCTTTAGTTCTCCATGGTAACAGTGCGTAATGTGACTCACCAATGTATTACATGCTGGCTGCCAGTGTGTGATACACTAGCACATTCTAACATCGTGTCATGTGACACCTTGCTGCCATGGAGACGTAACACTGAAATCTACGATCAGGTGAGTTAATCCCCTGTTATCGCCCCCGTTCGCCACTCTGCAGGGAGGGGTGGAAGGGGGGAGAACATTACATGCAAGCTGGATAAGGCCTGCGCAGGGGTGAGCCTGGGGTGCCTTGCACCTGGGTGCAAGATTTTCTCTGGCGCCTATGGGAGTGGTTAAATTAACCGCGCCCAACCACATAACCACATCCATGTCCTGCCTAATCACACCCATGTCCCCCGTTTAGGTAGTGAGTGACAGGGACCCCCGTTTAGGCAGTGAGAGACAGGGACCCCAGTTTATGTAGTGAGTGACAGGGACCCCAGTTTAGGTAGTGAGTGACAGGGACCCCCGTTTAGGTAGTGAGTGACAGGGACCCCCGTTTAGGTAGTGAGAGACAGGGACCCCCGTTTAGGGAGTACATTTGAAATCGGCGCTGGTAGACTTGGGCGCAGGATTCAGCGGTATATGGCTGATCCTGCTTCTGCACAAGTCCGGGCCGATTTAATTACTATTCCCCCTCCAGGCTGCCATGGATAGTGGGGGAATGAAATAATTCGGCTTCCAGCATTTGCTGGAGGCCGAATTATTATGTGTCTAAGCAACCTCAGCTCCGTCTTCTGACGGAGCCGACGTTACTTACTGAGCGCTGCAATAGGAGTGATTCCCATTGTAGTCTATGGAGGCGCCGGCTGCGCCCAAATCTAGCAGCGCTGAAAAGCACTGCTCAACCGTTTAGGTAGTGAGAGACAGGGACCCCCGTTTAGGTAGTGAGAGACAGGGACCCCCATTTAGGTAGTGAGAGACAGGGACCCCCGTTTAGGCAGTGAGAGACAGGGACCCCCGTTTAGGCAGTGAGAGACAGGGACCCCCGTTTAGGCAGTGAGAGACAGGGACCCCCGTTTAGGCAGTGAGAGACAGGGACCCCAGTTTATGTAGTGAGTGACAGGGACCCCAGTTTAGGTAGTGAGTGACAGGGACCCCCGTTTAGGTAGTGAGTGACAGGGACCCCCTTTAGGTAGTGAGTGACAGGGAACCCGTTTAGGTAGTGAGTGACAGGGACCCCGTGTAGGTAGTGAGTGACAGGGACCCCATTTAGGTAGTGAGTAACAGGGACCCCATGTAGGTAGTGACAGGGACCCCGTTTAGGTAGTGAGTGACAGGGACCCCCTTTAGGTAGTGAGTGACAGAGACCCCCCCCCGTTTAGGTAGTGAGTGACAGGGACCCCTTTTTGGTAGTGAGTGACAGGGACCCCGTTTAGGCAGTGAGTGACAGGGACCACCATTTAGGTAGTGAGTGACAGGGACCCCCTTTAGGTAGTGAGTAACAGGGACCCCCTTTAGGTAGTGAGTGACAGGGACCCCGTTTAGGTAGTGAGTGACAGGGACCCCGTTTAGGCAGTGAGTGACAGGGACCCCCCCTCTAGCCGCCGATCCCCCCTCACCTTGCAGCCAGCAGCAACAGCCCAGCGTCACACCTCAGGATCAGCGGGCGACCCGACCAGTAAGAGCGGGCGCCGGACGCACCCGCTCTATATGCGGAAGTGATGTCACTTCCGCATATCAGTGCGGTGTGCTAGGTCCTAGCGCCCGCACTATTGGTCGCCGCCTTATCGAGGTCTGACGTGCTGGAGGGAGAGGAAGAGGGGAGCGGCGGAGGGGGTGAGCGGAGGCTGGGCGGCACCTCTCAGAGAGAGGCGCCTGGGTGCAATGCACCCGCAGCACCCACCCAGGCATGGCCCTGGGCCTGCGGACCGTAATTTGCCCAGACAGAAGTGTAGATAACAGCTCACCAATTTGGGCAGAAGGGAACATGTGATTTCAAAGCTTACCTTCTGAAGTTCAGAATCTAAATGACACTTGGTCTTTGCAGGAAGTCCTCAGTCTTCTACCACACACAAATGCTTAGGCTTTGTAAGAAAGAGCAAGAAAAAAGCTGTCAATGTTATACCAAAATGGAATTCAAGCTGTTATTCTCTTTGATTACTGTAGGTAGCAGACTTTTACAGGCAGGATGAACCCAACCTGTCATTGGTCTATACCATTGCTGAGTCTAAAGATAAGAGACCTGTGCTACTGACTCACTTACATTACATGTTGCTCCATTTTCGGATCAGCTGTCATTGTCCTAGCATTATATAGAAGAAAAGTTGAGATTTCAATAAGGTTCCAATATGTCAGGTATGTGGTATCATTATAAATAAAGTGTATGGGGTGCAATATATGCACTTTTTATGACAGGAAGTGAGTTTGTCATAAGGGGGATGATGGTTGGAGACTGTTATTGTGGATGCTTTTTCTAAAAGGCCAATTTTCTAGAGATACTGGCTGGTCAATGAGATCTCCTGACCCATAACAAGAGGGTCACGCCTAATGGCTGATCAATATAATTAGATCATTTCATGTGTGGCGTCCTGGGTGTTATGTAACACTGTCATTACATAATAATCTCCACCCCCATATGTCTTCAAGCTTGTCAAGTCCTTGTCCCTGCATTACCTCATTGTCAAACCTGGGACTACAGCCAACAGACAGAACACGCAATAATATTAAATATGCATTATGTCACATACTGGATATTGGAAGCTCTTCCGATTCTCCTGCCCATCAGCTGCTATCCTTAGCTTCAACACATCAGTGCTCATAAGTTGTGGGTTATTTAGCAAAAAGAAAAAAATAACTATTACACTGGGAGGGTGAAGTAGGATCAGGCAACAAAAGGGATGAGAGGAGCTGATATGCTTGTGCTTGGAATTTAATAATAATAATAGTAATATGTGTCAGTTATACACAAGTCACTTTGTAAATTAAAAATCAGTGCATTTCAGTGCATTTTGGAAAGTACTGACTGCCCAGTAATGTCTCAGTAACTCCCCTATTTCTGCATGCACAGGAAGTATTGCAACCCTGGAGCAGCATCAGCTGCAGTAATCAGAAGACTGACACATCCAGTACACATTGTGCTGGCAGGAAGGCTGAGTTTTGAATGTTTTTTTTTTTTTTTAAGGAAAAACCAAGGTGACAATAATAAAGAAATACAAAATTCTGAACAAAATGGGTTGCCTTTGGTTTACAGTAATCAAGAGAAGAATCATAAATTTTAGTCAATTGCAAAAGTCGATTTCAGGGGTAAAAAGCAACCACCACACAATGGAGATTGTCTTTCTGACTTCCTATGGATTGACATGAGTTTCTTTATTCACCTTTATGCATGTGTTTCTTTAGTAGTTGCAGAGACTGCAATTAAAGCCAACAAGGCAGCTGCAAGCAACTTTCTTCATTGCTACCGCAGCTCCTAGACAAAACAAGGGAGGCCACAGGATCTGTGTATGGCAAGAAATGTGTCAACAATCATCAGCTGACAGACTTTCTGGCACAAACAAAGGTGACAGCTATGAGCCCATGATGTCCAAGTGTGTCCCTATAATTCAAAGGGGTTTCCCCCGGGTTCACTTAGAGTAGTGCTGTCCAACTTCATGGGCAGGGTGTGTGTCTAGCACCGGATTTTATGGAAGGAGGGGGCAGAGCATCAATGTTCTGGCTTGGGGGGGGGGGGGTAGAGTCAAGTGCAAACAAAAGGTGGGCCTGCCAGAGGAGGCGGCCTGACACAAAAAATAGTCCGGGCAAGTGAGTGCAGCCTGAGGGCCACATCTGGCCCGCGGGCTGCCAGTTGGACAGTCCTGACTTAGACATCCCTAATTTAAAATAAAGTCATACGGGGCCAAAATATTACTTGTACACGTAGGTCAGCACTTAAAATTTTTTACAATCAGTCACGCCTATTTTTATGACATCACCCATTATTTAATTTGCATACAGGAATTTGTATTTTCAGGATTATAGAATTTATTCTGAAAGTATTGGCAGAAAGTTATTATTTACTAGCCTAAATCCCCAGGGGCTGTGCTTTTTCAGATGCACTGAGAGGGCAGTTCTAGTGGGTTCTTTAGAGCTCTAATTAACTTTAGTTCAAGAAGGCAAAAATAAAAGTTGTGACTTCAGCTAGTAGAAATATAATAAGTGTTCTGCTATTTAATTCCTATTACAAAATATTACTTAGAAGGAATATCTGGAGTAAGAGATTTCCTTTTTATTGAAACTTATTGGCGAGGCCTGCTGTTCCAGTATCATCACATTGATGTCATGCCTTCTGGAGAGACACACACTGATACAGCAACATATTTCAGGCCATATGATTCTAAAAAGATAATCCAAGTTATTTATTTTTAGATATGCACACTAATAGGGCACATTACCCATCTCCAAAACCTGGGCTCTTTGTAGTCTCTTACAAAATCATGGTAACGCTTATTCACTTGTGTCATACATGAAACTACAATATGCTCTTGAGAAAAAAAAAGTAAAATTCACCAGTTCAGCTCTACACGGCAAACATTATTCACAAGTTTTCCCTGATTTTGTGCATGAGTTAACATGAACCATAGCAGTGAGTTCCTAACAGGAAATCCAAGAGGCAATTTGCTATAACTGTAATTATTTATTAAAATAAAAGACTGACTCCTGAAACTCCTGAATAATGCCTGGAAATATTTAAATGTTGCTTCCTGCTATGTGCAGCCAATTAATTTATGCACGAATTTAGTAGCATTCTGCTCACCAAATGGGGCCTTCTGGGCACCACATTGTGCCATATTTGGAAAGGACAGAAATGTTACATTACTGGCAATTCATTTGGATATATTTTTAGATGCAACTTGAAATGAAAATAGAATACTGAATATTGTATTATCATATAAACAAGGTCCATCATTTCTGTATTGTGAAGAAGGAAAACTGTGTGCATACATATTACATATTAGAACTGGTATATTGTAAACAATGAAACTTAAACAAGTAAAAAGAGACAATGAAAATAGAATAAAAATGTACAGTTTTAAAAAGAGATTCTAACAAAAATGTAATGAAAAGAGGAAATTATATAAATCAACATAGATACATCAAATAGAGTACATTTAAATAAATTATCTGATGGACTTTGTAAATTCTTTTTCCAAATGTTCTTCTTTATCATGCAATGTGCTTGTCAGTTTAGTGTTAATCATAGCGCCAGTGAGATTAGTTTTGACCAAAACGCCTGTTAGATGAAAATTAGCTAGGCCTGCCAATAGCGGTTTTATCTGCTGTGACTATATGTGAAATGATCACAAGCATACGTCATACACTAATACGTCCCTAGAGGCACTTTCCCACATAGCCGTTGCCTTACATTATTGTTGTGTAGCAACATGCAGTGCACATTGTTCAACGCAAATTGCCATTCTGTGCACCAATATATTCATAAAAGAGAGGTGTAGTTATTTGTTACAAGAATACGTTGTATACTTACCTCAGTAGTGGGAAGCCTCTGGATGGTCCAGAGTCTTGCCAGATCCTTCTCCAGCCCACTGTTCCAGTGAAGGGTCCATCTAAACCTATTTGACAAGAACTTGTCAAATAGGTTTCTTGTGGACGTGTTCCTGCCAGGTACGAGCGCATCCAGACTGGGTATGCATGAGTAAGGTCTAGGCAAATAGAACGATGCATTCATGCACAGAGGAAAGAAAATAGACATGCTCAAGCAACTTCATTCCTCTGGGCACGCGCTGAGCTTATCATGTATGGGGGCTTTGCAATGAACTGTGATAATCAGCCCCATAGACATCTATGCAAATTCACAAAATGGCAAACATTTTGCAAAAATTGCCATCAGTTTGTGAAAAAAAATTGTGGAAATGGCTTGGGCAATTTTGTTCATCCCTAGTAAATGATTCTGGATACCCACTTTTTTGGTTAATTATCCATCAGCATGAGAAATACTTCCTATATCTATATATTGCTGTTTATTGGTATATAATCTTATGTCAAAGCCTAGGCTATTTACTATGTATAATTCTACTCCCACAGCACTCTGGGAGACCAGATATTATTTCTACTGACTTCAGAACACACACACAAAAAAAAAACTTTCTGCAGTGATCCATCTGCCAGCACTAAAGGTGTTGTCCCCTGTAAAAAGTTACATAGTTTCTCTTTAAGTGCACTTAGCTCCTTCTTTTAATATAAAATATTTTATGGATTAATTTTACATCATCATTCACTAGCAATAAAAAGGCATGAATAAAGTTTTGCGTTATTTAGTACCTATTTGTGCACATTAATTAGAGAGAATCTGTATTGTTAAAATCGCACAAAAGTAAACATACCAGTGAGTTAGGGGACATCTCCTATTCCCCTCTGTCACAATTTCGCCGCTCCCCGCCACATTAAAAGTAGTCAAAAACAGTTTTAAAAAGTGTGTTTATAAACAAACAAAATGGCCACCAAAACCGGAAGTAGGTTGATGTACAGTATGTCCACACATAGAAAATACATCCATACACAAGCAGGTCATTTGTGTGTTTACCTTCTTCCCCCTGCAGCTATAATCCACTGAAAAGTGACAGGCTGATTGTTTCTTCCTGCAGACAGCTCTGCCCGTGTCTGTAATTCCTCAGTATGTGACAGCCCAGCCAGCTCAGAGGACAAATTATCCAGCTTGTAAAAGGCAGCTCTCTTCCCTCACTGACAAGAGAGCAGAGACGCTGCCTAATCTAAATAGCACACACGGGAGTGTGCATAGGGGGGCGTGCATAACAGATCAACAACACTGAAGAGTTGGCAGCCTTCCAGACACAGGGCAACAAATCCGACAGGGGAAAGATAAGTTGATTTATTACAGAGACGGTGATAGCAGAAAGTGCTGCAGTAAGCCAGAGCACATTAGAAAGGTTTAGGAACTTGTAGGATAGTAGAAAAAAGGATGAAATTTGTGTTACAGAGTCTCTTTAATGCATAAGCAAAAACTCCACATAAGTGAACCACTTGTTACCTTCACAGTTTGAAGGTAACAAGTGATTCATGACAGCTTTCTGCCTGTGTTACATGCATGGCTGAAAGGGAACCCAAGGTGAGAGGGATATGGAGGCTGCCATATTTATTTTCTTGTAAACAATGCCAGTTGCCTGACAGCCAGGGGTGCTCATCCGGATTCCGGATATCTGGGTAACCCGGATATCCGAACATTTTTACGCTATGCAGATCGGAATCCGGATAGCTATCTGCGGATATTTGGCCGTATAACTCAGATATCCGCGAATATCCGGATCCGAAATACTGTAACTAAGGAGATGTCCTGGAGCCAATCAGAGGGCTTCCAGCAGAAGCCCTAGCAACCAATCAATGAGGGGAACCCTGGACAGCCCCACCTGACCTCATTGAGCCAATCAGAGAGCTCCCAGCCTAAACCCTGGCACCCAATCACAGAAAGGAACACTGGCCAGCCCCCCTGTATAATAAGGAGGGCTGCCATGATGAGACATATCGTCTTAGCTTGCTGAATGCTCACTGAGAGACATGCTCCAGTGCTGGTGGCCTAGCAAGGGGGCTGTAAACAGTTATAAACCTAAAGCCGTTCAGTGATTAACCCCTTCCCTACTATCATTACACTATTGTTAAATCGTTGATTAGCTTGATTGATGTCATACTGTGACAGTCAGAGTGTGTGCTCCAGTGCTGTTGGGCCTAGTAGCAAGGGCTGTACACAGTGATAAGCTGTTCAGTGATTAACCCCTTCACTATCACTACACTATTGTTAAATCGTTAATTAGCTTGATTGATGTCATTGTATGACAGTCTGTGTGTGTGCAGTGCACAGACCAGGCCAGCTGCTGCCTGATGGCCAGCTATTAGCCTTAGGTATAGGTTAAGTAGGTTAGGGATTAGGGGATAGGAGGATTACTGTGTTATTGTGTAGCTAGTGCTGTAGTACTGCAGTCAGTGTGCTAGTAGTTGTTAGAGTAGTAGTACTACTGTGTAACCTTTCTACAGAACTGCTGTGCTGTGAGCAGTGCCAGTGTGACAGTTAGTGTGCACTAGTGTCTTCTCCTCTGCTGTCTGACTGTCACTCAGTACTTGGCACGTGGCATGTGTCACTTGGCACTTGCAATAATAAGAGACAGGTGTCCCTGCGTACACCTGTCTCTGTGTCGCTGGGTCCATGCTGTTAGCTACTGCGCATGTGCGCAGAAAGGACCCAGACAGCCGCTGGGACTTGCGGACGGGGCCAGTGAGCCAGGGGGGCATGTGCACGGGCGGATGGGTGCGCGCTGGTGCCGCTGGCATGCACGCGCACACGAGTGGCAGGTCTGCGCGTATGTGCACCGCGTAAAGACAAACCCAGAGCTCGTTTTTAAATCGGCTTGGGTCAACTAGTCATTTACAAAACCTAAAGGCTTTTCTTTCTGTACAAGCAAGTAACATATTAAAAGGAACCTGAAGCATGGCACAGGAACAATGCAACGTATCAAGGACTGGGGAGGCTGTATGGAGTGCAGTGCCTTCCCTCTACTTATGTATGTACTACTTCAAGTTTGCTTTAAGGGCCTGTTTCCACTACACGCAGATTCTGCATGCAGAAAACTGACTCCAACGAATGTCTATGGGCCTGTTTCCACTGAACGTGATTTTTCTGATGCAGATTTCCCATAGGCATTCATTGGAGTCAGTTTTCTGCATGCAGAATCTGCATGTAGTGGAAACAGGCCCTAAGCCCATGTTGGCTTTAAATACTCTATATATTTTTGTTAGACTACAGACTAAGAGGCACAGAGTTAGTCCATGCTTACCTCACCCATAGATTTAAATTAAAGGGGCACTACAGTGAAAAACTGTAAAATTTAAAATATGTGCAAACATATACAAATAAGAAGTAAATTTTTTTCCAGAGTAAAATGAGCCATAAATTATATTTCTCCTATGTTGCTGTCACTTACAGTAGGTAGTAGAAATCTGACAGAAGTGACAGGTTTTGGACTAGTCCATCTGTTTATAGGGGATTCTCAGGGATATATTTATTTTCAAAAGCACTTAGTGAATGGCAGTTGCTCTGTCCAACTGCCAAAAAACTGTGTAGGGAGCAGGGAAGCTGGCCAGCATCATTGTTTAAGCACTTTACCCCCGCGCGTACGCATTTCTCTGTCCCTTTTTCCATCCTTTAACCCCCAGGGACGGAGAAATACGTACTTTCCGCGCTCCCACTGCTGTCCGCGCTCCCGCTCGTAAACACGCCGCCCGCTCGCCCGAAGATCAATGAACGGGAAAATCCATTCCCGTTCGTTGATCCAAGCCCCGCAATGATCCGCTGCCGCTCGGCTGAGCAGCGCGACTATTGTGGGAAAAAAAAAAGTTCTTAGCCTCTTTCTACTTCCTGCAAGCGTCCTTCCGGACGCTTGCAGGTCGCATAAACAAAATGTTACTGCGGTCATCTTGTGGCCAAATAGTAAAACTACATCCAAAGCATTTTTCACATACAAATAAATTAGTTTAACACACAAAATTAACCCTTTACCTCCCACACTCCCCAATTTTTTTTCTTGTAATTTGAAAAAAAAAATACAATTAAAAAAAAAATACATAAATAGTTACCTTAGGGACTGAACTTTTTAAATATTTATGTCAAGAGGGTATAACACGGTTACTTTATAAACTATGGGCTTGTAATTAGGGATGGACGCAAAACTGAAAAAATTGCACCTTTATTTCCAATTAAAATATTGGCGCCAAACATTGTGATAGGGACATAATTTAAATGGTTTTATAACCGGGACAAAAGGGCAAATACATTTCATGGGTTTTAATTACAGTAGCATGCATTATTTAAAAACTATAAAGGCCAAAAACTGAAAAACAACGTTTTTTCCCTATTTTCCCATTAAAACACATTTAGAATAAAATTATTCTTGGCATAATGTCCCACCTAAAGAAAGCCTAATTGCTGGCAAAAAAAAAAAGATATAGTTCATTTCATTGCGATAAGTAATGATAAAGTTATAGACGAATGAATGGAAGGAGCGCTGAAAGGTGAAAATTGCTCTGGTGGTCAGGGGGTAAAACCCCTCAGTTGGGAAGTGGTTAAATCCGTTTTAGGGAATATCTTTATAAAGAATAAAAGCCTTGCTGAGAATCCCCTATGAAGAGATGGACTAGTCCAAAACCTGTCACTTCGGTCAGATTTCTAATACCTACTGTAAGTGACAGCAACATAGGAGAAAAGTAATTTATGGCTCATTTTATTCTGGAAAAAATGTACTTCCTATTTGTAT
This sequence comes from Hyperolius riggenbachi, assembly GCF_040937935.1. Classification (NCBI taxonomy): domain Eukaryota; kingdom Metazoa; phylum Chordata; class Amphibia; order Anura; family Hyperoliidae; genus Hyperolius; species Hyperolius riggenbachi. Next base: position 295,911,286 of record NC_090648.1, on the reverse strand, counting down.
ATGTTTGCACATATTTTACATTTTACAGTTTTTTGCTGTAGTGCCCCTTTAATTCCATGCTACTGGGGAGGCATCACATTTTAGTGGCCCAAATAACATGTTTACCTTTTGTTATTTTATTAATGCCACTTGCCATACTTTTATATAATAGTATGTGGATTGTGGTTGATGGAAGTCATGTTATCTCCTTACACTGAGTTAGACTTTAACATGAGTTTTTTTTTCTCCCTCTCTCGCTTCTGCTATTTTAGAACTTTTGCCATTTCATCTAACAGATTGAATCTGAAATATCCATCAGTCACCTTTCACTTTTGGTGTCCTTCTTTTCTCCAATTGTTAATGCATCATTAGCTTGTTTTTGCTACTCTGGTACTTCCATCAATGTCTACAGAGACATATTGAAAGGCTTTTATTTATCTGAATGATAATGTCCTCACTACATTTCCTCACTACATTTTTCTTCAGCTGTCAATGTCCACTGAACATCTCTGCAATATGCAAATAAAAAAAAAAAATAACAGTACATTAACAGCATACTTCAAATATAAAACTTTTTATTGCTTAAAGTGTATCCGAGGTAAAAATAAGCTGATGAGATAAACAATTGTATTCAACCTCCTGCTCCTAAAATGACTTCTTTAGATTTCCCATGGTTTTATTTTACAATATATTTAACCATTTACAAAGTAAATTGAATGAATGTTTTGTTGTCTCTGCTCAGTGGCAGCCTATGTAAGTGTCCCTAATTGAAAATACATCTCCCCTTGCTCTCAGAAGTTGTATTCTGCCAGGAAAACTTCTATGGCTGTAATTAGCTTATCAGTGATGTTTACTATATTCCTAGTAAGGAACCAACAAGACAGAAGCTATCACTACCATGCGTAAAAATTAACTCTTTCAGGCAGCAAAATAAAACAAGTAAAAAAGCCTGGTTATTAATGTTTTGTATGGTATTTACACATTTTGATTTCATCATGTCACAGGTTGCTTCGGGTACACTTTAAGGCTGCTTACACACAGGGATGTTACAGGAGCCTGTAACGCTCCCCCAACGCACAGCAATGTAACACAAGTGGGCTGTTCACACAGCCCACGTTGCGTTACATGTAACGCTGCACGTTGTCCGGAAAGTGCAGCATGCTATGGCGTTAGAGCGGCTATAGCCGCATTAGACTGTTTGCACATGCTCAGTGGGGGGCAGAGAGGAGGCGGGGAGAGCCAGCTACAGTAGCCGCACACATGGCTACTTAATATTCACTGCACTGGCGGCAGCTGATTGGCCGGCGGGACCGCGTGATGCGGAGTGTCTCGCTCCGCATCACGTGGTCCCGCCGGCCAATCAGCGCCACTCTGGGAGACCTTATAGGGATAGAGCCGCCTAACACGGCTCACTCTACCATCCTCTCTTGCAGCACCATACGTTGTGTTAGGTGCACGTTATGCGACTTTAACGTGGCACCTAACGCAACGTCTTGGTGTGCAAGTAGCCTTAAGGGACATATATATATTATATATATATATATATATACACAGTATATATATATATATATATATATATATATATATATATACCAAGGGATGAGCAGCACAAACCAAATTTTATGCAATTCTATGCATACTCTACCATGCAAAATACCAGTTTTTATAAGCAGTCTAGTGGTACATAATCAAAAAACCAAAGAGTCAACTAAATGGGAGAAAAGGAAATTAAAAACACCCCACCTTTCATTAGCTACCAAATGAACTCTCTGAGCAATCCACTCATTTATATGGTTAACTGTGCTAGAGGTGGGTGTGGTTATGTATTTGTATATTTCTTATGGAGTCTAGGCACCTCCAGTGCTGCGTGCATGCTTTGCATAGAATTGCATAAAATTTGGCTTGTGCTGCTCATCCCTTGGTATTTATTTATCATTTTCCCCTGTGAGCCTGCATAACCACGCCCACCTGCTCAGAGAGTTCATTTGGTAGCTAGTGGAAGGTGAGGTGTTTTTAATTTCCTTTTCTCCCATTTAATTGACTCTTGGGTTTTTGGATTAGTTCCCACTAGACTGCTTATAAAAACTGTCATTTTGCATGGTAGAGTAGGACTCACCAGATCGGGGACACTTTGGCGCAGTTGGTGAGCTTAAGCGCGTTACAGCGTAACCAAGAGCCCCTGGTCACTGCTTTCCTGTTGTGTGCTGCAGCCCCTCTGTATTTGTGTGTGTATATATATATATATATATATATATATATATATATATATATTTACATAAATTCCTACTTTCGCTCTTATGTCTCCTGAGAAATGAAGCTTTTTGACAAGTGATATCTGCTCTATGTCCACAAATAAGAAACCAAAAGCCTTTGAAAGACAAGAGCCCCATACATATTGTACAACTGAAGTTATGTTTTAGGACTAATTTGCTGCATCTGGCATGAAGTGCCTTTAGGTTGTGAAGAGAGCAATGTAATATTATCAAGATATCCTGGTGAGAAACATACTGGCCCATGTAAGAAAGATCTGTATTCAGTTGCAGGTCATGGATCTTTCAACAAGGTAACGCCACAAATAAATTCAACTAAAAGCATCCCAAATGGCTCAGAACAAAACATTGGTCTACTTTGAACTGGCTTTCTATTTTCTCAAACATCATGGAAAGAACTGACAGGTACAAAAGACAAACACAGAGCAGAAAGGAATCATTTTCTGCAGTAGTTGTCTCACAAAGTTGTGCAGCAAAACATTAGGTTAAACATGCTATAATTTTTATCCATTTCATTGTAATTTGTGTTATTATTTGAAACATGTTAAATCTAAGCAATTCTCCATTTGTGTCATAATACAGTAGAAATGATGTATGCCAATTACTTTTGCCAGTTCCAGTACCTAGATTCTTTTTTTAGTGGAGGTTTACCAACAAATGTGTCCATGTTGGAAATGGTTATAACAGGCTGTACTGTTTTCTTTATATTCAGAACTAAAGAAATCATATAAAAGTTGTAAAGCAGTTTCATGTGTTGCCATTTCATCTCAGGGTGGTGGTGCTAGATTGAGCTTAAAGCACACCTGACCTAGGCAGATACCCAAGATAAGCACAGAATTATGTTCATGCTGCATCCACATAGCCCTGTGCATTGTCTGTTTCTCTCCTTGGTACTCCCGGTCTCCGTAGTCACTCCTAGAAAATTAGACTTTTGGCCAACGTCGAATTTTCATAGAGGAAGAGACAGGCTTTCTGCAATGTTCCTTCCCTATCACTCTCCCTTGGCCTATTCTTCCATGCCCCATTTACTCTCCTGAAGAGGATGGAATGGAAGAATGAAGGAAGGGAACATCGCAGCAAGCAAGCCTGCCTCTTTTCTTCAGAAAATTTGATTTCCGCCAAAAGTTAAATTTTCAAGGTCATATTATGGGAGCCAGGCATTGGGTGGTTGGGAAACGGCCAGACAATGCACAGGGCTATGTGGATCCAGCGTGAACATACCTCTGTGCTTATCTTAAATAGCTTTGGCTTGGATTAGGTAACATTTAAATCAATGGCAAGATAGACAAGTGTAATGATTTGGTCAGTTTGAGGGTTAGGGATACGTTTGAGGGTTAGGGATTTGGGTTGAGATTGGCTTATAAATTTGTACTTGAATTGACATGTGACAGGATAAAATAAACATAGGTAGATATGGTACTATACCTACTAAAAACTTGTCTCTGGTCCCTTTTTTCCGTCATTAAAAGATTTAAAGGAGTTCTGTGGGGGGTTGTGGAAGAGAAAAACGGACACTTACCTTGGGCTTCTATCAGCCCCGTGCAGCGGTAATGTCCCACGCCGTCCTCCTCCCATCTCCGCCGCCGGCCCCGGTCTAAGCGGCATGGGATCCAAACTGCGGCTGCGCTAGAGGGGCCGCGCACCCGCTCGCTTCCGCCTGCGTCATCGGAAGCTTACTGCGCAAGCGCAGTACAAGGCTCCGTTGTACTGTGCCTGCGCAGTAAGCCTCAGATGACGCGAGCGGAGGCACGGCAACGCGCATTATTCGTCTGTTTGTCAGATGAATAATAGCCCGGTGCCGGCTGCGGGGAACGGCGGATGGGAGCAGGACGTCGTGGGACATTACCGCCGCATGGGGCTCATAGAAGCCCAAGGTAAGTGGCAGTTTTTCTCTTCAGAAACCCCCACAGAACCCCTTTAAGAAACAAGTGCTTTTATCTTTGCAAATGAGGCAGTCAAACAGCAGAGCCCCTGAAAATCAAACAGAAGCCGAAACACCTCTGTTTTGCTGAGGAAAGACTAACAGGACAGGACTGAAATTTTTGTTTTGGAGCTAAATGAAGTCGATTTTAAATTACATTGATATGGCTGCTGTTTAAGTCTTAGAAATTCTACCCTAAAACTGAAAACAAAAATAGGAGACTACAGGAAAGTTATCTCATACGTTTATTTTCAGTTCAGGTTTGCAATAATAGTGTTGGACAATGGATGTTTTAGTACTCGTTTAAAGGGTTAAAAGTGCTTGGCATAGGGAAAAAGCCAAAACTGAGTTGTTGAAAGCTTATTTTAGAATTATTAAGGTTGTTAAATGGTTATGATTAATGTTAGGCATGCTTTGAATGGAAGAAGGTTATGATTAAGCACTTAGGAAATTCATAAGCATTATGCTCTATGTGCCAAAAAGAAAGTAGTGTAGGGATGTGGGTTCTAATATGAAAGCCTACAGTAAACATACTGTACTTGGTTTCTGAAAAGCTTAGTGACTCAGTATATCTTGCTATTATTCACCCATACCAATTACATTACACTCACACATTCATGACTCTCACTTTCCATGAATATTACTTTGGAATTCCTCTCACCTTATCTGAATTATCTAGTCTAGTGAACCAGTTAGCAACATTATTTGCATAAGCCTGACTATGATATTCATATACTGTGAAGCTTTGTACAAATACTAGATGGTTCTTGGCCAAGGCAACCACCTCTGCCAAGAATCTATCCTGTGTACTATGGGCCCAATGCATCACGGAGACATCTAGAGTACCTGATCATCTCAGCCAAGCATATTGCTCTCCTCCTTTCCCCTGCTCCTTCATGTTACTTCATTGTACACTCCGCTGTTGACCCTCCTCAGCATGTGTATGCTAATCTCTACTGTACGTGATGTCAGAACACCTAGACTTCCTAGATTTCCTACAAGTTCTTCTAATAAACGTCACCCTGTAGTGAGAGGGATATGGAGGTTGCCATGTTTATTACCTTTTAAACCTAGCCAATTAACTGACTTTCTGCTTAACCTCATAAGCCACTGACCTTTTTGCTGCCTTCCACTGGACAAAGAGCGTTGCTCGTCTTTACATATATTCTGGACTCTTCAGTTGTCTCTCAACCAGCATGATAAGATGTTGTATTGCCTATTTACAATTCTTGCTATTTTATTTATGTATTGTTTTTATAAAGCACCAACATATTACACAGCGTTAGATGGTGCTGAGAGGTTATTTTTATCAATTAGGTGATAAATAAGTTATTTATGAGAAGTTTTGTGAATGGAGCCCAATGTCTTTATAAAAGGGTTACTATAAGAACACTGAAAAATGTTATTGCAGGTGGAGTGGGGGTGATGAGAGATACACATGGGTTTTATGAACACACTGGAGAGGAGGTAAATGGTTTAGTTCACACTGTGCAGGGAGTAGCTGTAGCTGCAGACTAGTGCTGCCCACAAAAATGCATACAGGGAAGAGGTAGGTGAATCAGGGGATCTGCTCTATGTGTTGGGAGCAATTCCCACTCTGCCCGCAGCAATGAGCTGCAAGTGCAAGCCAGAAGCCAGCCAGACTGTTATTTTAAATATATCAATTGCAGGCATGCAACTCAGAAACCTTTCTGCATTTCTAATCAATGCCAGTGTACAATACTGAGTGTTGAAAGTATAGGAGGTGGATCTAGAGCTTCAAATGTTTTTTTTTCACCACAGGGACCTGCATCTTCCTTGACATGACATTTCACAGCATGGATCTAAGTTTATAGTTTTAACCTACTAAATGTTGAAAGGTCATGAAGGGCACTAATACAGAGATAGGACTCAAATTCACTAAGCTTATCTCTTGTCTTTAACCACCCTGGCGTTCTATTAAGATCGCCAGGGCGGCTGCGGGAGGGTTTTTTTTAAATAAAAAAAAAACTATTTCATGCAGCCAACTGAAAGTTGGCTGCATGAAAGCCCACTAGAGGGCGCTCCGGAGGCGTTCTTCCGATCGCCTCCGGCGCCCAGAATAAACAAGGAAGGCCGCAATGAGCGGCCTTCCTTGTTTTGCTTACATCGTCGCCATAGCGACGAGCGGAGTGACGTCATGGACGTCAGCCGACGTCCTGACGTCAGCCGCCTCCGATCCAGCCCTTAGCGCTGGCCGGAACTTTTTGTTCCGGCTACGCTGGGCTCAGGCGGCTGGGGGGACCCTCTTTCGCCGCTGCTCGCGGCGATCAGGCAGCACACGCGGCTGGCAAAGTGCCGGCTGCGTGTGCTGCTCTTTATTTGATGAAAATCGGCCAAGCAGGGCCTGAGCGGCAGCCTCCGGCGGTGATGGACGAGCTGAGCTCGTCCATACCGCCCGGCTGGTTAATAACGTTTCTGAGCTGTTTGTAGTGTTTATTTTTTTTATTTAAGTATTTATATAGCGCCGACATATTACGCAGCGCTGTACAGAGTATATGGTCTTGTCACTACCTGTGCCTTAGAGGGGCTCACAATCTAGTCCCTACCATAGTTATATGTATCATAGTCTAGGGCCAATTTTTTTTAGGGGGAAGCCAATTAACTTATTTGTATGTTTTCGGGATGAGGGAGAAAACCGGAGTGCCCGGAGGAAACCCACACAGACATGGGGAGAACATACAAACTCCTTGCAGATGTTGACCTGGCTGGGATTTGAACCAGGGATCCAGCATTGCAAGGCGAAGGCGCTAACCACTATGCCGCCGTGCTGCTCAGTGTTCTCACCATGGTGATAAAGCATGTAGTAAACTTAACTCTTTTGTATTTAAGTTAAGGAGAGATCTCTAAAGTTACCATTTCAATCCTTAAAATAACTAAAGAATTCTAAAGTTAACCACTTAACGACCGCCTAACGCCGATAGGCGGCGGCAGGTCGTAAGTGGCTTTACATGGTTTCCATGTCAGTTCACGGAGGGTGTCTCCGTGAACAGCCTGCGAGCCTCCGATCGCGGCTCGCATGCTAAATGAAGAAATCCCCGCTGTTTACATCATACGCCGCTGCTGCGCAGCAGCGCCGTAAAGGAGATCGGCGATCCCCGGCCTCTGATTGGCCGGGGATCGCCGGCATCTGATAGGCTGAAGCTTATCTGAGGCGGCGCAGGACGGATCGCCGTCCTGTGCCGCCCACAATGAAGAGGAGAGGGAGGCCCAATATCGCTGCGGAGGGGGGCTTTGAGGAGCCCCCTCGCAACACGCAGATAGCCGGCGGCGATCAAACACCCCCCCCAGCAGGACATCCCCCTAGTGGGGAAAAAAAGGGGGGGGGAGTCTGGTCGCCCTGCGTGGTTCCTGATCTGTGCTGTGGGCTGGAGAGTCTACGCAGCACAGATCTAGCAATACAAGCCCGGTCCTTAAGTGGTTAAAGACGGGCAGTTAATTAACTGCACAAGAAAATAACCACAGAGGAGGTAACTTAAGGACAGAAATGATAAGATAACTCTCACTCTGAAAACTTATCTCTACACCTTAATAAGGCAAGATTGATATGTGGGGGTAAGTCTTCTCATTCCTTATTATCTCCAGCATAATCGTAGTGAATTGAGACCAAAGTCAATGAGATGCTAATAATTTTTATGTTGATGTAAATCTCATGTACATTTATGCAGCTTGAAACTAGACTAATGAATGCAGTAGCTTATGATTTTGATTGGTTCAATTACAAGTAGCATACATTTGCATACAATTAACACAAAAATTGCATCAACTCAAAATGATTAGTGTCTGATTGACCGATTTGTATTATAATATTTTAAATTCATAAAAAAGCTTCAAGGCGCAGCAGTAGTGTTACCAGATAAACAGGCAAAAATCATTTTTAATTTTAAACGTTGTGGAAAAAGTAAAACCACCGTGTGTTTGTGTTTTCTGTGTCCCTGTTAGTAGGAATTCTCGTCACCCTTTCCTTGTGACACCAAAACCTCTAATATGTCATGTAAAACCTTAGTTCAAACTACTATTACTTAAAGAGACACTAAAGCGAAAAAAAAATGATCTAATGAATTGGTTATGTAGTACGGATAATTACATTAGAAGCAAAGAAAATATTTTCATATTTTTATTTTTAGTTATATACAGTGTAGTGTTTTGTATAACATTGCATCATTCTCTAATATTTGCAGTTTACACACTACTCAGCATTCTAAATTATTTTACAGAGTAGGCCAGTGAATTTTTGAACACGCTTCATCAGGCAATAACAACAGAACAATAGCAAATGTGGTCAGTTGACAGAGGTGCCTGGCTCTTCTACTGACCACATACGCTATTGCTCCGTTGTTATTGCCTGATGAAGCGGGATCAAACCTGCAAAACGTGTTGCATATTTGAAGTTCATAAATAAAATATATTGACTGTCTTTACTACAGTCGTTGAGTGTCTACTTGGAGGAGGTAAGTCCACCACTACCGCCTCTATTTACCAAGAATTTGGTTTTTAAACTCATTTAGCTTCCTTTTATCCTTTTGGCGCCTCTGTTCTCCTGCATAATATTGAGTCTGCCCTGGGTGGAGGGTTGAACCCCCTTTTTTCTCATCTACAGAGAGTGACTTCTTATTCCTGAGTGGGGTCAGGAAAATCTCCCCACCTGCCTTTACAGTGGTTGCTTAATAGTAACCCTGGTTTGAGTATTAATATTTACTCTTTCTAGTAACCATTTACCAGTACATATTACACTATTGGAGCTCTTGGTGTTCCTTGTTTTTATGGTAGTAAATTTGCATTAGTTTGCAATATATAATTTTATGTGCATTGCTTCTGTACTTTTTGAATTGTTCCCGTACCAGTTTTGCTGCCATGAGACTAGGAGCTGCCTCCCGAGCAAAGAGCAGTGTTCCTCATTCCCCCTTCACCTCTGCAAAGACAGATTATCTATATGTGGCCAGCATTGCAGCTCAGTAGTCTCATCATCTTCCTGTAAAGCTACATGTAATAAAGCATTTAGCCCTTTACAAACGGTTTATAAAGTAATGTTTGTCTCTACTCTACTTGCAGCAAGAAACTGGTTTTCACTGCACCTTTTCATAAAGACATGCAATAGGTGTACAAAAGGTTATTTTTTTTCCTTAAAGGGGTTCTGTGGTATTGTAAAAATCAAACAACCTGACACTTACCTGGGGCTTCTATCAGCCCCCTGCAGCTGTCATGTCCCATGCCATCCTCCTCCAATCACCGGTCCCCGCTGCCGGTCCTGGTCTAATATTCATCTAAACAGACAAATAATGCTTGCTCCCGCTCGCGTCATTGTGAGCTTACTGCACAGGCGCAGTATGAAGTTTTCTTGTACTGCACAGTAAGCTCCCAATGACGCGCGGGAGCAAGCACAGACGCGGCCACGCAGCCGCAGTGTAATCACTCGCGTGATTACACCTGGAGCGGCGGCGGGGAACGGCGCAACGGAAGAGGACAACGTGGGACATTACCGCTGCAGGGGGCTGATTGAAGCCCCAGGTAAGTGTCAGCGTGTTTGATTTTTAAAATACCACAGAACCCCTTTAACATATTAAGTGGCTACAGGAAGATAAGACTCTGCTGAGCTGTAGCTGCAATGCCAGCCACAAAATATGAATAATAATTATTATAACAACAATCTATCAGCAGTACAGAGAGGAGACGAGCAGAAACTGGCTGGTGCTCCCTCCCAGCAAATTCAGGACAGCATTGTAAGCATGCTTGAAGTTCTAGAAAATTAAAATGAAGAATAGATTCCTTTTTTTTTCTTCTGAAATGTAACAAATGCTAGCTGGGCTTCATAATTCCTTCTTTTTGTCATGTGATGGAAATGTTGTACAATAAATGAAGGCTAGAACAAAATACAAAAAAAGATCAAAAACATTTTATAAATGACTGCACATACCAGGCAGACAGCGATTTACTGAGAACAGCAGTAAAGCAATTCTTCACAGTTCTCAGTGCTCTAAATTAAGGACAGATGAAGTATGACTAATCTTTGTTTTTGTACACAATGTCCAGCATCATTCCTCTTGTACTGACTAAAGTCCAATCTGCAAGAGTTCCAGTTGTTAAATACATACAGATTAAAATCACACGTGTAGCAACTGAAATTGGAATACATTTATTAATATACAAAAAAAATTCCTTTTTATACACAATAAAGTTGTGGGTGAAAGAAAAAACATGCATATCTCATGTTAGCATGTGTTACTTGTCCGGAGGTCATTGATCAAGGACTAAGGCACAATTCTCATGCTCTCGTGTGTCAATTATAAAGCATTGCAGAGTCTAATATGAAGAGCATAACTTCCTTTATGAATGTAGGCGAGATACCCAGACAAGTCCATGCGTCGTTTTGCAATATAAATTGACACAACACAGAATTATGTCACAGTGATTTTCCCTTGATAAAAGACCATCCCAGCCACCAGTAAGTTACTGAAGTCTTTCAATTCCAAGATACTGTGCTGTTGTGCTTTGACATTTGAAATGAAGAAATCCTTTGTACTTCTTCGGGTCCCATCAACATATGGGAACGTGTTGTTGTCTAGAGTTGAAGGGGTTACAGAATGTGAGTGAAGAGTAGTGTGTGTACACAGCTGCCAAATATGTGCTTTATTCCTATCATTGCTAAGGAGGGATGGTAAAATATACCAGTACAAGTTCAAGAAGTCTAGTTCACTATGTCATTTCACAGCAAAAAATATGCATTTCAGTAGATGCCTTAACATACCATGCACTCCAAAGTCTATATCTTTTTTTTTTCATCTTTTCTTGCACAGTACAACATAACCTCTGCTTTATAACTTTATAACATCTAGAAGCATAATGCATCTATTCTTTCTGTATATTTACAAACTGAACAAAATATCTACATATAAAAGCTTACTTAAAATTAAACTTGATGCAAGTTATGAAAAAGCAATTTATTGGCAAATGAAACTGAGCATTGCTTCAACCATAGGCTGTTATATAAATTCATATGAAGCTAAACCACAGTATTGGAATAGGTGACGCACTCATGGTACAAATTTCATGGCAGATGTTGGATATCCGCCTCTACTTATATTGGTTAGCAGCTTTCTCTTGTGCATGCCACTTTTATCTTATTTATTAATCTCTATAGGAATCTTAATGACTAAAAGGACCTTATGGACTACTACCTGCCGTCTAATGTATGGGCTGTGTATGGATCTCAGTGCATGCTGTGCTTTCAGATATAAATGGGATTATTGGTTGTGCTGTCTGTAGCGTACAGTCACTGTGGCTCTGCAGCAGCATATAGGCAACTTCCATTTACAATAGAGAAAAAATTATTTTCAATTTCCATAGAACATTTATCATAACTTTTTTAATCATTTACACAATTTACATTTTTGGCAATCAAGATACTGTAATTCAGCAGTCTGACTTCCCTATGCCAATTTATCCAGCAGAACAGTGCGTCGTGGAATGCATATCAAATAAAGGCACTGAACAGTATGCTTGTGGGTTCATATAGCTGATCATGACAATCCAATGTCCCCTCCGTGATTGAAAAATACAGATTTTAAAATACATTGCAATGCATATAACTTGTAGCAATCTAAATATCCTGACCGATACATGGTGTACAAAATACAACACTGTATGTGTAATACTTTATAAGTTAAATGCGATAAAATAATGGGCACAAAGAGAATATATTTGGGTTGGAATAAGCATCAGCAAATGCAAGTGTCATACTTAAATTATTTAGCCGTCATATATATATTTATATATGTTCTAGTCTTTTAAAAAGACATGGTATATATTATACAATAAATTCACCAAGTTCACCAGCAATGTCCACGTAGACATTGAAGTTTTACACACCGTAATACTACTATAATACTGACGAAGTAAACTGACTTTATGCCCGGGTATCATCTGACCAAGGACTGCATAACGAAGGACCAAAACCATGGCTTACATACACTAGTTGGTATGTGAAATGTGTACCATTCCATGCATTTTTCATAAAAGGAAAGAGGACTTTAGGCTTCTTTCTTTTTGCTACATTGTAGATTCTGTGTCAGTTCCTGCACACTGTAGAAAACAAATACGCTTTGAACAAGATGATGACATTGTACCGTCACACTGACATCCAGGACCACTTACAAAAGCTTGTGTTTTGACTGTATTGTTCAATGTTATGAATATGCCTCTACATCGTGTGTATCCATATAATCACTGAATGATAGCTGAGTGCGCTGAATGGAGAGGGGCAGTCTGCAAAAGAGAAGGTGACCACGTGATAATGTCTACACAAAGGAGTTCATGGCATTCACAGGAGATGGAGCCTCTGAGCTTTCATTGCCTTCTACAGGCTCTTTTTCTTTTTTGCCACTGTATTGTCCAATAAAGGAACCATCTTCATTAAACTGCCCATTCACTCCTTCTCCGTAGTCAACTAAACTGTCATCGCTGTCTTCCTTTTTCACAGTTCTGTCTGAGGGAGTCCGGCTTCCTTTTTTAAGAGGTTTATGGTCTTCAGCATCACTAGTGGAGAAAAGACAAAACAAAACAATTTGTAAATGAATATAAATAAAAGCATGCTTAATAAATAATAATATACAAATTCGCAAAAATGCAGAAACCAACACCTTACTGCCAGTTTCATTTCACTACAGGTTTGGAAAAGTAAAATAATTAAAGAGGAACTGTAGTCAGGGACGGATCTGGGCGGGGGGGGGGGGGGGGTGTCTTGTCCCAGGTGCAGTTTGTTAAATTCTTAAAAAGGCGGCAAAATGAATGGCAGTTTAGGCGCCAAAACCTGACCTTTAGGCGCAAAAACCTGACCTTGCCCCAGGCGCAACTTGGTCTAGATCCGTCCCTGACTGTAGTGAATATAACATAATGAATAAAATTGCTTATTTTTTTTTAAACACTATAAATTATTTAGTTAGTGCTTGCCCATTGTAAAATGATTCCTCTCCCTGATTAATATTCTGAAATGTATCACAGATGGTGGTGGTGTCTACATAGGTTATTAGCCTAGACCAGTGGTCCTCAAACTAAGGCCCGCGGGCCGAATGTGGCCCCCTAAGGCTTTCTTACCGGCCCCCCACACAGAAAATGTATTGCTTATAAATGCAGTCAGCTACATCTTTAAATATTGGTGGTCCACATATGGAATAGCAGTGCAGCACCCCCCATCCACATGGAAGCCAGAAAGCAGAAATTTTGCTGGTTTCCAATCAAATTCCACATCAGGTGACACTGCTGTCCAATTGGCTTGCAGATTGTCACCTGGGTATGCTTCACTGTCTGGTCCGCAAAGACTTCTACATCATTTTATGTTTACTCCGGCCCACCAGCGGTCTGAAGTATGTTGACCTGGCCCTCAACCCAAAACGTTTGGGGACCCCTGGCCTAGACTAAGCATTACTGGGAGGATGGAGCTACATACTGATATACAGTAATAGATAGATATAACAACAAAATGGAGACACTGAGAGCCCAATATAGTGTACTAGGTACTAGTAAATGGATATGACAAGTATGTGTTTATACTCACAAACGTGGGTTACCGTTCAGGTAACCACTATTTCAGCAGGTGGGGAGATTAGACCTGTCCCCACTCAGGATTATGAAGGATTAAGAAGTCGCTCTCTGCAGACAGGAAGTAAGGGGCAACACCCCTCCACCAAGGGTGGACTCAGGAACTATGAAAGCAGGCAAAGGCGCTGGAAGAATAAAATATGATAACAGAGAGTGACTTCTTAATCCTTCATAATCCTGAGTGGGGACAGGTTTAATCTCCCCACCTGCTGAAATAGTGGTTACATTTTTAGTATATTCTATTCTTCTGGCACCTCTGTCTGCTTACATAAAATATAGATGTAAGAAGTGTTTCTGATGCTGAAACCAGGATAATTATTGTAAAAGTGGGTATCTAAAATAATATACTGTGTTCTACTATATGTCACTACAGTGCCTCTTTAATGGTTTCATGGGGTTTACAAACATATTTGTGACAAATTCTCCAAATTAGGATTGAACCATCCTATACAGGTATCCCCTACCAACCCTAAACTCTATCTGCTGCTCTATAGTTATATTAACCCATTCGCATTCCGTCGTTTTCATTCACGTGAGAAATGTTCACCTCCTATTCATTAGCCTATAACTTTATCACTACTTATCACAATGAACTGATCTATATCTTGTTTTTTCCGCCACCAATTAGGCTTTCTTTGGGGGGGTACATTTTGCTAAGAGCCACTTTACTGTAAGTGCATTTTAACAGGAAGAATAATAAAAAATGGAAAAATTCATTATTTCTCAGTTTTCAGCCATTATAGTTTTAAAATAATACATGCCTCCATAATTAAAACTCACATATTGTATTTGCCCATATGTCCCGGTTATTACACCGTTAAAATTATGTCCCTATCACAATGTATGGCGACAATATTTTATTTGGAAATAAAGGTGCATTTTTTCCATTTTGCATCTATCACTATTTACAAGTTTAAAATAAAAAATATATAGAAATATTTCATTGATATTTAAAAAGTTTAGACCCTTAGGTAAATATTTACATGTTTTTTTTTTATTGTAATTTTTTTATAGTAAACAATTTATTTGGGTAGTTTTGGGAGGGTGGGAGGTAAACAATAAATTTATAATGTAAATGTGTGTTAATTTTTATTTTTTTTTACTTTCAGTTGTAGTATTACTTTTTGGCCACAAGATGGCGGCCATGAGTTTGTTTACATGACGTCACTCTAAGCGTAACACACACTTAGAGTGACGCATCGGGGAGGGAACAGCCAGAAAAAGCACAGCTTCCGAGAGAAGCTGTCGCATTTTCAGCGGGGGAGAGGAATCAGTGATCGGGCACCATAGCCCGATACATTGATTCCATGGCTACCGAATCTGCGGCCGGGAGTGCGCGTGCACGCGCGCGATCGGCCGCGGGAGCGCGCATGGTTCCTGGACGTAGTTTCTACGTCCAGGAACCAAAATAGGTTAAGCACAATTGTTCAAGTCTTTGAAGACAGACTATCTGTGGACTGCTTTTACCATCAGATCAGGTCACTAATGCCTTGCCATTATTATAGTGTCTGTGACAGGATGAAATTCAGTGACTAAACCACCAACTCTTCCTGAACAATTTTTGTCCCTTTTCCCAGAGGCCACGTGACCAATATTTGGCCACATGGCCCACTGGAAGGAGAACTCTACAGTAGTTTCCTCAAGGCAAGTAAGAGTTAAAAACAACTAAATATAGCTATAAGACTACAATAAATAGGCAGTTTAAAGATTTAAAGATAGTTTAAAGAACCATGGTAATTAATAAAAATGGTAACCAATGTTACTGATTCAATTTCATAAAATCGATTGTACACGTAAAGTCAAGGCAAGAAAGAAGAAAGAGAGGCAAGTATTTAAGCTACTGTATTACTCCATGGCATAGACAGTGGGGGCAGATTTATCAAATCCAGTGCAAGGAAAGCTGCAGCAGAAAATCGGAAAAAAATCGGAAAAGGAAGCAGGCAAGGATATTTATAGGTTTTGCTACAATACTCTTTGTACTGGTTTTAAAATATCTGCTCCCCCAATGAGCCTCAGAAATACCACAAAATAGTTTCATTTTCAGGTTCCAAATAGTAATCATGCTGAAAGGCTGTGTTGTAAAAAAAAAAAAAAAAACATAAGTAAAAGGTTCTATAGAATTTGATTTTAACATGTTCACTTATCTTTCATCTACTCTATAAATCCCAGAGTAAAAATAAAGAACAGTAATCCTGATCAAAGAGCTGAAAGAAAATAATTGTCTGCAAATGGAATAATCATATTTTACTACAAAATAGGCTTAAGGTGTTATCATACATGCTTTAATTAACTTAAAATTATGCTCTGATCACTATGCTAATATACGTGCAATGTTTAGTTTACCCCCTTATTTTAAGATAAGGGCCAGTCCACCTCAACCACACCAAACTATAAACTGTATAAGCTGAGGCAAACTGCTTACTTTTAGGATTGATCACTTCTGTGATCAGACAACCATATTGCTTATTTCCTCCTAGGTCCTAAGCTATCATTGTCAGTTTGCTACTAAGCATTTTACATGACCCTATGCTCCCGGTTGCTATTGGCAACTACCGTCCAAAATTGCTAGTTACCCATTATGCTGATCCAATGGCTTCAGTACCATTACAGTAACTTACCTGGATTAAGCATATCGGCAGGGGAGTCCGAACACTTAAAGTGAATCCGAGATAAACGTTTACTCATTGCATAATTGTGTTCCTTTCATATAGTTTATAGGGCATTCCACAAGTCAAATACCTTTTTTGTTGTTAATACTCTAATTCCCTATAAACTAAACAAGCCTCGCCCACAGCTCCTTTTGTACCTTGGCACTGTAGCAAGGGCTTATGGGAGCTCAGTCTGGGCAGGAGGAGGTGGTTACTAGCCATTGATTTCAGAGGCAGAGGGAAGGAGGGAGGAGCAGAGTGGACTGAATTTACACACAGGCAAGCTGATAGCATCTCCAGCCCTCAGCCTGTGACAATGTGACAAACAGAACATGGCTGCCCTCATTGTATCACAGGAATAAATAATCATAAACTTTTGAAGCTGTTTGCAGCTAGATATGCTGTGTAAACTATCTAAACTTTAGATAAGATATATAGACAAGTTACTTGTTATAGTTTTTCATCTCGGATCCGTTTTAATCTTTATACTCATTCTGGATCAGCAATGAGCAAACTATTAAAGCCAGAGGATGAACACAATAATCAGACAAGTTAATTGATTTGTGGGGCGGGGGATAGCGTGAAGCAGATATACAAATCAAATGTAATTTGCTTCCTTTTTCTAGTTTCTAGAATCAGCCTGTATAAAACTGACCCTTGATATTACAGGACAACTGGAGTTTTCTACAAAATCAGATTTTCTTTTTTTTTCCTTTTAAAAATGTTGGTACACAGACACAAACATAAATGGTGAGCATACTGTACGTCAATGCTTGCTTCTTTCTCTATTGTTAACAAAATCACTGTACTGTATATGGTCCCTCAGCACTAGAAATGACTGTAGTGCACAATGTACTAGAAAAAAAGTACTATTCAGAGTCCAACTGTCACTTTTTCTAGGACAATTTAGAAAATGAAAACCTGATGGATTGCTGCAGGCAATGCCACTTATTTCTCACTGCTCTAATTGCAAAAGGAATGTCAATGAGAATGAGCGGTAGAGTCAGCTTGTACCTGTATTCACCAAATGTTCCATCATCCTCTTTCATCGGCTGGATTTCAGGGTCTGCATGAGCATCTTCTTTTTCTTTAACTTTGAGTGCAAAAGTACACAAAGATTACTACTAGATGCATACTACATCATAAAGACAATACCATTGCAATTTCTTTTACAACATAGAAAAGTTTTTCTGTCCAGCACCAGCAAAACTAAACTAAGAACACTAAACACCCTCCTGTACAAGACCAGTTGTTACAGTTCTAAGATACCTGGAGTTTAAAGAGGGATTGTCAGTCACAAAACCAAATTCCATTTACCCACTTCACAGCAGAAACATTTCTGAATAGACTGGAGTGCTTGCAATGCAGGGTAAGGTTCCAGGCTACATAATAAACACAGAGTTTATTATGTAGCCTGGAACCTTACCCTGCAGTGCAAGCACTCCAGTCTATTCAGAAATGTTTCTGCTGTAATAGATCTTATCTCACCCAGCCTGGCTCTATTTTCGCCATCACTGATGAGAAGGAGAGAGGGAAGCTTGTCACCCCCCCCCCACATTCCTGCTCCTCACGGATTGGCTGAGTGCAGTTCAGTGTGAATTTGAAATATGATCTATGCCTGCGCTCTCATCTGTTTACAAAGCAAGCTAGCTATGACATAGCAGATTCTAGGAGAAAAAAATAAGGGTAGACATGACATCAAGATTGGCTTTAGTCAGATGGAATTCTCTTTATTTAGTATATAAAATTCTCTGAAATGAAAACGTGGACAATACATCTGTTATGTAAGTAGAACAAGTAGTTAACTACTTCTATATATTTATTTCCAGGCATAGTATGCCTGACCCTGCTGCTTTAAATATATAGAGAAGGCAGAACTGTATCTGCCTGCAGTGAGTCAATGCCTTTTTACAATTTTTTTCCCCTTCTTTGCTCACAAACTAAATTGTATTTAGCTTTCACTATACAGTACTTACATTGAGCATAAAGGGGTGGGTTCCAAAAAGAAAATTGCATTAAAATGATGCACTATTTATTTTGCTTGTTAAACATCACTATTGTTGCGATTAGAAGCAATATCATTAATTTACAAACTGGGTATCAAAATACAAGTGTGACTTTTATACTCCTTCTACATTACCCTCCACTAAATTAACAGGTAAAGCATTAGTAAAATGTTTTTACAAAATTAAAATGCATCACAAGAGGTTTCCAGGGACCTTTAAGTTTTATACAGTATAATGTGATGGCTGTATGATTAACAACTATTCCCTACTGAATAACAGCCTCTTGGGTGGCAGCCATAATGGAGCCATTGGATTCTTTTATATTATTCTAGTAGTGAATAGCATTCTAGCCTTGCATCGCTGGATACCCGGTTAAAAACCCAGGGCAGGGCACTATCTGCATGAAGTTTGTTTGTTTGTTCTGCCAGTGTCTGTGTGTGTTTCCTCCGGGCACTCCGGTTCCATCCCACATCCCAAAAACATACAGATAAGTTAATTGGCTTCCCTCTAAATTGGCCCTAGACTATAATGAACATATGACTATGGTAGGGATAAGATTGTTAGCCCCTCCGAAGGACAATTAAGGGGCACGGCTACAAACTCTGTACAGAGCTGCGGAGGATGCCAGCGTTACATAAATACTAAATAATAATAGGGTGGGATTTTGGTTTGTTCAGCGGATTTACCTTTACCAAAACAGTTAGGATGTCCACTTACCTGTAAATGTTTTTTTGATCAGTGGTTTCTCTTTTATTAAGCGGTGGGGAAGTGATTTTTGCTAGTAAGATTTATAAACCCAATGCTTGGCAAGGGTTTGCTGTAACACTGATTCACCACTGGAGTAAATTGTTTGAGGCAATATTAACTATTTTAAATGATTTTATTATTTTATACACGGGTTGAAGAGCAAATTCCTGTGATTAATGTTTTGATAGTTTAATTTATATGAACATAACTAAATGACAAAAGAGGTCAACTCATGCCTTACCTGGGTACTTTCCGCCTTTGTTCCTTCTAATAAAACAGACAATCAACAAAACTAAAATAAGGAGGGCTACTGCACACATGAGGCCAATAAACCATCCTTGTGTGGCGATGTCCACTTGCCGACTGGCCATGGCTGTGAAATGTAAGAAACATTAAAGAGTTCATTTAAATTTAAACTCTGCAACTAAAGTTACTAGAAAAAAAGCAAATTACAAAAAAATACTGAAAAAAAATCATATCAGATCCCCCCAAAAAAAACATATTTCAAAAAACCTAAATGCACCTGATGCAGTATTGAGGGTTCATTTACAACAGCAGCTTAACAATAATAGAGCATTTGATAACTATGATAAATGATCAGAGGTTACGTATAATAAAAACTGCAAGTCAGTAGATTCAGAAGTATAGGTTGGTGATGTAACACAATATGAAGAGACTAAGGGAAGGCTCACATTTGGGCAACGTAAACAGCATTTTCTCACACACCACGTGTTTGTCTTCATGACAACGCATGTGGTTTTCCAAAATAGTGATTGTAAATGAGACATGTGCGCTGTGCGAAAAAATACTGAATGATGTATGTTTTTTCTGCATGCAGAAATTACATCAGATGTAAATGAGCCCATTGATTAACATGGGCTGTCACATATAATGGGAATTTGCATGTGGGGAAATTGCACATGATCCTGAAAAGTGTGAATCCAGCCCATGTCATATCTATACCACTTCCTAAGCCTTACTATTTGTCCTTCAGTAAGTGGATCCACTAACAAACAGATAAGCAGAGAGGTAAACTCGCTTCACTTTCCCTTTGGCAGGTTATAACTCTTGAATTTCTGATCCATTAAAAGTAATCGGAGATGTGGGGAAAATAAAGAAATGATTCATACCTGGGGCTTCCTCCAGCCCCCTTTAGGCTTATTGCTCCCTCCCCGTTCTCCAGGGCCACCTCAAACCTTCAATAGCCAGCCCATAAAGTCCTTCAGCCGGTGTGTACTGTGCATGTGCCGCCCAGCCGTGCACACGCAAGTCCATTGCGCTCCCGTCTCTGGGAGTGTTCGACACCACTGCGCAGGCCCAGAATGTTCCTGGCAACCGGAACGCAATGGGGTGAGCGCACAGTCTGACTGCACATATACCAACTTACCCCGACTGGTGGATTTACTGAGCTGCTTAGTGGAAGATCAAGGCAGCCCGGGAGGACAGCGAGGGAGCGATCGGCCTAAAGGGGGCTAGAGGAAGCTCCAGGTATGTATCATTTTTTTCCCATCTCAGGTACACTTTTCACAGAAGGCATCTGATGTCCTGTAATTATATTTTTAATTTGACAAGCTTGGTTTCTACAGCACAGGTCAATGAAAGACATTTGGGGACAGTCCATTAGAAGAAAATATACCATCAGTGCATTGTCCACAATATATTTTATCATTTCTATTTTATCAGGCTTACTACTAAAGTGCAGATTTAAAAGAATGTTTTAAAATGCTTTCAGTGGAACCTTAAGCAAGAAGTATATGGAGCCTGCCATATTTATTTCCTTTTACACAATACCAGTTACCTGGCAGTGCTGCTGATCTATTTGGCTATGGTAGTGCCTGAATAACACCAGAAACAAGCATGCAGCTAAACTTGTCTGATCTGACAATGTCAGAAACACCTGATCTGCTGCATGCTTGTTCAGTATTAGAGGCAGATGATCAGCAGGATAGCCAGGCAACTGGTATGGATTAACAGGAAATAAATATGGCAGGCTTCATAGCCCTCTCACATCAGGTGTCCTTTAATCAGTCAAAGTATATCTTTTAGATGTTTGGAGCTCCACTTGCTGATCCAATTGACACATTTTCAACCTAGTTATCATTCTTGTTTTTTCCATGTATATTAAAGATAAGATATATCCAAAGTGAACATAATAAACAATGGCAATTCTTAGTACAACAGCAGTATCTCTGCTTACAAAACTCAATAAAACACTTTCATTTAGCATGCTCTGCTTCTTTTAAATGAAACAAATATATTAAAAAAATATATATATTCCCCTAAAAATCAAATTTCAACAGCAACTGGGCTGAGTGTATTAAGTGATAAAGATGCTAATCCTGCATTCAAAACTTTTTCTGCTGTTATGATTTGGAGTTATCACATACTTAAGGAGCACTGGCCCTTTAGTAGTCGTGCCAAAGAATTGCATGCTGGGGGTTCTTTTTATCTATAATCTATTCCTCCTCTTCACTTTATTTCCCTGCCAGCTTCTTATCTGAAACCTAATCCCCTACTCACTTGTGTTTACAAGCAAGGCTGAGGTGACTCAGCGATTGGAGGAGACTAAAAAAAAAAGTAAAGGGGACAAGAAAAAAAAGTAAAGGGCAGAAATGACATCGGCAGAAATGACATCGGCAGAAATGACATCACGAGTTAGCCTTAACTGTGGGCAAAAGACATGGCCCCCACCAGGAACAGAATTCTCATAATTTTCTATATAACATTCACTGAAATCAAAACGTGGACAGTATAATACATGTGTTATGTAAGTAGATCAAGTATTTATCTACTTATATATGTGTTTTTTTCCCTGGCATAGTATGGCTGATCTTACTGCTTTACAAAGAATGCATAAAGCACCTATCATTATGTAACACAGTTGCCATTCTGATCCTTATACATTCTCTTGCTTATTGTCAAACAAAATAAAATGACAACTGATCTATTTCCATTTTTTCTAAGCCTCCTTATAAAAAAAGAGACAATTATTCTTGCTAGACACCATGTGATCATTTTATTATTGTGCATTTAGAAATAGAAATGGTAATCCCTCTCATTAGCAGACAACATATTAGGCAACTTACTGTGTAATGACATATCCATACTAACTAGGTCATCCACTGCCTTGTTTCATTTTTGCAATAAGTGAATGAGGTTTAATAGCTGTTCCCATTATAACATACATACTTCCAATGTTTTTTGTCCACAGGTTATAATGATGTTTCAGCTGGCAATGAGCCTTTACAATTAAGTTTTATCAAGCTGTTGGCATATGAGCTGTTGGAATGTGTAGAATTCACTTCAAATTGTCCATAACATTTGGAAACATAGGTGCAAGTTTCAGGAACTGATCAGCAATACCAATCAAATTAGGGTGGCATATGTACGATATAAGCACTATATACTTTAACAACTGACTTCCTTCCCCATAATTCCAACATAGGAATATAATCAACAAATGCTTGAAATTATACTTAATGTCTCTAAGTGCAAAGTGTGAGAACACCAGTTATGCAAACCTGTTTCAATATAGCAATTTAGAGTAGTAATGGCAGTGTGTACTCTCAATTACTAACAGCCTTGTCTGGCTGCTAACAGGAGCAAGGTTAGCCATCTCTTCATTTGCTCTTTTACACCAGAAAGGATTGCTAACAGCTATTCCCTCACAGCCGTGACTGACTGTGCCCCAGCTGTATGCCTAGCCATAACTAAAAAGAGGATGCCACTTCAGATAAGAGGCTGTGATATTAAAAATGGCATTTCTAAACATTATTTTGCTACAAATAGTATTACGGATTTTACTATTCTGATAAAAAAGGATAAATAAACCACATCCATGTACCCATTGGTAAACAGGCAAGCATATCTGATGTGCTACGCCAGCCCCAGTGGTCCACTGGGGTATTCATTTAGTGTGCAGAGTGGACATGTACCATATATTGGATATATGGCAATGCTATCTGTAAAAATTGAGCAGTGTTAATTGGCCACTGTCGAATGTCAATTGCAGTATCACAGCAGACACACCCAAACTTTGTGAACAGGTTGAGAGGAAAGTTTGGTCCCATTCAACATATCTGCTGGACAACTGTTGTCTGATCTGGAAAACAGTCCAGTTCTGGACCTATCTAAAAAGTAATAATTTATATTACCAAACATGAGCCTAAAGTGTGTAGTCAGCATAGTCAAACTACCAGATCTACATCCTCCTACTGGGTTTGTGGCTTGAGACATAAATAGCAACAAATAGTGACCTGGTAATTTTAATAACATGCAAACAATTACACAAGAACAAAAAAAAAAAAAAAAAAACTTTTAAAAAAAATCTAGATAATGCTCACTGAAAAAGGAATGTAGAGAAAGACAGGCTTACATGTACAAAAAGAAAAAAAAAATCACAGGAATTACTGATCCTAATGTGTAGTAAGGTGTACGAATATGGAGTACATCCTCTGATGACTGTAGCTCTTCTTCCACAAAGACATCTGTAGCTTCTGGAATTATAAAAATGCAGAGCAGCAGAACAAATCCATATAAACAAACTTAACTTTAATGGAACTTGATTAAAACCGTATGAACAACATGAAGATGTACACTATAGAGAAAAAGGTAGACACAAAGTGCACAGAGGTTGACAGCTGTTTTGCACCCACACAAGGGGTGCTTCGTTGGGTCTGAGGAAACCACCTCATATAGGTGAGAAACAGCTCTCGACTTCAGTGGACATTGTCATGTTTTTGATACTGTTTTAATCAGGTTCCATTAAAGATTGTTTTTATACAGATATCCGCTGCCGCACTGCCCTTTTATACTTTCATTGCCTCTACATTGGGTAAGCAGCACTCCTGGATGCCACTGCTTAGGTCCTGTGCACCTTTCTCTCTACCAGGTTCACATCTGTAGGTTCCACCTGATATTCAAAGCCAACGTCAGCCAGAGACGAACATAATTGGGTAGGTTTGGAAAGCTCTGCTTGATTGCTACAGACGGTTTATGCTGGTGGTATTTGTGACATATCTCCTCGCCCTCCTCCATATAATAAAAAGGAAAATATAAACAAGCTAGGTGTACAACAGGGACAGTCAGTCCATGTTTACACATCCAATAATCCTTCTTTATCTGATGCAAGGTTTATCGGTTAGTAAAAGTGTTTGAATTCCGGCAATGTTAATAATTAAGTACTTTTAGTATGTTGTTGTTATTCATCTTTAGTATCCTACAATGCCTGTGAACAGATAAATTACGGTTACATTTCTTGATCTTTTGAAACACACATACACACGCAAACATTATAAAGCCAACACATTCTGTAAAGACTATTTATCATAAAGACAAGCCCCACATTTTCTTCTTACAATCCTTGGGCTGTACATTGTTATGACTCACACTTGTTGGCAATGGATTTTCTTGAGGGTAGCTTTATAAAGTTTCACTCAGATTACCTACCAACATTATCCTTTTGGGCAGTACACCCTAAAGTTTCAGTATACAAACTGCTCTAAAACAGTCAACGGCAACACTTGAAGACTTGTGTGAGGCACAGGAATCACTGCAGAAATGCCTCACCTGGACCTGTCTGAATTATTTCTTCTGCATAAAAGTCACTGTTTTCATCAGAATAAACTTGAACTTTATATGATGTTCCAGGAGATAAACCTTTTAATATAAAAGAATTCCGAGTACTATTTACAGACTCCACTTTCCAGTCTTCTTTGCCTAGAAGAATTTCAGGACACAGGAAAATCTCATTTTATGAAGGGTCTACAAAGTTTAGGAGGTTCTCACCATACTAGAGGAACATGCACAATACTCTTTTAGTTAGAAAGCATGCAACACCTAGCTATGTCACATAACATATGCTAGCAACCTAAGTCCTGCTAAATATTCTTTCTACAGTCGGACATTCAAATAATGCTAATACAGTCACTTAGTGCCAAATGTTTAAAGAGGTTGGGCCTACTTAGTCTAAGAAGCCTAGAATTGTGGAAACGCATAAACAACCTTAGGCTAGGGTGGAATGTCAAGGGAATAGAAGGCCACCCTTTCTTCCATAAAGACTGTGGGCAAAAAGCTATTAAAACAAAAGGATTTCACATTTCTTAATGTGCAGAAAACTGTAACTATTAAGATCTGTAGTGATAAAGTTGTGCAGTGAAAGTGACAGATAGGAGCGTATTTATGAAAGTCAGACCTAGGTACTAGAACTAATGGCACTCAAGTCATTGTAAACTTATGAGAACAAACGCCTCTCATCTCTTTTGGATTAACTAGAGCCTTAAAGTGGCCAGGCTGAAATCGAATTGCCTGACATTATTAGAAATTATTTTCATCACACCATGAAAAAACTCGTTCCCTTAAGTGGCTGGTGTTCCATTGCCTAATAATGGTTGCTGCCTTTGCTACTTTAGGAAAGTTCAGGTCAGAGCAATGAAACGCTAGCTTGAGTCTTCTCACTTGTCTGCACTACTCTATTGGGATCTTACTATTGTAATTTTATGGCAAATTTTAAAAGTACAAAAATATAACTCGTATCGGATATTTCTTTATTATTATTATTTTACTTCAAATATACTTTATTTGACCAACATAATGGGCGAGGAAGCACAGGTAGAAACATCTCAGAAACTGTTCATACAGTTTAATGTCTAACATTTAAAATCCTCAGTCTAATTATAAAAACTGTAGTTCATCCAAAAAAAACTGCATGGCTCTCAACCCCTGCTGTCTGGAGTGTAATAAGTGGAAAAAAATAGAACTTTTGTTGAGTGCTTATGGTTGCTTCCTCCTCTGCCAACTTTTAGCACTAGATGAGTACTAGACCAGTCTATACTTGACCCAAGCATATAGCAAGAGATTTCAGGTGCTGAATCTATGCTGCAACTGATAAAAATGTAAGTTTGAGATATGTAAGTGGTTCTATTGTATATTTCACAAGAACAAAAGGCCTCAGCAGCCACTTGAATAACGAACCTACACTCCACTTTGTAGTGTTGCTATTATTATTACAAGTATCAACATCATTTATGAAA
The DNA here is from genome assembly GCF_040937935.1 of Hyperolius riggenbachi. Lineage (NCBI taxonomy): Eukaryota > Metazoa > Chordata > Amphibia > Anura > Hyperoliidae > Hyperolius > Hyperolius riggenbachi. The sequence continues at coordinate 295,885,072 of NC_090648.1, read as the reverse complement.
CACCAAGATAATATGCAGTGCTTTTTTTTCCATACACACCGTAGAATGTGCTATAATCGGTTTGCTTCTCCAATACATTAGTAATGTGTGTTTTCTTGTAAAGGAAATTTCTAAATGATTGAAAAATCTGCATAGGAATTGGTATACCGTCAGTTACAGTCAGTATATAAACGCACATCCTGTTGTAATCCACTCTGCCCACTTCCTTCCTGAGGTACTTACTTGCACCCTAGTGATAGTACCTGAGCTCTATATGCTGCAAGCACATAAAGTCCAAGCAACTACCAACCTTTTCAACCATCTAGCTAAAACAGTAAGCATTCTTACGGCTTGCTAACCTGATTACAACTTTCAGCTTGCTGGGGGTAACCTTTAAAGCATTTCATTAAATAATCTCTGTGAAAAAATCTTTCCTCACCTTTAAAGGAAATAACTGCTTAGTTGGAAGGTGTTTACCCTGTATTTACTTTGAGTTCGAGGGAACATTTAAAAGAATCAAAACAAGCACTAGCCTTAAAGCAAATCTGTTGCGTGTGAGGCAAGCAGACAGGTTTGAAGGGCAGGGTGAGATTTCACAGTTAACGTATTTCCATTCTTTGAAATGATGCTGCCACAACAGGGTTATCACTAATAATTATATCCATTATGTCCAAATGCAGGCACAAATATTTTGTTAGTCCTTTGTAAGCCTTCTGTGACAGAGCATGTTTTTATCTCCTAGTGTCAAGTAAAACAATTTTAAACTATCTAGGTAAAAGTCCCAATGTTAGCCACTTCCTGCACCACAGACTTACAATGCTGTACACTGTAGTCTTTTCAGAAAGTTTTGTTTCTGCAACTTAAAGACTACTGGACGGCATAATGAAGCAGCAACTGCCCATGTTCAAAACCTGCTGCTAATGCTTTCAGCTAGGCAGCTTTAGGTCATGTTAACTCATTCTGTAAACAGGATTTCAGCTGCAGAAGACGGATTTCACACAAAAAAGGTTATACTGTATTCGGGAACTCTGCTTATAATGCTATCACATTGAGTATTCCAGTATGTACCTTAGGACCTAAGGCTTAGGTGACATCAGTTGTATGGATCACCTGACACTACTTTGTATCTGGGGGAAGATAGTGCCCCAAGTCAGTTCTGTATTAAGCTATAATAACAATCTAACCAATAACAAATTTAGCAAAACTATGCTGCTTTATCCAATTAGTAACTGATGCATGTCCAAGGGCTTTACTGAGGTGATAGATTCTATTTAAAGTCCTTTGCCTATCTGACATATACTTAAATGCATGCAGTTTTGCTTTAAGTAAAGCAGATCCTTACTCAGTTCTACATATTTAACAAAGAGCTTCATATCTGGAGTCTCAGCATTCCACAGGATAGTAGCTGATGTTTCCGCAGCAGTGACATTCTTGATCAGTGTGACTGGCCGAGCTAAGCATCAAGTGAGAGAAACACATTAAAATGCACACTAGTTTCTATACCAGAGGCATGCACAGCTACCCAGAGCTCTGTTTCTGGAGATGCGTCCAAGTCAAACACCTTGAAACATTAAGGACTTCTATTAAAATTAGGCATTTTTTTTCCATCAAACATTTAACATGTTCACCATTCATTTGTCAAGCCAGTAACAATCAAGTGTAATATGTAAAGTGCCAGGGACAGTTAAACTTTCTTCCCTTTTAACAGCATGAATACTGTTGCTTATCTCCAAAAATTAAGCTCTGGTAACTACCAAAGATTGCATGCAAAGCTCAAATGGCATATTTAAGCGATGTAGTTCTAGAAGCTGAACTGGAATAAAGGCAATCCACTTCACAGGCTGATTTATTTTTTTATGTAGTAGTACAAGGATTACTTCCACAGGCTGAGACATTACACTGCAGATTTATGAAAAAACTTAAGGGAGGCTCAAAGCAGAACTGTAGTAGTTTGTACTCTACAGAGATAAATAGGAGATGCTTCAGTGGCCAGAGAAGTGTCAGCACTCCTGCTGAAGAGACTCTTCTGATCACGTCTAAAAAGATTTTTGTCACTTAAAATAATAGTTCTTGATTGTTTTGAGGACAGTCTACAGCCTATATGGGCAACCCCACCCAAGGGAGTTACTACAAATCAAACTTTGACAGAGCACCCCCCCCCCCCCCCCAAGTGTTCACACCCATTTTAAGTCACACAGCCTAGGGGCTCATCTTGCAAGGATCATAAAGCAAATGTGGCCATAATGATCTTCACATCCATCACAGGCAAAGTCACTAAAACACCTGATCTGGAAAATGGGCCACTGTGGCAATGGGAGGAGAGGTTAGTGTTTGAGAGTCCCACAGCTTTGGGCCCCCTTGCCATTGCAGGAGTTGCTAGAATCCAATGAAAATACGAATGAAAAAACTTGGTGGCTTTATTTTGTATGATCACCATGAGGAATGGAAATGGAGTTTCATGTAAAACGGATATTTTAAGACCCCTTTAGTAATGCAAAACAGTCCACCTGATTGGATACGTGTAAACATGACATTTTGGGTTGCAATTAATAAGTATCAGTGCAGAAATCCATTTCTGGTGTATTACAGGTCCCTAGAAATACCCATCAATGCTCCTATTTTTCCTGAACATATTTACCACATGATCTTGAAAGATTTTAGCAATCAGTGCAGTTTAACTGTTCAAGTGAGCGGTTAGTTCCCACAGACCATTGGGCCCTACTCTCTATTCCACTATTTCCCTAAACTATTTGTTTTCTGTGCATGTTCCACAGAACATCATGTATTGACATTTTCAAAAGTATTTATTTGTATTAGGTATGAATTGAGCATTTATATATTGTTATGGGCCTAGAGGAAGCCTTTATTGCCAGATGAACATAGTTGTCAGGGCCGGTGTAAGGGGCCCTGTGGAAAACTGTAGCGTTGCCTCCCCCCCCCCCCCCGCCATTACCCTTCTGCTCCATTACCTATTAGTCCTGGTGGGTGAGCAGACAGGCAGCGGCTGCACTCTGAGACATGCTGACTCCCTCCCACTCTATGACCTGGCCCATGGATAGTGTAATGGTTAAGGGCTCTGCCTCTGACACAGGCAACCTAGGTTCGAATCTCAGCTCTGCCTGTTCAGTGAGCCAGCACCTATTCAGTAGGAGACCTCGGGAAACACTCCCTAACGCTGCTACTGCCCACAGAGAGCGTCCTAGTGGCTGCAGCTCTGGCGCTTTGAGTCCGCCAGGAGAAAAGCACGATATAAATGTTCTGTGTCTGTCTGTCAGTCTAAACACGTGCCGGGTCATAGAGTGGGAGGGAGACAGTGTCTAAGAGTGCAGCCGCTGCCTGTCCGCTCACTCCCTGGGACCAATAGGTAATTATGGCTGCTATTATACTTGCAGGGCCCCGGGGAGCAGTGCGAGCAGAGGAGCTGGCAGAATGTAGCAGGGTCGGCGCTGCGGGGGCCTCAGAAGAGGTTGGGGCCGCAGGGCAATTGCCCCCCTTTGCCTCTGTGGTAGCGCCGGCCCTGATAGTAGTAATTACTTGCTGTGCCACATCACCTCACATATAGCATAAACCCCACTACTAGTGCTTGGTGCTGGGGGAACTAATTATCTGGCACCTCTGTGGTTACAATCTGCCATTCTTTGCCACAGGGAGGTGTCCTTCCCTTCAGGCATATTTTACTTCCCTGCACAGCACAGCTCACAGCCAATTAAGTGTCTAGTTCCCATTGGCACAAATAACCAGTTACAGATGGAACAGGCACCGGAAATGGATCTGCAAGATCTGAGCGGCACATTGCTACTACAGCTATGATGAGAAAGTTCATTAACCCAGACCTTTGTAAATATACCCCTCTAATGATAATCACCACAAACACACAAGCACACAAAGTCCCAAAATCAAAGAAAATATATTGTAAGCCTGTTTTTGCATACCAATTTAAATTTGCCCGGTTTATACTGCAGTTATCCCTATACTCTTCAAATATTTCCTGTGCAAATAGAAAATGTGCAATATTTCTGTATGAACCACTCCCATGCCAACAAATGCAGGGCTGAACTGAGTGTCATACTGTGTAATGTGCATGATGAAAACATGCAAAACTTTATAGATTAGGCTATTGGTGACGAGAAGGTACCCTCTTTACAGTTTCCTCAGGGTCACAAAAAGTTCTCCAAGCTTACAAAGTTTCCACTGACCAAGGATCAATCACTTGGAAGATGGTTAATTAACCAGCAGCTGAAGGCTGTAAAGAGCTACCGTAAATGTAATTCTCCTTGGGAGTGTAAAGATTTGCATTTTAGGAAAAGTTTTTGCTCTTCAATAGTTCTGCAAAGAACTAGTCCAATTACCAAGGGTCATCCAGAAAATAACCGACATTTTCAATTAATCAGTTATTAATTATGATTAATCAGAACATCATTTTGTCTATTTTAGACACACTGTAACTTCAGATTTCTCCACATAAACACCTACTTCATTTAAAGGAAACTTGAGGTGAACATAAACTGATTAGATTAACAATTGTACTCCTAAAAATAACTTTTTTAGATATCCCACAGTATTATGCGCTGCATAATATGTTGGCGCTTTATAAATACAATAAATAAATAATATATTAAAAAAACTTGAAAAAAGTAGATATTTTTTGTCACTGTTCAATGACAAGTCACTTAAGGTTCCCTTTAAGCATTTATCATATGTTTACAAGGTTTTTAATATGTTTATTGTAGTCTATCATACTCCTCACCTGTGAGATGGAGGACTTTTGGAGGATGAGGGTGGGGCACTTCATGATAATGCTACTTAAAAAATACCAAGGTTGTAAAATATTGAGCATGTTATGTAAACCTCTGTTTCAGTCCTACAAGAATCAGCTGATGCCTGGGTTAGTAATTCAACCACTTGCCCGTAAATCATTACATGACTGAAACTTCATCCCCTCGGCTGCCGGAAGTGTTTTCAAAGCTATGTGGCCAGCTCCACCTGGGTTGCAGTGGCCCGCAGGTGGCCACAGAGCTTCAGAAACATTTCAGGCAAAATCATCATGGTGATTTTGCCAAGGGGCGATGGAGTTTTCAGACATGTAATGATATATGAGCAAGCATGTGAGTTACCAGCCCTGGCACCCACTGATTCTTGTACTAAAACCGAGGTTCACAATACATGTGTTATATTTTATGGCCTTGGTACTCTTACCAACAATTACCAGTGTTCTGCAGTTGTACTGCAGTCACGTGATAAGTGACGCAGAGAGAGAATAGGTTAACTCGACAGAAGCATGTTACATTTCATAGAAAGAAAACCTTGTGTGGCAGGTAAAAGCAGACCGCTGTTACTTTCTGGACGACCCTTATAATTTGTATTTACATATCAGTACAAGCCACTACAGACAATGGAAATGTCTAACTACTGATCTACAGTACTGTACATAAATGTAGCGTGTTGATGCAATGTTATTGGTCGAGGGCAGATTTTTAACCATTTTACTTGTTATCCAGACACTCCAGCCCATGTACAATATATCTGCAGAGAGTAGAAAGTTATAGTGCAGTAAAACTGACTAGAAGCTCTTGGGATCTTAAGCCACATACACACCTGAGATTTTGTTACCCAAAATGAATGTTCATAATAGTTTTAGGTAAAAGACTAGCATATGTCCGCAACATCTCGCTTGATTGGAAGAAGAAGGACAATCCCCTGCTGACACTATTGTACCTCCTGCTCATCCTCCCCATCCCTCTCTCCATACAACAGAAAATACTGCTTGGCAGATACCCAGCAGTGTGTATGTTCAACAACTGTTTCTAACTGTTATCAAACATAATCAAACAGTTTCTACAGGTCACAGTTATTCTAGGTGTGTACATGGCTTTATTGAACAGGATATTCTTTTAGAATTCCCAGTCCTCATCTAGCTGAACTGGGGTAGTCTAAAGCTATTCTCCCAAAGAGACAAGTTCTCTTTAAAATGTGGCACTGCCTATTTAATTTGAGCAAAGTCCTTTTACATTTGCAAAGTATACTAAAATATGCTAATGTGGGTGTATCTGGGTGGAAAGTATGCTTTGATCTTTTCTATATAATCCTCTTAGCCCGCAACTGTAAGTACATAGTGCATGCATTACTAGCAAATCTACTGCAAATCAGCACAAAGCTAGAGCAGCTAACAAACAGAAAGAATGATGAAGACAATACCCTTGTGGCGCGTTGTATGGACATTGTGCAAGACACTGGAAGTGCCAAAATAGTGTTCTGTCATTTCACCATGATGAAGAATAAAGAAAAGGCAGAGAAAGAAATGCAGTTTTATATGACCCTATTATGAATCATGACAAGACATGCTTACCTGCTAAACATATTCATGCACACCACGCTCATTTTATTTGTTACAATTAGTATAGTTAGTAAAAGGTGTAGCGTAATTAAATGAACCACCAGGTAGTAACTTGTGCCAAGTAAAATAAATCAATCCTCGTGTCGAAAACCCCCCATCTTCTTCATTTATTTAAATCCCTTTCAAATGATCAGCCTTTTTAATGTATGCAATGAACACTAGTTCATGTCAACTATTTTTTCTTATCATGCTAAAAAACTAAAACCGTCACATGCAGACATACAAATACACACACGCATGCCCTACACATGTTCATTAAGCACAAACAAATTTGAATACATGATACTCAATGCTTTATATTGTGGCATCGCTATCAGCAAGAGAAGATTTTTTTATGAACACAACAGTTGTGCAATTACAGTGTTGTCAGTTGTTGACTGAAAATCATATTGAAGACTTGCAAGCAAAAAAAAGTGTTTCAAGGTATCTATCAATATGTTTCTGTAGGAAATAACTATAATTAAAGGCAAAAGGAATGTCCAAAACACTCTAAAACCCCCATTAGTTTTCACCCACCATTAAAGTATATTCCAAGCGAAATCAATCCACATAAACTGACAAGAAGGATCCGCAGGCCAGGTGGGATAGGTGAAAACCGGGTTACTTTTATTGGTAACTCCATTCACATGTGTTGTCCTCCTGTGTGGAGTTACCAATAAAAGTATACAGGTTTTCACCTATCCCACCTGGCCTGCGGATCCTTTTTGTCTCTAATTAAAGGCAACCTGAACAGAAGTAAAAAAAATGCCGTATTGAACTTACCCGGAGCTTCCTCCAGCCCCCATAGTCCATGAAGTCAGCATTCTCTGGGCTCCCTCCATTCTCCCGCTGGTGGCTCGGTTAGCTGCGCGACTTGGTCAGGAGTTGTGCACAAAGTCCTGTGCATGCACGGTTCACTCTCTGAAGAGCCGCTGAGGGACCTCCTGGACTATGGGGGGCTAGAGGAAGCCCTGGGTAAGTTCACTATGGCATTTTTTACTTCTGTTTCCTTTAAAATGTCATTGCATTGAAAACTAACAGCATCTGACAGTCAACAATTTGCTAAATTTTCTCTCCAAATCTTTTCCTAATAAAGATTCTTGTAGGTTCGATACTGGAAAAAGGAAATAGGAACTACAAATGAAGTGACACCAAGAAAGTGAGTGCTGGATTTTGTGCCTGTGTTTCTTGTAATCATAATTCATTCTCTCGACAGTTCGCTAAAAGTAACCAGAGATGTGAAATCACAGTGAAATTACAGTGAAATTATCTCATGTCTGTGGATCCCTGGAGGAAACTGCAGTTTATTTGTTATGTGGAAATGTAATTGTGGTACATTTTCCTTTTATGATGTTGTGCATTTTTGTGAATTACAAGCCTTCTACACACTGGGCCCGATTTATCAACTAGAAGGTCTTCAAATTGCTTCACTGGCCTGTCAGAAAGCCTCCACTGAGAACTAAGTAGATGAGTTTTTCTTGTACTCGCAGCTAAATACGATCAAAGATTAAAATTTAGAGAAAATATCAAAAAGAAAACGGCCTGGCAATCTTTTTATGATGCATTTCTTTCAGTATACGTGGATAATACAGCCAAAAGTCAAATGAGTTTGAAATTCTATTAAGTAATTACATTTTCCTCTTAATAATTAATCCTTAAAGGGAATTGGATTTTAGTCTTATTTTTTTCTGTAACAAATAATGAATCCTTTCTCTTATAAATTCTTCCGGCGAAACTGTAAGCCAGTTTTGTCATGCTGTAAAATTCCATTTCATTCAATGGAATTGCTCTGCTATGCAAGTTAATACTTGGTCATATACCATTGTTAATCCTGCTTTTTTTTAAGAGTCTGCCTTACCCCATAAAACATGCATGGACTGTTCAGCACATCATGCCTAGGCTTAGAAGCATGGGGACAGCTTCATTCTTTAGCACATCATACAGAAAAGGCTTTCTCTAGGTAAATTTTATCCTAATGATCACATGCTACCACAGAACCGGTTCAGATTTTTCTCTAAGCATTAAATAGTGATAGTTGCTCCCCAGTGCAGTGTCTCCTTACCACAGCCCTCCCACTCTGCAGGCTATGTTTTGATCATACGTCTAATTAACCACAGATGATTTGGCACCTGTGCTACGCTAACTGCTTTGCATGGGAATCATGTCTGTGCCTACATAGCTTCAGTGTTTTTACACTTCATTTCAGAAGCGCCATTCAAAGTCAGGTGAATGATGCCTTAGCTGCTGTTGCCATCTAGTGGAAGAAATTAGGTGTGAGAAATCATCATATGATGACCTGTAAAACAGTAGTTTACAGATAGAATATTAGCATAAACACCTAATGCAAAGGATGCTCCTGCCAACATTAGCCACTATATTTTGTGAAATTTGTAAACAAATTTAGACAGCCATCTACTAAGTCATATGTAAACATTCAAAAACAAAGGTATCTGCCAGTCAGCAGTATAGATGCATTAATGCAAATGTATACATTTGTGCTTGCAGCATCACTATGTCCATTGTAGACAAATCAGGTTGTACAAGCATACATTGGCCAAATTTAAAGAGAACTCTGGGATCGTGTTTCAAGGGAGAAATAGGAAGTGGAGTGAGGGAGTTATGCCATAAAGAGCAGAGTTATTTCATTATGACCTCTGCAAGCATGCAGCCATGTACAGACGAGTCCTCTTTAAAACAAATGTCCATCTTATTGGGTTCTTGAAATCAGCAATGTGAAAATGTACTGCTATGCCCTGCACATTTAGGTAAATCATATATAACGTGTATATCTATATCACTAACCTCTTTTATGTATCAACCTGGCAGTAAAATGTGACTCAGCATGACTTGCAGACTGTCCCTTAAATCCCCAGTTCAGATTTAACACGCACAAACCTCTGTGCATTACACATAACCATTTTTTCATTAATAATGTTTTATTGCCTAGCTGGCTTGGTTTGCAAAACGACTTCCCTGCGCTGCCGATGAATGCAACTTGGGATTGGTCTGTGACACATTCTGTATCCCCTTGCCCTATCATTAGACAATCGCTTCTGAGCACAGAACTGATCACCCGTCCCTAACTTATCTCTGTAGCCAGTAGGGAAGCTGCAGCTCAGCAGCTCTACCTGTCCAGTTTCTTTCTGCTCAGTGTGTAATAAACAATTATAAAAGAGCAATAAGATATTCTTATTGCAGTAAAAGCAGGATGAACATGACTTTTATAAACACACTGCAGAGGAAATAGGAAGCATTAAAAATTTTCATACATTTTGATCAAGGAGGAAATGGACAGGAAGAGAAGATTCTGCTGAGCTGCAGTTATAGTCCTGACCTCAAAGAGTTACTTGCAGCAGTGGCGGAAGTATTTGGGCAAGGACATAGCGAACACACAGGATTTTATGCAACTCTCCCATGGCACTACCTAAACCTCAGGTGCACACATACTCCTGAGGGACATAGCTGGGGAAGCAGGCAACTGTCTGATTTATGAATGGATTCCCAGTCACATACCTGATTTTGGAAAAGAATTTCTATGGAATGGAGAAATCAAATATGAAAATGTATGAGCAATGAAATGGTCACCAATTCACTTTTACTAACTGAACATCTGGGAGGGTGAGTTAAGGCTTGAATGATGCCTTCTACAATGTGTCTGCCTCATAGAAAACTTAAGTAAATGTGAACTTTCCCAGGACAACCAAAGAAGACATCCTTCCTTGTGTTCTGTGCTTACTATATTCTCTGCAGAGGTCCATACTGAATTATCCCCCTTTCCCGTCATATCGCCTTTCTTACTGAGTTCTCTCTCTATTGTCTCCACTCATTCCTGCAGGCTATTCAATTTACTGATCAAAAGCCTTAAAGAAATGAATTGTCAGATCCTTATATTCATGTGCCCACTGCTTTCCCTGAAAGCTTCCTGCAGTTTCATTTTCTAAAACAATGCACCAGCAGATGGTGCTCTTATGACTGTGCAAGGGGAAAAGCCTTACATGTTACCAATAAATTGTAAAACGGCTGAAATATGCAGTGGTACCATCTAACACCATCTTTCTTTCTGGACTGGATAAAGGGTAGCTATAGCTGTAATTATAGTGGTACCTTTGCTAGCCGCTCGGTGCACAAAAATACAGGTTTCCACTTACAGAAAACCAAAAACACAAAGCCTATTGACAGGAACATATAAGGGAAAGAAGACAGGAAAGAAGACACCAGATAGACAAGTATTAATATACGCTGGAATCCTGTATGCTGATGACCATATTGGAGTAGCTGTAGGCTTTGCACCACTTTACTCTGCTTGATCCTGACCATACATTGTGGGGAGAATAGAGGGAAAGCATGACTATTATATATGGTCAGAATACAGAATATTTATTGCCAGAGCAGGAATACAGCAAGGCCTCAATACTCCTCACTGATTGAGCTGACACAGCAGCATTTGCACTCCTGAGTACCATTACGTTACATGATGAAATAATTCTTATAAGAGTAGGTTAGACACATATTAAAAGCAAGGCTGGCCTCTGGGATTATGGTGCACAGTTTAAAGTCTTAGTATGGACCATTGCACTCTACCTTCAAAAATCCTACTTTTTTTTAAACTCCTGTTTAAAAAAGGCAATAGAAGCAGGGGTGTGTACTTAACAGTACACCAGAAGCAATGGATTTGGCATGTGTATAAGGACAGTACAGAGTATGCAGTGGTGCCATCTCCTCTGTGACTCACATAGGCTAATAAATGTGGCATGTAAATGTTTGGGTGGAAGCCGTTATCCCCCTTATTGGTTATAGTCATGGTGCCTTGTGCAGTTGCATAGGTCCCACATATCAAACGCTGAACTGTGGTAGTAAGACAGATGGGATGCTAGAAAAGGTAGAAATGCATGGACTTATTAGCTGTTAATGTAGGTTTTGGAAGAACCCAAACTTCGGCATGCATCAAGCCATCAGCACTTTAACAAATGCTTCAACCCATGCACAACATTCATAATTCATTGTAAATACCATTTCTACCAATACATGGACAATTACTAACCAGCCTGTCTAGCACAAGTTTTTAACGTTCTGAGTTCAGCAAGCCAAGCAAAACATGCAATGCTTTATTTTACCTTTGCCTGCTTCCACAGCAGGTTGAGGGAAAATGGCTTTAAATGAAATAAAAGGATACTCAATAGAGTTTGAAATATTACATATGTACATAAAAATAACATGCAACACATTCTCTTCTGGAACAAGAACAAAGGAGAAGGTCAGCCAAACAATCAATTTTCCTCTTATTATTTATTAACATGGCAATCTTGGGCCCTTAATCAATGAACGTTTCTCCTGAGTTTTCTCCTAGGAGAAAAAAAATGTCTTTACACTTTGCAACTGATAAAATACAAGAAGAAATATCAAAATGTGAGCGTTTTCTTGGTTCCTGGTGCCTTAAAGGATATTTTATTAATACAGTGCGGAAATATCTCCTGCGAGAAAACTCAAGAGAAAAGTTAATTGAATATGGTCCTTGGACAGCAAACTATTGAGTATTCCGGAAATGCTTTTAAATATCCCAAATAATAGGAACTTGGATATTGGCTATTAATCTCCTAATTAGAGAACATTCAGTACTGTATAAGATGAATAACATATTATTTATTCACATATATAATACATGTCAGAAAATAGCATCATGGCTTTGTGTTTTATGTTAAATAACACGACAGGCAAACTTTTCCCCCTTCTACCACCTGCCCTAATTAAATGAAAGTAAAGGATAGCCTAACATCACTGCAAGAAGTGAGCACACTATACAATGCTTCCAGTATACAGAAGATATACAATACATTGGGACAAAAGAGAAGGGTCTATATCCAGGTACATACCCATCTTACCTTCATCCATAGCAGTTATCGCTTCTTGTGTACTTTGGAGTCCAGGTCCCACAGCCGTGTGAGCATTAAAGTAAAACTTGTACCTCGTGTTCTGGTTTAAATTTTTGAGAATATAACTAGATTCATTTGCTGGAATTATAATCTCAACTGGTGGGCTTAACTCATGTGTGGCATTTACTAAAATAGAAAAAAAAAATAGGGAAATTTATTGGATAAACTCCCCAGATATGGTTAATCTGCCATACATGTTTTGAACTATTTGATGTGCCAAAATATTGAAACATTTACCCCAATATGGACTACAACAGTGAGTGACTAATGCACAGCCAAAGCATCCGCTGTCAGGATTTTGGCCCCAAGGGTGAAGATGATAAGGGGTGGGTAATGGTTAGGTTTATCATTAAGGTTAGATGTTGGTAAGGCTTAGGCATTATATGGGATGGTTAGTATTAGGGGATAGAGTAGTGGGGGGGGGGGGGGTGGTCAGCTTTAGTTGACAATATTACTAAGTTAGGTTTAGGTTTCAAGGAGTGTTTAAACATTTACAATGTAGATTTAATGTTTTATTGTCTCTGTTCAATGGCAGTCTATTAACCTCCCCGGCGATATGATTATTTCCAGATTTTAGGGTCTAAAAGCGGTACAATTTTTTGGCACACTTTCAGACCCTAAAATGTGGAAATAATCATACCACAGAGAGATCTGAGGGCAGCCCCAGCACTTACATAACTGGGATCCAGCGCTGCAGTTCTCCCTCCATACTCTGGGTGGCTCTGTAACCCTATAGTGCAGGGGTCCCCAACCCCCAGGCCGCAGCCCACTGCCGGGCCGCCAGCTGCTCTGAGCTGGGCCGTCTGTCATCACAGTGCAGAGAGAAGTGTCATTGAAGTTTGCCGGAAGCTATAGAGAAGAGCCGTCTGCAGCCATTGTTACTGCTGCCACCTAGTGTCTGTTATTTGTAATGCAGCATGCTTTCTGTCTGTATGGACACCAGGTGGCAGCAGTGAGGATAACTGGGAGTTGTCTCTTGCCAGCCACAGAGTTCAGTCTGCATGGAGGTGAGCAGCTGATGCAGGAAGCTAGTCTGGGAAGAAGAATGGAAGGGTAAAAGTGAGTGTAGGGAAAAGGAAAGTGAAGTGAATGTGGGGAGGAGGAAAGTGAGTGTGGGGAGGAGGGATGTGTGAAGTGGGTGTGGGGAGGAGGGTAGAGAGGATGTGGGGTGGAGGGAAGGGTAAAAGTGAGGGGAGGCAGATGAGGGTAGGAAATGACTGTGCCAGTAGATAAGGAAGCTCAAGCAGTCCCCCTATTCACACCACCTGTCACACCAAATGCACCTTGTGCTGGTGGCTTATGCAGCAGCCCCAGTGCAGTGCGAAGACATCTTTGCCAAAGTGCTGAGGGTGATGAAGATAGTGGGTAGGTAGGGCTGGTATTGCCAGGATTTCTTTATGTAATCACCCTAACTGTAGAACAAGCCCTCAACTGCCCCACCACCCCCTGCGTGCAATACTACCCCCGTCTCCTGCATACGCTTGCATCCGCCCGGGCCTTGGAAAAATTGCCTGATGCTGAAGCGGTCCTTGGGCCAAAAAAGGTTGGGGACCACTGTTATAGTGAGATTGCCGGCTGAAGTCATGACGACGGGGGGTGGGGGGGTTGGTCAGAGTGTCAGGGAACGGGAAGAAGAATGGCTGCTGATGTCTGGATCCCTGGCGAGGTGAGTGAAAACATTGCTCTGCATTAACCTCACAGCGGGCACCATGAGTCTGGCTCGGGGTTAGCACTCCGAGCTGCGGATTTCAAACCTCGAGCCTGAATCGGGCTCGGGATTACCGCTAAGGAGGTTAAGTGTCACAGAGCTAAAATGTATGAACTATTGACCATTTTTATCTATCCCCTGCTCTCAAAATTTGTTCTCTGTCAGAAAAAGTTTTATATTTTGAAAGTTTTGAAATAGTTTTGAAAGTCATTGTTAACAATAGACTTGATATAATAACTGATATTTTAACATAATTAAAATATTAGAAGCAGATTTCTGAACTTACTTGACTGGTATTTTAGTGTATATTGCGTTAGGACCCCATTTGGGTGAACAGGTGGGCTCCACGTCAAAGTAAATGAATCAGGAGTTCTATGGTCAATATGTAAAACCGCCATACTGGGAACTGTGAAAAAAGAAATAGAGATTTTTAGATAATTGCTGAAAGCCTCACCAATGATTAGTACACATACTAATGTCTATTCCTGAAGCCACAGGTGCTTCTCTGAAATATTATAATCTGCATCAAAGCTAACAAATACATAATACAGCTTTTGTCTTCGTAATCATATTTCATACAATAGAGAAAAACTATTGCAAGCCCACAGAATATATGCACAATTTACCATCATTATAGCAGATATAACATTGTAATTCACTCTTTGTTATTCAAGTAGATCAAATAAATGTTCAGTTAAGCACCTTGACCCTCTATGATGGTATTTTATCTTGCAGGTATGGACTACAGTCCTTTGAGTGTATTCAAAATAATTAAAAGGGCCCTGCTACAGTGGGTTTTTAGAGGGGATACTTTTTATGTTGTTATATAGAAGGGATCAGAAGCAGATGCTGATTTTAACTGAAAATTCACTTTACCTAAACATATAAAATATATATTCCAATTAAGATAATAACAATTCAGGAAAATAATTATACAATTGAATAGGGAATACCTAACAGGCACAGCACAGCAGGAAATACAGGGAGGGTAAAATATCTCTATAAAATTATTTTAATTGGTAAAAGCCATTGCAGCTCACGACTGCTGTGCAACCGAGTAACAAAGACAGAACATTTGTGTCTTAATGGGTTGATGATCGATAATAACGAAAAATATGTATTTGTTATTTTTATGTATTTAGTATTATATTATTTTAGTATTATGTGATTTTGCTATAGGGCTTAGTCATTTATTTCTACACTCCTGTTTGTTTCAAGACAAGGGGTGAACTGTAGGGGCCATTCACACTTATCAGCATTTCATACATGCGATTTTCCCCCTGCATGAGGAAACCCTCAGGGTAGGAACACACTAGGGAGAATCGCATATGCGTTTTCCACTATGTGCAATGGAAAACGCATATGTGATTCTGCCTAGTGTGTTCCTATCCTCTCCCTTATCCCAGCGATTTCTGACCACATTTTTTTTGCATTTGCGATCTGTGTTTTTTCAGGTTCTTAGTCTTATTTTTTTTTTTTTCTTTTGCAGTTTCAAGCAAATTTACGGTGCATACCAATTAGGTTAATTTGCATGAAATTGCATATAATTAATTTCACATTTGCATCTGAATTTTCACATTTGCTATTGACTTGCATTGTATGTCCCGTACAGAAAAAAAGCAAATATGTTGGCCATTTGTTTCTGCAGAAAAGTTGCATGCAAAAATTTGCACGGCAACGTGAGTAAAATTTGATGCCATTGACTTGTATTAGATTTGCGGCGAATCTGCAAAAACACATACTGCATGCAAATTCAAGTATGTATGAAAGGTGCCTGATTCTGCAATTACTAGTTTTTTTATTTTGTTTAACAAACATTTACGCATAGTATTGCGATTTTTATCTGCAAAAGACCATATCGTGATTCTTCTCTGAATACTAAGGAATTTCATTAACATGATAACACATCTCATCAACTGACGCAAAGTCTGACTTTTCTGCATTCCCATTGACTTCCATTAAATCACAAATCGCACATTAGTAATTAGTACTTTTGCCTATTTTGACTGCAGAGAAATAGACATACAGATTTGCAAAGTGCAAATGAAAATACATTAGATGTGCAGTGATTGCAATTTTGGAGAATCACAAATCACATGCAATTTTGAATAAGTGTGAATGCCTGCCTTAATATTTGATAAGATATTAGATAATATGAGATGATTACATGTATACAATTTCATCAGTTATTACTGAATGCATTACCTCCTTCTGGGGTCTCAAAGTACTTGTCCTTGCTTGGAGGTCCTTCCCCTTTGCCATTGACAACTCTCACATTGAGGAAATAGTTGGTGTTTGGTAGTAATCCAGGAAGCATACCATGTGTCCTGTTTCCAGCAAATGTCAACATCCATTTCTCAATGTGCCTCCTATTTCTATTTGTTCGGTTTAGTGCTTTCCAATAATCAACCTGCAATTTACCAAAAGGGTGGCAGGAAAAACAGAAACATGCATTTAATATCTACACAAAGGGGCAGAGAAAATAAAGCTTGCATGACACATGGGATGACTTAGAAGTTCTAGAGTTCAGCTAAGCATGAGAGCCCTATCATACGCAGATGTATGTATTTTATTATTTTAGAAAGTAAAGCATGACATATTTGTAATTTTCTTTGAACCAGAATCTCGCTTCTCTATGTTGTACAGAGTAGAGGCTTGCACTGATCCGCAGAATCGAACCCACTGCCTGCTACCCTCCCCCAACCTGTTTTTTGAGTCTGATACCCACACCCGACATGACAACCTCCATACCCACTACACGCTTTTACAATTTTCTCCAAAAACACAAAATGTCAAGTCTCATCGGATAGCTGTAAAGTGAATGAAACATTTGTATATACAACTCAAAGAAGTTTTGTTTTACTTTTATTTAAAATAATAAAAGTAACAGTCCTGTTCAGACAAATAGCAGAAGAGAACACCTACATCCCGTCCCCTTCTGCTTTAGGGCGTACAGAACACAATTAAAGTGGCATGAGCACTATAGAAATAAATAAATAAAACAAACCTCTGGGACATCTGTAAATGGTGTGGGTGCTTGGAGAAAAGCGGGTGGGTGGATTAAAGCATTAATTAACTTCATCAGGGGCTGCTCCCTAGTTCCCCATCTAAATGCACAGCTCCATCTCCTGAGGGTGCAAATCCAGGCTGCAGCGGTGGAAGTCTCGTCTTGGCAGGCGCACACTGGGAGAAGTAGTTCAATATCTCCCATTAACCACCTGAGCGGTCTGGACGAGCTCAGCTCGTCCAACACCGCCGGAGGTCGCCGCTCAGGCCCTGCTGGGCCGATTTTTATCAAATAAAGTGCAGCACACGCAGCCGGCACTTTGCCAGCCGCGTGTGCTGCCTGATCGCCGCCGCTCTGCGGCGATTCGCCGCGAGCAGCGGCGAAAGAGGGCCCCCCTAGCCGCCTGAGCCCTGCGCAGCCGGAACAAAAAGTTCCGGCCAGCGCTAAGGGCTGGATCGGAGGCGGCTGACGTCAGGACGTCGGCTGACGTCGATGACGTCACTCCGCTCGTCGCTATGGCGACGATATAAGCAAAACAAGGAAGGCCGCTCATTGCGGCCTTCCTTGTTTATTATGGGCGCCGGAGGCGATCGGAAGATCGCCTCCGGAGCGCCCTCTAGTGGGCTTTCATGCAGCCAACTTTCAGTTGGCTGCATGAAATAGTTTTTTTTTTATTTAAAAAAAACCCTCCCGCAGCCACCCTGGCGATTTAATCAGAACGCCAGGGTGGTTAATGAACTACATCTCTTGGCATGCATTGAGGAAGCCAGGGCAACACTTTCCCCGCAGCCGCTATGGGCTGCAATACTTTCAGAAAAAAGTCCAGGTTCATATAAACAATTTTTATACACAATGTTGATTGGCTAATTTTACCATTTCCACACAGTATGATGACTAATAGATTTTGAATACTTTAAACAGTTTAGTAGGTAAGCGCTCATACTACATGGAAGAATTGGCTAATCAAGATTGAGTGCGAATGTGTGTATCTTTCCAATTCTTTCCAGCTTAGAGAACATGCCCGGAACATTCTATAGCTCTTATCTAATCAAATATCGCCAGTCACAAACAGAGAGGTAGAGCTTTTTTTTTACTATCCCTCTTCTTCTAACGGCGCATGTCATAGTATAACTAAAAGAGTTGTATGAAAAACACATCTTCAATCTCACACTGGCATGTTCCCACTTATATGCTCTAGTAAAGGGGATGGGGGGGGGGGCTCTCAGCTTGAGAGCAGGAAGGAGTCTGCTGGCATTAAGCAGCAGCAAACAAGGCACCAATTAATGAGATGCTAATGTTATGCAGCCGGAAACTGAGACAATCAAATAAACTTCCTTTCCATTTTGATTGGCCCAATTCCAAGCTGCATATAATTTTATTACAGGTCAGAATAATTTCCATCTAATTAACCCTCTGTAGTGAGCTAGTACAAGTTACGCTAACATTACACCTTCAACTGCAGGTAGTTGAAAAAATAATACCTACCCGGTATCCCTGCAGGTGACCCCTGACTGTCGTTAAAGGGACGGAATCCCACTGTACTCTTACCAAGGTGGCATTAATGACTTCTACTTCAACATTACCAGGTGCAACCATGGGTACTAAAAACAGAAACAAATATGTTGAACCTTGACTTTTTAACTGTATATTTTTTATATTCAAGACATCTACTTCACAGACTTACAATCTTCTCCAGAATGTCCAACAACAATAGAAGGCTCTGGTGCATATCCACGGTCATTTAATGCTTGGACCTTAATTTCATAAGGGACAAAGGTAGGTGTGCCTGACACAATGTACTTGGAAACATTCGCAACAGTGATAGAAGTCCACTCCTCATCAACATCTTTCTGCCGCCAGCTGACTTTGTACTGAAGACCAGGCCCATTTGAGTCAAATCCTCTTAAGGGCTAAATGCAAAATTAACAAAATTAATGTATTCGTTAATTCAACAACAACAAAAAAAATGCTAAAATTACTCATTCTTAAAGTTCCTGATTACCTTGTGTATACAAACAAATAGAGGTAACATAATTAAACAGGCAGGCTAGCAGCTGCATGGTTGAAACTCATAAATATGAACATAAATATAACCTGGTGATCCAATGTTGTCAGTTACATGTTTTTGAATCTGGCATGCTACTGACTATACCTACCTCTGCTTGTTGATCAGGTAGCTGAATCTATCCTACTTTTGATTCTCCCTCTGCCTGCTGGTCCAGGACTGCCTGCTAGTCATTGGGCTTGATTGAGAAAAGGGTGCTAAGTGTTAGCACGCCAGTGAAAAGCCACTTTGCATGTGCTAACATGCTTTGCATGTGCTAACTAGGGTGCTAAGTAGTTAGCACATGCAAACTACTTAGCACCGTAGTTAGCACATGTAAACCACTTAGCACCCTAGTTTTTAGAAAAAAAATCAGTGTTTATTCAACAAAGAAAAGGAACATATGACAGAATATGCAGTGTAGCAGTGCGCCTCCTAACTTTTCCAACAGTCTGTAAACAAAGTATATAGCTTTAGCATCAATTATCACTGTGGAAGATGAGAGGTATTGTTAACAATAATATAATGATCGTCACATGATATTTAGAGCTCAGATTGAATTTAAATTTCCAAATATTCTATCTTTTACAAGATCATAATTAGCAAGACCAGTGGTATCTAACCATGGAGCTTAGCACCCTAGTTAGCACAGTGCTAAGTAGTAGTTTGCATGTGCTAACTACGGTGCTACGTTTGCATGTGCTAACTATGGTGCTAAGTAGTTTGTATGTGCTAACTACTTAGCACTCTAGTTAGCACACCCAAAGCCTTTAGGTGTGCTAACTGGGTTAGCACCGTTTACTGAATCGAGCCCATTATCTTGCTTACTGCCCATCAGCTTAAAGGGGCACTACAGCGAAAAACTGTAAAATTGAAAATATGTGCAAACATATACAAATAAAAAGTACATTTTTTCCAGAGTAAAAATGAGCCATAAATTACTTTTCTCCTATAATGCTGTCACTTACAGTAGGCAGTAGAAATCTGACAGAAGTGACAGGTTTTGGAATTGTCCATCTCTTCATAGTGGATTGTCAGCAAGGCTTTTATTCTTTGTAAAGATATTCCCGAAAAAGGATTTAAACAATGATGCTGGACAGCTTCCCTGCTCCCTACACAGTTTTTTGGCAGTTGGACAGATCAACTGCCATTCACTAAGTGCTTTTGAAAATAAATATATCCCTGAGAATTGCTGATCACATCCTCAGGACACCTCTTCATCTACTGCTGACTTCAATTGGACTATGCTACAACTGCCACTTTTGCCATTCCTGGTCTGTGGATCTTTCTGCCCACTGTCAGGGTTCCTGGTCTGGTAACCGCAAATAAGTATGCCATTACTTTTGGAGTCTCCCCAACAAGATGTAAAATAAGCTTGCCCTATAGTACCAGAGTGATGATAATAGTAATATGTTTAATATACACTTGAATTGGAAGGAACAAAAATGAATTGCTCTGCATACATTGAGAAGTGTTCTGTAAAATTTTGGAGCTACAAAGATGATTTTGCTACATAGATTTATTGATGCTTGGTTTTAAACTAATTTACAGAGGGTCTATATATGAAAGGGTTTGTGTTGATTTTACTTGATCTGGATTAATTGAATAATGAAAAGTGTTTTTTTTTACTGTCTTAACCCCCTTGGCGGTATGAAAAATACTGGCAGGGAGCAGCGCAGCAGTTTTTTTTTGATATTTTTTTTTTTTAAATCATGTAGCGAGCCTACATCCCCCCAGCCCCGCCGATCGCCTCCGGCGATAGGCGATCAGGAAATCCCGTTCAAAGGAGGGCTTCCCCCGTCGCCATGGCGACGGGGCGGGATGACGTCACCGACGTCAGGACGTCATTGGGAGACTCGATCCACCCCTTGTCGCTGCCTGGCACTGATTGGCCAGGCAGCGCAGGGGTCTGGGGGGGGGGGGGGGGGCGCGCACCGCAACGGATAGCGGTGATCGGGGTGCTGGCGCAGCTAGCAAAGTGCTAGCTGCGTCCAGCAAAAAAAAAATTATGAAAATCGGCCCAGCAGGGCCTGAGCGGCACCCTCCGGCGGCTTACCCCGTGTCACACACAGGGTTACCGGTAAGGAGGTTAAATTAATGCAAATTATTTATGTATGAAATGGTTTTGATATTTTAGGTTTATACTAGTAAACCCAAGCCCGTTTAAAAATGGGCTCTAGGTCTTTTTTGTTTTTGCCACCGCCACCAGTGCGCATGTGCGCGCCCGCACACGCCCACCTTGCCCCCTGGTCCCGTCCAGCTGTCCGTGTCCGTTACTGCGCATATGCGCAGTAGGCAAATAACAGGGACACAGGGACAAATGCTGGACGCAGCAACACAGGGGTTTTATAGTATAGGATATATGATATTTAATGGTTGTATATTTTTTATGTTCTAAGTAATTAAGCTCATTTTGTGGATAATTTTAATTAAGGATGTGATTGTAGTGTACTTATTACAAATTAATATATTCACCAATATTGGTACCGTTAATGGATACCATGCAGACACTGGCTTAATATTCTGAAGCTAGGGACCTACACTTCAAAAAACAGTGTGGCTTATGTGGTTACTATAAATACAGGCCACTAGTATACACGCAAATCAGAAGACACTACATATCCCAGAAGGCAATACGGCTAGCTGAGGCTGCAGGGATTACAATCATGTGCATTTGAATTAGTAATGGGTATCCAGTCTTCAATAACTGAGGGATGCAGTGTCCCGACTTGGCAATCATGACACACTAGTAAGTAGGAATACCATTTAATGCCCTAACAGGTCACTCTCCAACACTACTGACGATGCTGGAAGGGATAAACAGGTCGGATTGGAGAGTAAGTATTAACAATTACACTACTTGTGTGAAATGGGTTCGCATTGTTAGTGACTCACCTATTTTTTTTTTTCCTTGAGGCTTAAATAAACCTTCAATGAATACTGTGAATTACAGAGTTTTCGCCTTCTCTGTCTTTACTGCGGTGGTGGCCCCTTGTGAGCCTGTCCCTACACTGGGTGATTACAGATATCGGAGAGTTGGGCTCATAGAGGTTTTAGCCTGCCCTATCCGGAAGACAGAGTAGATTATTTGGTCTATAGATGGAAACCCGGATGCGCTGAGGCTATCTGTAGTACTTCTGTATACAATTGGTAATGATTGTAACATCTGGCAGCTTGACTCATTTCCTTGGCTACCATTTCTTTTAAATTTCACTTCAAGTGGATGTGGCGCCTGTTTAACAATTGTACTAGCTATATCAGTACTTGAAATAAACTCCTGTAAATATTGAAATAATGAAAAATTAACACTGGGTTTTATAAACTCCCAAATATCAAATATAGACAATAACCATTATTTATTGCTTAGTGAGTAGTTATGTGACTGTCCAGTCTCTCCAGGAAGTGGAAGGAAATTATTAGTGGCAGCACACTAAAATGCTCCATGTAGCTTATGACCCTGGAAAAGTGGCAATACATTCCTCTTATCACTAACCTGTGTTGCCTTTCAGTAGCAAGGTGTATTTTCTGTAAGCATAATGATGTTCATGGTATGACTGGCTGGTAGGAGAATTGCGGGATTTTTGTGCCCAGAGCTGAACTATAATCTGTTATTTATGCCTTACACTGACTGTGACACCCAACTTTGAACCCTGAATCACTCCTGCAGCTCTTCATCACAGTGCTTTAGACTTGATAGGAAAAATGTTGAAAAAGAAAGATGGTCAGACTTACTTTCCAGGTGATTACTAGATTATCGGACTCTGTGCCAATCCCTTTAACAACAGCTGGATTTACATCAGGCTCTGAAACCACAAAGAAGCATTCATTTTTCATTTTAGAAGGATAATATGTTATAATGAATGGTACACCGATAAACTGTTCTGTTATTGACTGTAAACTTGTATCTGATCTTATTTTTTAAAGATCATTTTACTGTTTGGTAATTTACAAAAAAAAGGAATCATTACCTGAAGGTTACCAACAAAACAACCACAAGCATTTACTAAGTAGGAGATGTGTTGATAAATATCAGTGAGATATCTGCGGTGTCTAGAAACCCATGGAAACATATCCGTCAGGGTCAGGACATCTATAGATTCATACTTTGATTTGTAAACGGCAAGTTTTTAATCTCTACTCTTCTCCCTAAAACACTTAGGGGCTGTAAAGGCACAGTCACAAATAAACAAAATCTAAATCATGGATTTACTAAAGAAAAAAGATACTCTGGGTACACACAAAGAGCCATGTCAGCTATAACTAAGCAGTGTGTGCTGTTCAATGGAAAGGAGAAGAGGGACGACCAACAGCAAATGAGCGAGCGGTGATCAGCAGCACAGGAGACAAAAACATTGCATTTGTTATAATTTATCAATTTCAACATGGCAGATCACGAAATGATGCAATGAGTCAGCCAGGACAGCCTAATTATCCTGACTGAGTTTCCTCTAGAGTGTACAGGCTGCCATATTTTTTTCCTTTTAAACAATGCAAATGATTGCAGGCTGTCCTGCTGACCTCTACCTCTAATCCTGTTAGGCATGGATCCAGAACAAGCATGTAGATCACACGTTTCTGATTGGATTTGCTGCATGCTTGTTTCAGGTGTGTGTTTCAGGCACTACTGACGCTTGGAAGATCATCAAGACTGCCAGGGAACTGGCATTTTTTTTTAAAGGAAATAAATATGTCAGATTCCATATGACTATCGCTTCAGGTGTCCTTTAAGACTTTGTGGGTCTGAGATCTAATTTCAAAAACGATCAAATTTGTTTTAAAAAGTGAGAAAGTTTAACTCCCCTCTTGCAAATTGAGAAACAATCTTCCCAATATCACATATTTACATTGCAAATAAAGTGAACTTCTGTCCAAAATGACACAGTGCCCACTAGAGGTATACTTACAGCTTTCATACCTTTTTTGTACAGTTGGCTTTGAAAGTTAAATATGTAGAAAGCTCACAGGCTCAAATGTATTATGTATTTATAGCTATAACTATGTCCCTAACCACACATCTTGTCATACATCAGCTTCTGCACTGGAGCAGATCCTGGTTTATAGGTGGGCCAGAGTGGCCACCTACCATAAAAGAATGCACTGCCATCCCATCTGGATGGAACAATGTGTTGAAGTTGGAGAGAAGAGGTGTAGCCTTGCAGGCAGTAGCCACACCCATGACACCCCATGACTATAGCTTAGCCTCTGCTCCAACGCAGAAGTGGATGTATGGTAGGGACATAGCTGTGGTCACTGCCTGAAATCCTATACCAATAAATAAAAGCCAAAAAATAAATATGTAACCTTTCTAAAGACTTGTTTATCAAAACTCAGTAGACCAGGTGGTGAGGGAGCTTATAATGCTAAGCATGTATCCTTATTCCTTTCCTTGAGAAAGTGCCTCTCTGTGGCCCTGAAACATTAGACTTGTGCTTTCTATATAAAGACATACAAATAGTTGATTCCTTAGATTGGTGAGTATTCTGTCCATCCTCTACCTCACACTGAATACTTGTTAGTGGGATAAATGATTCTTTCATGCAACTTTGCAGATACTGAATGTTGAATTTTACAAACCTGCTTCACTTGTCATGTAACGTTCTGAAGGCTGACTTGGGTCACTTCGGCCAATTTCATTAACTGCAATGACTCTGAAGGAGTAGTTAACATAAGGAGAAAGGGTCAGCGTGGCTGTGGTCTGTGTACCTCCAACTTTGGTCAGAAAGTGCCATATTCCTGGTTCATGCATTGCATCTTCATATTCAATTATAAATTCTGAAAAGGAAAAAAAATAATAGGCTCACTTGCAGACATTAAGTTCAAATCTAAATAGTGTACAAAAGTGTATGGAAGTAGCTGGATCACAGTCAGCAAGTCACACATACAGTCATTTACTGAGCACAGGATGACAACACTATTATATGACATTAACCTACCAGTAATAGGGCTGTTATTGTCATCGCCTGGCACCCATGTGAGTTGCACACTCCTTTTAAGACGATCAGTCAATTCTAAGTCAGAAGGTGCGTTCGGCCGGTCTGAAAGTCAAATACTCCATTATATAGAGTAAACAGAGGGAATCTTGGAGCAACTGAGAGAGATTAACAACAATGCCAGAAAAGAACAAATATCTGAAGCATATCTACTAAGTCATGTGGAGCTAAAGAGTAGCATGATCACATGCAGCTGAACGTTACATTGTAGAGGACAGCAGTGGCAGGCCAAAGATGCATAATGGCAGCAGATAAAAAAAGATGATGCTTTCACCGACATTATAAAAACAGCCAAAGGTAAAAAGAACAAAAATCACAGCTTCACAGCTTTAATTTACATGGGCGCTGCACTGTTTTAAAATAAGTTTTAACAAGTAGTATTTTTTATGGCATATTTTTTGTTACTGTAACGATTTTTGTATGCATGCTTTTGGTTTAAATATTTGTTATTAAGACATTTACTGTAAAATACAAAATTGAGTAACTAATGCTAACAGTAGAGTACTGTAGTATAAAAGTAGTTGCTCCACATGTTTGTTGGTGCTTGTGTACACTGTCAAATGCAGTTCTGGAGCATGCTGGGAATGTAAAACAGTTTGAATTCTGAATGGGATCTTTGCCCAAACCTGTGTGTTCAATTTTGTTTGACATTTTGTTATATTCTTATAAATGCAGCCTGTCTTATTTTTGTTTATTTCAAATGGTTTGCTGATCGCATTTAACTGAACTGGATTGAACTTTATTCTATGGCTGTGATTTAATGCTAGTTAAATGTTACCCAAAACTCTACCATCCATATACACAAGCACTGTGTTTAATTTTACCATAAATGTTTGCGTTTAACCTCCAATTTTAAAATTTCTAGGGACTCTGGTGTTGAGGGCTTTTTGCTCAGAGAAGGCTTAGGTATGGCTCTTTTGTCACAACTCTCCGGATGTCCACATTCTTCTTGACAGGAACTAGTAAATGACCATTTAGCAGTAGGAAATGGCTTTACAATGAATAAGACAGTATGGCAGTCATAACCTCCAACGGGGACATATTAGCACCAGAGTCACCTAGGAGACCAATGGTTGATTCATCTTGTCTAATTAACAACAGGGCTACAAATCTTCAAATAAGGGCTACAAAAATAATACAATGTATAGAGTTTGGCTGAACTCTGGCCACAGATCATTTTAGAACATAACTGATTCTGAAAACCTGGTCTGAATTTATTAAAAGTCTCCTGTGCATTAAGCAATTGTTTGCAAATCTTCCTTGGTCTGTGATGACACTCCCACAGCTGTTCAAGCCATCCTGAAGTGGCCTGAAAAAAGGCTTAGATATTTCCCTAAGAAGAGGGAAGGCTATAGATCCCCTAGAGCTTTCCTGGTCCACTCTCTCTCCACATTCCTCCGCTGTCCCCGATTCAAAATGACCATATTTTGACTCCTTGGAGGGCTTTAGAAGCACTCTTGTTCCAGAGTGCTTCTGAAGAGGGGCACATCCATACTGTGCAAGCACCAAGGCTGCCCGAAGAGTGCCAAAGATGTATTCAAACTGCAGGTCGGAGGGAGGGCTGGGAAGGTTCTATGGCACAGGTGTCGAACTCCAGTCCTTGAGTGCCATATCCATGCATGCATGGATATGGACCAAAAATGGAGAAATGTGTTCGACTTGATGAACCACATATTTCTTGATTCGGACCCAGCAATTAATCTCTGCTGTGCCAAAAACGTGTGAGGACCTTGGCCCTTGAGGGCTGGAGTTCTACATCCCACCTTTATGGGATCCGGAGCCTTCCTACTTCTTAGGTGAGTATCTAAGTTTTTTTTTCTTGCTTCTGGGTTACTTTAAATAACTATCCCATCAGCAATCCTGGCTTTGGCCCAAAATGGTTCAGCCTAGGATTACAAGCTCTTGCCACCTAAAAGTAGATATTTTTTTCATAATGCCAGGTAGGGTTTGCAGGATTACTTTTATTGTCCAATGATCAGCAACTCAGGAAAACTTAGTGAGTAAGGACCGTAATAACAGGGCCCATGAATACATAAAAAAAGAAACCACTAGTGTTATAATACATCACTTCTAACAAGCACAATGTACAACACAAGTACAACAACACACTTATACTCTAAATATTCCTGCCATATCCAGCAGCTAAAAGATATATGTGTATAAATTAACCATTTCACTACATCACAGGCCATGCAAAAATAATGCTCATCATTACACAAGAAAAAAAAATAAGTGTAATTAAAGGGGAAGCTTCAATGTCATTAAAAACAGAACATTTCCGTGTATTACCAAAAGCGGCTCCATTTACTAATTACAGATTTGAATCTGTTAGACACAAAATAATTAAGAAAGAAGCATCTACCAGTTTTTAGGCTGGCGTAAAGCATTAAGACTTAATTACATGCCGTCTGGATTCATTTCTTTCCTAATTTTGGGATATTAGGAAGCAATGCGTTTATGTACATGTAGTAAAAACATACTGCACTTGGGCTTAGGGTCCAGCAATGTATCCTCTATACAATTTGTTGCCGGCATCTACTAGTGCACAAAAGTATACTGCAACATGTATCAACAAGTACATTTCCCCTTTAAACTATGCATTTCAAATAAATGATAAGAATAAGTGCCATGCAGAATATAAAAAAAACGCATATAGTGACATGGTGAAGATATATGTTATGTTTAATGTAGAAACATATACAAGGGAGGGGGTGTCAGTTTACCGTGCTTTACAGGAGGAGGTAGAGTAGCTTCTGCAAAGGATATTAACATAGTATTAGTAACATCCAATGCCCTTACTGCAAATGCCATGCTGACCAATGTAACTATTTGCAGATAAAGAGGATCTGTAAAAATAAAAAACATCCCCTGGGTGGTACTTACCTCGGGAGGGGGAGGCCACTGGATCCTAATATGGCTTCCCCCTATCCTCCTCCGTCCCTCGGTTCCAGCACTGGCAGTCCCGAACACCAGAGAGGTAACTAATTATATACCTACCCCGATCCAGCGCTGACACAGTAACAGCTTTCCGATCAGGCCCAAATAGCCAAGCCCGATCTGGTCCGCCTTACTGTGCAGGTGCAGACGACTCACACCTGCGCAGTACAGCGGACCCGATCGGGCTAGGCTATTTCTGCCTGAGCCCAATCGGAAAGCCGCTACTGCGCCATATTGCAGTAGGTAAATATTGCATATATGTGATATTGCACCTACCAGCTGTAATTTCGGGGGAGCCAGCACTGGGACCGAGGGGCAGAGGCCGACAGGGGAAGCCTCATTAGGCTTCAGAGGCCTCCCTCTTCCTAGGTAAGTATTTTTCTTACAAAATCCTCTTTAAGTTAATTTGAAAGATCTATTTACGTAGACACAGTGTATCTCACTGTATGCACCAATGTGGAAATGTGCATTCATGCCACCACAGTACGAGGCAGGAAGCTGCATCTGCAGAGCAGAACCTATAAGCCTGGGCTCATATATAGCAATACATCAGAAATGGCTGTTGCCACAGCAACCATTTTGTGTCACTCTCCTAGAGAGATCTAGAAAATTAAAGCACATTCCTGATTGGTTGCTGCGAGCCACAGCTATCCCCCTCTCTCCTCAACACACATACAAGGCAAATTACTGTAATCCATCAACTGTAACTCACATTCACCAACTTGACCTGGGAAAGAGAGACCTGAAAACTGACCTTGCGACTGAAACAGGTAAAGTAAATATGTTTATTGTGAAAGACCAAAATACATATTATAGGACTCATGTTACGACAGTTGTGATGGGTGGAAAATACAGAAAAAGTGAATAGTCAAAATCAGTAATTTTCTTTATGACATAGATTGCAGATTTCCCAAGAACCTTCACAAGGGTCTCCTATACATAACATTCTATGAGCAAGACACTTTAGCTATGGCTTAAAGAGGACCTGACCTCCAAGCAAACAGTATATTCACAGGTGACATACATACACATGACATTTCCAACCTGTCAGGCAATCAGTAGTGGTGTTCAGCCAGCCTTCTGGTTTACATATTTTTTCCATAGAGCCTAATCGGATGCTAACTTTTTTCTGCTCTAGCCTTGCAGTCTCTTGCTTCATTTGTCTGCTGAATGGATAACCAGTGAGCTGTGTGATGGTACTGGCCTATGGTCTAAAGCACAGTACACACCTGCATCATTTCAGATAGCTTTGGTCGCACATTGGTCAGCTATCCACAATATGAGGAAGAAGAACTGGAAGGAGCTGCAGTGGTAAATAATAGTGTTTTCCAGTGGGGTCATACACCAAAGGTCATTCTGGTGATGTTGTGGAACATTTGTGCTCACACTAGAAAAGTGCCCAAACTGATGATGATACAGATAAAAACAACACCTGATAATGGTAAAAACAACTGCCAATAGGTTTATTTCAAAGTGTGAGTTAAAGCATAAAAATTAAAAGAAACTAAAGATAAGAGAAAGAAAGTTTGCATGTATAATACATTGGCCCACTGAAGTAAAGTAAATGGACCCTGAGCATCTTGTCAACTCAATACTGAGTTGTGTTAAGTATTATTTTTGGCAAAAAGTAAAATTGATTTACATCAGTTAATATTTTTATTATACAGTCAATTTTTTATGTTTTGGAACACTTGCACCCCCAACAAGCTCAGAGAACCAAATCAACAGTCACCAGAGTATGAGGCCTTGTGGGTTGCATAAAAGGCCTAAAAGTCTTCTATGTAAGCTGTGTTCTACAAGAGGACCTGTCTGTGCAGCAAGGAAACTCAGCCCTATAGTAATGATTGTAAAACATTAAGCAGATAATATTTTTTTACTTCATAAACCTCCCTGGCAGTACTATTTCTGGAACCAGGAAAAAAATTTGCGGCAGCCCTTCATCTAACTCACCTCCCTGGGATCCAGCGCTGCAGTTTTCCCTCCCTCCTCCAGGAGGCGCTGTACCTCTGTAGTTAGATCGTCATCTGTCATCATGACAACAAACAGTGATCTCACCAGAGGGATCCAAAGCTTCTGAGGACCAGAAGAATTGCTGCCAGTGCCTGGATACTGGGGAGGCGAGTTGAAATGCCTGCTGCTCTTCAGGCTCTGCATAGATCTCTGGGCGGCTATCCTGAGTCAGGCTCCGAATTACCGCTCCTGGGTTCTTTTTTCCACCCCGAGCCTGACTCAGGACTACCCCCAGAGAGGTTAATGATGATCGATCAGGTGCATAGCAAGAAGCCCCAGTGCAATTTTACACTGTAAGTCAATTACCTTATAAATAATAATTACCGTTATACGGAGCACCAAAACCTGCCAATAACAGCTGCAGTGTCATAGAGAATTTAAGCTGGGTGAGGGGAACAGTTTGCTAATGATTACCACTATTCAATGCACATTTAGGAGTGATCATTACCAGCACCAATGAAAAGATAATATAGCAGTTGAAGGGCCGCTCTGGTCCAGGGAAACCAATGTGGTCACAGCCTCTGCATCCCATATTAATATGCTACTGCGAATGATCGTTTTGCAGAATGAAAGTTGTAAATGTGTAGGAGGCATAATAAGGTCAAGAATCAACAAGGATAAAATGGGAAAAAGTTCAGTCAGTTTCCCAGCTGTGCAGTGGGCAGACCCAGAAGTAGACTGGAGTCTTGTCAAGACTGGCTGAAAACTACTACTAACCTTCTGCCAGGCAAAATTGCTCACTGCATGTGTGTGCTTCACAAGCCAATGCTTGCTATACAGTTTATACTGGATTTGCCTATAATTTTGCCTTTTGCTTGCTGACTGCTTAAGCTGACACAGAGGCTTTACCCAGTGCTACCAACTAGTTTTTGGATACACCAGCCGTGCTTAATCTATTCCATACAGTGTACTGGACTGAAGTCATTGCCATATAGCATTACTTGTTGTTAAAAGGAACTGACACAGTGAGGTTTGCTGAGTACATCTATCTAGGCAGTGGTTTATTAATTTTTCGCAAAGACCAGTGTCAGACCACACTATTGCCTTAATGCAGCCACCTCTGGAACCTACACGTGATCTATGTGTCCAAATACATTGAGGAGCTTACTTGCGGCTGGAGGCTGAGGCCACATGACACTTAATACTGCTCACATCTCTGCAATTTTGGAGACGAAGCCTAGTGCAACATTGAATGGAATTTCATATAAATTCTTTTTTGATGAATATGTTTGGCTGCGCAACCTCAGAGATAGCCATGGGCACATGAGCTTTTTTGTGGGCTTTTTAGGAGATTTATGAGGGTTATCTGGGTTCAGTGGAGGGAGGGGTTGCTGACATGTGATTTTATATTTATATCTAATTGCAAGTGTCAAATAAAGTTTTGTATTTTTATACTTACCAGATTTGCATTCAGACAGGTCATACCCCTCCTATACTCTAGCTCAAAAGGTTTGTGTATATATATATATATATATATATATATATATATATATATATTACTAGGCAGTTAGGCCTGTTTCTAAGGCAGGTGCTAGAAACAGCGACCACCATGTGCATCCACCCATGCACCAATGTGCGCCAGAACGTCGGCACTTTTGTCAGTACGCATAGCAATGGCCTCAGCTATGCGCCTGTGCACTTGGTGCCTAACATGGAAAAAGCCTATGGACGCAGGTTTCAGGGCTTTTATCAGGTAAGATACATAGTAAAAGGCATATACTTGCTACAAAGTAGACCTGTCCCATCTGGTCTTTCCTGCATATCTTCCCTCCTTTGTCTTATTTGCTTAGGTTGCCGCAGACCATTCTGTTAAACCCCAGATTTAGAAATCTTCCCATGCAGTACTAGAAATAGCATTAAATGTTTGCTCTATAACTATTTTCCTTATAAAATGTATTTATAACCCTTACTGTATTTGATTGAGCAGAATATTCACAATGCACACATCAGGATTTGGCACAAGTAGTTTTGGTTCCAATGCCACATGTCAGCTTAGCAGTTAGGGATCACCTTTAAAGATTGCAACTCAGTTTTTATTAACAGTTTTGGTGTTTATCCACTCTTCCAACACCTATCCCTACCCCCATCCCCCTTTGTTCACCTGTCCCTAGCCCCACACTCTCTTTATTCACCTATCCCTAACATCATCCCCTTTGTTCATCTATCCCTACACTCCCCCCTGGAAGGCTATGCATCCCTTGCTGCAGCTCCAGTGTCCCAGGTTCCCCTTCATTGCAGATGCCGACCTCGCCAGGTCGGCATCTACTGCGCCTGCGTGAAGGCACGGCCGTGCTGCTCACGGTCACGTGGCCTCGAGCATTCTGCGCAGGTGCAGAACTACTGCACAGGCGCAGAACTACTGCGCTGGCACAGACCTACTGCACCTGCGCAGAATGCTCCCGGGCACAAGAGCGAGATTGCAAGTGGGGTGGCGGTGAACCTTCCTTGCTGATGTGTTATCTTTCCCCTAATGAAAATATCCTTTTTTGTTGACTAACTTCAATAAACTTAATCCAAGTACTTAAGCTAATCCCTATATCCTAATTCTAACCCTCTAGACAGATGACTACCCCTAACTGATACTCACCTTTAATCATATTCATCCATGCTTTTGGTTTCTGCTCCGGTGCCCAATCGCTGGACCTCCGGCTGATATCCTTTCAAGCTTTAGACAGCACAGCCGAAGTTATTTCAGCATCAGCACCAGGAGTCAAAACCACCAGCACACAGCCAAAACAGGTGGTTTAGACAAGCATGGGAACCAGCTGCTCCATAAAACAGGGTGGTAATAGCAAACTGAAGAATGTTATAATACAAACAGTATAAATACTGACAAAGCATATCAAGTACACTGCCCTAAATTTATACAGCTACACAAAAACAAAAACGCTAGCTGCGTCTTACCAACAACAGTGAGCACAGCACTGGCTGAGGCGCTGTCCAAGGTAGTGTTGGCTACACAAGTGTAAGTGCCTTTGTCCTTGTCTGTTACATTTTTGATAGTCAGACGCTCTTTCTCAACTATGAATCTGAAAAGGAAACGTTTGTTATGGATTCATTGGTGTAATCAGCATGCATACAAGAATTACACCTTACTTGATAAAAGATCGTAGCTTGCCTAATAATCACATAATTGTTTCCTGTTTTGGTAATAAAATACACGCTGTGTTTATAAAAGTATTTGAATAAAGATTGCGTGCAATAAGACTTGTACAACATCATACTCATAGCAACTAATAATACTTCCTTTTATGGTAGCTATAAGGAATAGTAGTGAACATAGGTTGCTAGAGATTAAATACCATATGAACTAATACCTTATTAGATAAATATAAATTATAGGATATGTGATTCATAATTAATGGGAGGTGACAATGTACTGTGCTTTTATACTTTAAGAAAAGTAAAAAATCCCAACAATCTTTATGTGGTAACGTGTTATTACAAAATGATTAACCGGTAATATTTACATATGATCAGCTTGGAAGAGTTTGGAATAAGAGCTATAATTCCTCAGCCTTTAGCCATTTTTCCAATACATTTCTTAAAGTAAACTTTAAGTGTGAGGAATATGGTGGCTGACATGTTTATTTTCAATAAAACAATGCACATTGGCTGGCTGTCCTGCTGCAAATCCTCTACCTCTAATACGTGTTTAGCTATAGACCCTGGAAAAACATGCAGATCACGTTTCTGATAAGATTAGCTGCATGCTTGTTTTAGGTGTGTGATTCAAATACTACTGCAGCCAAAGATGCAACCATAGATCCATGGGCATTTATGGGCTCTAGAAGATATTATGGAAAAGATAATGCTAGAACATTTTATTGGCAGTGAAGATGGGAGACTTGTGTGACATTCCTAAAAGAGCTTAATATATGCAGTAGGTACAGTACTGTAAAATATGGCAAGGTTGTCTGGTATCAAGAAAATGATTTATTAAGAAGAAATGTAGAAGCCTATCCTGGACTTTTGTTTTAGTTCTTTTGACCCAATATCTGACATGACATTACCGTGGTATTGCAGAATTCAAGAAAAATATCATCAGTACCTTTCATCTATAGGCAGGTCACTGTTGTCTTTTAGCCATAACAGTTCTGCTGCTAAAGAAGGATCATGCTTAACTTTGCATTCAAAGGAGGCACTGCCATATCTCTGGATAACCTTGTATTCTGGTTGAGAGATAATCATTGTTGGATCTAAAAAGCAAAACAGAATAAATTATACGCTTGTATTCCTAAACCTATCCTTAGGCTCCAAATTGATTAGTCTCATCAGTGAACACCTTATTGCTAGATATAAGATAACTGGGCAGGGCCAACTGATGAACAAAAGAAAAATCTATTGCTGACCAGTTACTAACCTGCCAATAATTACTACTTCTGGGCATGTTTATGCTTTCTATAATCTGCAGTATCAAGGTAAAACTTCAAGCTCAACTCCAGGCACAAATCTACATGTATTTAATTTGACAGCTTGCCAAAGATTACTTTTATGTGTCTTTTGTGAGATATCTGCAGTTAAAAACCTAATTATATAAGTCTGGTCAAGTACTGTAATACTAAACTGCAGAGAACATCTGCTCATCTACACATTCCACCCACCCAACACCCTTACCAATCCTGCCACTGGTGATCCCCCTATATAATGCAGATGTGGAGCTTGCTGAAGACAGAGGTCAACAGCTATCTCTCATGTGTTCCCAGCTGCCTGCATAAACATGCCAGCATAGAAAAAAAGAGTGGAATCCAGGACCAGGCTGGAGTGCTTCAACAGCAGAGAGAAGACACTGTGGCAGTGCGAGAACACGGGAAAATTCTAATGCTTCAGAAAATTCAAGAAATTCTGCAGTTTAGTATTACAGGGACCACCAATTGTAGTGGGATCAGCAAAGGCAGTGGGGCTGCAGATGCAGGACCCCCAGTAGTGGAAAAATAACTGAGGAAGGGAGTAAGGGAATTATAGGGGGATTATTTCATATCCAATTTGCATTGTCCAAAATATAAACTAAGATTTGATATAGCAGACCATTTTCAGCCATAATATTTCTGTCTATACTGCAATATATATATATATATATATATATATATATATATATATATATATATATATATATATATATATATATATATATATGTATATATATATATATATATATATATATATATATATGTATATGTATATGTATATATATATATGTATATATATATATATATGTATATGTATATGTATATATATGTATATATATATATATATATATATATATATATATATACATATATATATACATATATATATACATATATATATACATGTATATATACATGTATATATATATATATATATATATATATATATATATATATATATATATATATATATATATATATATATTCTAGGTGAGATTGTTATGGGCGTCTAAACACACACGCACACATACATACACTATTAAATTGCTATAAAAATCTTTACAGAAATGGGCAAATTTAAAGTTCGCATGAGTAAAAATGGAAAATAAAAGTGTGGACTGCATGAAATCTCATATTGCATCAATTGAAATTTCCATATTTCATCTATTGAAAATGTGTGAAGCCTCCACCACCTGCCAGGCCCCACAGTCTCCCTCATCTAAAATGTGCTCCCCTCCAGGCCATGCAAAGTGTTGTCAGTGGTGTGTTTTGCTCACCCATCCACTGGCATGCTCCACCGAGATTTTCAAGCAAGATCCTGATGGAAATTAATCAAAATTACAACAGGGCAGCCATGTTTCGGTATTGATCACCGGCATATTCAACCACTATAATCAAATCTGCCAGGGAAAATCAACAAGCATATGGGCACCTTTACATATGATTTCCCTGCACTCATTGACTCTACTGCTAAATCTCTTAGATTGCAAGATGCAGGCTGGCCCAAGGCAGAGGTGAGAGAGGCTCCAGCCTCAGGGCGCTGTGTAGGAGGGGGCGCAAAACTTACTCAGCTATCATTCCCCTGTTGTGTTTGAAGCAGAGAGAAATAAGAAAAGGGGATACATGGCAGTGACTGCAAGCCAGATAAAGATTAAGGTGTACAGGGTTGTGGGCTCCGGGGTGCCTCTTAGTCTGATAGCAATCAGTGTGTGACGGCTGGGGTGGGAGGGATGGAGGGCGCACTTTGGTGTCCCAGCCTTGGGTACTGGAGGACCTTGTCCCAGCTCTGGTAAGATGGAAAGGGGAGGGATCTCTCTCCTAATGCATCTCAGAAATGCTGTGTAAGGTGTGTACAAATCATCCACTTTTATGTCCAATTCTACAGCTGACCTGTTCAATGATATATTGCCGGTTTCCCCTTGTTGTTTATGCACTTGTATATATACCGTGTACTGTCTATTTTACATGCCACAAAAAATGCTGATGCTATATAAATAATGAATAATAATAGTAATTATTATAAATATTGAAATAAATGAATATGCCAAGTTACAAATACATTAGAAATGGATCAGAGAGTTACCATATTTAATTACATATACTATTCATTACCTTTGATTTCAAGATCCATAATTTTTTCATCTGTTCCTAAATCATTTCTTGCTACACATGTGTATGTCCCACTGCTGTCTTTCTGTGCAACTGGCACTTCGAGGGTCCCATTTTCATGGAAAACGTATCCATTGCCATGCAGAACACTACCCTGCTTGCCTTTAAACCTGTGAGAAAACATATTAAAAAAATCAAGACAATAAAATGATGAACTCAACAAAGCAAACCTGCTACAACTGTCATGCAAATGAGTATGTAATACAAAATCTTGAATTGCAGCTAAAACATCCAAAATGATCTGTCTACTACGTATCAGAAAATGAACTGTTTATTTTTTTTTTCTTTACTAAGCAACCCTTACAATACAGTACATTATCATTCTTTGTTATATAAAAAAAAATCACAAAGCAGTGATGATCTTAAATTGCTATGAAAATAATTACAAAAGTGGGAAAATTGTAAGTTAGCATGAGTGAAAATGAAAAAAAAAAGTGTGAGCCGCTATATTTTTGAGCTGCAAACATACTCAACTGATTTAATTAACAGAACAGAAAAATGCATACTTAACATTTGCATAATGAAATCTGCTAGTAACAACTAAAGGTGCTAATGACAGGAAAATCCCTGTTACTCGGTGACCACCATCCGCAATGTGTTGGAATCCACTCAATATTACTATAATGCCTTAATTTATTTTTCGTCTGTATTTTTATTGTCTGCGTAGTATGATTTGGCCTATGCTATATCCGAATGAAAGGAACCCTTTCACTTTTAGACACATTTGTCTTCTGCCAAAACTGGCCTTGGCACTTAACATTACATTAGCCTTTTTTAAACGTCCCTGCCAGGAGGAGCCCTACCTTAAAAATATGGATGCAAGTTAACCCCTGCATAAAAATGTATCTCCGTTAACTGCAACCAATAAGATTATAGATTACAGTATATGTTACCCTACTATTCAGCAATCACTACCGCAAAATGACAAATACAGCAAATGTGTCCTCCTCAAATACGTAAGAACACCCAAAATAGCAAATCTGCCCTAGGGATTATTTGGTAGTGGCATTATGATTTCAAAATGCAAGAGCAATTTTAAGTTATTTCTGTATATTTTTTATATGCATAGAAAAATCAATACAATTAAACAAAATGATCTTACCATTCTATACGAGGAATAGGTGACCCAAAAAATGGGCAGTCTAAAAAAGCTGGTTTATTAGCAATTACTCGTGAAACATTCTGAGACGAAAGGATCCGTGGCTTCACAGCTGAAATATTAAGCACATTTAGCCAATTAAATGTGGAATAAATTAAGGAAAACTTCTCTATCAGTATATAATGACTTAACTTACCAAGAACATTTACAAATGCATTTGCCAGCTGATAGCCATATATATTAGAGGCATTGCACTGGTACACTGCACTGGCTCTTCGTTGTACCTTGGAAAACATTATGGTATCTCCTTCTACTCTTCTGCTTTGGTCATGAGGAGCCACTGCAAAACATCACATAGTCTCTATACTGTAATACATTCAAAGTAATATTAATAAAGCAATCAATACCCAGCAATGCAGGCATCTTCTCAGAACCATAAGAAACTGCTGAATTGAAACTGAACTGAAGAACTGAAAATTCAGCAGTGTCCAAGCCCCTTTTCATTTGCATTAGGAGGAGATGTAGATTGGTATTACCAGAAGGCATAGGATTTCTATGCATGAACAAGGGTCCTCGACATGGGGGATGATCAGCGAAGGGGAGGTTAAGGTAAATTAAACCTTTCTTCCATATAGCAAAACTCCATTACCCATATGAAGGACAAGGGCTCATCCCCACCTCTCTGCCCAGGAGGAGATATGGGTAACTACCCTCAATGTTCCCTGTTGGTCCACTGAAATGACCAATAAGAATCCTCAGCAGGAAAGTTTCTCAATGGTCAATTCAATGGACCTACATGAAACCCCAGTGAGTTATTCAACTATACTTTTGCCTGGGTTTCCTTTTTGTTCAGTATTGCAGAGATGTGCAGATGGAAGAGCGCCTCTGCAAAAAAAGCATCACTCAATTTGCCATAGAGACTCCTCATTTGTCCACTAGTCTGACCAATGTTTATTATATAAGGGCCAACCATATGGGCTGGGACTTTTCAGGTTGTGGAACCCCAGCTGGTTAGAGAGGATTACAGCATGGGAAGTTGTTCTTCATTAAAGTGTTCCACAGGGTAAGGGGTAAAAAAGAAAGACTGGATATATTTGAGTCCTTTATTAAAGGGGAACTTCCACATTGCACCTTAAGTTACTCCCAAAGCCCACCTCAACTTTTTCCAGGTACAGAGGCAGAGATGACCTCTTTGTCCTTGATATGGACAATGGTATACTGCAGGGTGGGGGAAGATTTCTGCCTATCTTGTAGATAACACCCATGTGAAGAACCAATGTGATCTACTGTTGTTTAGGTGGTGGACTTCCATGTAGGCAGGTCCAGCTATTCTGGAAATGCCAGCCTGCATAAGGGAACAAGGGGTTTGTTTAAAAAAAAAAAAGAGAGATAACTAATAAAATGAGAACTTAAAAAAATAAAAAAAAAAAATAAGTAAAGTAAACCAATATAGAATTAGTGACAGTGGGCAAATGTGGTGCTGAACAATGCTTGCCAAAAGCAAAAGAAGTCAACCATCAATCCACTTAAAACAGCAGTGTACATTTAAGCACCTGGTGAATTAGTATTTGCCTTGGCATCACAAGCATTGCTCTTCTAACCGAATCAGCCACTAAAGTATGTGATGCATGCTGATAGTTTTATTTGTGCCAGACGTTTCCTTTCTCCTTCTATCTGAAGCAGGCCCAAGGTTTGCTATAATTTTTACTACAGTACCATTAAATCCCTTACTATTTTACCTTTAAATATTCTTATGCAGAAAATAGTAATTCTGCATGTCACTAGAATTGATAAGATGCCATCTTAACAGAAGTAGTATTTTTTGGTAATTATAAAATTTATGAGCATATTTTAGTGAGACATAGAGCAAATAAATGTCCAAATTTATTTTCTTTGCAACAAAACTCTATAAGATAGTCCAGATAAAAGTAAGATTCAATTGGACATTTTTTTGTGATTCATCACTCTTTCAATTTCTAAAAAGTGAAAAATACAAATACCTCATAGAACGTTGGGTGTTTGTGACTGCTCAGACAGGCCTTTGTAAACACAAGAGCAAGGTCAAAAAAAAGCACCAGAACAAGAAACAGAGGGAATAATCAGAAATCACTGAGCAACCGACTGATCACATTTATAGCTAGATTGTCGGACAAACAAACTCAGGAGGAAAACATCCCTGTTCTTTTCCAGCCCAGCTGTACATTGGGGGAGAAATTTGTAGATCTTAATTATCCAACACTTTCTACATAGAAGAGACCAAGCAACCCATGAGTAAGTACATGGCCCAAAATAAGAGACGCAATAGCAGGTCAAGACTCTGCAGTCTACCTAGACCTCAAGGAGAAATGACATGCTTAAAGAGAACACGAGGTGGGATTTACTTATGCTAGTGGGGCACAGAGGCTGGTTGTGCACACTAACACCAGCCTCTGTTTCCCCATGGTGTGCCTCCAAGACCCCCCTGCGCGCCGCTATAACCCCCGCAGTGCTGGCGACACACAGCGTGTCGCCAGCACAATGTTTACCTTTCGCCTGTCTGTTAGCGCCGCTCCCCCGCCTCCTCCGTATCGGCGCTACCCGCCTGCGTCACTTCCCTCCAATCAGCAGGAGGGAAGGGACACGGGCGGGTAGCGCCGATACAGAGGAGGCGGGGGAGCGGCGCTAACAGACAGGCGAGAGGTAAACATTGTGCTGGCGACACGCTGCGTGTCGCCAGCACTGCGGGGGGTATAGCGCTGCGCAGCGGGTCTTGGAGGCACACCATGGGGCAACAGAGGCTGGTGTTAGTGTGCACAACCAGCCACTGTGCCCCACTAGCATAAGTAAATCCCACCTCGGGTTCTCTTTAAGGATGGAAGGTGGACATTTTGAACCATTAATGACCTAATCTTAATCTAATCAGAACACACCTACACATTTTGAGGAAGAAAAAACATGTAGGGCTTTTTTAGATTTTATTATAAGCACAATTGCCTTTCCAAAGTCCTAATTCTTGTTTTATGTTGAAAGGAGAAGGAAACGCTAACTTCATGGACAAAAACTTGAAACACTGTGTTTCCATGACAGGCAGACATTTTACTGGACCATCATTCTTGATAAAAAAAAAAAAATTGCATTTTTATATCGGCGATGCCCATTTCCACTGTAATATTACTATACAATCACTGAAACCCTAGAATGGTATAAGGGCAAACAATCCATTGATAATGTATAAGACAAGCAAATAGTAAGAAAAGTTACATACATTCAATTAGCACTCCATTTATTAACCATGTAAGAGTGGGAGGAGGGTTTCCATTAGCTCTACAAATCAGTGTTCCATCTTCCCCAGGTGATAATATAAGATTCTTGGGCTCAGTAATCCAATAAGGTGCAGCTATAGAAAAGAACACGTGAAAAATGGATCTTTGCATAACTAAACGCATCCACACACAAGAAAAAAACACCAATCTGTTTATGATATACATTTATATTTGTGAATTTATCATGCGACTGCTACAGGCTGCTTCCTCCCAGTGTATCACAGGGGCATGAAGTCCTATATAAACCTCTGTGGAAGCAGAAAGTGGTACTGCTATAGACCCCCATCGTACTTACCACATACAGTACATAAAAGGTTTAGAGCCATGAGGAAGTGGCTTAAAACAATCTCATGGTTGCCAACTTGAATTAAGAGTTTATGCCCAGGTATTCATTACATGATAATTGAATTATCATCATGTTATTAGAAGTTGTATAATGGTTAGCAAGTCCCTTTGTGCATAGGGTAACCCAATAAATGCAAAAGGTGCACATACACCTTGCACTATAATGCTACCACCCGTGTGCCAGCTGTCTGTTAAAGGACTTCTATCGTAAACATTGTATGAGGTAAAGTACATGTGTATGCAATACATATACGATGTACATTTGTTCAAGCGTAAAATGCATCATAAATGTATTTTTAGTTCCCAATGTTGATATTACTTACTATAGGTACAGAAAAAATTGAGCTCTGACTAGTCCATCTTGTTAAGCAACGCAAGCTTGCCATTTACTTTAAATGGAGTGCTTTAGTAAAGTATGAAGGAAGTACTGAGAATCCCTATGAGGAAATGGACTAGTTTAAAACTTGCCAGGGCTGTCAGATTGTTCCTACATACAGTAAGTGATAGCACCACAGGAAAAAAAGCAACGTGTTGGGCATTTTACTTGATATATGCACGAATATGTGTGTATTTCTACATTTTGCAATTTTCTTCTTAGGCCCCGTTCACACTTGCGGTTCTCTGCCAAACGGACCGGATGACCTGACCGGATCCGGACCGGATCCAGATCGGAACCGTACGGTTCTGATCCGGATCCGATCCGGATCCGGTCAGTTTGCATCAGGTGTTCATCAGCATGCGATCCGGATCCGTTTGGCAAAATATAGTAGAAAAGGAATAAAAATGTTGGGGTCTGGGAGGTCAGCAGAAGGTGGACCTGTGGAATCAGGCCCTCCGCTGTTTAGCACTCACCTCCACCTCCAACATACTGCCAACATCTCCAGCATGTTTAAAATCACTGCTGCTCCACTCCAAAATGCTTGCCCATGTGTCCCCATCCAAAATCGCCGCTTCAATACGCATAGGAAGTGGGGTAGAACATCCGGATTTTTAGCCAGTGTGTTGTGCGCTCTCCGGTTCTCATTGGTTTGTATTGGCCGGATGGTGCAGTCCGGCTCCGCTCCGGATACGGCTCCTGGAGGAGCCGGACCAAAAAATAGCGCATGTTGGGTCTTATGCCGGAGTCCGGATCCGGTCCGGACGAAACGGACGCATGTGAACGGACGCATAGGCTTTCATTGCTATGCCGTGCGTCCGTTCCGTCCGTTCTGCATGCGGTCCGGCTCCGGCACGGCGATTCCGGACGGCGACCGCTAATGTGAACCGGGCCTTACAGCTTGCTACTATATGCAGCAGATGTTATAAACTTCTACCTTTGTGTATAACATGCAAGCTGCATTACTGATGTGTCATTACAGACTGCAACCCCCACCCCACTACATTGGCAAACACTACTAAGGAAGCTCACACACCAGAGTAATGTGAAATATACAATAAAATATGCTGCACCTGTGGCCTCTGTTCAAGCACACACTGGTCATGACACTTATGAGTATTATACTCAACATCTTTTCTGCAGGAAGGGCAATGCCTATAGCTTAGGAATAACTGTGCCTTTTTTTTTTTTTTTTTTTTTTTGCTGAGTAAATTCCTTGGACGAGAATAGAAAGCATTGCCGGATTGCCATGGCAACTAGCGTCTTCTCCAACATGAATCTGAAAAAAGCATGATAAATGCTCGAAAAAATATATCAGCTATTAAGCTCTGCTCCATTTAGACTGCTTAATAAACCCCATTAGCTCTCAAGAAGAAGCTGAAAATGTTGATAGTGAACAAGTGAATCACATGATTTTACTTGATCCGTAAACTCACTTTTATTTTTGTCAGACTCATTTCAGTTATTTTTTGATCTATTGTGTCACTATGCAAATGAGAGTAGCATTTAAACTAAAAATAATCACTGAAGGAATTCATGTGATTCCAAATATGCATCAGTTGAACATATTTTCTTGCCACCTACACAATAATCAATATAACATAAAATACTATTTACTATCCTCAAAACATCTGAGCTATAAAATAATACTATTAACAAGACTAGAGCAGAAGGACATTTGTGTTATTATCATAGTAACTTATCCTTGAGAAACAGCTCCATTATGTTTTCATTAGAGACGGATGATGAGTTTTCAGTTGATGCAAAGTCTATGTTAATTATATGCAAATATATGCAGATTGGTAATGGACCACCCCAAAGTATGAACAGATGATCAATCAAGCTACTGCATTTGGCTGATGCAGTGCCAAGCTACATACATTTGCATACAATTAGCATACAGTCTGCATAAACTGGAAATTACTGGCATCACTGACTTTGGCTCCTTACTTTGGACAAGTCCTAGTGCCTGCACACTTCCATTATATTGCATAAGTGGATTTCTGTTTCAATGTTATATATAAGGGGCCAGAATGTGTTGGCAGATTTTGCTGCATCTGCATTAATTATCAATGTGTCTGAAGGAGGCAGCATTGTGTCAGACGGGTTGTGCTGCCTCACAGCAGCCACAATCAAGGTTACACTGAGATATTACAGCTGGAGAAAGAGGCAGTTTTCCTTTCACATATGAGAAATTAGGTTAGCTATAAACAGAGCAGAGACAGGAAGAAGAACCTGCTGTAGCTATATTCTGGCCACAAAGAGTTCATCTGTTTGCAGGAGAGAGAGAAAATGTGTAGTGTTGAGAGACACGCCCTCATCTGCTTTGCAATGACAGGGAAAGACTGCCTGGTGCCCAGTCCCAGCTCTTACCACAATAGCTCATGTGGATGGATGATGGCAGGACAGGGAAGAGTTTTAATGGCAAGCAGAAATATGCTCTTTCCAATATAAATGAATTTGTATCTCTAAAGAAAATTAAACTACAGAACACAGCCAGCCAGGTACTTTCAATATATTAATGCCAAAATGCACAGATGATATATGCACACAATTTTGTGCACAGATGATAAAGGCAAATTTGCAATTATATGCATTAAAATGGGACTGGGAATGTTTTATATTGTTTATATACAGTATGTAGAAAAGGAAGGTCCGCACCAATGTCTCCACTTCCAATGACTTTATTCAGGACGTATCCAGTTACAGGTGATAGCACTTGACTGACATGTTTCGGACTCCAGGTCCTTAATCATAGTCATTTCATGGCTCAGTGAGTGCAGGTTAAAAAGAGAGAGGTAGTAGGAGGCGGGGCATGGCCCAACCCATCCTGGGGAGGGAACAAATCACTCGTCACATCCCACCAAAAACTACCAACTCACTAAAAATATAAAAATGTATAAAACCAAACACTTACACAATTAAAATACAGGAATCCAGCAAACAAAAAAAATCAACCAATTAAGAAATTTGTACAGCTTAAATGAATGAGGAGTAACACACCAGCCATTAACAGAAAACGACATGCACTAATGGGATCAAACAGATGGTTTGCTATAAATGTTGAGCACATTAATTACAATATGAGATATTGTCCAGATTAATTGGAATATACCTCCCCTTA
Organism: Hyperolius riggenbachi; assembly: GCF_040937935.1. NCBI lineage: Eukaryota > Metazoa > Chordata > Amphibia > Anura > Hyperoliidae > Hyperolius > Hyperolius riggenbachi. Next base: position 295,840,270 of record NC_090648.1, on the reverse strand, counting down.
ACTCGTGACCAAAGCCAAATCCCACCTGGCATTTAAACCCTTGGGTGACCTGGTGCCAAGGCGGAAGATCCAGAGTGCCTCCCTCTTGCGAATCAGGGCTTGAAGATCACTTCCCCGTTTGGGCAAAAAAACCCTCTCTATTCCGTGGAAGGAGAAACCCGACATGTCCCCACCATGTACCTGCCGATAATGTTTGGCAACATTGGAGATATTCTGAGTGGACCAGCCTGCTCCCAAAAAGTGTTCAGACACCCTGGCTCTGAGTGGTCTCGTGGTGCAGCCCACATATTGAAGAGAGCATGCTCGGCATGTCACCAAGTAAATAACATTTTTTTTTGTGGTTCAAAAAATGTGGACCTTTCTTTTTTATGTCTGTTTACTGGGCTTGGCTGCTCGTGTTCCTGCACTGTCCCACCTAGTACAGTGAAGCGGTACCCTCTGCTTACTTTCTTATATACAGTATGATGTACATTTTTTATTTTCAAATCTTGCTGAAAATGATTAATTGTGACAAGTTTAAGGAGTCCTTGGAGCATGCATACCACTCAGTAAAGGGTACTGAAGTGACATGATGACATAAACATGTTTAACAATACCATCAGCAGTTGGCTGATGGTGTAATGGTTAAGGGCTCTGCCTCTGACACAGGAGACCAGGGTTCGAATCTCGGCTCTGCCTGTTCAGTAAGCCAGCACTAATTCAGTAGGAGACCTTTGGCAAGTCTCCCTTACACTGCTACTGCCAATAGAGCGTGCCCTAGTGGCTGCTGCTCTGCTCTGGCGCTTTGAGTCTGCAAGGAGAAAAGCGCAATATAAATGTTATTTGTCTTGTCTTGTCTTATGATAATTTTCTGAATAAAAGGATCAGAATCAGTTTCTCTGCAGTCGGATTGCAGCTGACCTGTAGTATAACTCTCAGTGATAACGCGTTAGGGTTGATAGTACTCTATGGTTATAATACAGTTCTGAGTGCAGCCCAAGACATACCACACGTTGCTTAAGGAATACGTTTAAAGAAATCTTGTACAGTTAGTCATGAAAAGCTTTCAAAACTTTAAGTTTCTTCTTCAGGTATGATAAAAGCTGGAGCTGGATCAGAACTGAATAATGACCCATTACAAAATTTGTCAACATACTGTAGCCAAAGGAGTTAGCACATGGTTTACCACTGGCTGGCAGGATTGTCATGAACATGTTTCACAGCCACATACCTTTGACAATAACTGTTATGACATGGTGAACAGAACCTCTGTTGTTATGTGCTGTGCACCTATACTTCCCAGCATCAGCCTCTGACACATCAACTATCCTTAAAGTTTTATTGTAGTTTTCATAGAACGTTCTGTCGCTGGGCAACTCAGCTCCTTCTTTGATCCAACGAATTTCTGGTGTAGGCCTGCAAAACAGCAGTGGAAATACTGATACAAGCTCTGCAGAATAATTTATATACACTGGTATTACCCGAGGAGAAAGACTATTTTTTATGTGGCAAGTTTCAAAACACCCTAAACAGGAATGCAGATTAAACAGAGCAAGGTATTGCACCTCCTTTAATATTTACATCTCCTCAGAGCTGGAGTATGGGCCTGTACAATCATTGCCTCTTGAGTTCTGTCAAATATTATTATAGTTGTGACTTGACTAAGATGACGCAAGTGTCTGATCATCTAGTCACTTAATGCAGGACACCTTGGTTTGTTTGTAAGTAAATGCTAGCCACTGAGGCCTGGCTGTGAGTTGCAGCCTTCCTTTACGTATGTTATTACAGCCATTTGTAATAAATGGTGTGAGTGAGAGTTTGTTGCTCCCTTGTTAAATTGGTGGATACAAATAATGTATGCTCCCTATAAAGATATGATGCCAAGCATCTGCTTGCATGCTGGGTGAGGTTAGTTAGTGTATGAACCAGTTCCAAAGAGCAAACCTTGAAGATCAGTTAGCTGCCTTGATGCAATATACCACAGTTCTTTTTTAACTGATGTCCACCATACTCAACACCTTTAGAGGTTTTTAGAGGTTTATCTGTTTCCCTGGTTGCATGTCGTTTGTGAGTGAAAGAGGTTAATATTGGTAGCTGCCATGGTTAGACAAGCAATAAAGTGCTGTAAAAGTTGTACTGGATGCTGAGGAACTATGGAGTTTATGTCTCTTGATGCCAGGGCACCACCGACCAATCTTGCTGCATTTGGCCATTGTGATCCTTGAGAGCGTGTTTCCACTAGAGACATGCAGATTTGCATACGAAAACACAAATGTGAATTTGCATAGAAATTCATTTGCATGCAAATTCACAATTTTTTTATCCATACATTTTAAACTTTTTCAGTCAATAAGGAAGTCATAATATGTAAAAATGGCTTGCAGACATTTTTTTTTGTGTGTGCAAAAATTACCTATCAAATGTATGCTTCCATCACAAAGGCTAAAGGACATGATTTGCATGGCTTTGTCCATTGTCCAGAAGTGATGCATTATTGTAATACATTTCTATGTGAATTTGTGTGCAGGAAATGCACACAAATTTGTATGTAGTAGAAACCAGGGTTGGGGAGTCTGAGTTGGAGTCAGAGCAATTTTGGGTACCTGGAGTTAGAGTTGGAGTCTGTGGTTTCATAAACTGAGGAATCGGAGTCGGGAGTGGGAGTTGGATGATTTTTGTACAAAATCCACAGCCCTGGTAAGTATTAGACTAAGTCGGAGCCACTTTGGGTACCTGGAGTCGGAGGTTTCATAAACTGAGGAGTCTGAGTTGGAGTCGGATGATTTTTGTACTGACTCCACAGCCCTGGTAGAATTGGACTGCAACTTAAAAGGATGCTGCCCTCTGGAGCCTGTTGCTACTGAACAGTTGTTCTCTCCTGCTGTATCATTGAGCCAGTGTTTGCTCAAAGTTTAAGACAGAATAAAGAGCTGTTTGCTGTGGCACAGTACACACATCCCATCCCAGGCATCTGGTCTCCCAGGGTGAACACTGAGTGAGTAGAACGGGTCCTACGGTGAGGCTGCCTCTAGCCACAGCTGTACTCTTTCTTACATCTAACAATGATATTATAGCCGATTCCAGATTGCTAATTTATCAACTATAAAACATACAAGTACAACTATAAAACATACAAGTACAGAAAACAGTATTATTAATATGTAAACCACAAAGCATTAAGGTGGTATTAGCACATCATCAGAACTTTGCAGGTACCAGTATGTAAGCAACAATTTTCCTACTGACTCTGCCCATTTCAACTAATGTTGTTTTTAAGACCACTAACAACTGAACTTACATCTACCTGTTAGCACTAGTGATCATGCCTCCCACACAAGACACTACTACTCACAATAAGATTCTGGTTCAAAAATGTTCAAATGGTTTTAAAGAGAACCTGAAGCAAGACAAATACAGAGGTAGGGATGGGTTGACGAGTAGTTAGCTACTTGAATTCGTGATTAAAATGAGGCTTAATTGCCTCGGCTGTGTGCATGGGAGATGGCGGAATTCTGGGTAAGTAACCCCTCATCTCCCATGCACACCGCTGAGGCAATTAAGCCTCATTTTAATCACAAATTCGAGTAAACACTAATTTTAAACACTAACTACTCGTGAGCCCATCCCTGCACAGAGGTGCTTGGTTCTTCTACCGACCCTAGATGCTATTGCTCCATTGTGATTGCCTGATGAAGCGGGATCAAACCAGCGAAACACTGTGCACTTTTGGAGTATTGTATTATTTACTATAAACCAACAATTTTTGGTGTCTTCTTGAAGGAGGTAAGTCCACCACTACATCCTCTTTTTAAACTGTTTTTATACTACAATGGCACCTCTGTTATACATCCTAGTATAAGAGGAATATGGAGGCTGCCACATTTATTTACTTTTAATCAATACTAGTAGCCTGGCAGTCCTGCGGCTCATTCTGACATCAGTAGTGCCTGAATTACACACCTAAAACTAGCATGCTGCTAATCTTGTCAGATTTTTGTCAGTAAAATCTGACCTGCATGCCTCTCCAGGGTCTCTAGCTAAAATCATTGAGACAGAGGATCATCAGGAAAGCCAAGCAATATGTTTTGTATACAATGAAATAAATAGGTCAGCCTCTATATCTGCCTCACATTCTCTCTTCTGGTTCCCTTTAATGGGCAGGTAACACTTTACAACTAATATGCAGGTTATGGCCTTTTCCCAGCTGAGACCTCCCATTGCAGGAAGTGGCAATACCTATTTGCAGGGTTTTTTTGTTTTGTTTTTTAATAAACCCCCTTTATGTATCATATTTTAAATGATGGACCAACGCATCCTCTGAATCTTTGACATGAATAGTCTCATAATAGCTACAGAAAGACCTACAAATACACTGAGCACCACTGATATTATTCTCAGTGAGTGCTCAGCAGGGCAATGACAGGGAGTGTTCAGAGATCTATATCATTACTAGCTAGCTTGCTCCTGGAAGTAGCCCCAGAAGGGCTCCTCTACAGCTCAGGCTGGAGAACTTTCCAAACTAATCTGTATTATTCAGACACAGACAATGGCTGTGTTTTGACAGGGCAGGTATGAGGTCTACATCTTGAAAAACAGCACTGCTTTACGCCTAGCAGCAACATCTCTATATGTCTCTGTGAAGATCCTGATGTTTCAAAGCAGGCGCCTGTCAGATAAAGGGGTGGTTTCCATGACAATAAAGAAGATCAGAGCATTCGGCTAAGCCTGCCTTGAAAAGACTCATCTTAAATCTGCTATTGTTTAATTTATAAACCTATGAGAAAAAGAAAATCCTGAACCAATAAAATATGGCAGCTAATGTAAATGCTAATGACAATAACGATCCTATGGAAAAAAACAAAAAACTACAAAACATAATTTTGTATACAGTTTACTAAGCTGCAGGAACAACACATCTGCCACAGTCCCGTATGAAAACAATAATTGCCATTATACAATGTTTAATTTTTTAGAGGACTAATTCCTGCCCTATGCTCAACTAGTCTGGGTTATATTCATGCACTTTCCTCAGCTCTGCATCAGCACTGACATCCGGTATACAAGAGGGTGGGGTCTTACTGGGAAAGTGTGACCTGGCAGAAGCATCATTCTGGTATTTATAAAATGTCTGAATTGTGTAGCTGTGGTAGTTAATTGGACACTTTTGCTTAGCTTTCTTAGGCACAGGTAAACAAAGTTAGGGTTGTAGGGCAGGAGGTACTTAGTTCGCAGTGGCTGAATAGAGTACTGGTTAAGGGCTCTGCCTTTGACATGGGAGACCAGGGTTCGAATCCTGGCTAGGTCAAGTACTCAAAATTCAGTAAGGAGTTCAAGGCAAGACTCCCTAACACTGCAGGGTGGCCTCTAGAGCGCGTCCCAGTGGCTGCAGCTCTTGAGCGCTTTGAATCCGAAAGGAGAAAAGCGCTATACAAATGTTCAGATTATTATTATTATTTATTATTAGTTACAATAGTTAGGGTTCATTTGATTATTTTATTGATAAAATGATCACCTGCATAGAAAAACTCAATTCAATGTTTTTCTATGAATTAATTTTAAACAATGTAGAAAATTCTATAAATGCCTGACTTGGCATGATGAAAAATTATATTTGACTGGTCAGGAAAGAATAAAAAAGGTGAGCCATGTATAGCCACTGTATAGCATTGTTTAAAGGAATCAGTTAAAGTTGAGTATCCTTTTAAGGGGGGGGTAGGGCATCAGGAGGACACAGGCTTGGCTGTGGTATGTATTTGTTAAGGATAGAAGTTAGGCTTAGGGGTGAGAAAGGAAATTTGTTAGGGTTAGATATCAGAAAATGTGGTTAGGGTTAAGGTGAAGAAAAGGGACAATCACTAAAGCCACTTAAAAATGGGTTTCATAGCCAAGATCAGAAGTAAATACGTTGAAACCCAGAGGCTGTGCCTAAATCACTGGTGCCAAATTTGTACATATCCTGAAGTGATATGAAGCCACAGAAGCAAGCAGCTGTGTACAATTCAATGTGTCTCCTTCATAAAAGCTCTACAATGGAGGAGAAGATGGCAGGCAAACAGCAGAAAGAGGGTGAGCCTAAACATATGCGGCCACCTCTATAGCACTAGCCTTGTGCCTGCTTGGGCAACAATTTCTAATCTATCCAGCTTGCGGCTGTTAAAGTGCAGGAGTACCGGGATGCTTACATGAGTCATTTATCTATGACTGGTGTTGGTAGAAAGACCCAGACTTCCATATAAAATATAATTACAACATGAGAAAAGATTCAGAAGAAGTTATTCATGTTAAAACTCCAGTTTAACAGTTTGTTAGGAATCCTGTGGAATGGCTGCAGAGGTGGCCTTAGAGTACGTGGGGCCTGGGGCGAGTGTCATATGCGGGGCCTAGAGACATATGCTGTGGATACACGTTGTGGAAGCACACACTGTATAGGTTAGATAGGTAGGTGCCTCCAGTATAGGTTAGACAGGTAGGTGCCCCGCAGTATAGATTAGATAGGTAGGTAGGTACCCTGCAGTATAGATTATATAGGTGCCTGCAGTATAGATTAGTTAGGTAGGTACCCCGCAGTATATATTAGATAGGTGCCTGCAGTATAGATTAGACAGGTAGGTGCCCTGCAGTACAGATTAGATAGGTAGGTAGGTACCCTGCAGTATATATTAGATAGGTGCCTGCAGTATAGATTAGACAGGTAGGTGCCCTGCAGTACAGATTAGATAGGTAGGTAGGTACCCTGCAGTATAGATTAGATAGGTGCCTGCAGTATAGATTAGTCAGGTAGGTGCCCCGCAGTATATATTAGATAGGGTGGTGCCCTGCAGTACAGATTAGATAGGTGCCTGCAGTATAGATTAGATAGGTGCCTGCAGTATAGATTAGATAGGTGCCTGCAGTATAGATTAGATAGGTGCCTGCAGTATAGATTAGATAGGTGCCTGCAGTATAGATTAGATAGGGTGGTGCCCTGCAGTACAGATTAGATAGGTGCCTGCAGTATAGATTAGATAGGTGCCTGCAGTATAGATTAGATAGGTGCCAGCCTGCAGTATAGATTAGATAGATGTCAGCCTGCAGTATAGATTAGATAGGTGCCAGCCTGCAGTATAGATTAGATAGGTGCCTGCAGTATAGGTTAGATAGGTGCCAGCCTGCAGTATAGGTTAGATAGGTGCTAGCCTGCAGTATAAATTAGATAGGAAGGTGCCTGCCGTATAGATTAGATAGGAAGGTGGCTGCAGTATAGATTAGATAGGTGCCTGCAGTATAGGTTAGATAGGTGCCAGCCTGCAGTATAGATTAGATAGGTGCCAGCCTGCAGTATAGATTAGATAGGTGCCAGCCTGCAGTATATGTTAGATAGGTGCCTGCAGTATAGGTTAGATAGGTGCCAGCCTGCAGTATAGGTTAGATAGGTGCCAGCCTGCAGTATAGGTTAGATAGGTGCCAGCCTGCAGTATAGATTAGATAGGTGCCTGCAGTATAGATTAGATAGGTGCCAGCCTGCAGCATAGGTTAGATATGTGCCTGCAGTATAGATTAGATAGGTGCCAGCCTGCAGTATAGGATAGATAGGTATGTGCCCCGCAGTATAGATTATATAGGTAGGTGCCCTGCAGTATAGATTAGATAGGTAGATGCCCTGCAGTATAGATTAGATAGGTAAGTGCCCCGCAGTACAGGTTAGATAAGGTGGCTGCGGTGCTAGGGAAAGCGGGCATAGTTGTTAAAACTCACGTGTCTTCACCGATGCTCACAGCTACCATCTAGGTCCTCTCCCGGCATCTGTGTATTGGTAACAGTGCCCCCCTGTGGTGACATGCGGTCACGTCATCCCAGGGGGCGCTGTTACCAATACACAGATGCTGAGAGAGGAAATAGATGGTGACTGAGCATCGATGAAGACACGTGAGTTTTAACAACTATGCCCGCGCTCCCCAGCACTGCAGAGGGTGCGGGGCCTCCTCAGGTGCGGGGCCTGGGGCGATTGCCCCACTTGCCACCCCCAAAGGCCGGCTCTGAATGGCTGCTTTATATGCCAAAATAAAAATGCTATGAAGTTGCAAACCATAGAGCCAAACCGCAGAGACTGCTTTTTTTCTCTGCAAAATTGGAGCTGTACTTTACTACTTTTTCACTTCTGGTTTCTTTATTACATATAATAATTGATTATATATAATCTGGACAAGTATTAATCTGCAGAGTATACAAGGAAGTTCAATAAACAAAAGCTGCAATGAGATAAAGGTGAATGCACTTCAGAGACATCTGCCTTGCCTGTAGGACATTGTTAGTTGTTCTCAGTTGTATGCAAGTCTTTAGTCGATTTGACTACACAATTTCCTACAGCCTAACAGCATATGCCGAGACTGAACAGGATATTAGCACTGTGAATGACATCAGCGGGCTATGGAAAGAAGCACCTAATGAATTCACATTTATCTGACAGTTCTAGCATACACAACTTAAAGCACTGGGTTTAGTATTAATCTGGTAGTAATGTAGGTTTTCCTTCTGCATGAACTTGCAATAACCATTTTCCAAAGGCTTAATAAAAATAAAATTGAATTTCAGAAAAATAGAAAGGACTCAATCATACGTGAATGAGAACTTGTCATGCTACACAGAGAGGCTGTTGACTCACAGTGCCATAGTTGGCAGTGCAAGGAAGATTTTTTTGTTTGGTGGACTGGCGTAAGGACAGACAAAATAATACTCCCCATGGCCTATTATTATTTCTGTTATCAGGGACTGCAATCTCAAATGATCCAGCACGTGGTGCTGAAAGTGAATCCTGAGATCGGTGCTCTATATTTCTTGAGAAGTCTACGATTTAGGAACTAGGATCCCTCTAAAATATGCACAAAAGGGGCTGATTTAGTGGTTAGCTTTAGCTGGAGATTGATGGTAAACATAAGTGATCCTGTAAATGTATCTTGGATGTATTGAGCACTGTTGGTTGGCACAATTTTATTTTGACTGGGATTGATTGGGTCATTTTTGAAAATGGCCATGGTTGATGAAAACGTAGGCGCACATGCACGAAAGCCTGGTACAGTTGCAATGCTCAGGGGGCACAAGGCAATTTTATTGTTAATCATGATGAATATGCAGCACTCATTGTGCAATTAGCGCAAGCTTTACCATAGCAATGCTGGGTAATGCAGGTAACGCTAATTGCGCAATGCCTGCTTCATATTTTGCGTAATTAATGATAGTTTTGCTGTGCAGCAACATTATCGGATAGTCATGCATATGCCCTTTAGTGACCTGCCTAATACTGTACTCATGTTCACCTGCAACAAGACATTTTCAATAAATCCAGGCTGCGCTAGATGCACTCCAAATTCTTGTTGGAGACTATGAAATTAACTGCTGTAACCAAAAAGTTGATTTGCTAACCTAAAACCCTGAAGATAACCTAAGGTCAAGGTTGGCACAGAAGCAGAGTGCTGTGCATACACTGTGATTGATAAATACCCAGTGTGGTGGATTGTTTCTGTTTTGGACATTGTTTGACTGACAAATAAAGCAGTATTATTTTATTTTGACAGTAAAAAGACTCACTGGCTGGTATATTGTGACCCTCGATGCTATGATCTCCCCTCAGAATATCACACACACATTATAAAAGAGGCAATCAACATTTCAATATAAAGAGCAATTAAGTGGTGATAACAATTTTTAGCTTGCTTCTCGTAATAAATAGGCCCCTATGACATTTTCTCTTGGTCACAGTACAACATAATTAGTATTTGCTACGAATAACTTACAGTCCTTCAGCAATGCATTCCAGCAACAGCGTTTCTCCTCTGAGCACAGTTGTGTTACTTGTCTGGCCAGAAGGAACCAACAGTGTTGGACTTCTATTATCTGCAGGGCTGTCTAGTGGATAAACACATAAGAAATTACATTATTACAGAATCATTTCAATGCAAGGAAATACTGACTAGTATGATTTTGATATAAATACTTATAAAGTAGTAAAGTATAAATTTGTGAATAATAGCTACAGATTGCATGCAAAGATGTATCTAGGATTTTTTTTATTAAATGTTAACAGTGGAAATGAATGATCCAATACACCAGGTTCAGAAGCAGTTGAACATTGGGCCAATTAACTTTAGCTGCAAAGGTTCCCCCTTTAGCAGGACAGGAGGGCAGGGAACAGCAAATCTTCCCCACAAATGGCAGGTAGGCTACCCCTAACCTCTTGATATCCTCTAGGCATTCATAAGTGCACCTTCCTAAGCTAATAGTTCATTGCTAACACACCAGGAGCTGCCTTTTGTAGCTCACATAATATTGCTGTAACAAAATATATGCCTATGGTTCATGGTGGAATTGTTTGACGAGAGTAATAGGGTGATTTTATTTCATTCAAATTGAAGTAGATTCACCAGTTAAGGACCACGCTAAATGAAATCTACGCCGTTTTTATGGCTTTCTGGCTGCCAGGGCGTAGATTTCAGTACAACGACGCCGCACATTCGACGCTTTTGTCTCTCCGCCGCAGCTCACTCGCTCTGCCCTCTCTATAACGGGTCAGGAGCCAATTTCATTGGCTCCTGACCCTGTCTATCAATGTAAGCAACTCCCATTGGCTTACATTGATAGGCAGGGTCAGGTGCCAATGAAAGCTGCTCCTGACCGGCTTACAGGAACTATGCCGTCAGAGTCGGCAGAGTGGGTGGGTGGTTCCCGGTGTGCAGTGTGGATGGCGATTGCAGCGGGCATGTGCGTTGATTCATAGTTATTCCACCATTTCTTGTACCAGCGATCTCTGGTCCTTAAAGGAGTTGTCAGGCATATTTTAATCAAATAAACGCTACTTACCGGGGGCTTCCTCCAGCCCCAAGCTCCCAGGATCTCCCTCGCCGCAGCTCTGCCCGCAGCCGTTTGCCGGAGCTCCGACCCGGTCCCCGGCGATGACGTCAGAGTGACGTGGAGGTCGCTCTGTACTGCGTCTGCGCGATCGGTGCTGTCAATCACCGCCACGTGGGCCGGAGCGGAATGCGCAGACGCAGTAGTTCTGCGCCTGTGCAGTCCGCTCCGGCCCACGTGGCGGTGATTGACAGCGCCGATTGCGCAGGCGCAGTACAGAGCGACCTCCAGGTCGCTCTGACGTCATCGCCGGGGACCGGGTCGGAGCTCCGGCAAACTGCTGCGGGCAGAGCTGCGGCGAGGAAGGTCCTGGGAGCTTGGGGCTGGAGGAAGCCCCCGGTAAGTAGCGTTTATTTTATTAAAATATGCCTGACAACTCCTTTAAGGGGCAGAGACTGCTGGTATCTAAGTGGTTAAAAACAATGGCATGTCACAAGTGGCACCCTGAGGTGTTGGCTGTGTAGCTGCTCTGGCAGCCAAGTTGTTCATAGGAAATAAAATACTGCTGAGTATTGGGTAGGGAATACAGGCATCTAATCCCCAAGGGACAGACTTGTTGAGGCAGGTCATTTCGGCGTGCGCTCTTCCCCACGCTGCGCCTGACCTGCGCGCTGCCATAGACAATGTTATTGTGTCTATGGCCTCGCAGCAGTGTAATTCGGGTGACAGCGATCACCGGACCCCAAATTACTTCTCCCTCTGAGTTGCTACGACTTGGAAGGGGAATAGTAATTAACGCTGCCTGGCTTTTCAGCAGCAGCAGGATGAGCCGTCATTAGTCTCACCCTGCGCCAAAGTGACTAGGCAGCAAAATGCCATGTATGCCAAACTGGTACCTAATGCTAGACTTCTCAAGTACTTAGTAGCATGCTGGAGGGGAAGGGCCTATCTGCATGAAACATAGAGGTGCATTGATTGTGTGCAGATAATATAGGATCCATCCTGTAGTATTACTGTATGTGGCTTCCATGTTGGTTACATAATGATTAAATATAATGGATATCCCCCAACACAGTTAGTGCTTTCTGGTGTGGCTGCATGTTGCAAGTGTCACTTCATTTATATTTGTATTTACTTCTATTACTTTAAACAAAAATTAATATGAATGATTCAAAATTCATCAAAAATGTTCTGAACTATTGGTGGATGAGATTTTTCATTACTCCGTCATCCCTGGTTAATAGGTAGAAAGAGATTAGAGAAAAATGATAAAGACAGAAATAAATGCATCTGATCTACATTTATGAGAGAGAGATTTTTAGTTAAATTTGCAGTGGTTGTAATGTAATAGAATATTTGATGAATCTGACAGGACTTTTCAAAGTACCTCCTAGGAAAAAACAAGTAGTAAAAGTGACAGAGCTGGATTAGCTGTCTTTTTAATAATCTATCACATATGTGAATCATAGAATAATTAGCATGAGCCACCCTGTGGAGCCTCATGCTTTATTTATGGAGCTTTCTATGCCATGGCTGTGAGACGGAATAGGAAACACAGCTTTTTGCTTGATTATGTGAACACTGGGACGCACGTCATGTAGCTTCCGAAACGGAAATGGGACTCTCGTGGAACTCCAGATTCCAGCCTTAAAACTTAAAAGAACATTTCATCTGCCAACCCCCACCCCATATTTCCACTCCAGCGCTGAAAAAATGCTTCCAAAAAAATAAAAAGGTTAAAAGACGTGAAAGATCTCATGAATCTCGATTTAAATGTAAAGTACACAACATTCATGTCATGCATATTACATCAACTGGAAAACATGTTTCAAGATTCTCTTTGGAAATGTGTACAAGCTACACACAATGCCATTATGCTGCAGGATTCTGGAAAATCTGAAAATGGTATAGTTTCAACCTATCCTTAATTGAGATCAAACACAATCCATTGTAGGGGTCGCTGAAATATTAGGCATGATATTCACTCTTTAAGACCCATATAGAACTATAGGAAATACCATTTTTGGGATGCCAGAACAAATTGATGCTAGAGACTTCAGTAAACCACTCTTATATTTCACCCCTTATAAATAAAAATATTAGCATTGCCTATCAGCATTCCGTGCTGTCTCATGAGGGTATTACTTCTCAGTGCTTGCTTCTTTGGTGCTTTGCCATGCCTTGGTGCTACCTCTCCATCATTTGGGCAGGTAATACAATTCCATCAAGGTACTGCAAACTCCACACTCATATCAATGCAGAAGGGTTTTTTGCATGTAAAAATAATGGAAGTGTGATCAATATGTACTGTATGTTATATCCCAATAGACAGGTTAAAAGCTCATGAAAAATGAAATATTTTTTCTTTTTTTTAATTATTTTAAATTAAATCCCAAAATCAGAAAGTGGTGCTTCTGACACTACTTAATACCCTGGCAAAACAGATAACAGTTTCATATATTTCACTTAAACTGGATTTGGAAGGTTTCAGAGAACCTACATTATGCAGTCTTCCTTCTCTGCCAAAAGATTGCTGCCTGGTTATTTTTACTCCAAAACTGAAGGCTTTAATCACATAAAATGGAGATCTTCCAAACAGTTAAGCCAACTGGCAAAATAGTACAATACTTTAAAAAAAGACCCACTTTGTATTGAAAATAGAAAGAGTCTCTAAATAAGAGTTCCTATTTTAGTGGAAATCCAAGCAAGTGACAAACCGAACAGGGAATTAAGCTGATCCTTAAATGACAACCTGCATGTTGAGAGAATACTTAGAATACCCATATTATTGTAATATGATACTGAAATAAACAGTGGTTCTGAAGGTAGTTATTAGGCATGCAGCTTCTGGTTATGATATTTTACAATCAAATTAAGACTCCAGTGTGTTGCTTGTACCCTTGTGTAATGCAGAAATATGTTTTATAAAAACACACTCATTAGCATACTGTTTTATGCACCTAGCAGAAAATTAAAATTCCACAATAGATTCAATATTTAATGCTCACGGTGAATTACAGCTTACAAACCATACAAATGTGTAAAAAAAACACCCTCCTGCAAGCAGTTTATTTTGCAGCAAATTAAACTGTAAGGTGATGTGATATAAACTATCTGAATGAATTGTGGAATTATTTAGTCTCCAACTGCCCCAAAGCTACCCCAATTCTACCTCTTGCCTCCCTCCATTGCTGGCTTTGTTGTTTTCAGACCTGGCTCTGAGCATCTATTTGTGCATGAACCAGCTTCCAGCCAGCTCGCTCCAGTCTGAGTCCAGTGCATTCAGCAATCTGACTTTTTATTTTAGAATGTAATGACTTATCTGTTTAGCATAAAAAAGGAGGAGGTTTCAGGGTTAGTACCCACTAGACCAGTGATCTGCAAACATGGCTCTCCAGCTGTTAATGAACTACAAGTCCCACAGTACATTTGCTTTTATGAATCATGACTGTGGCTGTCAGACTACTGCAATGCATTGTGGGACTTGTAGTTCTTTAACCACCCTGGCGTTCTGATTAAATCGCCAGGGTGGCTGCGGGAGGGTTTTTTTTAAATAAAAAAAAAACTATTTCATGCAGCCAACTGAAAGTTGGCTGCATGAAAGCCCACTAGAGGGCGCTCCGGAGGCGATCTTCCGATCGCCTCCGGCGCCCAGAATAAACAAGGAAGGCCGCAATGAGCGGCCTTCCTTGTTTTGCTTATATCGTCGCCATAGCGACGAGCGGAGTGACGTCATCGACGTCAGCCGACGTCCTGACGTCAGCCGCCTCCGATCCAGCCCTTAGCGCTGGCCGGAACTTTTTGTTCCGGCTACGCTGGGCTCAGGCGGCTGGGGGGACCCTCTTTCGCCGCTGCTCGCGGCGAATCGCCGCAGAGCGGCGGCGATCAGGCAGCACACGCGGCTGGCAAAGTGCCGGCTGCGTGTGCTGCTTTTTATTTCATTAAAATCGGCCCAGCAGGGCCTGAGCGGCAGCCGCTGGCGGTGTTGGACGAGCTGAGCTCGTCCAGACCGCTCAGCTGGTTAACAGCTGAAGAGCCAAGTTTGCAGATCACTGCACTAGACAATGATCTGTGTGTGTGTATATGGGAGACAGGTGATGCTTCCTGTGTGACAAAGTATATCTATGAAAAAACAAAAAGAGAAGAAGAGTGCACACTGTGACAATGTACTGTGTGTATAAAGGAAGGGCTAATACCCTCTTTGGAAAGATCTCACCAATTAGGTGGGGCTGGAGTACTCATATGGGCTACCAGCAATGATACTTGTGTCCCACTTGGGCCAAGCTTGCGGCAATGTCCTGGATGGATGAGCCAGAAGGTATGGAGGCAGCTGGAGGGCTTCAGAGATGGTGAGCACATAGTGATGTGTGGGAAGCTGAGCTCAGCCAGTACGAGTGATTCCGCTGGCAATGAGTGAAGTTTGCAACAGAAAACTAAGTGGTATTCAGCCTTAATGAGAGGCATGGGAGAGCCTCAGCATAATGTGTAGCTAAATAAACAACCTATCCAGCCTCTCATTGCAGTTAAATGCAGCCTACAGTTTCCTGTCACAAACTTCACCCATTGCAGGCTGAATCGCTTGTACCGACTGAGCACAGCTTCTCACACATCACTGTGTGCTTTCCATTGCCACAGCTCTCCAGCTGACGTCATACCTTCTGGCTCTTTATCCAGAATGCTGCCACAAGCATGGCTTCTGAATCAGACCTACCACTGAAGTCGTCCTCTCATCCAGGACACTGCTGCAAGCTTGGTCCCCAGTACAAGTTGGACACAAGTGTGATTGCTGGCAGCCCATGTGGGTACTCCACTACTCTGCCCAACAACTTGATACTTTGCTTCAGATTTGTACAGGTGGCCAGTGGATACACTTGTACAAATGTATACATTAATATATAATGCGTTTTACTTGAGGACAAATCACATACAGTATGTATGTATACGCACATATTTTACATTTTTTTGAGATAGTGGTTCTTTAACTTCAAGGTCTTATTTGTATTATTAGAACTACACTGAAATGCCTCTTTCAAGAATACGGATATCCCGTGACACAGATAAGACAGCGATTTAGAGGAACTTCTACTGACATATTTCTGAAATGAAGACAACACAGACACTGACATATTTTGGCAGTCAGCCTCAGCAGCTACTAGGAAATGACAAATGCTACAGGCTTTAATCAGTAATCTACACGTTCTGCAACTTGTATGATAATTATTAATAGGAAACAATGTATTTATTTCATAGCTCAAGCTCTAGAATATTGTGTAGGGTGGATGTGATCCACATTTAACCTCCTGGGCGATAATCCCGAGCTGAGCTCGGGGTATGTCGCGCCGATTTGCATCATTTTTTTTTGTTACACGCAGCTAGCACTTTGCTAGCTGCGTGTAACGTCCGCTCGCCGCTGCTACCCGCCGTGCCGCGCAGCCCCCCCCCAGACCCCTTGCGCAGCCTGGCCAATCAGTGGCAGGCAGCACTGAGGGGTGGATCGGGACTCCCTCTGACGTCACGACGTCGATGACATCATCGCGAGCGTCGCCATGGCGACGGGGAAGCCAAGCAGGAGATCCCGTTCTGAACGGAATATCCTGCTTGCGCTGATCGCCGGAGGCGATCGGAGGGGGTGGGTGGATGCTGCTGCACAGCGGCTATCATGTAGCTAGCGCTAGGCTAGCTACATGATTTAATTTTTTTTTTTTAAAGTGCTGCGCCCCCTCCTGGGCGATGTAATTGTATCGTCCAGAGGGTTAAATCTAATCTTGTTTCCCACCCCCCATTCATAAATAAGAGAACTAAATGAGTATGCCACTAGTAAAATAGAGTATTGCATTTACTAGATGTGCATATATTAGAAAGTGAATAAATAAGTTTACTACGGGTAAAATTAGAAAAGAAGAAAGAAAGGTAAAGTAACTATGTTAGATGGATAAGATATGGATTTCCTTAACTGATTATATTATTGCATTAGATGGTATTTTGTTTTCTTCATCACAACTCACCACCATAAAAATCAGTGTCAGTTAAATTAACAGCTATAGTTTCATTGATATCATCCGCTAAAAGAAACAAAATATCAGAAATATTTATTTTGGGGACTCATTAAGGTAAAAATACAGTACATAAAAAAACAGGACAGACAGAAAAAAATAAGAAAACAAAAAGAAAATTCCTTTATCGAATAAGACAAGTATGATAATATAACAAAGGAAACACACAGTTAATCAGTGAGAATAGTGTATTAAACAACTGAGCATACAACAAAAATGTAATACAAATGCAATAGCTAAATCATAGCGGTAAGCTGCCCACCTCAACTTCTGAAGAGTATAAATAAACACATTCCTATGCTAAATTCTATGAAAACTTTCCAATCTGCTGGATCTGACTTCCAACTGATCAGACTCACAAAAAGGCCCATATGCAATTCACTTTTTCTCATGAGTTTTCTCCTAGGAGATAATTTTTCATCTTGAATTTATAACTTTTTAGCACTTTTCAATGGAAAAAGTACCAAAAATCAGGTGAAAAAGTACTATCAAAACGATTTTAAGTATTTGCTTGCTGGTGGTTTAAAAGGCATTTTATTTTCAAGTTTGAAAATTTCACCCAGGAGAAAACTCAGGCCAAAAAGTGAACTGCATATGGGCCAAAGTATCAGAAGTGGTTGGTCACTTTTAAGAAATCACATTTATTTAATCGAATTGATCAAGGCTGCCACAAAATTGTTCATTTCAGTAAAACTTTTTTTTTTTACAGCACAGGCTGGTAAGTATTGTAAGACTATGGGTAAAACAGCTTAGGGGCTTATTCACATGATCAGTGCTTAGTAATGCCCCCATATTGCTGTTACATGTAATACTATGCAGCAAGGTGCAATCCCATACAGCATTTCTGAATGGGATCACGTTTCCAACTCCAAAATACTGCCAAACAAATATTTTACTACATCATAGCAGTTCACACAGGTATGAAAGGCGGCAATACATTGAATAGAAGAGTCCGGGCAGCAGCAAAGTGTGGAAGCATTACAGAGTAGTGTACAATGCTCGGTCATACTAAAACTGTGAATAAGCATTTACTGCTTCTTTAACTTTTCGGTAGTATGTTTACATCTGCTTTACCAAAACAGTCTCTTGATAAAGATATTTAAGTGTCACTGTGGCTGATGTAACAAAAGTTGTTACCACCTTATCTCATGTTTTATCTCATTTTTAGATGCAAACTTTTCTCGTGACTACATAACATTGATGCATATGAGAAAAGTTTGTTCATGTTTTAATGCGAAAGATTTTGCTGCATTATAGTCCTACGCAGAAGGTCTTCCAGCTGCTGGCAGAGTGTTACTTACTATTGGTTGTAACTGTCATCATATAGCCCAGCAGTACTCTCTTAATGTTAGAGTATGTTCAGATGGATACCTAAAAATGCTGCTTAATAAGCATTTGTGAAGACTAAACAGTACTGTATAAACTATCTGTGTCAACTTCAGTCATTACAGCAAATGGCAAAGTTTACATAGAAGTCTGCTTTTAAATTGTAAATTTTCAGCTTCACCATTTTGTGGATGATTTGGGTGCTCATGTGACATACCTGAAAGTGGGTGGGAGCTAAAAGAAACAAAAAATCCAGAAACTAGGCCAGCATGTTTGCACAAACAATTTTTCTTCTAAAACCTTTAATGCATTATTAATTTTAATGAATGTTCTATCAAATGCACTTTAAACAGTGCCTAAACTTTGGCTTTAAGTACAGCCTTCTCTGGTCAATGCTATGTATATTAATCTTTTGTTGAAAAATACATATACTTTTTTTTTTAATATCACTCAATGGCAATGTGAGCATCTTTACTTGCAAACTGCCACATGTGGGCATCATTTAAAGTGGACCTGGCGACTGTTGACTTCTATTGTACAACAAAGTTACATGGATTTTCACTATCAATGATTGTCATTTAACATGATCACCGATGTGGGGGAGCACCCGATGCAAACAAGACTTGTGGAGTGCCACAGCCTTAGGTCACAGCACCAGCGACCAATGCAAGCAAAAGTTGACAGAGGCTGGAACTAACTGCAGTATAAAAGCTATCTCTTTCTAGAAAAGTCATTAAAATGACAAAGATTAAAAATGGTTATAAACTGTGGCTATGGCCATTTTTAATCTTTGTATGTCATTCTAATGACTTTTTCAATAAAGCATACATTTTTTACTGACGGTGGTGCCAGCCTTTGCTAACTTTTGCTCTCATTTAACATGTACATTTTGTGTTGGTTTTGTAAGCAAAAACAAACAAATTTTAAAACAATACTTCTACTTACTTGACAAGACTTTTAAGGAAATAGGTTGCTTTTGATGGATAGTCTGAGTTAGGTTAAATCTTGCATAGCAGATATAGAAATCCCGTGAATCCTGTGGTTGAACATTTGAAAAATAAAGATCACCATTTAGACCCTGGGAAACCCTTCCATTCTGAGGTAGCCGCTGGAAGACTGGGAAAAGAATGACAACAGTCATGTCAGTCATGCAAACATAACATCCATGATTTGTTAACAGTAGTGTTGGTGTACAGTATGTTGCATTAGCTGTGTACTCTCCCACATTTGTAAAATATATCTAGTTCAACACTGTATTTGGGCAATCTGTTAAACTGGCTCAGATAATTTAATTTTACTTCCATTAGCTATACAAACAAAACACACTGGGGGAATATTACCTCATATGTGAAACTGGAGGAGTGTATTAGAACTTCAGGCCAAATTATTGTTTGGACAAATTCTTGTGAGTGCAATACTGTGGCATACATTTTACAGCAAACATACAAAAATAAAATGGAAGTCTTACAGGACAACTGAAGCAAGAGCCATGTGGAGGCTGCCATATTTATTTTATTTTAAACAATACAAGTTGCCTAGCAGCCCTGTTGATCTATTTGACTGCAGTAGTTCTTCAATAACACCAGAAAAAGCATACAGTTAATCTTGTCAGATCTGACACTAATGTCAAAAACACCTGATCTGCTGTATGCTTGTTCAGAGTCTATGGCTAAAAGTATTAGAGGCAGAGGATCAACAGGACAGCCAGGCAACTGATATTGTATTAAAGGAAATAAATATAGCAGCCCCCATATCCCTCTTGCCTCAGTTACCCTTTAAAATAATGCATCTAAAACTTTTTGTTTTAGAAAGAAAAAATAAAGCTTTTTGTATCCTGCATTTTTCAATGTTCAGTAATATCTGACTGTCACCTAGTACTGATGTACATTTTAACATTTGTTTGCCATTTATGCAAATCCCAAACTCTGCAGTGAGAATGGTCCCATACAGATACACTGTACACATGGCTTCCAGCAGGGCACTGAACTGCTGCAGAAAAGCACCCCGATGTGAACCAGGCTAAAATGTATCTGCTGCAAGATCTTCAGTTACCGTATATACTCGCATATAAGCCGACCCGCATATAAGCCGACCCCCCAACTTTTACCTGAAAAACCAGGGAAAAATGATTGACCCCCATATAAGCCGGGGGTAGGAAATGCTGGCCGCCTTATTCCCCTAGTGTGTCCCAGTATAGCTAGTAAAGTGCCCAGTATAGGTAGGTAGTGCACCAGTATAGCTAGTATAGTGCCCAGTATAGCTATTGTAGTGCTCAGTATAGCTAGTAAAGTGCCCCAGTATAGCTAGTATAGTGCCCAGTATAGCTAGTATAGTGCTCAGTCTAGCTAGTATAGTGCTCAGTTTAGCTAGTATAGTGCTCAGTATAGCTAGTATAGTGCTCAGTCTAGCTAGTAATGTGCCCCAGTTTAGCTAGTATAGCGCTCAGTATAGCTAGTAATGTGCCCCAGTTTAGCTAGTATAGCGCTCAGTATAGCTAGTAATGTGCCCCAGTTTAGCTAGTATAGCGCTCAGTATAGCTAGTAATGTGCCCCAGTTTAGCTAGTATAGCGCTCAGTATAGCTAGTAATGTGCCCCAGTTTAGCTAGTATAGTGCTCAGTATAGCTAGTAATGTGCCCCAGTTTAGCTAGTATGGTGCTCAGTATAGCGCTCAGTATAGCTGGTCCGCGGGTCCCCCGCTCCCCCCACGGCCGCCGCCGCCGCTGCTATTACCTTTCTGCATCTTCTATTCCCCTCTCCGTGCTTGTAAACATCCACAGCAGCGCGCCCGCTACTGTGACGAGCGGCGAGCCAGGAAAGAGCGGTTCCCATAGTAACAGGACGCTCTTTCCTGCCTCCTGCCTCGTCACAGTAGCAGCGCCAGGCACGCTGCTGTGGATGTTTACAAGCACGGAGAGGGGAATAGAAGATGTGGAAAGGTAATAGCAGCGGCGGCGGCCTTGGGGGGAGCGGGGGACCCGCGGACCAGTGGAGGGGGGGGACCCGCGGACCAACATGACTCGCATACAAGCCGACCCCCCAACTTTTGGCCCCCTTTTTGGGGGTCAAAAATTCGGCTTGTATGCGAGTATATACGGTAACTTATGCACTTAAATGTTAAGCTATTCAATGTCACATGATAAAGCAGGGGTTACTGTATTCTGAATGCTGTGCAGTGTGGCTGATTAGAACACTCTGTATATACCTGCTTTGCATGTTGTTTATCATTATAGTGCTGTTTAGTTAGGTTCAATAAACCCAATAGGACCCCCCCCTCCATATTCAGCTGCAGTAAACATAAAAGGTGCATGGGTGAGGTTGAACTGTGTACTTTTACCCTTAAAGTGAACACGCGGTGAGAGTTATATGGCGGCTGCCATATTTATTTCCTTTTAAGCAATACCAGTTACCTGGCTATCCTGCTGATCCTCTGCCTCTAATACTTTTAGCCATAGACCCTGAACAAGCATGCATCAGATCAGGTGTTTGACATTGTCAGACATGACAATATTAGCTGCATGCTAGTTTCTGGTGTAATTCAGCCACTAATGCAGCCAAATAAATCAGTAGGGCTGCCAGGCAACTGGTACTGTTTAAAAGGAAACAAATGTTGCAGCCTCCATATCACTCTCACCTCGGGTTCACTTTTAAATTAACACATTCCCTAGACTTGATGGTTATGTTGAGAAAGATTACCTTTTTAACATTTGCTGAAGTACCCATTAAGTCTTCTTTGTATAATTTGAATATTTTATATGTGTTAGTAAAATATACATTGGCATGTCATTAAATTACACAAGATAAAAATTCACAGAAACACACAACCAAATGACTTACAGTTATCCATCCAGAAGACAACAGGGGGTGGTAAACCCCTTGGAGGTTTACATGGTAAAACCAGCGGCATGCCCTGTTGCATCACAATTGGTTCAATTTTCTCTTTAGTCCACAAAGGTGATCCTACAAAAAGTAACAAGGGACAACGTGAGACACATATTACTGTGCACACATTCTATAGCTGCCTGTCACATCCATAATCTCACTTGTGATAGCTTTAGCAAGACAAGAGCTGGCATTTATGCATGCCCTCATTTGTGACAGAACCCTTTGGGCATTGTTCTATGCCTTTCTGCAACTCGTGCAAATTTGCCCAAAGTAAGCCTACATTTTCAGATGGTGTAATGCTTTTCTCTGTACTTTGTTTTCAGTGTTCGCATAAGCTTATTAACCTCCTGGCAACATTACATGAGTCAACACACTCAAATATTCATATTTTGCAGAAGAATGGCTAACAAAATGATTTTTATGTGAGTCAGACTTCAAATGTGAACAATGGCAACTCTAAAACTAAAGCTATAAGAGAACAAAACATTATAGTCATACCAATGAAACCAAAATACATCTATCCTACCTAATAAAACCACCAGTGTCTGCATCCACCTGCAATCATGGGTGTCGCTGTACTGTGCAGGGCTGTGTGGCGCGTGGGGGCCGTAACCGCAACCCTGCACAGGTGCAGTACAGCAGGAGGCACTGTGTACAACCTAGTGTCCATTAATACAAAGGTATGATTACATATGAATTGTTGGAAACATACTGATAAACAACAAACAGCAAAACCGTATAAACAAACTACTACCGCAGTTTGATGTGTAGATGGCAGGTCATCAGCAAATATAAAGCTAGTGTTTTTTAGAACTGAATAGCCTGTGCTAATGCTTACTTGACATTATCATAAATGACTCACAAGGGATCTTCATGTATTCTCAACTTATATACTTTTATCTGCTCTTTGTGTGAACCTTCAGAGTGGAAATTAGTATTCATAGGTTAAAGTGGATCCGAGATGAACTTTTACTCATTGCATAATTGTGTTCCTTTCCTATTGTTTATAGGGCATTCCACAAGCCAAATTCCCTATAAACTAAATAAGCCACTACCACAGGTTTTCAGAGAGCCAAGGCACTTTCAGACAGTAGCAAGGGCTCATGGGAGCTAAGTCTGGGCAGGAGGAGGGGAAGGTATTACTCGCCAGAGATTTCAGAGGCAGAGGGGAGGAGGGAGGATGAGGGGGGATTAGTTTACTTTGCTCAAGATGCAGATAAGCCTGCCTCTGTGTAATGTTTACAAACAACATGGCGGCTGTCATTGTATCACAGGAAGAAATATTCTTATTCTATTAAAGCTGTTTACAGCTAGATTTGCTGTGTAAACTATCTAAACTTTAGATAATATATAGACAAGTTACTTGATATAGTTAGTTTTTCATCTCAGATCCGCGTTAACTAATGGTCAGGAAAACGTCTGTCTGTGTTTAAAACCTTCATTTCTGCTGACTTAACTGAATTCTTTGTGTATCTCTACTGATAGTTACTTTCACGTTCCTGGTAAATTAGTGCTATTTATAAAAAGGCCATCTGCATGGTTGGCAGTCTTCTTTGCATAAGAGTTAAATTGCATTTGTTGCTGCAGCCATGAACTCTACTAACAGATAAAGGTTTTCAGAAGTGTGCAATGATTTTCACTACAATTCTGTTTTTTTATACAATACTACCTGTGACTATAATAGCCATCCAATACTGGCCTTGCATTCTGAGTTTTCTCTGCATGTTTTGAATCTTTTGATTATATTATGTATGTACCATGAAAGATAAAATCCCTAAATTATTTACAATATTGGCCAGTTTTAACCATTTCCAATCCTTTCTCCAGATTACCCCCAGATGATCTGCCTGTGCTAAGCGGCAGGGAGTACCACCTGGCACCCTGTAGCTCCACCTATATTTTGCATATACCATTGAATTATTATGTGCCCCCATGAGTGTTTCCTACTCTGTACAGCTTTACAGAATATAAATCAATAATAGTAATGTATACAATTTTGCTACTTTATAGTACTTTATAAATGCATAATAATAATGTATATTACATGGCACTGCGTGGGGCAGACAGCGATCGAAGTGCTGGGCTTAGTCTGACATCTTGAACTGAAGGGGCTGATGCTGTATCAGATTATATAGGACAACAGCACCTCTAGTGGCAGCCATTATGCTCCTTGTCAGACTATGTCCGTCATCAGGAATTGGTGAGAACAATCCATTGCCAGACCAACTCCGACGATGGATTGAAAATGGTGAACCTCTGCCATGTTAATTTAGTGGTATTTCCAATGAAATACAAGACTGACAATTCTTGCATACCATCAAATTCTGTTTTTATTTACATTCTGCACAGTGTCCTCACCTCATTGAAATGGGGATGCATTTGATAAATCCAGGCTAGTTATCAATGGAACACAAACACTCTAATAGTAGTCCGAAGATGTATTATTTGTAATATTTACTTCCTGTACTTACTTGCTTATATCGTGTCTGTACTGTTTTGTACCCCATGTTTGTTTCTTACCTACAGCGCCACTGAATTTGTTGGCACTTTATACATCAATAATAATAATCAATAAACGTTTTTAAGGATCACATCTCACATTTGCAGAAAGTTTTGAATAAAGGTGGCCACACACCATACAATTTTTTTAATATCTATTTAATTTAAAGGGAACCTGTACTCAATAAAATTATTTAAAATAAACACATGAGGTAACTTCAAATGAAGATTACATCGTTATCTTGCCATCATTTCCTCTCAGAAGCTCACCATTTTCTTCTGACAATAATCCCTTCCAGTTCTGACAACATTTTGTCCGAACTGAAATATATCAGTTTCTGTCAGTTATATATCAGTTGCTGTCAGTTATAGCTGAGAGGAGAACTGATGTGTCCATGTTTCCCTATGGCTCAAGTGGGCGATGTTACAGTTTAACTCTGTGCTGACCAGGAAGCTGTTATGGTGTAATGGCCATTTTCAAAATGGAGGACAGAGAATTCTCTTGATCACAGTGGCCAAACAGGACGCAGGAGAGGAGAAAGAGATTGAGGAGTAGACTATGCAGGAGGTAAGTATGACTTGTGTATGTTTATTTTGACGTTTAATTTTCAGTTCGGGTTTTCTTTAAGAATTGCAATCAATTTCTCTGACTAATTGTAACATTTCAAAAATCTGACCAAAGTACCACACACGTATGTTCAATCTTTCCCCAATTATGATAAAAATGATTGGAAACTGACAAAATTGCTAGGGTGTGTATATTAATAAATTGACAATATAACACACACTATGCAATCTTTAGAAAGATTGAAGAAAAATATCTGGCATTCCGGATCGATAAAAATTGAAGAAAAACGGGAAATTCGATCGGATTTTTCAGTCCAATGAAAAAAAAAAACTTGCAATTTTTTGGGGAGATCCGATCATTTTTATCGAATAGCCGTAAAATCGGATCATTTTATTGTATCGTGTATGGCCACCTTAAGGTGGATACTATTTATTGGCTGGCATCATCCTTATTTACAACTTTCTGAATTAACTAGCGGCTAACACTACAATTCTCAACTACATTTCGCTTTCACAAAACTATTCTTATGAATGTTTAAACTTCCTTTAATCACCACCTACCGTAGGTCACCTAGGGGAACATTCCCCCCACTTTAACTATTGCTATGATTTGAATTGTAAGGTCATTTTGTCAACGGTGCTCCATGTTATTGGAGTACTAGAGTGTTTCTCAGTGTGACAAATGTACTCAAACTGAGATTTTCCATTTAAATATCTCTATTAGAGTGCGCTTGAAATACAAATAGACGTGTTGTGAACTTACTAACATCCTGAGAAACTATTTCATGCTGAGATCTCAGCATGTCTCATTCTGCCTGCTTTCGACTAATGGCAGCATTCCTTCCCTATGGTTGGCATAATAACTCTAGTGCCGCCAAGACCACTAAATCAGGACAGCAGCAACAGATACATTACAATGTAACTTGCAAACAGGGACACACTTACACTTTTTAACACAATTTTTGTGTCCACATTTTGTGCAATTTATCACATTGTAAATGTAGAAGTACCCATAGACATTAGGTGACTGTAGAGTCATATCACATTGTGGACTATTGTTTATCTAAAAAAGGACTTTATACAATGAATATTTAAGTACAAACAGCAATACGCCAAAGACAAAACCGGTTAACTGAATAATTTTCGTCCATTCCATCAAATATACTGTGAGCGAATGACCTACACAAGACTTTTCTATGGTTAGGTGGTAACCAACCAATAGTTGCCATATTATGTCTATAGGTACTTTCACAAATAAGATACAGATTGACATTTGTTGTACATTACACATTACTGAGCATTGACATTTGAGTGGGACAGTGTATGGCTTGACAAAATGGAAAATTAAAAGGAACCATAGTTATAACAAACAGGGTATTTGTGCAAATAGACAATGGGATATTTCAGTGGATAAATATGTAAACACTGGGTAATGTATTGTATAGAAGGTCTCTGTTATGCCTTGGTAAGTGAGAGTAATTGGCATAATGTTGCTATATCAACATTGTTACTACTATATTAAAGTGAAGGTTATTTCTCACATCTAGCACTTTGTTGCTTCTGTTATGTTGTACTTTAGTAGTAATACAAGCTTGTGGATTTGAACGAGTGACATGTACATGCTATATGTGCACTTTATTGTTCATTACAATGCATCGGCAGCAACACTGATACTGTGTAAGAAAATGTGCACAGCAGTGTGTCGCAATTCTTTTAATTAAAGTATATTGAATATTTGATTTTGCTACTACAGTAATGATTATAGATGTGGCAGATAGAGATGGCCCGAATGGTTCGCATTCGAACGCCAACATGCAAACTTCGGTGGTTCGCGTTCGCGGTAAACTGCAAACTATATGCGAGTTCGACCCACCCCCTATACTACATCATTAGGCTCAACTTTGACCCTCTACATCACAGTCAGCAGACACATGGTAGCCAATCAGGCTACACGCCCTCCTGGAGCCCCCCCCCCCCCCTTATAAAAGGCAGGCAGCGTCGGCCATTTCCCTCACTCGTGTGGCTGCAGTAATTAGAGAAGGAAGAGTTGCTGCAGAGACATAGGGAAAGCTTAGTTAGGCTCTTGTTAGGCTTGTTAGCTTGCTCCTTGCTGATACTTATTGCTAAAAAGCACCCCTCAACAGCTCTTTTGAGAGCTAATGTTGTTCTTGTGATCTATTTGTTTGTGTGTGTGTGTGTGTGTGTGTGTGTGTCAATGACAATTGCATATACAGTGCTGTCAGTCAGTCGCAGCTGCTGGTGGGACCTTGGCCCCTTGGTAATTCCTACTGTGCCACTGCCAGGCCCAGCACATTCAGTGTCTATCTTTTCACTGCACGTGTGTGACAGCTGCACATTTGTTATACCAATCACTGCATACCTGTTCATGTTTACTGCACCTGCATAACAGAAGCACGCACTGTTATATACCAGTCACTGCACCTGTTCACGGTACCTGTGTGTGTGACAGCTGCACATTGTATTGACACCAGTCACTGCATACCTGTCCAGTGCACCTGCGTGACAGCACGCAGTGTTATATTATATACCAGTCGCAGCAGAATTGTTCACTGCACCTGTGTAACCGCACATTGTTGTACCAGCAGTCACTGCAACCTTTTCAATGCACCTGTGTAACCGCACATTGTTGTACCAGAAGTCACCTTTTCACTGCACCTGTGTAACCGCACATTGTATTAGTCAAGTCACTGCATACCTTTCACTTCATCCCCCCCCCAATATGGACAATGCCAGAGGCTGGCCACCCGGAAGGTCTGTTCGAGGCCGCGCTGTTGTGATTTCGTGCGGCCCTCTTCGACCAAAGTACAGTGTTCAGAAGAAGGCACGTGCCATCAACCCCCAATATTGTCATGTTGTAGTTGACTATTTAACACAGAACACTTCATCTTCCTCAGCTTACGCACGGAAGCGTGACATATCTTCCTCCTCCTGCTCCGATTCTGGCACCCCACTTAACACTCCGTTGGCAGCCATCACCAAAGTGCCATCATCCCAGGGCTCAGCGGTGTGGAAAGTTTTTTGTGTGTTTGCCTCAGATGAGAGCAATACCATCTGTACTGTCTGCCAATGAAAACTGAGCCATGGAAAGACCAAGACAACTAGTAGGGACAACTACCTTAGGAAGGCACATGATTACAAAGCACACACTGCAATGGGATGAACACCTGAGGAAAAGCAGCACACAAATGCAAAGCCATACACCGCTGTGTAAGATACAATCACGCAATTATTTCTCAAAAAAGGCAATACCCAAACTGTACTGTGATGTTGAAAGGCAAGTGGTGTCATCTCTGGTGTCATACACAGCGTTGGGTCAAGGGTCCATCTGACCACGGATGCCTGGTCTGCAAAGCACGGTCAGGCCTGCCCGAAGACTAAGTCATTCCCTGTCACGGAAGAGCCGTGAGACCAGAAAACGCAATCGGTTTCCTGAACCGATTGTCGTTGCGTTGCCAGATCAAGTTCTGATGTCTAGGGGGTCTTCTTTTGGAAATATAGCTTTCATAGCTGCTAGAGGAAGCCTTTTCAAGAAGCCTGTTGTCTGTGACTGTCCCAAGGTATTGTTTAATTAACAAGGAACAAAGGATTTCCTGTCACAGGCAGATCACAGCTAAGTGTGAGCTTGCCATTTGGAAAGGATACCATTTGGTGAGCCCCAGCAAAAAGAGCTTCCCTCACAGCAAGGGCTCAGACTTACCGGAGCCATGTAGACAGCTTAGAAATACATGGAGTTTATGATTTTTTTAGCCAGTTTAAGGAATACCGTTCATATGAGAGGTATGAAAGTTATCTCATTCTGCTGGTCTAGATCTGGTGAATATTTTAATATTAAATTGAGGCCCCTGACATACCCAGAACCAGAGGTATTCCACTACTTCATAACCGGGCATGCGAAAGCACCCAAGTTTGATGTCATATGAACTGGCATATTCTAAGGAATATGAATCTGTGACTGTTAAGTGTGTGCAGGAAGCATAAGCCGAGATATGAAAACTGTCATATTTGGTGGGCATTAGAAACCCACCCTGGAGATTAACCGCACCCTGTCCAGCCCCTGGGCTGAACCTGAGACTCCACCCAAAATTGTGGTTTATTCAAAAGTTTTTGCCAGGGCCTCCTCCTGCATTCCTCCAATTCCATCTCCATGTGAGCCTGCTGCTGCCTTGAGGACGGGCAGCGGCCATCTTGTCTGAACTTTGGCTCCTGAACTGAAACAAGAACTGCACATGTTTTCCCAGAAAGGACATATTTCCACAAACTTAAGTATTGTCTCCCTTTTTATTTTCATACTGGCTACTAATGTCTCTATAATTGTTGATTTTAATGATTTCCTGTACATATTAATTATTTATATTGCATTAATAATAAACAACTAAAAGTTGTTTTATTTGTTCAGCTACACCTGCTATTCAGCCACACAGAAAGAATTCTAGCTTCTGAAGAGTCGCTACTATTGTTGATAGCTAGAAAAACTAGAGTGTGTTTAACCGTTTTTATTTGCAGGTATTAGTCTCAGTATAGTTAGGGCTCCTACCCTTCTGTAGGATGGTGGCAGTTATACCCTGAAATAGTGTGTAAATTGTATTACCGTAACTCACAAGCTCCCTTCTAGTCGATCTGCTGCCAAAATCCCAGCGGTTTCTGCGCACCGATTGCGACCACAGATTCCATGGTCTGTGTGCTGAAACCTATTGGAAGGCATTGTGCGGTCCGGCCACTATACAGCATCTCTACCTGCACACCGTGTAACTGCCTGCCCCAAGACTAAGTCGGTCCCCACACAGCATCTCTGCATGCAGGCTGCTTGACTGCCTTCTCCGCCACCACCAACAGGGTCAAGGGCTCCAGGCGATTCCTGAATTTTTAAGGTGCTATAATAATTTTTCTGGTGCGTGTACATGCCTGCCTAATTTTTCTGGCTGCACTGCGGCTGAAACAACAAAACAAAAGGCATGTACATGTGTCAATTGCGTATCACAATGAAGCAATGAATGCTGGCTATATGAGTGTCTCGGGGGGGGGCACACCCAAGATAATAAGGTTGTTGCTTCGTTGTGGATAGATCAAATTCGATCAGCTGGACAGTCACTGTTGTTCTGTCATTGAGCTACCTCAGCCCAGCCACCATATGGGCTTGAAAACCGCTATTGCCTGCACTCTCACCATGGTGCGCACCAGTCCAGCATGGCCATCATTACAGTAAGTTTGGTCTGTCAGTGTGAAGCAGTACACTACTTACATTACCTGATGTATACACATGCAAGATGTTTTAAAGCACTTTATGCCTCCAATTTAGCATGCAATGTGATATCTGTGTAATAATCAGTGTAAGCAACAACCAGATCTCTGATTATGTGGTGATCTGCAGTATCACCAATAATACAGATGCTATACCTAATTATGTAGTGATCTGCAGAATCACTAATAATGCAGGTATAGTACACGGACAAGTGTGATGCTAAAATGCACTGTGTGTTTTGGTGCAACAGTAATTACTGACAGATTTGGCAGGAGCTCACCAGAGGAGATGGCGGGCACTGTCAGTACAGCGAACACCTCACCAGTGACGAGGGCTCACTGGTGAGTAGAGAGGTCAGACTAATCGAGTTCGGCAACAGGCAGGCAGATACAGTACAGAATCAGAAGGCAGAGAATAAACGGGCGCATGGCGTGACGTCAGCCGACCCTCCGGTCAGCTGAGCCGCCTCCTCCTAGCATAAAGGTCGTGATGGTGCACGTGCGCACGTGTCAATGCCACCTTATGGGGGCCTGATATAGCCGTCCTCGGCGTGCTAGACGCCCGAGGTACGGGTGGCGAGATGGACAGGGGCACAGAGGCAGCTGCGGAGGAAGTGTTTCTTGAGATTATTGAGTGCAAACTCAGCGAATGGTAAAAACTTTGCCCATTCCTGCTGAGCATCGGCCACATAACACCTCAAGAATTGTTCCAATGATTGATTAATCCTCTCAGTCTGACCATTGGTCTGTGGGTGGTAGCCAGATGAAAATGACAGATTCATACCCAGGTGGTGACAAAAGGCTTGCCAGAACTTGGACATGAATTGGACCCCCCTATCTGACACTACATCTTCCGGAATGCCATGCAACCGGAAGATGTGTTGAACAAAGAGTTCTGCCAATTCTTGTTCAGAAGGGAGTCCTTCCAGGGGAATTAAGTGGGCCATCTTGCTGAACCTATCAACTACCACCCAAATTACCGTTTTTCCTTCAGACCTAGGTAGTTCGCCCACAAAGTCCATGGATAAATGAGTCCATGGCTCTTCAGGAATGGGCAAAGGTTGAAGGGTGCCTGCTAGAGCCTGCCTAGATGGTTTACTCCTAGCACAGACCGAGCAGTCCCTCACAAATTCCTTGCAGTCTAGGGATAAAGACGGCCACCATACACATCTAGACAGCAAATTCTGCGTCCTGGCTACTCCTGGGTGACCTGCAATCTTGTGAGCATGAAATAACTGTAAGATCTGTAATCATAAGTGTAAAGGTACAAATAACACCCCTTCAGGTTTCCCCTCGGGAACTTCCGTTTGATACGGTCTTAAAGTGAGTGCCCAGTCCTCCCATGTCTCAGTGGCTGCTACAACAATTTTCTCGGGCAGAATATTTTCAGGAGTTGAGGGAAGGATTGACTCTGGCTCAAAACATCTGGATAAAGCATCCGCTTTGACGTTCTTACTTCCAGGTTGATAGGTAATTACAAATCTGAATCTCGTGAAAAATAGGGACCAGCGAGCCTGTCGAGGACTGAGTCTCTTAGCCCCCTCAATGTATTCCAAATTTTTATGGTTGGTGTAGACCGTAATGACATGTTCGGCCCCCTCAAGCCAATGACGCCACTCCTCAAATGCAAGTTTAATGGCCAGCAATTTCCGATTTCCAATGTCGTAGTTTCTCTCAGCCGGAGAGAATTTCCGTGAGAAAACAGCACATGGATGCAATCTACCTTTATACCCAGAGTGTTGTGAGGAGGGAGCTTGTCTGCTGATTTAGGACAGAACACACCCGTAAACTCAGCATACTGTGAAGGTACACCTATCTGAACCTTGGTGGTACATACTGCCACTTTCTCTAAACAATGCTGGTGACAGAATGGAGACCAGCTTAACAATTGACCGGAGCTCCAATCAATGTGTGGAGAGTGTTTCCTCAACCACGGCATACCTAGGATAACAGTAGAGGTGGCCATCTTAAGGACAAAAAACTGTAAGCTTTTTTTGAGTAATACCCCCACATGACATAAAAGAACTGGCATCTGTGAGAGGGCCTGCCTGCCCTGCAAAGGAGAATCATCCACTGCTGTAACATAAACTCGCCTGTCCAAAGGAACCAGCGGTATCCCCCATTTCTTAACAAACTCTGCGTCAATAAAATTTGCCTCAGATCCCGAGTCTATAAATGCCTGGGTAGACAAAACGCGGTCTTCCCAGGTAATAGAACAAGGAAGTAGTAACCATTTATCAGGTAGAGGTAAGACTGGCTCGCCTAGGGTAGTACCTCTAACTACACCTAGGCGGCAGAGTTTTCCGCCTTCTTTGGACAGTTCTGGGCTAAATGTCCCTTTTCCGCACAGTATAAGCAGAGGCCTTCTTTACGTCTCCGGGATTTCTCCACCTCAGATAATCTGGACTGACCGATCTGCATCGGTTCATCAGGAGGTGTAGGGGGAGAAAAGGAGAACGGAACCGCTTTAATAGCAATTTTACCCCGGGATTGTTTTTGGTACCGGACACGGCGGTCGATCTTAACTGCCAGTGCAATGGCCTCATCCACTGATTTTGGTTCAGGATGGCCAAGCATTAAATCAGACACTGAGTCAGACAAGCAGGTCAGAAAGCAATCTAACAAGGCAAACTGACCCCACCTAGCCGATACTGCCCACTTTCTGAACTCAGCGGCGTAGGTTTCTACTGTGTTATGTCCCTGCCTGAGGATCTTAAATTTCCTCTCAGTGGTAACAGCGATGTCCGGATCGTCGTAAATGATCGCCATTGAGTCGAAAAATGTCTGTACTGAGGTCAAAGCCTCATGACCATTAGGCAGACTGTAAGCCCAGGTCTGAGAGTCCCCAGTTAACAAAGTTTTAATGAAGGTTATCCTTTGACTCTCAGAACCTGAGGATACTGGTCTTATCTCAAAGTACGAGAGACATCGGTTTCTGAAGTTATGAAAATCCGATTTATGCCCTGAAAATTTCTCAGGCATGGGCATTCTGGGCTCAGTAACTGGAGGGGACTGCACTGGTGCTGCTGCTGTCTGGAGGGTACGTACTGCCTCAGACAGCTGAGTGATCTGAGCCTGTTGAGCATTGACCGTCTCGGTTAAGGCGTTCACCGCAGTGGTCAATGCTGCAACTTGGCGGAACAGTGTGTCCATAGACGTCATGGTCTGCTGTTATGTAAGAATCAGTGTAAGCAACAACCAGATCTCTGATTATGTGGTGATCTGCAGTATCACCAATAATACAGATGCTATACCTAATTATGTAGTGATCTGCAGAATCACTAATAATGCAGGTATAGTACACGGACAAGTGTGATGGTAAAATGCACTGTGTGTTTTGGTGCAACAGTAATTACTGACAGATTTGGCAGGAGCTCACCAGAGGAGCTGGCGGGCACTGTCAGTACAGCGAACACCTCACCAGTGACGAGGGCTCACTGGTGAGTAGAGAGGTCAGACTAATCGAGTTCGGCAACAGGCAGGCAGATACAGTACAGAATCAGAAGGCAGAGAATAAACGATAACCAGGCAGAGTCGGCAGTAAGATAAGATAGGCAAAAGTACAGAATCACTGAGCAGGAGGATAGTCAAACAGAGCTAGGAGTCATACACAGATAATCAATACAATAAACTAACTATAGATAGATGTATATAGCAAACACTGCATATACATCTATCATAAGCCAGAACCTGACTAGGTCTGAGTGCTCACACGAGGCATTCGCAACAGCAGACACCCGAGGAATGAATCCTCCGGGCCCAAGAGCCCAGAGAAAGCCTGAGGCACGCCCCCCCCCCCCCCCCCCCCCCCCCCCCGTGCCTGGCCAATCAGGAGCGGCGGGCGCATGGTGTGACGTCAGCCGACCCTCCGGTCAGCTGAGCCGCCTCCTCCTAGCATAAAGGTCGTAACGGTGCACGCGCGCACGCGTCAACGCGACCTTATGGGGGCCTGATATACCCGTCCTCGGCGTGCTAGACGCCAGAGGTATGGGTGGCGAGACGGACAGGGGCACAGAGGCAGCTGCGGTGCCGGTGCTATTCGCCGCAGCTGCCTCACCAATCTGCTCTTAAAATGTTGCTGTGTGTCAAATCCTGATTTTTCCCTGGGACTTTTGGCATGTATCCCACTCCGCCATGCCCCCCTCCAGGTGTTAGACCCCTTGAAGCATCTTTTCCATCACTTTTGTGGCCAGCATAAATGTTTCTAGTTTTCAAAGTTCGCCTCCCCATTGAAGTCTATTGCAGTTCGCACAAACTGAACTTTTGCGGAAGTTCGCGTTCGAGGTTAACGAACCTAAAATCGGAGGTTCGAGCCATGTCTAGTGGCAGAATATCAGTATTACACTATAGCAATCGTTTATCAGACTCAACTAAAGGAAATCCAGCTATCGAATAAAACTATCAGAACTAAAACTGCTTTTTTTTAGTTGGTTAAAAATCACTAGTTTTTCTTCACTGTAATGGGTCCTGCATGTCACATCATTCTACCACAGTGCTTTGCTATCTTTATCTAGGCTACATCCTGCTCTGCAACATACTTTTTTTTATAACAGAATGCTACAAGTACCAATATATATTTGTGTTGTATACGTCATTCATACTACAGACTTAGAATATTAATAACTGGTCTGCTTTAAGAAGTCAATTATGTACTTTACAGGAATGGCAGGTGAGGAAGTTCTTGTATGCAGTGAAGCTGTATATCTAACTGTCTGCTCAGTGTTCAGCTTTAATTTCCAATGGCATTGTATAAAGTGACCTTACTTTAACTTTGCAGACACATTACCCAGGTTTACTTCTATGTTAATATGTTCCAACAATCTCGGCAAAGAGATTGTATCAGTATGGAGGAGAGAGATATTCTGGAAGGGTTCCACAATTAGGAGAGTTTGAGGAACAGTTTTCACTTCCATGCAGTTTTAACCAGAGTTTTAAGGGATTACCTTCTAACAAGATGGCTTTGAGGATTATTAAGATGTCTTTAATCAAAGAAAAAAGCAAGAGAATTAAAAAGAAAATCCAACATAGAAAATAAATGAGAAAAGAGTGAATGTTGCAGCATTAAAACAATTACAGCATTTTATTCACAAAGCAGAAAACAAAAGAAAACTAAAAAAACAAACATAATCAACATAAAAAAACAAGGACAGAAATTAAAAAGAATAAATGTGTGAAACTACTATTAAAGAGAACCCGAGGTGGGAATTACTTTTACTATTGGGGCACAGAGGCTGGTTGTGCGCACTAAGACCAGCCTCTGTTGCCCCATCGTGTGTCTCCATGTCCCCCCTGCTCGCCGCTATACCCCCCGCATTGCTGGCGACACGCAGCGTGTCGCCAGCTCAATGTTTACCTTGCGCTGTCAGTCAGCGCTGCTCCCCTGCCTCCTCCGCATCGGCGCACCCGCCCGTGTCCCTTCCCTCCCGCTGATAGGAGGGAAGTGACGCGGCGGGTGGCGCCGATGCGGAGGAGGCGGGGGAGCGGCGCTGACTGACAGCGCAAGGTAAACATTGAGCTGGCGACACAGCCAGCAATGCGGGGGGTATAGCGGCGAGCAGGGGGGACATGGAGGCACACGATGGGGCAACAGAGGCTGGTCTTAGTGCGCACAACCAGCCTCTGTGCCCCAATAGTAAAAGTAATTCCCACCTCGGGTTCTCTTTAAGGAAAAAATAAAGTAAAGGTGATAATTTTGCAGTTTCCTGATGCAATGTTTACGTATACAATATATTTCCTACACAACAGATAATTCCAAGAATAACTTACTGGACTGGCGAACAATAATATTGTTTGATACGGCTGTTCCATAGTCATTTTTGGCAGAGCACTGGTATTCCCCTTCATAGGATTCTGCTCTTCCACCATTTAAAATATTAATTTCCAAAGTTCCTGAGTTTGGTTTCATTGTTACCAATGGGTCCTTCTCTGTGTCAAAGAGAGTCCCATTGCGAGTCCAGGAAAAGCTGGAAAGTACAAAAAATGCAGCAGAATAAATAATGATCAAGTTAGAAGTAAATAAATAAATAGAAAAGATGGCAACTGAAGCATGCTAGAAATAAGAAACCAGGGTTAACCAGGGAGCAAAGGGAGGTCAGAAAAAAGGGTTAGGTTAACATAACCTTGGTAGGTTGGGGTTAGCAAAGTTAACGATATACATAATGGGTGAATGAGCATGAAATGCCCCAAAATAAGGGATGGCAGGGGCACTGAAGGCTCAGTCTATGTTTTAATATGCCACGGGTCCTACAGTCGGTATTATTATTTATTAGATTTATATAGCGCCAACATATTACGCAGCGCTGTACAATAAATAGGATTACAGACAATGATAACAGGGTTGACAGAACAATACAGGTAACAGACCATAGATACAACAATACAGGTAATAGCAATAAGATACACAACACAATGCAGATAATAGTACAATGCCAGATCATAAACTGGAATGGTAGTGGTAAAAAATTACCAGTTCCAAATTCTGGGTAAAGTGCACACAGTCAAGTATGATACACAAGGGAAGAGGGCCCTGCCAAAGGCTTACAATCTAGAGGGAGGGGCTGGTGACACAAAAGGAGGGGGTGCATCAAGAAGTTATTGGCAGAAAGGATTAGGGTAGTGTTGAATTGATGTAGGCCTCCTTGAAGAAGTGAGTTTTGAGTGCTTTTTTGAAGGTGTTGAAGGTGGGAGCGAGCCTGATGGGCAGCGGGAGAGAGTTCCACAGGATAGGGGCAGCTCTAGTGAAGTCCTGCAGTCTGGCATGGGAGTGCGAGATGCCTGGGGTGGTTAAGAGGAGGTCGTTGGAGGAGCGAAGTGGGCGGCCAGGTGTATATCTGCTGACCAGGTCAGAGATGTAGGTTGGGCAGGACTTGTGTAAGGATTTGTATGCCAAACATAGGTACTTTTGGATTGGGGTCAGGGCTGTACAATGATGGGGTCCAAAGTATGGAAGACCACCTGATGTTTAAGTTATGTGAATCTTATATCTTTGTACACTTACAGGAGTTTATTAAAGGGCTGATGTGGCCATTTTAATTCAGGTCAAGCAATGGATTTGAGATATAGTGGGAGTG
Source organism: Hyperolius riggenbachi (assembly GCF_040937935.1). Taxonomy (NCBI): domain Eukaryota; kingdom Metazoa; phylum Chordata; class Amphibia; order Anura; family Hyperoliidae; genus Hyperolius; species Hyperolius riggenbachi. Next base: position 295,802,813 of record NC_090648.1, on the reverse strand, counting down.
AAGAAGAGGTGTGAAGGTGGGAGGTATGATATAGTGAGAAAGAGGATGTGTTTATGCAAGTCCCTTGATTATGGAAAACCAAACTGTTCAGACAGTTCCATCATTCCCACAAAGTTGTCATCTAGAGAATGTAAATGCCTAAATATACATGGACGGGACAATTGTAACAATATATATATAATCCTGTTTAAAAATTCATTACACAGCTTCATGTTGCCATGTGTTTGGGATTTCTCATTAGCTCAATTACTTTTATTACTTCTAAAATATCATCTCACCAAATACAAACCTATCCTTAGGCCACTAGTATGATTTGATTTATCCTGATGTAATGGAGCTTAGAGTAGCGTGGGCTTTGCAATGAAGGCAGCAAGACATACACACAGTACATTGCAGGCAGAATACAGACAGCCTGAGTTTGTCTGAATGTCAGATACAGAAAAGCGCATCAATGATTTGACATCTATAGATCTTCTTTGGCATACTGCAGTGAACTAGGCGAAACGTACCTTGGTACTGGCTTTCCTTTAGCTTCACAATGGATCACAATGTTCTCCCTTGGATCAACAATGTAGTTTTTTGGTGACTGATGAGTTATAGTTGGAGGCTGTTGCACTGCATTTATAGAATAAAACACAATTAGCAGCATATAACAAACTATGCTATTTAAAGGAGTGTTTACTGGACCACTAACAGGCCGTGTTTTTCAGAAATTCAAGCACTTTCCCAGGTGTATTGATCACAGTTATAAAAGCATTCTAATAATTTCACCTGTGACTCTGTGGTGTAGAAAGCACGATCTGTCAGTGATCCATGAGAAACACTGGGATTGATTTATCAAAACAAGTGCAAAGAAACTCGAGCAAAAGTGAAGGAAATGCCCGGAACAACTAATCAGAATATTTGTTTCATGGTTTGTGGTTAGTTGAACCTGCGCCACCCTTTGCCCCAGTTTTTGGTGTCACTGGCATGATAAATCAACCAATCTCAAAGGATCTCCTTCATGAGCTGCTCCAGTAGGAACCCAGCACCCTGCTCCTGCACGTTCCATATCTTTCCTGATTACAGCCATTCTGGATTACTGAAACATCTGTGAACAGGGAGGTGATTTATGTAAGGATGGTGTAGGAGATTCAAAACCGGAGTGCTGTGTACTTACTACAGTGGGTCATATAAGAGGTTAAGGGAAAAATTAATGAACTCCTTCCCACTACGATACAGTAAATGAATGTTCCTGCAGCCCTACCCAGTGCTGTTGTAACATAATTATACCAATTCACACTGCGAGAAGCAGAGTGCTCCCGTGTCCACAGTGCTGGTCACAGCTTGGCCACCAGAAGATTGTTTGTAGACCAATCGCGGTCCCCAATTGCTGGCTATGAGCCTCCAATTGCGTGGCTCATGTGACCATCAAGAATGGCCGATTTAGGTGATTAAAGATAAAGTTTGTTTTACAAAGCAAACTTTCCCTCATCTATGTGTGTCTAAGAACAGGATTAAAAAATTCTCACAAAATAAAAACTATAATCTATTTTCACTCAAAAGAAACAACAACAAATAAAACTTTGTGTGATACAACAATAAGTACAAAAGCAACAGTACAAAACAAAGACAAATACTTAAATACAAGCAGTGAACAGTCACAGCAAACTAAAATCCACTAACAGGAATAAGCAGCAAACCACACTGTATTTGGCCAACATGCTGCACGCTTTCACTTCTCACAAACTTACATTCCTTTAGAAGGTTTGCTGTTTTCCCCACAAGAGAATCAGCAGATGTAAAGATAAACAGAGATTATATACTGTTAGTAGGAAAGAGGTGATTTGTTAAATAATGTAGTACAACATTTTACGTACTAAGGAATAACTAAGAATATTTAATAAACCTAGCAGGTTTAAAAACAGGTATCACTAGATAAAAAAAAAATAAAAAAAAAAATGAATCAATGAAATGGAAAATAAAGACAAAAAATAACTGGAAAAAATGTGAAAGCTTTTATATTAGAACAGTCGTGAATGACACATTCAATATATAATATATACAAAATATATTTTCTCCCAAGGATCTCTGCTAGTTAACTATGCTTTCCATGCTTAAAGTGAACCTAAAGTGAACAAAAAAAAGTGAGATTAACTCACCTGGTACTTCCCTCAGCCCCTGCAGACGATCAGTGCCCTCGCAGCCCCGCTCAGATGCTCCTGCACCCGCAGAAGCATCTGAGCGGTGACGGCCAAACCGGAAGTGTTCGCCGGCAAGTGCAGAAGCATCTGAGCGGCGCTGCGAGGGCACCGATCGTCTGCAGGGGGCTGAGGGAAGCCCCAGGTGAGTTAATCTCATTTTTTTTGTTCACTTTAGGTTCACTTTAAAGAACAACTGAAGTGAGAGGGCTATGGCAGCTGCCATATTTATTTGCTTTTAAGCAATGCCAGTTGCATGGCAGTCCTGCTGATCCTCTGTCTCTAATAATTTTAGCCACAGCCCCTGAACATGCAAGAAGCAGATCAGGTTTGTTTATTGCTAGATCTGAGAAGATTAGCTGCATGCTTGTTTCTGGTGTGAGTCAGACACTATTGCAGCCACATAGATTAACAGGGCTGACAGGCAACTGATGTTGTTTAACAGGAAATAAATATGGCGACCTCCATATTTTTCTCACTTCGATTATACTTTAACTACATGGGTTTTAAACGTTAGAGGCGACATTAACCATCTTCAAATGGACTGTACTGCTCCTTCCTATATCTACCTAGCCTCAGGATGTCTGGACCCCCTCTATTCTTTGAGTGATAAATCTCTCACATGGGGGATAATAGGAGCATGATTGACTGGCTAACTGGCTCTACCTCTGCCCACAGCCCCATGCTACTACACATCACAACAGGGTCAGACTGGGACACTGGGCTCCCACCAGCCCTAAGATTTGGAGCTCACGTATCCTGACTTACCCTAGTGGCCCCCCTACCTCCACTATACATCATACTCTAGTGGTCCCTTGTGCAGGGTGCTAAGCAGGAGCTAAATACGCTGGTGGGGTAGCCGGCTACCTGCGGCGGGAGCATGCACTGTGAAATGAGTATTATCATGATGTGTCATGGGCAGGACCAAATGTACATGAACTTAGCAGTGGTGTAATTCAGAGGCAGTGGCCCTCTGACCAGAAAAACTTTCAATGAAGCCCCCTCTCCTTTAATCTTATATAATAAAACCCCTATGTCCCTGCGTGTGCCTCCTGTCTCTGTGTAGCGTTGTCCGTGCTTTTTTGCTACTGCACATGTGCGCAGCACGGACCCAGCCTCACAGAGACAGGACGACGGGGACGGGGCCAGGGAGCCGAGCAGGTGGCGTGTGAGCAGGCGGCCGGGTGTGCAGTGTGTGAGCAGGCGGCTGGGTGTGCAGTGTGTGAGCAGGCGGCCGGGTGTAGGGTCGGTCGCGCGTGGCGGATTGCGGCAGGCGTGCCCAGAAACAGACCTCGAGCCCGTTTTTACACAGGCTTAGGTCTACTAGTATAAAATAATGTCCTAGTTGCCATACATATGACATGGATTCGATTGTGAGCTTTTCTGAGGACAGTCATCACTATGTACTCTTTAAAGTGCTGCAGAAGATGCCAGTGCTATATAAGCACAATAATAATAATGATGATGATATGGCAGCATATTTGATCATGACTATTTTAGGATTAGACTGTGAGCTCCTCTGAAGACAGTCAGTGACATGACTATGTACTCTGTAATGTGCCGCAGAAGATGCCAGTGCTGTATAAAAAACATTACATGTGCTTGCATGCCACCATCTGGTTAGTGCTCTAGTTACATTGTCTAGAATGTTACTTTAATCTATACTTTAATCTATACTTCTCCATTTGTATCTGAATTCTTTTTTTCTTCTGTATACTTCTCTAGTTATGTGTATATAATTCTTTCATTTGAATACTTGTATCTTCTGATGTTACTTCTTTTGTGTACTTCCTTCTTCTTCTCCGGTCAGTTTCATCTTTATTTTTTCTTTCTTATATTTGTTCTCCTTTTTCATCTATTTCTAATTTTTTTTAATTCTTTTGTCTTCTGTTTTTCTAGTTTTCTGTTTTCGCATTACCTTGATTGCAATCACAGCACACCATGCAATCCTGCTGCATCCAGCCACTAAAATTATCAGGAACTGTGTTGCCAGTCAGCAGAATTTCCCAAATGTGCCACTAAGCACCGCTATTGGCTAGTTCATATGGGGATCTACTCTAGCAGTGGGATGCAGCATGACTAGAAGGCACATAGTGGGCTGCAGTCAACATAACAGAAGTAAAAAAAATGAAAAATAGAAGACTTAAGTACAGAGGTCAAAAATACCTCTAGAACAGAAAAACTTTGTGCGCAGATGAAGAATATGGAAAAATAATATACAGTAGAAGGTGATGTCAGATGATGTAGGTATACATGTATATATACCATGTATATATTTTCATATATATACATTTTTTTAAATGAATGAGTGAATGAATAAAAAAAGATTTCTATGCATACTTTTTGAGAATGTATTTATATATATACATTTTTTTTTGGGGGGGGGGGGGGGGGGGTTAAATTATTTTTAGATAAACACTGATGTTCCCCTTATCATGTGAGGAGGCTATCAGATTTCACCGAATGTCCCATCCAGGATCTAAACCACACCTCCTTGAGAATGAGGTTTGGATGAGCCCTTTGCATGCTATTCATCATGCTGGTGAGCTCCACCAGTCTGCATGGAGGACAAGTGGTTAGTGGGGTCGTTTTTCTTCCTTTAAGTATATTTGACTAAAAAAATAGTTTAACACTTATTCATAAAAAAATAAAGATTGCAGTGACTTTTTTTTGTAGAAAAACAAAATGTCAGCAAAAGTTTAAAACACAACCCCACCACTGTGAAGCTGTGCATTCGATTCACATGTTATTCAAAAGGATTAAGGCCAAGCCATTGCTGGTGGCCATGGTTCAGTTCATTGGTTTCTGCTTAGTAAAATGTGGCTACACCGGTTTTTGGCATTTTTACCTTTAAGAACCACTTTTACCAAAAAGTAGGAGATCCATCAAACTATATTGCTGCTAACAAACTGCTATAAAAATAATGTTATAAAAAATATATTTCCATAACAATTTGTTGCCAGCTCTGACCATACCAAAATACCAGGGAGTTAAAATGCAACTTTTCTGCAACAATGGCAACATTATTTTGTTTGGTGTATTGTTGAGTTTCCTTGGTATACAGAACTTCACAAAAAGTGCATCCTCCTTGCAAGAATTTTCTACAGAAAGCAAAAATCAAGTGCTTATATCTTCTTTGCTCCACTCGCAAGCTTACATAGATCAGCAAAGAAGATTCAGCACAGCTAAAAAGGATGAATAAATGTCTTTATTTCCTTTATACACACCTACGTTTTTTAAATATATGCTATACTGAAACTCCCAATATTGCATGTTAAGAAGACACCGCTAGCATATGCACATAAAGACCTCACAAATCATTGTAACCTACAGAACTAACCTGGAAAGGATTACTTTTTTCAACAAATATTGGGTTAAGTGTGTGAGTGTGTGTGCAGCAAGAGGGCTTAAAATGTCGTTTAAGTAGATAGCCATTGAGAGGAGAGACACTACAGTGGGAGTTAAATTCATGACTAGATATCTGTGTTTTTTTTCCTCGAGTCTGTTCCCCAATGTTGCTCCCAAGGTAAATGGTCCCAGATACATATGCCAACTCCTCGACCTGTTCTCTGCACAGAATAAACATTCATTTGTTGTTGAGCTGAGAATTCATACTGTAGAATTGGAATCAAACATATTTGCACAAAGGCATTTGAACTATATCTGCAGGGGAGAGCTATTAACTAATGAGCGTATGTTTTATGCCACCACAGGCAGCTTGTGCTCAGTAAAAGTGTTAAAGTGTACTTATATTCAAGCTATCTACAGTAAATGGGACTATGATCAGTGATACAGTATTCTTAAAATATTATTTGTATCCTTGTTTCATATTTGGGCATGTCACTAAGTATTTGTTATTAAAAACGTTTTGCCAATGTATTTGCTATACTCAATGGGCTTCACTAAACCGTGATAACTCACGTGCGCTAGTGTTTTTGCGCATGTTTTCGCACGCAATGCTCAGTCACGAATTTACATGCAAGAATTTGCAATTGCGCGTGAAAATTTGTGATTGCACATGAAACCGCTAGCGCGGCCGTTATATGAGTTCTCACAGTTTAGTGAATCAAGCCCAATGTGTGCTAAATTACTGAACACTATTTGTGCTGATAATGGGGTTGATTTAAGAAACTTTTCCTGGTGCCATTTATGTTCAGTTTAAAGGGACTCCGAGCAGTGCAGAAACTATGGAAAGATGCATATCATTTTAAAGCTCTCTTTCTCCTCTTTCCGATGATATATAAACCACCGCCCTACGCCTTTTAGTTTTCACTATTTTCGCGATTGAAATTGCCGCGGCCGCGATTTCAATCACAAAAATAAAGAAAACTAAAAGGCGTAGGGCAACGATTTAGGTGTCGCCAGAAAGAGGAGAAAGAGAGCTTTAAAATGATATCCATCTTTCCATAGTTACAATGTATTACACAGGCCGACTTTTTCTGCTGAATGGAGCTGCTGATACTGGGGAAAGTGTCGTCCTGTGTAATACAAGTAACTATGAAAAGAGGGATATCATTTTAAAGCTCTCTTTCTCCTCTTTCTGGCGACACCTAAATCGTCGCTCTACGCCTTTTAGTTTTCTTTATTTTCGCGATTGAAATCGCGGCTGCGGCAATTTCAATCGCCAAAATAGCGAAAACTAAAAGGCGTAGGGCGGTGGTTTATATATCATTGGAAAGAGTAAAGAAAGAAAGAAAGAGGAGAAAGAGAGCTTTAAAATGATATGCATCTTTCCATAGTTTCTGCACTGCTCGGAGTCCCTTTAACTCCTCTTAAGAATTTTGCTGTTTTCATTTTAACCTCAAATACAAAAATACTTCACCAATCTCTGCAATCATTTAGCACCTAATGCTTACATAAAATAGCATATCTGCATTACTTACACATAAATTCATATATTTGGGCTGCTGACAGCACACCTTTACAGCCACTGCTCATGCACATCTAAAGACTGAGTTAAGTCCTGTAAACAGTAGGCATTATCTGGTATCACATGGTGAAGCTAAGCCTTTCAAATGTAAAATAAACCTCCCTATACCTTAGACACTTTTTTTAAATAACCAAAGTAACTAAAATAAATGCATGATCCCTGCTTGAGTTAGGTGTGGGCTTGATCCCAGCATGGAGAGGAAAAAATTGCCTCCTCCATCATTTCCAGCACATCATCCCCCAAACTCTGGTGGGCACACAAGCTCTTTAGGTGAGCCCCCCAGCATAGAATGTTGCTTAAAGAACAACTGTAACAAGAGGGATATATAGAGGCTACCATATTTATTTCCTTTTAAACAATACCAGTTGCCTGGCTATCTGCTGATCCTCTGCTTCTAATACTTTTAGCCATAGACCCTGAACAAGCATGCAGAAGATCAGGTGTTTTTTACATTATTGTCAGATCTGACTGGATTAGCTTAGCTGCATGCTTGTTTCTGGTGTTATTCAGACACTACTGCAGCCAAATAGACCAGCAGGGCTGCCAGGCAACTGGTATTGTTTAAAATGAAATAAATATGGCAGCCACCATATCCATCTCCTTAAAGTTGTTCTTTAATAAAATGAGCTGGGGTTATTGGTGCTACCCGATCACCCAAAATGTATACAATCAAATATGCATCCCTCACTTTAACCAGTATGCATGGGGAATCTCCAGAGAACACTTACACATTAGCCCAATGTGTAAAATGTCAATACAAACACAGATTTTAGTATTATTCAGTATATGTAACTTGCTATACGTCCTTGGAGATGTTCTCAAAGTCTCTGACTGTATTAGCAGCCTTAATTGCAAGATGAGTGCTTTCTTGTTCATTGAAGCCTCCTTCTTGTGTTTATTGGAGCATGGTTGCTGTCCTACTGACTGCTATCTTATAAGCTTGTTTGTAGTCTCTTCAGGCCATTGCAGACAACTAACTTGTGACCTGCTCCTCTCTAATTACACCATCCAGAGGTGTCTCAAATTAGAGGAGGATCTGTTATATAACAAGAATATTAATAAGACACTTGATAAAAATAATTTAGTTGTATGTTTGTAAGATTTTATTAGCCATGGTCTGTATGTAGGATTAAATGTCTGTCATTTCTGCTATGAATGTACATGTGGCTATACAACATTCAGGTACTATACATTCCATCAGTTCTGAATCAACAATATTCCACTTTAATGATACTTACGATCAAGTGGCACTTCTAGTGCTGTAATTACTTGGCACAGAACAAAGACCAAAGCTCTGCTTGGGAATGAACTTCTCGCCTGCATTATGTTAAGCTGCTTTAGTCTTCTGCTCACAGACACAAGTTTTTCTTTCTAGTTGTAGACTTCTTTGCAGTATGAAGCCAAGTTTCATGAAGATAGCAACTAAAAAACAATTAATAAAAAAAAAGAGAATAAGTGACAAAGTAATGATGACCATATATGACAACATTATTTCACTGCTCCCTAATCCATGACATAGTGTTGCTGAATTATAGAAAATCTAAGTAAACCTCTTGTCTGATGGAGGATGCTGTGTCATATTCACACTCTAATGCTCTCTCTAGGGCAGTGGAGCATCACAGTGAGTGAGGTGACTACGCTGGAATCAGAATACACCAGAATGTAGCTTATAAGTCAACAGGAGCTTCCACCACACAAGTATACAAGCTTGACCTCAGATTCCCTTTTTAACATGAAACGGTTTAAACAAGGCAACAGCTGTGCAAGTATAATTACACTTTGCACTGTGCACTCATGAAGGTAACAGCTGTTACTTATGACAGACTCACTTTAATAATAAAAATCAATTCTATGTTATTAAGAATCATTGTCAACCCTATTATTATAAATAATAATAAAATAACGCAAATTCACAAACCAATAATAAAATGAACAGGTCACTGACTAGCTGTCAAAATAGACGTTGTTTAGGAATATGCTTGTGAGTTTGATATTAGAAAGACAGACATATGCTAATACAAACAGATGATAACCTCAGCATCACACCCACAGGAATTCATGAACTGAGAACACATGGAATATAATATACAGCAAACAGTTCTCATAAATCCTATTTAAACAATATTAATCCCATGCCCATGGTTCCTTTATTAAAATCCCATTATCACTGTTCTAAACAAGCTTTTTCTTAAGGGCACTATCCCTAAGGCAATATCAAGCAGTGACTAGTGATTACGTATTGACCCAAGCCATATTCAATTATTTAATCCTTAGGGATGTATTTTAAAATGTGTGTAATTGGGTGCTGGATATAATACATACCGGAACATGTGTGTGAGTGTATGTGCGTTTTTTGTGTTGGTAAGAACCCCAAGTTGGCCACATTGGGATCTGGCCAGCCAATTTGAAAATTGGCCAATCGGTGTGGCCAATATATGAACAGTTCCTCCCCTTTTTGTTGATCAAGTCCTAAAGGCCTTCCTGGATCAGCAAAAAAGTATGAATATTTGCATATTGGTCACATCACTCTGCCACTTCGCAAATTGGCTGACCTGATTCCAAAGTGTCAAGACTTCAAGTTCTGGTCATAGCATTCACCCGTGGAGATTTTATATATATATATATATATATATATATATATATATATATATACACAGGGCCGGGACAAGGTCCACCACTAACAGAGGCTGAGCTGCCCAAGTGCGCCCCCCCCCCCCCCCTATACCGACGAATCCCCCCCCCCCCTGCCCGACCGACTAATCCCCCCCTCCCAATGCAACAATAAATGATGCATAAATAAAACAGTATTTTTAAAACTGTACATTTCCAAACTGTACATTTCCATTAAGGCAGGCAGCATGACCTGCCACATGTGTTTATAGGTGCAGAATGAATGATATACTATATCCACCACAAACATACTCATTCTGCACCTATATACACACAGATGGCACACACACACGCACGCACACACACACTCTCACCATGCAGATAGACACAAATACACACAAAACCAACACACATTACATAGACAATGCACATATACCCACAAAAATACAGACACGTTTGCAGCACTCACTGAATCACACACATACATTTCAAGCAGCACTTACTGATACAGACACACACTTCTAGAAGCACTCACTTATCTATACACACACTCACTTTCACTGGTATGCACACACACCCATCCCCCTTGTCTTGCAGCACTCCTTAATCACACACACCACACACACTAAACACAGTGACACACTCACTCACATCCCCCTTCAATCTTGCTCACTGAATTCATCCTGCTGCTGACCCACATGTACTCTTCTCCAGTACTCTGACTTCTTAGAGGGGGAGGAGATAGATGGATGGAATTTCCTCCTCTGCACTCTGATGGCCACGGAGCTGCTGCTAGACTGAGGAAAACAGGTCACAGGCAGGCACTATCCAGCATAAAAACTTTGTCTCTCCATACCCCGAGTTTCCCCCTTTAGTTAGTGACACACATGGCACGGCCCGTACCTCTGCACTGCAGAGCTTCATTTTTTAACATGATCTGCCTGCACAGTCTTGCCTGCTGTGCCATGTGTGTCAGTGTCATAACGGCTCCTGCGTGCCTCCGGGCTCACCTGCTCTTCCAGATGCGGCAGGGGTGATTGTACGCCCCTGCTTACGTGAGACGCACCACACGCTGACTGAAGAGAGAGGGGGCGGCTCCAGCGGCAACTGTTATACACTCTTTCACAGAGAGCAGTACAGAGCGGATCCTACCGCTGCCGCTCGCAGCACTTATAGAAGCAAATAGTGGAGTAGGTGAGCTGGGCAGTGCGGGCACATAGAAGAAACCGATCTTGCGCCCATGAATGACCTCAATGACCTGCGCCCAGAGGCTGCAGCCTTGCCAGCCTATGTGTCGGCCCGGCCCTGTATATATATATATATATATATATATATATATATATATATATATATATACATATACATACCATAAAAAAAGAAGAAAAGTGCAATATTGAAATATTAATACAAAAAGTACAAAATGAATTTAAAATTACATTTGGAGGAAACACTGTCATATTTGGATGCTTCAGCCAAGCTATCTGCTTCTTCAGTTATCTTTCTAATTTACATATAATAGCCAGATTTCAATTATTGCTTAATAACAAACATATCTTAAAATGTTTCAAATGACCACGCCACAATGATCAGCAAATTTCACACTTCCTGTATAAATATTATTCAGAAGAGATCTAGGTGCACTGTTGAAGTGGTAGACATTGTAGTGATCACATAAATGATGCATTGTTCCTTTAGAGAAATCCGCTTTTATTCAGCTGTGGAACAAGACTAAACATAGGGTTGTCGACCACCAAATAAATCATCTCCAAACACCACTACTGTAAAAACAGAGCACCTACAGTAAGAAAAATCAGCTAATTTGTTCAAGTTAAATATAAGCCACTAAACTACCACTGCATTATAAAAAATGTTCCAGTGTATGCTTATATCACCACCTTATGTAAAATGTGGGCAAAAAGCCTTCCCTGGTGTGCTTTTCCTTTAAGACAGCATATTCCCATCCATGTGACACTCGACAACAGACAAAACTATGACCAGGAAATTACATGCAGAATGGGAGGGCAGAGTCACGTGAGAGGTGTGGCATGTCTGGGTGTCCAGAAAATGCATTAATAACTGGTTCTTTACAATAAATTATGAGCTAAGCAAATAGACATTGGAAAAACACCACTAATGAAGCCACGTCACAACAAATGGATATGGCCGTCATATCATTAGCATTGCTCATGTTTCTACCTCCAGGACTATATGTGCATACCCGTCACTTTAGAGATCATTGGCCATGCCTTGCTTTTAAAAGTTTAAATTCTATTGCAGGTTGAAATAAAATTTATAATTGATCTACCATGCAGTCGTTTGTGCAAATTTATATGTGTTTATTGATTATGGGTTTTCTTACTCTTCTCTATATTTCGTATGTAAATTTCAAGTTGGTGACCTAAATCTTCTTTTAGCATATCCCCCACATATTGGGGAGAGATTACTAATTGATTGATTGGATATGGTGTCATATCTCAAATGTTTTTCTAAACAAATGGGTCACCAATGTCAATTACAAATGGCTGGTTGTACATTTAAGAATCCAGACTGAATCTGGAGTTTGATAAACATACCATAAAAGAGTTACCGTATGTATGCTAGAACTGCAAATAACATACGGTAATTGCTGAGACTGCACTAGTACAGTAGATACAATACACCATTAATGATCACTATGCTGCCTGTGTCTAATAGTATAAACAGGCCATGTATCCATGTGACAGTAATAGTCTGTTCCAATCCCAGCCAGGGCACTATTTGCACAGAATGTGTATGTTCTCTCCGTGTCTGTATGGGTTTCCTCTTTGTACTCTGGTTTCCTCCCACATCCTTAAAACATGCAGATAAGTGAATTGGCTTCCCTAAATTGGCCCGAGATTACAATACATGCATGATACATACATAGACATACGGCTATGGTAAAGATTAGATTGTGAGCCCATGTGAGGGACAGTTAGTGACAAGACAATGTACTGTGTACAACAAAGATGTTGGTGCTAAATACATTTTAAACAGTAATAATAGTAAAAAGAACCAAATAGAAAGATATGAAGAAGTCTAAAGCTTTGTACCCACAAGGCAATATTTGTGGCGATGTTACCCGACGTCGGGCAACATCGTTTTACATAATCATGTTAAGCAATGTTGCCCCCATGGCGATCGCCCGCCGTTAAGCATCAGACAAGGTGGATCGGATCGTTAAGACCCCTAACGACTCCGCACAAAGTTCCTGTGACTGCTTACTTCCCGTTCGCACCAGTCGTGTAGTTGCATGACGTCGTGAACAGGAAGTGGCGACTTTTGACAACCCCCATCAAGGGGACATCGCTGGACCCGTCGGGTGGTGAGTACGTAGCTTTATAGCGCAATGACTTTGGTAAATTACTGGCAATTTAAACATTTGATTATTTACATTATAAAACAAACAAAACAAAAAAAACAGAATGCCTTTATGCCAAAGTTCTCAACACGTGATACATGTTTTTGTTAATTAAAAGCCGAAAACATTTTTTTAAAAGCATTTATATACAATTATGGAGTACTTCTGACATATAACAAACATATTTATGTATCAAGAGGTACTTGAGATGATGTTACCAACAGGGGGTACATGACAAAAAATATTTTAATAAAGGGGTACACGTTATGCAAGTCTTGAGAAGCATTGTGCCAGCAGTCTGCAGAGCCTAAACAATACTGCACCACATCTGTTAACAAGGAGGCACTCAAAAACAGTGCTCGGGAAAGTAAGAAACCTGCTATTGTGATCGCACTTACCATATGCCTTGTACCTTCCCATCCTATGCTTTGGGCTCTGCTCACAAAACTTTTCACAAATGACTTATTTATCACCAACTGATAAAATTACCTTTCAACATATTTACAGGCAAAATAATCACTCAAAGTAAGTTGTTCTTGATTAACTGCATTTCAATATTACTTTTATTGCCTTAATTATTTTATATTTTTGCCTTTGGAAGCTTAAAAATGTAACAGATACAGTGAAAACAGAGGAAAACCTGTGAAAAAGCTTTGTGAGTCATGCCCAATGTCTCTGCGTGGTTAAAGAGAAACTCCAACTAAGAATATAACTTTAACCCAATCAGTAGCTGATGCCCCCTTTTACATGAAAAATCTATTGCTTTTCACAAACAGACCATCAGGGGGCGCTGTATGACTGATATTGTGGTGAAACCCCTCCCACAAGAAGCTCTGAGGACTGCAGTACTTTTGACAGTTTGCCACAATGTAACAAGGTTCACAGACAGGAAATAGCTGTTGACAGCTGTCTCTAACAGCCATAACAGCTAGCAGCAGCTGCATAACCTGCCCACAGTAAAATGTCACCATGTAATACATGTCAGATTGTAAATCGGGGAGAGGAAAGATTTTACAATGAGCAAACACTGACTAAATCATTTATACATAATTATTGTAAAAATGAAGCACTTTTTTTATTACAATATTTTTACTGGAGTTCCTCTTTAAACCATTTTGCTGTATCGCTGAAACATAAATGACACTCCAGAATGCAGTTTTAGCTCTCCTGAGCCCTAGAGCTAATGTGCTTGTGTGACAGTGCACTTTGCTACAGTAATTACAATGGTGATCATCCATCAGTAGGCCAAGTGATTGATTGAATATTGGCTGCATACTATGCTGAGTGCCCAAGGAAATCGTTTAATACAGTTTGTTAAAGAACGTCTGTTTATTAACAGCTTCAGCCCTGGAAATAATCATCAGTGCATACCTCAGTAGAATTAAATATCTGCAGTTTTACAGCAGATATTTTTCATAGAACAATAGGCTATGTCCATAGAAATTTATGGGCAATAAAGGAATCATTTGTGTTTCAAAATATACTTTAACGCTAATAATACACAACAAACTGCAGGACAATTTTAGTACAACTGCAGTCAAAACAAAATCTATTTAATTCTGAAGAATACTGTGAACATTTGAAATCTGTTGGGTTTTGGTGCTGTCTGTGTTCCTCCGAAAGAAATTTCACCTCATTGCCTCTTTTCTATGGTATAAGAATGGAAACTGATTAAAATAGACATCCTAACCCTTTACTCACTGAACTAAGTAAGGCCTTTTTCACATGACAGGTTGAATGTTGTGAATTCACCCAGTGCTGTGGAGTCGGTATAAACATCATTCATCTGCAACTCCTCAACTTATAAATCCACTGACTCAGACTACCTGACAACATAAAAAGCATTTCATCACTACCAAAGCTTAGGAATGTTAAAGCTATATTAAGATGACATCTGCTTTTGGGAACAATACAAAGCTCCTGGGCAGGAAGCTGACACTCTATCCCAGAGTTGCCCACACTTTTTTTGGCTTGTGAGCTACTTTAGGGCTGGTTTCACAGTGGGACGTTAAAGTCCCACGTTACAGCAGCCAGTAACGCAGCCTAACTCACAGCACTGTAAAATCAATGTGCTGTTCACAGTGCCCACGTTGCGTTACATAGTAACACAGCACGTTTAAACAAAGTGCTGCATGCTGTACGTCATACTCGGCTAAGCCACTTTAGACTGTTTGCACATGCTCAGTAATGTTGGAGGAGGAGGTCTCCCCCTCCTCCTCCGCGGCTAGCCACATGGCTAATTAATATTCACTGCACTGTGGTGACTCGTGGTAGGACTGTAGTGTTGGCTGGATCATGAACGAATCGTTCATTTGAGTCGAATCATCCGGATCATCACAATGAAAGATTCGGTTCACAGTGGATGTCTGTCTGGAAGAAACAGGAACATACAGAATGTACAGTGCAGGGAAAGTCCTTTCCTGCTAGTCATTTCACCCAGTCTGCTTCCTTAGTAAAATGATTCAAATGATTTGGTTCAAAGATCCGGATTTTTTCAATGATCCGATTCAAATGATCTGAATCCTTAAAAAGATCCGGACTTCCTATCACTAACCTGGAGCGGCTGCTTTGAGAGCTGCATAATGCAGCTCAATCTGACGTCCAACTTCAACACCACCATGCGTTGCGTTAGGGGCACGTTATGCGACGTCTTGGTGGGAAAGTAGTCTCAAATGTTAGCCAGTCAAAATGATCTACCTATGTACAATTTTAGGAGCACATTTGTATATGTTACGGCCAGAACCCGAAGTTTGGCCACTTCTAGTTCTGGCCGGCCACTTCGGGTTCTGGCCGGCCAATGCGCGAAGTGCCCGCTGCGCTGCGGCCAATGTTAGAAACGGATCGTTTACTCTGATATGAATGTATCTTCTGGCCGCAGCGCAGCGGCCAAACGTATTAATTTGTTGCAATTTTAAGCCGGCGGCAATGTAACGATTCAAGCCGCCGGCTTTTTCATCTGCCTCATCTCTCTCCCTTTCTTTCTTATGGCCAGCCGGCGGGGGGGGGGGGGGGGGGGGGACACGGGTGTCCCTCCGGAGTCGTTCGTCGCAGCAGGGGCAGCAGAGCAGGGAGGCTGCAGACATTGCTTCTGCCAGCACCCGCTCTGCAAGAACGGCAGGCTTCCCTGCCGCGACGAACGACTCCGGAGGGACACGCGTGTCCCCGCCCGGCTGCCCATAAGAAAGAGAGGGAGAGAGATGAGGCAGATGAAAAAGCCGGCGGCTTGAATCGTTACATTGCCGCCGGCTTAAAATTGCAACAAATTAATACGTTTGGCCGCTGCGCTGCGGCCAGAAGATACATTCATATCAGAGTAAACGATCCGTTTCTAACATTGGCCGCAGCGCAGCGGGCACTTCGCGAATTGGCCGGCCAGAACCCGAAGTGGCCGGCCAGAACTAGAAGTGGCCAAACTTCGGGTTCTGGCCGTAACATATATACAGAATGGAAACTGTAGTGGGGTTGGGATCTACCATGAAGTCCTTTGCGATCTACTGGTAGATCGCGATCTACCTAATGGGCACCCCTGCTCTATCCTCTCGACCATCCCGGCCTGTCATTGCATACCTGAATTCCCTGGCATGTCGTCTGTGTGATAAGATTCACTAGAGCCTCATATCAGCCAGGTGCTGCGTGTAGCCCAGCCACCTTGCAGAAAAAGGCCTCATCCTTTTCTATATTTGATATAAAATAGGATATAGAAAAGGCCAGGGCCATTTTCTGCAAGGAGACGGAGCTATGCACTGGAACCCAGCTGATACAGGCTTTCAGTGAATCTTATTAAACAGACAATGTATTGGGGTGTTCTAATTTGTAAGCATTAGTGTACCTCTGTGTTTTTTATTTACACCAGAGATGCACTTTAAACTTGGGATAAAGCTGCCGATTAGCTGTTAAAAAGAAATTGAAACTAGTCCTTGGTAAAAGTACATGCAGAGGGTGCCGACCGTAACAAAAAACATAGATCGGGCCCTAGGCAATCTAACTGTGGGTCATCTAAAAGACATGTGCAGGTACTTTTCAGGAAAATGAGGGGATTCTTCCTCTACTACACATTCAACATGCACGATCTGAACCAGATGATAGAGAACACCTCTGCATTCAATGTGCACAACATTATCAGTAGATTCCCTGCAGCTCTGTGGGGAGTGCATATGTAGAGTATAGCACTACTGTATAACTTAATTTGTAGTCATTCACATCAAATTTATTAACATATCAAATTAATTTATTTTATTAACAAAGGGAGTTTGAAAAGAAAAAAAATCATATTTTTATGTACCCAAACCTTGCTCTGACTACGACTCTACAGCCCTGAATTCACCCCCTGTCAGCAGCATCCATAGAGCCGCAGCGCACATGCTAATGCTCAACATAGGCCCAATGGAGTGGCATATAAGCGTGGCCACAGGTGAGATGGATGGCTCACCTCCAGAGACAGGTGATGGACAGAGGTTTTCAGACAACGATGTTCTCTTTAGTTGTGTGATATACATTTCTTATAGTGGAATATATATGGGATAATAAGCTTAAAACTGAACAGGTGGTTTACTATTCAAAATTACATCCTTAGAATGTCACTCATATTTCCCCCACACATATAAAATGAAGAATTTCTTTTAAAAAAATTTAAAGTTTTCTGATAATTTTATGTGGACGATACACAATTGTACCTCGGCCCCAGACCTCAACTCCCTTCTCACACGTGATCCTGACTGCTTGTCTGCTATATCCTCTTTCATGACCTCTCACTTCTTAAAACTTAATATAAGTAAAAAAGAACTAATGAGTTTTCCACTGTCTGTCAACTTCTCTGCCTGATAGAACAATAAATGTTAATAACACCCCTAGAACTTCAGTTCCCAAAGAATGGTGCTTAGGGGAAATATTTTACTCCTCTCTCTCTTTTATTCCTCACATTCACACCTTAACCAGTTCTTGTCATCTCCAACTCAAAATCATATCTCACATCTGAGCTTTTCTTACTCAGGACACTACTAAAATGTTAATACATGCTCTTATAATATTTCGTCTGGACTACTATAACATACTACTTTATGGACTATCAACTAACAGAATGGCACTGCTCAAATCTGTTCTGAACTCTGCAGCTCATCTCAATCTTTCTTCTCGCTCTTCTTCTGCTGTTCCTCTCTGTCAAGCTCTTCACTGGCTACCTAATAACCAGAGGATTCAGTTCAAACTCTTAACTTTCTCTTACAAATCTCTCCCCAACCTTTGTACATCTCCTCACTAATTTCCAGATACCAACCCAATCACAATCTCAGATCTGCACATGACTTTCTTTAATCTACCTCTACAATCACCTCCTCTCATTTACATATTCAAGATTCCACACTTGCGTCACCCCTCCTCTGGAATCCCTTGCCACATCACATCTGTCACTCTCCAACCTTTTTTATACATTTAAGCATGCCCTCAAAACTCACTTTTTCCGTCGAGCATACGCTCTACCTTAGGCCAGTTCCCTTTTTGATCTCTGGCCAAGTTGTACTCCTACTAGATAACCTAAAACACACTGCCTCTAGTTATGAATATTGTACACTACCCCACCGCCATTCCTTTAGGTTGTAAGCTCGCAAGGACAGGGCTTTCTAAACCTTTTGTGTCTTGGAATTTGTTAAACATTTATTCATATTAATTTTGTCACTGTAACTACCAATTCTGTATTTTGTACTGATTCTGTATTCTGTCCCAACTCTGTATTTCATATACTGGTGTATACCATTGTCTGTAATATTATGTACCTCATGTTTGTTTCTTACTTTGTACAGCACCACTGAATATGTTGGCGCTTTATAAATCAATAATAATGATAATTATATGCAACCATGTATGTGATGAATCCACTTTTTATTAGTTATTTATTTATATATTTAAGTCCACTTTTTATTTCAGTTGAGATCATCTTGAGAAATTCTATTTATCAAGTTAAGTCAAGCAATAGATACTATGACCTAGTTTTATGAACTTCAGCCAAGTGGACATTACAGCTAATGCAACTTTTGCCTCTAAGCTAACTAATGATAAATAAGGCACATGTGGGTATGCAATATGAAAAGATTTGTATGGTTTACATGAACTCTTAGAGCTTTACTGTTATTTCATATAAGATTGGATACCTCTCAGATCTAAATATTCTCATTACATAACAGGGGGTGCATACTTATATGTAATAAATATGCAGCCATTTACACATGTAACAGAAACCCACTTCCGGTGTACTTTAAAGTGGTCTGAAAGTCAGCATTTCTACTTCTCTAAAAGATGCCTCACAGCTTTAAAGCTACTATCCCAGACATTTTTTTTTTAGCAGAACATCACTGAAATGGTTAAACAAAGCACTTTGTCCTGCTATTCAGCTTCAAATTCACATCCAAACTGGAGATAACAGTATCTTTGTTTACATTCCAATGTTGATACATTTGTCTGGAACAAGTAAAAACACTTTCTGAGAAACTGTCTCTTCTTCAGGCACACACAAAGCTCAGAACAACTCATTAGAAGATTTTAATATAGAATAAAAAGGAGTTGGAATAAAATGCAATGACTGTTTTCAGGGCAAGAAAAAAAACACTTTGGAAACTTGTAATTTGTAGACAGACGATACTTGTGCACAAAAGCAAATATGATAACTGTATGAATAATACAAAATAGAAAAACACATTTTTATTGAATGTTATGTCCAAGTTTCAGACCACTTTAAGTTGCTTGTGTACAATGGAGTAAAAAGGACATTCGCTATCTGCATGGTTTATGGTTTTGTGAATCAGGGCCTAAATCCCACTTTAAAGCGGAATATAACCCTGCATTTCAACTTTGCTCTAAAACATTATTTACAGCATATTATATGCAAAAAGCATTTTTTTTACTAGACCAGCATTGGAAGGGTTAAACACAGAGTTTTAAAGTTCCGTGGAGAGATATGCAGAAGTTCAGATTGTTACATTCTATTTAGTTAAATGTATCTATTGAGAAATGTTACACACTCTTTGGCTGTCCTCCAGCTCCTTCTCAGTCAGAGAGAGTGAGTCACATTCAACACTTAGATACATTTATGTAAACAAAATGTATCTATGTCAGCTTCGGATGCGTCTGCAGAAATCTCCAGGAACTTTAACCACTTCCCGACCGCCGTATATACAATTGGCGGCCGGGAAGTGCACCCCGCAAGGACCGCCGTATAGACAAATGGCGGCGGTCCTTGTAGGGGCATGGGCGGAGCGATCGCGTCATCCGTGACGCGATCCTCCGCCTCCGCCTGGCGCCGCTCACCCACCACAACATCCCACCGGCCATACGGAAGCGCCGGCAGGATGTTAACCCGACAATCGCCGCATACAAAGTGTATAATACACTTTGTAATGTTTACAAAGTGTATTATACAGGCTGCCTCCTGCCCTGGTGGTCCCAGTGTCCGAGGGACCACCAGGGCAGGCTGCAGCCACCCTAGTCTGCACCAAGCACACTGATTCCCCCCCCCCCCCTGCCCCAGATCGCCCACAGCACCCACCGGTTCCACAAAATTCGCCCCCTCATAGACCACCTGTCATCAAAATTTGCAGATGCTTATACCCCTGAACAGTCATTTTGAGACATTTGGTTTCCAGACTACTCACGGTTTTGGGCCCGTAAAATGCCAGGGCGGTATAGGAACCCCACAAGTGACCCCATTTTAGAAAAAAAGACACCCCAAGGTATTCTGTTAGGTGTATGACGAGTTCATAGAAGATTTAATTTTTTGTCAAAAGTTAGCGGAAATTGATTTTTATTGTTTTTTTTTCACAAAGTGTCATTTTTCACTAACTTGTGACAAAAAATAAAATCTTCTATGAACTCGCCATACACCTAACGGAATACCTTGGGGTGTCTTCTTTCTAAAATGGGGTCACTTGTGGGGTTCCTATACTGCCCTGGCATTTTAGGGGCCCTAAACCGCGAGGAATTCAAAGAGTGAAGGGTTGCCGGCACTACAAAGTCTGTAGCCGTATCACTGGGTATGAGGATGGAGAGATGTTCTAAAGGCCACCTTTTTATTGCAATAGATACTGCGTGCTCATAACTGGTAAATGGAGTATACACATAGGATCAGCGTCAGAAAGGAAAACAGTTGAGTCAGGCACTGCAGTGGTTACTGTTTTAATGGTGTTCCGAATTGAAGTGAATCACCATAGTAGTATCAAAAATTGTAACATTCAATAGGTAGGTACAAAACATCATCATCAATGAAAAAATCGTCATGTGCAAACATCTTGTGCATTCAAACAGTTGCAAGAGGAGGATGTTCTACCATTTCAAAGGTGGCGGTGGTGGGTGCAGGGCAAGAACGGTAGCCTAACGGCCGTTTCGCACGGCGGTGCTTCTTCCGAGGCTGATCCACGTTTATACACAAGAAAACACAGGCTTTTATTTCCTGTGTCATGAACTGGGGGCGGGTACGCTATGACGTACGCATTTCCGGCCGCATGCGTAAAAACGTAAGCATTAACCAGGCGTTCACGCGTACAAAAGAAAAACGCGTTACCGTAAGCGTAACAAAATACGCGTCAAATGCGAACCACGTGTATCAGCGTGGAATGCATGCGGACGCGTAATTCCGTACGCATGCAATATAGAAAGGAGGCGTAATCACCTTCTTCAAGGAGCAAATTTCTCCGGATTGCAAAATTAATCGCAGGAAAAAAGGAGGGACCGTTTGAGGCTATCTGTGAAGTACAGTGACTCAAACGTGCATGTGGAACATGAGATTGCTTAAAACACCGAAAATGCGAGGGGAAGAAAAAACGAGGAGGAAAAGACTACTGGACAGTGGAAGCAATTGTTTACAAAAATCATCCATCCTTGTTGCAAACCTGTTTGCAAAAAGTTGCAATATCTAAAATTACATATCAAAAAGTACATATTTGCTTAAAAAACAATCCCAATGCATAAATAGCTGCAGCTATGGATCTAGAAAACATGCTAGGTCATTGTGCTCATTGAAACCCAATGGGCCCAGGGCTTCACTTTTAATGATCAATAACGACTCCTTTCTTAATAGGAGTCGAGAACGATCTCCTCCCCATTTGGGAATCATAACCTGTGCCAGACCACAGAATTTTAGTACGTTTGGGTTGCTTTCATGTATTTCTCTGACATGTTCTATCATTCTCGTAGCACCTTTACCGTTTTCAACGGAACGCCAATGTTCTTGTATTCTCTCTTTTAGGGGGCGAGTGGTTTTACCAATATAAAATCGGCCACAAGGGCACCACAGAGCATAAACCACAAATTTAGTATTACAGGTAATTAAGTCACGCACTGTCCACTGCAAGGCACCTACACGATAGAACGTGCCGGTACACATGAATTGGCAGTGGGAGCAGAATTGACATCTGTGGTTGCCCTTAGGCCGACATTTCTGTAACCAGTTCTCGGTGGAAGTAGGCGTGCATTCACTTTTAGTGACATAATCCCCAATTGTGGGCGCACGTCTGAACGCTACTAAGGGGAACGTTCAACTATACACAAATGGCTAACACAGTCAGAAACGTTATCAAAAATAATTGGTCTGTCTTAGTTAAAGACCCCACCCTGAAATCTCTGTTGCCTCCTTCCCCCTTAGTAGGGGCCCAAAGTCCAATGAGTACCTTTAGGATTTCACAGGTCATTTTGAGAAATTTTGTTTCAAGACTACTCCTCACGGTTTAGGGCCCCTAAAATGCTAGGACAGTATAGGAACCCCACAAATGACTCCATTTTAGAAAGAAGACACCCCAAGGTATTCTGTTAGTAGTACGGTGAGTTCATAGAAGATTTTATTTTTTGTCACAAGTTAGCGGAAATTGATTTTTATTGTTTTTTTTCACAAAGTGTCATTTTCCGCTAACTTGTGACAAAAAATAAAATCTTCTATGAACTCACCGTACTACTAAGGGAATACCTTGGGGTGTCTTCTTTCTAAAATGGGGTCATTTGTGGGGTTCCTATACTGTCCTGGCATTTTAGGGGCCCTAAACCGTGAGGAGTAGTCTTGAAACGAAATTTCTCAAAATGACCTGTGAAATTCTAAAGGTACTCATTGGACTTTGGGCCCCTTAGCGCAGTTACGGTGCAAAAAAGTGCCACACATGTGGTATCGCCGTACTCAGGAGAAGTAGTATAATGTGTTTTGGGGTGTATTTGTACACATACCCATGCTGAGTGGGAGAAAGATCTCTGTAAATGGACAATTGTGTGTAAAATTACAGAGATATTTCTCCCACCCAGCATGGGTATGTGTAAAAATACACCCCAAAACACATTATACTACTTCTCCTGAGTACGGCAATACCACATGTGTGGCACTTTTTTGCAGCCTAACTGCGGTAAGGGGCCCAAAGTCCAATGAGCACCTTTAGGCTTTACAGGGGTGCTTACAAATTAGCACCCCCCAAAATGCGAGGACAGTAAACACACCCCACAAATGACCCCATTTTGGAAAGTAGACACTTCAAGGTATTCATTGAGGGGCATGTTGAGTCCATGGCAGATTTCATTTTTTTTTTGTTACAAGTTAGCAGAAATGGAAACCTTTTTTTTTTTTTTTTTTGTGTGACAAACTGTCATTTTCCGCTAACTTGTGACAAAAATGTATATCTTCTATGAACTCACTATGCCTCTCAGTGAATACTTTGGGATGTCTTCTTTCCAAAATGGGGTCATTTGGGGGGTATTTATACTATCCTGGAATTCTAGCCCCTCATGAAATATGTCAGGTGGTCAGAAAAGTCATAGATGCTTGAAAATGGGAAAATTCACTTTTTGCACCATAGTTTGTAAACGCTATAACTTTTACCCAAACCAATAAATATACACTGAATGGTTTTTTTTTTATCAAAAACATGTTTGTCCACATTTTTTGCGCTGCATGTATACAGAAATTTTACTTTATTTGAAAAATGTCAGCACAGAAAGTTAAAAAAATAATTTTTTTGCCAAAATTCATGTCTTTTTTGATGAATATAATAAAAAGTAAAAATCGCAGGCGCAATCAAATAGCACCAAAAGAAAGCTTTATTAGTGACAAGAAAAGGAGCCAAAATTCATTTAGGTGGTAGGTTGTATGAGCGAGCAATAAACCGTGAAAGCTGCAGTGGTCTGAAAGGAAAAAAAGTGGCCAGTCCTTAAGGGGTAGAAAGCCCTAGGTCCTCAAGTGGTTAAAGCCCTGTGTAACCCTTCCAATGCTGGTCTAGTAAAAAAAAATGCTGGTTGCATATAATATACTGTAAATAATGTTTTAGAGCAAAGTTGAAATGCAGGGTTATATTCCGCTTTAAGTATATCTGAACTGAGCGGGATATGGAGGCGGCCATATATATTTACTTTTAAACAATGCAGATTGCCTGGCTGTCCTGGTGAGCCGTTGTCTCTAAAACGTTTAACCATAGTCCCTGAACAAATCTGCAGATAAAAGGTTTCTGACTGAAATCTGACTGGACTATCTTCATACTTGTTTCAGGTGTGTGATTCAGACACTACTGAAGCCAAAGAAATCAGCAGACAACTAGTATTGTTTTAAAAGAAATAAATATGGCAGACGCCATATGCCTGTCAATTCAGGTGTACTTTAAGTAGAGGCACTCAAACCGTTTAAAAATAGCCTTAGAAAGTGTCAGTACTTCACAGTATAACTATGTAAAACAAATGACACAAGTTCACTTCCAGGTGTTGCTTTTATGTCCTCACAGAATCACCGAGTATGCTATCTAAAATTTAGCATCTTATACCTCATCAATACAATATGCAGTTACTGCACCCAGGGGCGTAAGAGCCCCCGGGTCCCCCTGCAGAAATTGTGAGCGGGCCCCCCTCCCCCCGGGGCCTGCTCGTGGCTGTTTTGGGGGGCTGGAGGGTTCGCAGCATGAGGGGAAAGCTATGGCCAAACTCGGCGGGGAGGGGGGAAGGTGCCCCCCCCTCCCTCACCGCGGCAGTCCATGATTGGCCGGCACACCGTTGCTAATGATCAAAAATGCTTTTATTCCATTAATTGCAGTCTGTAACTAATCTCACGCCAATCGCCGCTTGCTCGAATAATTCAGCCGTTAGGCTGATCGAGCGAGTCACCGGGTAGTTCCCATGGCAACCTGTCACACAAGTTGCTACATCCAATCGGATCAGGGCATGGGCGTACCTATGCACCAACTCCGTCACTTGTACGGATAGTGCTAGCGCGGAAGTCAAACGGAGGTGGGCGTAGTTGAGAAGACAACTCAGTCACAATTATGCAGTCTGTATACAAGCAGCAGCTGAGCGGTGACTTTGGATCGAATAGGTGACATATCATCATGACAGCGCTGGATATACAGTACACATGGGTCAGTAAAAACATTTATGCTTAACCTGGTAATGCTTATCAAATAAGCTTGCATTAGTAATGATTTGCATATTATGAGTGGGAGGTGTTTCTGATGCCTGGGAATGGGTCACAGGTTATTTAATGGAGTCTGCATCACACATCACGTTTATGTCTGCACTGTATCTGATGAAGGGGACTCTTTGCGGCCCCGAAACAATTGTCATATTGTGCATTTTTTAATGGAATAAAAGCATTTTTGATCATTAGCAACGGTGTGCCGGCCAATCATGGACTGTTGTACTGGATGGATGTAGCTTTCTGCATCTAGGCTGTGCACCCACATTTACACGGTAAGGTGTGCCTCTCCAAAACCTCGATATTGCCCCTCCCTCACCTCGGGCTTTCCCCTCTGTGCTCCCCTCCAGCTTTAATAGCTATACAAGTGCAGCGGAGCGGCGGGCAGCGGCAGGCAAACATACCTTCCGTGCGTCCGGACGCTTCTCGCTCTAGTGACTGACGCTACTTCCTGTTTTATACAGGAAGTCGCGTCAGTCACTAGAGGGAGAAGTGTCCGCGCTGGAATGCACGGTAGGTATGTTTGCCTGCCGCTGCCCGCCGCTCCGCTGCACTTGTATAGCTATTAAAGCTGGAGGGGAGCACAGAGGGGAAAGCCCGAGGTGAGGGAGGGGGGGGGGGACCTTCCCCCCTCCCCGCCGAGTGTGGCCATAGCTTTCCCCCCATGCTGCGACCCCTCCAGCCCCCCAAAATGGCCACGAGCGGGCCCCAGGGGGGCGCATGGGCTGCATCCCCTATTGGTACGCCCATGACTGCACCCTAAAACTGTTAAGTGCTGCATTTTAGGAATTAATCTAGATAAAGATGGGTCAGTATAAGTGTTAGGGTTACTGTTAATGTAGAGATTAAGGAGGCAATTTTTTTTAAAGTGGTTATAAAATGCACGACAAAAAAACTGGTAGTAGCTCAATCAGGCTGGTAACTACCATATGAGGAGCTGGGTAAATATGCAGGGCAACATTTAAAGTTTATTTTGTTTATTTCAGGATGTTGTGTTAGCCACTGGCTATTTGTGAGTTTTGAACCCAGGCCTCTTTAAATTTTGCTCTGTGTATTTTCCTAGCCTTGTGAGCTCCTTGTTGGATGGTTATCAGCCTCATTGAGCCACTACCACTTTTTTACTTTGGATTTTTTTGGTTGGTGCAGAAGCACAGGGGGAATCTGCTGGTGGTCCCCCCTGATGTCAGACTGCACCCTACTAGGGCGACCTCAGTTAAGTTTGCTCTTAGGCTTTTTATCCTATATCAGAAGTGTCCAATCTTGGATACGCTCATAGTATGCGTAGGATGCAGATGTATCCACACCCTTAGCGTAAGGACCCCCCTTTGTTAAAATGCCCACTGCAAGTTCTACATGTCACACATGCTTGGAAGTGTATTATAGCAATATGCTTCCGCCAGGGCCGTGCAGAGGATTCTCAAGGGGGGGTGCTCAAATTTGAAAAAGGGGCCCTAATCGATAAATCGTGCTAAATTGTGTATGTCATATCCCTTCTCCAGAAAGCACTAGGCAGTCTTAACCCCCCACCACACACACACACACACACACACACACACACACACACACACACACACACCTTTATAGAAGTATCAGGCAGACTTTGTGTCTTCTTCCAACCAACTTCTTTGGTGCCACCATCCTCAAATCAGCAGTCATAGGTGCGCACTATTAGTGTGGGCACAGTGGAGCCTGATGTAGGCATGGATTCACCTTTCATTACTGGGACCTCTGTCCCTCTAGATCAGCACCCAAGCTTCTTTTCAGGCAAAGAAGCAGTGGTTGCCAATATGCAGTGGTTGCTAAGCATTAGTAGATGCAAAACTGCAGTAAGTGCCAAGGTGCAGTGGGTGCACAGATGCAGTGGGTGGTAAGACGCAAAGGTCCAGTTTGTGCTAATTTGCAGTGGGTGCCGATGTGCCAAAGTAAAGTCCGTGTCAAGCTGCTGTGGGTACCAAGGTCCAGTTTGTATTGTGTGTTTATTTGCAGTGGATGCTATGCAGTATTGGGTGCTGAATGAGTAGCAGAAGGCGATAAACAATAGTGGGTGCCATGTGAGTGCTAATTGGTACAGGGAGCCATGTGAGTGTTGGACATGAGTGAGCAGGGAGTGCCATGTGTGGTCTGGATGTGTGCCATGGGAGAGAACTGAGTCTCATATGGGTTCAGACCAAGGGTGGGTACTGGTTGCTATTTGAGTGCTGGCCATGGATAGGTACTAGGTGCATATAATGGCTTTGGAACTTTGTGCTGTGTGAGTACTATGCCATGTGGGTGTTGATTATGGGGGTTATAGGGTGTCATGTGGGTCTTAGGTGCAAATACTGAGTGCCAAGTGGGTTCTGGGAGCGAGTACATGGTAACATCTGGGTAATGGGTGCTGGCTAGTGGGGTATTTGTTGTCATGTGAGTGCTAAATGCAGAAGCTGGGTGCCATGTGGGTTCTGGGTGCTGCACAGGGTGTCATGTGCATTCTGGCTGTATGGGTTGGTGTCAAGCATCATGTAGGTGTTGATTGCAGGTACTCAGTCCCTTGTGAGTTCTGGGTGCAAGTACTAGATGTCATATGTGAGTGTTTGGTGTTTGTTCTGGGCACCAAGTGGAGGCTTAGTGCAACTGGAACTACTGCAGATGAAACATGTGGGTGTTGGGTGCAGGTACATTGGTGCGAATACTTGGTGCATTGCCTGCACTAGGTGCTAGCTATGGGTGGGCATTGTGTGTCATGTGGATTCTGAGTGCAGGTACTTTGGGTGCTATTACTGGTTTATGTGAGTTCAGAAAATGTGCAAGTACTGTGCCAAGTGGGTGTGAGTACTGGGTGCCAACTATAGGGTGAATGATGCAAGTACTAAGTGCCATATGGAGGTCGGATATAAGTATTAGGTGAAAGTTGCTTGGTGCAAGTACTGGGTGCTTGCTATAGTGGGGGTTACTGGTTGAGTGTAATGTGGGTGCTAAATATTGGTGGGATTGCGGTGGGTGCAGGGAGTGGGAGGTCACTGTGGGTACTGCTATGAATGGCATAGTTGCTGCTAGGAGAGGTAGTGGTCAGTGTGGTTGCTGGGGGAGGTAGAGGTCAGTGTGGGTGCTGGGGGAAAGGTAGGTCACTGTGGGTTCTGTGGAAGGAAGAGGTCAGTATGAGTGCTGGAGGAAGGGGAGGTCACTGTGGGTGCTGGGAGAGGTCATTGTAGTTATTGGAGGAGGGAGTAGTTGTGGATGCTGTGTGTTGGGAGAGATCAGTGTGGGCGCTGCTTTTGGGATGGGAGGTCCCTGTAAGTGCTGCAGGGGACAGGAGGGTAGCCTCTGGGGGAGGGAAAGATCACTGTGGGTGCTGGGGGAAGGATAGGTCAGTGTGGGTGCTGGGGTAGGCAGGATCACTGCTAGATTTGGGGAGGGAGAGGTCACTGTGGGTGCTAGGTGGAGGGAGAGGTCACTGTTGGTGCTGGGGAAGGAGATGTCACTGTGTGTGCTAGGTGGAGGGAGAGGTCACTGTGGGTGCTAGGTGGGGGGAGAGGTCACTGTGGGTGCTAGGTGGAGGGAGAGGTCACTGTGGGTGCTGAGTAAGGGAGAGGTCACTGTGGGTGCTAGGTGGAGGGAGAGGTCACTGTGGGTGCTGAGTAAGGGAGAGGTCACTGTGGGTGCTGGGGAAGGAGATGTCACTGTGGGTGCTAGGTGCAGGGAGAGGTCACTGTGGGTGCTAGGTGGAGGGAGAGGTCACTGTGGGTGCTGGGGGAGGGAGAGGTCACTGTGGGTGCTAGGTGGAGGGAGAGGTCACTGTGGGTGCTGAGTAAGGGAGAGGTCACTGTGGGTGCTGGGGAAGGAGATGTCACTGTGGGTGCTAGGTGCAGGGAGAGGTCACTGTGGGTGCTAGGTGGAGGGAGAAGTCACTGTGGGTGCTGGGGGAGGGAGAGGTCACTGTGGGTGCTGGGGGAGGGAGAGGTCACTGTGGGTGCTGGGGGAGGAGATGTCACTGTGGGTGCTAGGTGCAGGGAGAGGTCACTGTGGGTGCTAGGTGGAGGGGGAGAGGTCACTGTGGGAGGGAGAGGTCACTGTGGGTGCTGGTGGAGGGAGAGGTCACTTTGGGTGCTAGGTGCAGGGAGAGGTCACTGTGGGTGCTAGGTGGAGGGAGAGGTCACTGTGGGTGCTAGGTGGAGGGAGAGGTCACTGTGGGTGCTAGGTGGAGGGAGAGGTCACTGTGGGTGCTAGGTGCAGGGAGAGGTCACTGTCAGTGCTAGGTGGAGGGAGAGGTCACTGTGGGTGCTAGGTGCAGGGAGAGGTCACT
Source organism: Hyperolius riggenbachi (assembly GCF_040937935.1). Taxonomy (NCBI): domain Eukaryota; kingdom Metazoa; phylum Chordata; class Amphibia; order Anura; family Hyperoliidae; genus Hyperolius; species Hyperolius riggenbachi. The sequence goes on along the minus strand of NC_090648.1, from coordinate 295,773,020 downwards.
GTGGGTGCTAGGTGGAGGGAGAGGTCACTGTGGGTGCTGGGGAGGGAGAAGTCACTGTGGGTGCTAGGTGGATGGAGAGGTCCCTGTGGGTGAGGGAGAAGTCACTATGGGTGCTTGGGGAGGTAGAGGTCAGTATGGGTCCTAGGTGGAGGGTGAGGTCAGTATGCCACACTAGGATTCCTATCCAGGCCTCTTCACCTGAAAGTGCCTCAGGCGGAGGCGGGGCTTACCGCGGTAGGGGGCGGGGCTTATTTTGCACGATCAGAGGGGCCTTTTTTGCTGATTTTAAAAATGGGGGGTGCCTGGGCACCCAGAGCACCCCCCTCTGCACGTGCCTGGCTTCCGCACCTGTGATCACTTCGGCCACAGAAAGTGAGCGTCACTTCCTGCTTGGTTTGCTGCCAGACAGGGATTACTGCGGTACTCCTCGAAGGCCTGTTTTTGGCAGTGCGGTGCAACTTCCAAGTACAAACCAGAATTTCACACAGCATATGTGCTATGATTTTGCATTCATATTTCAGCATCATTGATTCTTTACAACATCCTCACCTGTGAGCGAACTGTTTTTGCAACCTCAGCTTTAAAATTAATGAAGAACTACTATGCATATTCAGTCACTTACAATAGTGGTGACATATGGACATGCTTTTACATTTTCAGAAACATTATGCCACCTCTTGTGACCAAAGCAGATGTTCAAAGATGAAGACAGCAGAGGCATGTGACAAGGATTTAGGAAGAAGGATCGCACTTAATGGATATGCACAGCCGTGAAGCTGAGATTCACCCAGTGTCAACAACTGCTTAGTGACGGAAAGTTTAACTCATCCCTGTGACCAATGCTGATCTCTTTGTGTTCTGAGAGAACAAACTTAATGCAATTCCATGGCTTTGATCAGACATTCGCACTGGCCCTCACCTAAATCCTATAAATGTATTATCAATGTAAGTAAAACAAAAAACGAGAGGAAAAACAGGAAAAGAATCTGCAAGAGGAGTAGAGATTTCACAGCCACATATTCCAAAATAAGCACCAGTCCTGCATCTTCTCGCACTATGGGCATCCTTGCTGTCACTAGTAGCTTTGGAGCAGATGGACAAAAGAGGGAGACACTTGCCGGAAACATCAGTGCTGCATTGTGAGAGAGGGGGCCTGGAAATTAACAGCAAGACAGGAAAAAATGGAGCATTTCTAGTGAGGAACAGTAGAAAGGCTTTAGGCTGCGTTCACAGTGGCTGTTGTGTTCTCTAGAACAGCAGTAAAGAAACAGAACAGGAAAGAGGTGCTACGCGTTATCCTCACATTGTGTTACATACAGCGAAACATACAGTCAATGAAACTTATGTTTCACTACTTACTGTTAGCAGTACCGCGCCGCATGCAATGTGTTACAGTAGAATCCCTTTATAGTAAACTCCAGGCCTGGCCTCTCTCTCTAATTTCAGTCATGCAGAGCAGTCACCAGGTATGCTGTCCCCTCCTTACAGCTGTCAGCTGTGCACCTCTATCCTCTGCAGCTGCAGCACAGCTGACAGTTGTAATGAGAGGATGGCGCACCTAGTGATGCTCTGCTGTGGGCTGTATGAAATAAATTAAAGAGAGGTGCCAGGCCTGTGGACCTCCGCGTCTGGTGGTATGGCTACTCTGCATAAAAATGCAGGGTACACTGTGGTGGGAGGGTAGGGGTGTGCAGTTTTGGGAGGAGACCCTGGCCCACTGAATTGATTGTGCAAGATTTTGGGGGACCCAATGGTTTTCCAGGTGCCTTCACCACAGCCCCTGCCCTCCTCCCCCCAATTCCAATACTCCTCGGCTCTCGAGACAAACGCCACTGTCAAGATTATCCGCACTCTTCCCTATCCCGGGCACCAGAAAAAGTACTTGTGGCCACAACCGGTTGGGGTCCCCTGCTGTACAACTTAATTTTGACAAAGATAGTCATAGGTGAGCTATATAGCAGAACTCTCAGTAAAACATTTGCTTGCTTGAAGACTACCATTTGCTCCAGTTTAAAAAAAACATCTTAAAATCACAATTTTAAATAAGAAATAATGGCCCAATTAAGTATGGGCAGTTATCAAATCCCATCATATCCCAAAAACATATAGCTAAGGTAATTGGCTTTACACTAAATTGGCCCTAAACTATGATGGACTTGTGAATATGGTAAGGATTCGATTGTGAGACTCTCTGAGGGACAGTTAGTGACAAGACTATATACAAGACTGTATATACTCTGTAAAGTGTTGCGGAAGAAGTCAGCACTATAAATGATAATTTCTACCTCTTTCCACCCAACAAACTCATTGTGCAAAGCAAGATAAACAGAAGACTATACAGTGGCATGCAAACCTTGTTAATTGTGATGATTTTCCGGTATAAATCGTTGGTTGTTACGGTAACAAAATGTCATTTAAATTTATCATATAGGAGACACACACAGTGATATTTGAGAAGTGAAATGAAGTTTATTGGATTTACAGAAAGTGTGCAATAATTGTTTAAATAAAATTAGGCAAGTGCATAAAGTTGGGCACTGTTGTAATATTATTGATTCCAAAACCTTTAGAACTCAAATTGGCTTGGTAAGCTCAGTGACCCCTGACCGACGTACACAGGTGAATCAAAGTATGAAAAGAGTATTTAAGGGGGTCAATTGTAAGTTTCCCTCCTCTTTTAAATTTCTCTGAAGAGTAGCAACATGGGGGTCTCAAAACACCTCTCAAATGACCTGAAGACAAAGATTGTTCACCATCATGGTTTAGGGGAAGGAAACAGAAAGCTGTCTCAGAGATTTCAGCTGTCTGTTTTCACAGTAAGGAACATATTGAGGAAATTAAAGACCACAGATTAAGTTCAAGTTAAGGTTCGAAGTGGCAGACCAAGAAAAAACTCAGATAGACAGAAGCGACGAATGGTGAGAACAGTCAGAGTCAACCCACAGACCAGCACCAAAGACCTCCAACATCATCTTGCTGCAGAGGGAGTCAATGTGCATAATTCAACCATTCGGCACACTTTACACAAGTAGATGCTGTATGCTAGAGTGATGCGGAGGAAGCCTTTTCTCCGCCCACAGCACAAACAGAGCCGCTTGAGGTATGCTAAAGCACATTTGGACAAGCCAACTTCATTTGGGAATAAGGTGCTGAGGACTGATGAAACTAAAATGTACTTATTTGGGCTTAACAAGGGGCGTTATGCATGGAGGAAAAACAACACAGCATTCTGAAAAAAACACCTGCTACCTACAGTAAAATATGGTGGTGAAGCCATCATGCTGTGGGGCTGTGTGGCCAGTGCAGGGACTGGGAATCTTGTCAAAGTTGAGGGACACATGGCTTCCACTCAGTATCAGCAGATTCTGGAGACCAATGTCCAGGAATCACTGACAAAGCTGAGCCGGGAGTGGATCTTTCACCAAGATAGGGACACTAAACACTGCTCAAAATCCACTAAGGCATTCATGCAGAGGAACAAGTACAACATTCTGGAATGGCCATCTCAGTCCCCAGACCTGAATAGAATTGAAAATCTGTGGTGTGAGTTAAAGAGCGCTGTCCATGCTCGGAAGCCATCAAACTTGAATGAACTAGAGATGTTTTGTAAAGAGGAATGGTCCAAAATACCTTCAACCAGAATCCAGACCCTCATTGAAGCCTACAGGAAGCGTTTAGAGTCTGTAATTTCTGCAAAGGGGGGGATCTACTAAATATTGATTTCATTTCTTTTTTGTGATGCCCAAATGTATGCACCTGCCTAATTTTGTTTAAACAATTATTGCTCACTTTCTGTAAATCCAAAAAACTTCATTTCACTTCTCAAATATCACTGTGTGTCTCCTATATGATATATTTAACTGACATTTTTTATTGTAACAGCCAACGATTTAAACAGAAAAATCATAACGATTAACAAGGTTGTCCAAACTTTTGCATCCCACTGTATATGAGATGCAAAACAAATAGCTAGGACACTGAAAATCCCAGAGGGCTGGGATCGACTAGAAAATTGCAAATTCCTCTGTTTGAGAGTGATTTTACCATTTAGGCTGCTTTCACAGTAAGACGTTACAGGTGCACATTAGTGCAGCCTGTAACGCATCCCAACTCACAGCAATTATTAATCAATGGGCTGTTCACAGTGCCCACGTTGCGTTACATTGTAACGCAGCACGTAAGATGAAAGTGCTGCATGCTGTGCGTTATGCGTGGCTAAGCCGCGTTAGACTGTGCGCACATGCTCAGTAGTGTTGGAGGAGGAGGTCTTCCCTCCTACTCCTCGGCCAGGCACATGGCTAATTAATATTCACTGCACGGTGTGACGTGCAGTGTTTACTTCCTGGAGCGATTGGCTGGCGGGACCACGTGATGCCGCATGCGTCCAAGAGTACGCATCACGGACGCCAGAGTGAGCTGCACAACACGGCTCACTCTGACGTCCACATCCAAGAGCACCAGGCGTTGCGTTAGGGGCACGTTATACGACATAACGTCCCCTAAAACGCAACGTCTTGGTGTGAAAGTAGCGTAAAAACAGAGCCTTTTCTACCACAATTGCATTCCCTGAAACAAATAGCCCAGGCCTAGTGGAATCAAGGCCATAGCCTCTCATTAGCCTGGAACCTTGTGAATCACTAGTGATTCCTCGAAAATGCAAATTGTGGCCGATAACACTTCAGTAGGCCCCAGGCCTGACTCATGATCTATCAAAAACTCAACATTATTACTGTAAGCTAAACTTAAACTGAGTGACTTGCACACTGTCCAAGTATCTAAACACCCATTCCACCAGTTGCTTGCCTCCTTATGCAACTTTATTCACCAAAATTACTTATACAGATGCTGTGGGTCAGATGAAAAGAAGGAAACTGATTATACAAGCAATAACAAGTGCGTCTAGAAATGAGACAAACTGCTTCGACTCACCGCAGCACAACTCAGGCAGGAGGGGAGAGAACACTCATACATCAATTTGTGCATACAAATTTGAGAATATAGTCAACACAGCCAAATTTGAGGATACAGCCAACAGTCCAATTTAAAATAGAGCCAACATTGAAAAGAAAACAATCCTGTGAGGAAACGCGGAAAAGCCGCCGTCTCTCGAGGTGAGGCGGCTGTTTCCGCGTCCAGCATGGCGTCACAACGCGGAAAAAACGCCGCATGCCGCATGGGCAGTGCGGCGGAATCCGCATTGGTAACGGCGGAATCCACATCAGAGGCGACCCCCGCATTAGATACATTGCAAAACAGTACTGGTGTGGCTGGGACTGATAGTCCACCAAGATTCAGACTTACACGCGCGCGAGCACTGAGGCAGAATTTAAATAGCAGTTAGAAGGGTGTCGGCTGACCAGCTGGGTCAGCTGACAAATTCCACTGCTCCCATTGGACCAGCAATTAGGGAGGTCCTGGAAAGGTCCTAGAGTATATATACTGCTGGTTGTTCACTTGCTCCTTGTCTGGCGTTGCGTTCACATATGTGGGAGCACCCAGATCCGTAGTTAGATCCGTTAGTGTGCCGGGACCAGCTGGAGCTGTAATCCTACACTAAGCTAGATTCTGTTGATAGCTAAAGTACTAGTTTGATTGTGATTATCTGTTATGACTTTTGCCTGCCTTGACTATCCTCCTGAACTCTGATCTTGCACCTCGATATTTCTGATACTCTGTTGCCGAACCCCGGCTCGTACTTTGACTCTGCTTCTGCCTCCTGATTTTGTACCCCGATATTTCTGATACCCCGTTGCTGAACCCTGCCTGTACTCTGACTCTGCCTTTGCCTCCTGATCCTGTACTTTATCTGTCCGTGTGTGTACGACCTGGCTTGTCCGACCTCGAGAACCGACCTTACCGTTAGAGGCGGTTCCTCGCTCTGTTAGCGATCCTTCCTCCTGAGGGTCACTTTCAGATATCCCTTCCTACTGTCAGTCTGACTCCTCCCGTCTTGGAGAGCTCAGGTCTGCGGAAGGAATCTGTGCAGTACTCCTTACTGCATTGAGGCCTTGTCCTCTTAGTGTTACAGTTACACCAAACACTACACTCTATTCAGGTGATCAGAGGTTAGTTTGTATATCGGATTATCGGTGAGACTGCAGTTCACTTATAATCTGGTATATATCTGTATTTCCGGTGATACTGCAGATCACCGGTAATCAGATACTCTCTGCGCCCACCGATCGTTACAGAACGCCAGACCAAAAAAAAACCAAAATGGACGCAAACACTGGTCGTCTGGGTATGCTTGCCACTTCGGTGGATAACCTCCATCAAGCACTGGGCCAGCACAAAGCTTTGATTGATGCCCTTTCAGGCTCTGTGCAAACCCTCCAGACGTCAGTTGATTCAGTGCGATCCCCTCCTAGTGATGACATACGTATGCCTGTACCTGATAAATTTTCCGGCCACAAGTCTGACTTCCGGAATTTCAAGAGTAGAGTGTTGTCATACTTCGAGTTAAGACCCCGATCCTCGGGGACTGAGACCCAACGGGTCATTTTCATTAAAACACTGTTAACTGGTGATTCCCAGTCCTGGGCATACAACCTGTCCCCCACTAATTTAGCTCTGACCTCAGTCGAGGAATTTTTTAAGGCTATGGCCGTAATATATGACGACCCTGACCTTGCGGCAACTTCAGAGCGGAAGCTCAAACTTTTGCGGCAAGGCAGAGGGTCGGTCGAGGATTACGCAGCAGAATTTCGTAGGTGGTCTGTTACCGCCAGATTCGACAATTTTGCTCTGATGGATTATTTTCTATCTGGGTTGTCGGAGGAGGTCTCTGATTTGATGCTAACCTTACCCGAGCCCGCAACAGTCGATGAGGCCATATCATCGGCCATCAGAGTCGATCGTCGACTACGCCATCAGAGGCAGACTAGGGGCAGTCACCGGGTCAGGGTGACTTCGTATGTGGCACCTTCTGGTACACCCGCAGTAACGGCATCTCCACCGGTGTCACCCTCTCCAGCCTCACCACCACCCGAACCCATGCAAATTGGTCGATCAAGATTGACCCAGGTGGAACGTAGGCGGAGAATAACAGAACAACTGTGCCTGTATTGTGCAGAAGCAGGGCACAGGGTGCGAAACTGCCCTAATAAGTCGGGAAACGGGTCTGCCTAGGAGTAGTGGGGGGTGACACCCTAGGCACTTCATTCTCACCCCAAAAAGAGAAGAAGTTACTTCTCCCCTGTACTATTACGTGGGATGATAAGTCTGTGGACACTGAAGCTTTTATTGACTCTGGCTCAGCGGCCAATTTTATGAACCTTGAATTTGCTCGGGAGTTGGGTATTCCTCTCACTCCAGTAAGTCCCCCCATTCAGGTCACGGCAGTAGACGATTCCCCGCTGCAACGGGATCGTCCCCTGTCTCAGACTCCGCAGGTGAGGGTTACGATAGGGGTATTGCATGGGGAACAGCTACAGTTTTTCGTTTTGAACATGTCAACCTCCACTATTATCTTAGGCATGCCTTGGTTACAGGCCCACTCTCCACAAATCGACTGGGCCACGGGTCAGGTAACCAGATGGTCTGATCGTTGTCACCAACAGTGTCTAGGAAAGATGACATTGGGTCAGACCAAGGTGTACGTGGAGGGTGTTCCCGAGGTGTATTCCGATTTTTCTGAAGTCTTTTGTCCCAAGTCTGCTGATCAATTACCTCCTCATCGCCCGTTCGATTGCCCCATTGATCTCCGTGCTGGTTGTATGCCCCCTAGGGGTCACCTGTATAACTTGTCCGGTCCCGAGAAGTTGGCCATGCAGGATTACATTCGTGACAACCTGGCCAAGGGGTTTATTCGGCCCTCTCGGTCACCTGCTGGGGCCGGTTTCTTTTTTGTTAAGAAAAAAGACGGGGGTCTTCGACCTTGTATCGACTACCGAGGTCTCAATAAAATCACGGTGAAAAATCGCTATCCGTTACCATTGATAGACGACTTATTCACGCAGGTCACTACTGCAAAGATCTTTTCTAAGTTAGATCTGAGGGGGGCATACAACCTAATCCGCATTAGAAGGGGCGATGAATGGAAGACGGCCTTTAACACACCCGACGGGCATTACGAATACTTGGTGATGCCCTTCGGGTTGTGCAATGCGCCCGCCGTCTTCCAGGAACTAATCAATGAGGTATTCCGGGAGGTATTGGGTAAATTCGTACTGGTATATCTCGATGATATATTAATTTATTCCAATAACCTCCCCGAACACAGGGTCCATGTGAAATTTGTTCTAAACAAATTAAGACAGAATAGACTCTATGCCAAGTTAGAAAAGTGTATTTTTGAGGTGACATCCGTCACGTTTCTGGGGTATGTGATTTCTACCTCAGGTCTGTCAATGGACCCCGCTAAAGTCACAGCTGTCCTAGAATGGCCGCAACCTGTGGGTCTGAAAGCCCTCCAGAGATTCCTGGGTTTTGCAAATTATTATAGGAGGTTTATAAAAGGGTACTCCACAATCATTGCACCCCTTACCAGTCTTACAAAAAAGGGGGCAGATACTACCCACTGGTCTCCGGAGGCTCAGAATGCATTTTCTAGTCTGAAAAAATTGTTTTGTTCCGCACCAATCCTGAGACATGTCGACACCGCTTATCCGTTCATTGTTGAGGTCGATGCCTCGGAGGTCGGGGTAGGGGCTGTGCTGTCTCAGCGATCAGGGTTACAGGGAAGACTACATCCCTGTGCGTACTTTTCCCGTAGGTTCTCTCCGGCGGAGAGAAACTACGATATAGGCAACAGAGAGCTCCTGGCCATTAAATTGGCATTTGAGGAGTGGCGCCACTGGTTGGAGGGGGCAGAGCACATGATCACTGTTTACACCGACCACAAGAACTTGGAGTACATCGAGGGGGCTAAGAGGCTTAGTCCCCGTCAGGCCCGGTGGGACTTGTTTTTTACGAGATTCAGGTTTATAATCACATACACTCCAGGTAGCAAAAACATCAAGGCAGATGCCCTCTCCAGGTGTTTCGAACCTGAGACAGCACAGCCCCCCACTCCTGAATCCATCATTACGCAGAAACTGGTGTTAGCCGCCACGGAGTCTTGGGAAGAGTGGACAGAGATCTTGGGTCCCTTTCAGCAGGAGGTTCCTGAAGGGAAACCCGAAGGGGTCTTGTTCATACCACTACCATTCCGGTTACAGGTTCTGCAGCTCTTTCACGCCCATAAGAATGCTGGTCATCCTGGAGCTGCCAGAACGCAGGATCTGATTGCCAGGTGTGCTTGGTGGCCTTCCTTGGCATCAGATTGTAAGGAGTATGTTAGGGAGTGTGCGGTGTGCGCCCAGAGTAAGCCCTCCCGGCTGGCACCTGTAGGAAGGTTGCAGCCTTTGCCCACCCCGAGTGAGCCATGGACCCACTTGTCCATGGATTTTGTGGGGGAATTGCCCAGGTCTGAAGGCATGTCGGTCATTTGGGTGGTAGTCGATCGGTTTAGCAAAATGGCCCATTTTGTGCCCCTGAAAGGACTCCCCTCGGCTCAAGAACTGGCTGAATTGTTTATCATTCACATCTTCCGGCTGCATGGCATTCCGGAAGACATCGTGTCTGATAGGGGAGTCCAGTTTGTGTCTGGATTCTGGAGGGCATTTTGCCACCAAATGGGCATGAAATTGTCTTTCTCGTCAGGCTACCACCCACAGACCAATGGGCAGACAGAACGCATTAACCAATCCCTGGAGCAATTCCTGAGATGCTACGTTGCTGAGGCGCAGAGTGACTGGGTGAAATTTTTGCCCTTCGCGGAATTCGCTCAAAATAATTTAAAGAATTCCTCGTCTGGGTTTTCCCCATTTCAGATTGTAACAGGGAGGTCACCCAAATTTTCCCCTTTTCCAGTTGTCTCGTCTCCATTTCCAGCACTGGAAAATTGGCAGAGATCACTCAGGGACAATTGGGGAATTGTTAAGGGGAATTTACAGAAGGCGTTCCAGAGTCAGAAGGGTCAAGCAGATAAGAGACGGTCCGTGGAATGGAAGTTTCGGCCAGGGGATCTAGTCTGGGTGTCCACGCGTCACTTGACCCTGAAGCAGCCATCTGCCAAACTGGGTCCCAGGTTTGTGGGCCCATTTTCCGTGACCAAGAAGATTAATAATGTTACTTATTCCATTGACCTTCCCACCAGCATGCGGGGGGTGAGGTCTTTCCACGTATCCCTTCTTAAACCAGCAGTCCAGGTGGGTCCCACTCCTCCTCCTCCCGTGTTGGTGGATGCCCAACCCGAGTACGAAGTGGAGAAGATCATAGATTCACGTACTGTACAGAACTCGGTACAGTACCTCGTACATTGGAAGGGGTACGGGATTGAGGAGAGGCAATGGGTACCTAGGAACCGCATGCATGCGGACGAGTTAGTGAAGGAATTTCATGCTGTACATCCCGAGAAACCTGGTGGGAGTTGTCCGGAGTCCACTCCTCGGGAGGGGGGTACTGTGAGGAAACGCGGAAAAGCCGCCGTCTCTCGAGGTGAGGCGGCTGTTTCCGCGTCCAGCATGGCGTCACAACGCGGAAAAAACGCCGCATGCCGCATGGGCAGTGCGGCGGAATCCGCATTGGTAACGGCGGAATCCACATCAGAGGCGACCCCCGCATTAGATACATTGCAAAACAGTACTGGTGTGGCTGGGACTGATAGTCCACCAAGATTCAGACTTACACGCGCGCGAGCACTGAGGCAGAATTTAAATAGCAGTTAGAAGGGTGTCGGCTGATCAGCTGGGTCAGCTGACAAATTCCACTGCTCCCATTGGACCAGCAATTAGGGAGGTCCTGGAAAGGTCCTAGAGTATATATACTGCTGGTTGTTCACTTGCTCCTTGTCTGGCGTTGCGTTCACATATGTGGGAGCACCCAGATCCGTAGTTAGATCCGTTAGTGTGCCGGGACCAGCTGGAGCTGTAATCCTACACTAAGCTAGATTCTGTTGATAGCTAAAGTACTAGTTTGATTGTGATTATCTGTTATGACTTTTGACTGCCTTGACTATCCTCCTGAACTCTGATCTTGCACCTCGATATTTCTGATACTCTGTTGCCGAACCCCGGCTCGTACTTTGACTCTGCTTCTGCCTCCTGATTTTGTACCCCGATATTTCTGATACCCCGTTGCTGAACCCTGCCTGTACTCTGACTCTGCCTTTGCCTCCTGATCCTGTACTTTATCTGTCCGTGTGTGTACGACCTGGCTTGTCCGACCTCGAGAACCGACCTTACCGTTAGAGGCGGTTCCTCGCTCTGTTAGCGATCCTTCCTCCTGAGGGTCACTTTCAGATATCCCTTCCTACTGTCAGTCTGACTCCTCCCGTCTTGGAGAGCTCAGGTCTGCGGAAGGAATCTGTGCAGTACTCCTTACTGCATTGAGGCCTTGTCCTCTTAGTGTTACAGTTACACCAAACACTACACTCTATTCAGGTGATCAGAGGTTAGTTTGTATATCGGATTATCGGTGAGACTGCAGTTCACTTATAATCTGGTATATATCTGTATTTCCGGTGATACTGCAGATCACCGGTAATCAGATACTCTCTGCGCCCACCGATCGTTACATATCCTATCTTTTTCTGACTGGAGAAACAGATCAAGTGCTATTTCACTTAAGGTACAGATTACACTTATGATGAAAAAAAAAATACAGATTACAGGAAATGGACGATGGGAGGACAGAGAAAAGGAGCGGGAGGACACCGGGAGCCTGATCTGGTGTATTATATTACGTAAGATGGATAGATATATAAGATAATTGTATACACTCATAAATCTGGGTTGCGCATGAGGCAACCACTCTGAATCGCATGTGAAGAAGTACCGTCCCCACTCGGCCTTGTATCGTCGTGGTGATGGTCACAGCTCCTTGAGAAACAAAAAACACCTGCCTAGGTGGTGACCCTTTGGGTTTAGTATTACCGATAAATGCATTAGAGTCTATGGCGGCGCCCAAATCACCCATTAGCCGCCGGTGACCTTTTTTCCTGCTACCCAAGTTTCAGCTATAGCTCTTTTTTCATGTAAATGTATGGGAAATCTCAACTCCTCTGCTGCGCTCTATAATTCTCCGTTCTCTAAGCACATATAAAAGACTTGATACATATTCTGACAGTGATCAGGCTGGGGAAACCGCAAAGCTTTGCCGTGTCACTGGACCCTAACAAATGTAAATAGATGTCAATTGTAAAAACACTTCCAAGGAAAGCAATATGCATGGAACAGGTCATTTTTTTTTTACTTTGTACAAAATATGACGACTTCTGAAAACCAATAAAAGGATAGATGTGCTACAGTCCACATCAGACAGTAATGTACAGGATTCCATAAGATGCACTCTGTACCAAGTTACTGACAAGTACAAACAGGCTTCACATTATACACAAACTATAATGTCCACTGCCTTGGTAGAAATCTGTCCAAGGTCATGAAGCTTCATATAATTCAAGCCTTATACTTCAAAGATTTCATGTCAGCATTAGCACACTCATTGTCTACTGACAGACATTTATAGTGTAAGATGACTTTTAGGACTGTTTGACAATACATGCAATTTTGCTACATGTTCCAACTGCATGCAAAGCACAAAACACAAAGATATCAGCAAAATAATGAAACTCACAGGAGCCCTTTTATACAATGTCATTGCAATGCGATTTTGCTTGATCTAAAAAATCCTGCATGTTGTAATTTTTCTTTGGACCAGGCAGGCTGGTATAGCTCAAGGAGCGAAGGCCTATGTGGCTGGGGCTCTGCATCCTGGGTATCCCAGCCTTTATTGGGGGAGTTAAAGAGTCTTTTTTTTTTTTAAATTTCCCACACTCTGAACAACAACAAAAAAAAAATGTTTTAAAAATTAGATAAAGTTGCCAGGGATCATTATACGGCCTTATTACGGCTGTATAGCGATTGCTAGCCAAAGCCTTGCCACTTTCACAGGGTTTCCAGGGGGTCCGTACGCACTATGTATGGACCCCCTTTGGAAACCTCATCATGAAATTCATTGCTGTTTCTTTTGAGATATGTAAATTTCACTACCATTATTAGGTTGCTACATTATCTGTCATTTACCGTATTTAAATGTATACTTTTTTCCTATCGTAACTTTAAAATCGATTTTCTCCAATATCAAAAGGTCTTTTTGAAAACATTTTTCCCCTTGTGTACCCGCTTTTCTCCTTAACATACCCTGCAAATTTGGTGATTCTAGCTAGTAAACTATTAACCGCAAAAGTCTGCAAATATTAGGCAAAAAGAAAAAAGCTAAAATATTTGAGCGAATTTTCACTTGTCGAAGCGAAAATTGTAGTTATTTTTGCGAAAATAAGGCAAAAAGAAGATTGGAATTTTCGCTCATCACTGGTCCACAGCTCAAACTAGACACCAAATGCATACAGTCTGTAAGGTCTCTATTCTGCAGGGATTTCCTCTTGGTCCTCGGTCTCCTCACATCTTGGTAATTTAATTGCCCTGGAGTTTCCCTAAGTGATGTGGATAGCTAAAAATAATCTCTAACATGCATCAAACAGTGCTAGGGATATATGAAAGCATAATAATTTCAGCTTCAAACACCCTCTCATCAGATACACCCTTTTGAAGTTTACATGGACAGGAAAGAAACCATGAACATTATAAGGTATTTTGTTAGGAGCAAATCAGTTGATGATATAATATACAGGTATAAATGATGTTCACAACGCTATCTGTAAGATGAGCGAACAAAGCATACAGGAAACCAGGAATCAACCAATTGGAAAGTTTTAGATTAAATCTGAGTCTGGATTGCTAATCTAAACTGTTTCAAGACTATAAAGGCCAACTCTAAAAAAAAATGTTAGGTTTACATTGGGTATTTGTGTGGAAAGGCATAAGCAATGATGAAAATTCTGAGATTGGCTGCGTAATGTTCAGACAAAATCTTGAGTTCCTTCAGCAACCCCCCCCCCCCCCCCCAAAAAAAGGTAGAGACTTGCTATATACTTCTATAGTTCCACGTTGTTTTCCTACAATAGCAGAGTTAGAGTCACACACCATTCCCAATGTGCTGGTTCATAGTAATAGCAAGTCAAACAATTCAGAAGGTCTGCACACTCAATAGCAGAATAAAGCTTTGTTTATTCACATGTGGCGACAGAAGTCCATTCAAAAAACCTATTCATTTCATTGTTTACCTAGACTTTCAGTTCTAACCGCAGTTTTTTTTCATACTCTATATTAGGACACAAAACTTACAAACACGATGCAACTGATGTATCATGTTGGAAAGGCATGGTCAATGAGATCCAAATAATTCTGAGTTGATGCATGATTATGCAAATGCTAATGAAATTCCATCAAGGTGGAATTTGATTGGTCCATTTGTAGTCTGCATAAATTTGCAAACAGAATTGCAGAAATCCTGCATCGACTTACGGTATTTGTATCTCATCGATCATTCCTAATGGAGTAGAAATGGAACAGCTGCCAAGTGCAACCAATCATGTTTTAGCTGTTAAACAAAACAATGATTATGACTGGCTGCTCTGAACTACTTTCCCACTTTCTTTCACATCTGTCTTGATAAATCAACCTACTTTACTAGACATAAGACAGAGAGCGCAGTTTCACAGGGAGGAGTCACACAAAGCTTAGAAAAAAAGCCAATCTTCAGTTGAAGCACTGAGTGGGCAGGGGATGAATGCCACTGGAGTCTGCCTGAAAAGACTGCTCTGGGAAGTTTGGCATTTCATTCTAGGACTGTCCATTTCCACACCCTATGCTTTATACAGACTTCCTGAAAACATCTGCAATACAATAGAATGTCTGTATTAATGGCTGAGTTCATTAGTTATTTCAGTAGGAATACTGATTAACTCAATTGTTGCAGGAATTAGCATCTTACCTGCTCCGTCATGCAGAATTAACGTTCATTGTTAAGGACTGTGTTAAAAACTATGTGACCCATCCAATGTGACCTTTTTGTTCTTTTGGGCTTTTCTTTTACAAATATTTCCAAAATACAGTACAGCATAGAAATGTCAAAATGCTGTATTCTAACACGGAAAAAGCCAAAAACCTAGACACCAATTCACGACCTTCTTAACTTTTTGCATTCCTGAAATATATGCACACAGCAACCTAAAACACAGCCATGAAAACCACCGAAGCTGTCAACACAAAAGACAATAGTCAATACAAAAAACATAAACAAAGACAAAAAAAATTATAACCTTTCACCAGCAAAAAGATTTCCTCCTTCATACTGGTCCATACACTGTCTAACGCCAGTCATCAAAAACATACTTAGGTGTTTATCGGTAATACATGTAAACAGGGCGCCGTGGAAATTTGGGCACTGGGGATAGCTGCTACTGAGCAATGGGCAAATTCCATGGAAGAAGATTGTTACTTTTTACAGATATTTTACTATCGCTAAACCTAGCCCTACTCTCAATTGATCCCTACCTTTATCGATGCCTAAGCCTTACTGACATATTCCCAGATATTTGCCGTTATCTGCACTGCCCTCACTGCAGGTGCTTCAGTTACATACTTTGGTTTATTGGGGTTCTGAACCTGAAAATAAAGAAGACGCATACATCATGCATCAAGCCATTTTGTTAAAGAGTAATACATTCTCACACTTACAGCATTTATAAAAATAACAGGCTGTAATGGTATGCGGCAGGGCTGACTCCAGCCCTCAAGGGCATTTTTGAAAAAGCCCAAATCAATTGATGGGACTGAATCTTGAAAGGTGTGGTTCATTAAGTAGAACACATTTCTCTTTCACACTAGCATGGATATGGCCCTCGAGGACTGGAGTTGGACAGCCCTGCTACATACTATTACAGCTTGTTTTTTAACAAATGGTGTGTGTGAGAATGTATCGCTCTCCAACAAAATGAGTTTGATGCATGATGTGTATTATTCAGAAAAGCTAGGTTCACACCATGCTAGAGTGGTACCTTAACCACATGGATGCACTGTACTGATACCAGTCCAAAGGGTGGCATGACATTAATTAAATGAATAGCAATGCAAACCGTTTTTCACAAAAATGTCTTAGGTTTATTTTTTTCTGCAACAGACTCAAATGGGGCATGTCAGTGTGAACTGGCCCATAGAAAATCATTGCAGTCTATTTTGAGTATGCTTGCAAGAAAAGAGATAGTCCGGGCACCAGATAAGTTGCAATTGCTCACACCACTTTATTTCATCCTCCAAAAAAAACAGACAAAGTAAGTGTGCAGCGGCCTGACAGCCGTTTTGCGATCCTCAGAGACCACAAAACTTTGAGTATGCTGTCCAGTCCATAAAAATGCACAGCAGTGGATATAGTGTTAGCCAAACCTAATGGCTCAATCTAAGGAAGGCTGAGCTCCAGGTATCATTACTGATACAGTTTATATATTTGTGATGCATACATATGTGAAGAGTGGTAAGCTTCTTCTCTAGCAGTTAACATGGCAACTAACCAAGGTCTACTACATATTGCAGGTAACCAGTTTATTATTTTATATAGTCTTAATTATACAGAGCTCCAAAAGACAAAGGGCTAGTTCACACTGCAGGTGATTTAGCAATTGCTGGCATTTGAAAAATCGATACTGTAGTGTAACCCTAATGGGAGCATTCACACTGCAGCATTTGCGATTACATAGTGATGACAAAGGCACTTTCAGGAGCGCTCGCAAAAAAATCCTACATCTATGAAAAATTTAAAATTGCAATTTTTGTGGGGTGATTTTTGCAGCCTAAACAGCTTTAAAAAGTGTAACGTTGATACATTGTTTACAGAATAAGGGCATCTTTGCAGAAGAGGCTGGAGACATGGCTGAGACAGTTAATTTACAAGAGATACACGATGGCAAAGTAAATACCTGAGTACAGTGA
The DNA here is from genome assembly GCF_040937935.1 of Hyperolius riggenbachi. Taxonomy (NCBI): domain Eukaryota; kingdom Metazoa; phylum Chordata; class Amphibia; order Anura; family Hyperoliidae; genus Hyperolius; species Hyperolius riggenbachi. The sequence goes on along the minus strand of NC_090648.1, from coordinate 295,756,152 downwards.
TCAACTCAGCAGGAAAATAACTTCCTCCACTGATCAGCACGGCACTTCTTACTGTGGTGCCTTCCCAGGCATGACCGGGGCAGGGGCCCATACGGGACGATCTTACCATCTACATGAAATAAAGCTGTGACACCCAATCTGGAGTTTAAAGGCCACAGCTTTAATACAGAATAAAGAGAATACAATATCACAAAAAAACCAACCTTAAACAAACATGCATTAACATGAATCATAACTTGGGTAAACCGCGCTCTGCCAGGTCCCCATGACAATGCCTTTTTCTTCATGAATGTCACCGTACCAGCCACCGGCCTTCGTTTCACTATGCCACTGACTTCGCCCGTGGCCACTATAATTCCATTAACTCAATTGATGACAAACCATAAGGCCATCAACTTCGTTATTAGCACCCCATATACCGTGCTTAGCATTATGCACTCCTAGCATAATGCCTTATCCCCTTCAACTAGCTCGGTGGGTACTTCTCCTTTCGATGTCCTACAGGCAGGCATTGTCACGGACCCGCCATCTGCTGTGACGAATCTGTCAGGATACAACAATGCATGGCGTAATTAGGGTATGTTCCCAACACCCCAGTTGCCACTTGCGACTTTCTGACAAGCGACATATAGGGAGGGTGGGTGGTAGAGTTTGCTGTATCCTTAGTAGAGTCATAGAGAGCGAAATCCCCCTTGCCCAGCTGTCTTATAGTGCCTGGGGGGTTACTCCAGACACTCCACCTTGAATTCACACCTGTGAGCCCAATCGTGCCTGTTCAGCCTGTCCCAGGGTCCCGCCCCAGTCATGCCCCTTTTCGCCCCAGCTGTGCCTAAGCTCTCAGGTTACTTTCTCCACACACCTCTCATGAGACTCGAATGTCACATTCAGAGGCTGACTATCACCAGAAGGCTTCTGGATGCGGTAGGTAAGCATGCTTTACTGTCACAGGACCAATCTTCCTTGCCAAACTGTGCAGGCTGGCGGTGCAATTAGGGTTGCCATAGATGGAGAAATGCATATCTGTGGACACACATTAAGAAACACTGCAAAGTGGTGGACTCACATGAAAAACTAAATATTATTTAATGGCCGCCAAAAGAAAAAAAAAATGAAGAAAACTCGTGGACTGCTTCTTCTTTCCGGTCATTGTACAGAGCTGATTGGGGATGTCTGTATACAGTAACAGTTTCTTCTACTTTTCATAACAGATAAATGTGCTTAGCTGTATTAAAGGCCAATTATCATCCTACACCACAGACTGCTGATATATATCTGATATTCACAGTGGCTTGTACTGTGCTCAGCCTCTGAGAGCAGGCCTCCTTCTTCATATCACTGTATGGGCACAAGCCAGCCACTCAATACAGCAGGGTGAATCTCTGGGGTGCATCTATTTTATGAGGAGAGTTCAAATTCCAACAGCACAAGGAAAAAGCCCAGTAAACGCGGCTGTAATACAAGCTTTTAACTGTGACATTTCAAGCGTGGGACACACTGCTTTATTAGAAGAAGCCCTTTTTCTCTCATAACATTTTATGTGGTTTGCTTTTATTTTGCAGTCTACACAACAAATGCAATTTTATCATTTTAAATGTAATGTGGCTAGCTTTTCTCAGTGGTACATATTCTGATATCATATTCTTTTTGTCATGGAAAACTAAATATTTTCTTCAAATCAGTTAAACTGGAACTTGAACATTTTTTCTGTCCTCTGCCAGAGTAGGGAACACTCAGACCCTCTGCCATGTCATTGTTGTTGCTGCCGCCTTTCAGATTTTTTTTCTCACTTTCTGTTCCTCTGATAGCTACTGCAGGAACTAAATGTGAGCAAAATTCCAAAGCTTTACAGCAGTCATAAAAAGTACTTCTACCAGGCACACTGGTTCTTTGCTTTGAATGTGCATCTCCATACTCTCTCCAAGAATTAGTGGTAATAGGAAGCAGAAGACGAGATAGCAACCTCGTGCAACAGTAGCATATAACAGGGGTGTTAGACTAGCTTCAAACATAAACAAATCATACCAATTTCCAGATAGGAGGACAGAGGAGAAATTGACCTGTAAAAAGATTCAGTTATTGATAGGACCCATTTAGACATGTCTATTGGCTCCATTCCAGAAAAGCAATTGCAAAGACCTGCACAATCTTTTCAGATGGGAAAATGTGTTTTCCATAAAAACCTATGGTGGAAAAGCAACGGATCTGGGCTCCAAGGACCAGGACCTCAAAGGCCATTGGAGTGGAGACTCCACTGTCTGCTCTGGCTGGCCTCCGGAGATCTGGTTTAGAGATCTGGTTTAGATGTAAACCTAGTCTAACTGTAGGAAGAACAGCCCCTGGAAGCATGGGAAAAGGGGGGGGGGTATCTGTGGGGGTCAGGTGTTGTCATACCTACACTTGTTATGGGAGGAGGTATCATGATGGCCACACTTGCTATATCTGCCCCTGGCAGAAAGGCCTCCTGGGCTGTAGCGGTTAACTAGGGGAAATGGAGAAGAGGTTTGAATTTAGTTTTTTTTTTTGGGGGGGGGGGGGAGAAGGGGCATCAAAGTTTTGATGCAGGACCCCACGATTGGAAATTATGCCCCGACAGAGATGAAGTTCTCCATGTACAGTACTGCCTTATATTAGTGGTGAGCTTACGCAGTGAAATATTGTTGCCCAGAATAATGTTTTGCACATTTGTCATTTTAAGGAATTGGGTAGTGTTAAAAGTCTATACACAGTATTTGCACCCTTTCTTAATCACGTTTTGATGAAAGCATCACACTGCAGCCACATGTGTTTTTAAGAAAATACTGGAGTGATTCAACTGTCTATAAAACAAACCTTTAGCTAAGTGAATCAAAGTGGTACTCTGTAACTTTTGATGTGTAGAGTGCATTGCGCTCACACAAACAGCTAGGCAATCCAGCTAGCTCTGCTGTATAATGCAGAGCTGCAGGGTACTGTGACCCTGCTCCAGTTCTCTTCCCTCTGCATCAGCTTCATAGGCTTGACAAGAAGCAAAAGTGACACTATGAAATTCACAATCTTGCTCTCAAACTGTTTACATTTTCATGCTTGAAAATACATCCTAAGATGTGCCTGGCATGATGTATCACATCGCTAATACAACCTGATCACTGTATCGCATGCTCAGCAACACGTGTTAAACCAGAAAACACACAACTACATTAAAGTTAATTTGTTCTCAAAACCTTTCTGTCTGTTACAAAGAGCCTCCTAATAATTGCTGATCGTAACCGCTGTCAAGGTTTCCCTCTCTACTTGAGTGGTTTTCTTAACAGCAATACTGTATTACCATTTTATTACAAATGTCTTCATACAATATTAACAATAAACCGCACCCAATTGCCAAAGCAGATAACCACTCTCTGCTTCTTCCTTACATTTATTAGGCCCAACTTTTACAAACATGGAGGGTATACGTAACTGGCGGAGTTCAGAAGTTAACAGAGGAGTAATAACCTCTAAGCATATAAGAATCACCAGCATGTGTTACACGCATATTGTAGCACAGCTTGGCTTCAAGCAACCTGTATAAATTCCTCCTGTATGTTGACGGTGATGTTGCAGAACTGACTGTAGGGCAGAGTTCCGTGGCAACCTCTCTAGGTTCACACTATGACTATTAGGTCATTAGCAGGGTATGTGTTATAGGTGTACCCAATATCAGTCCCTCTGAGACGGTAAAGAGAAGACACGTGCTTATGGACAGCATGCTGTTATTGCTGGGATGGCTCAAACACACAATGCTAAAAAAAAACAGCACGGGTCTATAAGAATTAAGTAATGTTAACCAAACACAGAAAACCCTGATTGTACAATCTTCTACAAACTTACCACATCTATGTAGTGTATAGGCCAACAGACTGAGAATGTTTTGAACAAGTTGTTTATGTGACATCTCATACTCCATAAAAGTGGTAGGCCTCTACAATCATCATTGTACATCATTTGGCAGGACTCAAGCTTTGTGCACATGCTAGAGGGTTCTCGGGCTGCTCATCTGTACATCAGCTGAGTCCATTGTTCTCCTTCCTTACCCCTACCACTCTGTGCTGCGTCATGCGTCCCTCTGCCCCATCCATATCAACAGAATGCATCGGTAGCCTGGAGGCTAGAGACCCATCTGTCCAGCACGGGGCCCTGAACTGTTGTCTGAGGGATTGAGTTCCAATTACTGAGTGAGACAAATATGCAATTGCCATTAGTTTCTCTAACTACAAATTATGAGTGTTCACGTCTTTAGAAACACAGAATTTAGATAGCACCTCTGCTAAGCTGCTGTGCATGAGAGTGTGTCACAGCAAATAGCTAAAGAAGACCATGCAATCTTTGTGAATACAGGTTTAAACTGAAAAATAACCCTTTATTTACTCATATTTGTGGCCTATTTACCTGTAACTTGCCTCCACAGTTCCAGCTAACATATGTTAAATTATTGGTTAAAGAGGAACTTTTAACCAAGGATTGAATTTCATTCCAGTCAGTAGCCGATACCCCCTTTCTCACGCGAAATCTTGACCTTTTCTTGAATTATTAGGGGGTCCTAATGGCTAATATTGTGGTGAAACCCCTCCCACAGTATGATGTCAGGTCCTTGGTTGAACCTCATTGCATTGTGGGAACTAACGGCTTTTCCCAACTGCCACGCAAGCAGTATCTCCCTCTGTGCATAGCTCAGTAATGAACATTTTGTACAGATCATCTGGCAGAACTGAAGATGTTGCCACCTCTGATAAATTTGAGAATGTAAGTCAGGGAGAGGGAAGATTTTACAATGGACTAACACTAACTAAATCTATAAATTAATATTGTAAAAAATAAGCAATTTTATTAATTATGTTGTCACTAGAGTTCCTCTTTCAGTCAAGGGAAGAATCCAAAATGGAAGAAGTCTCTGCCCAGCAGGATATACAGCCCAATCCTGGAGGAAGCAATGAGCAAAAGGAAGCATGCTGCCAGAGTGTGCAGTGAAACACTATAGCAGTAAGCCAAGAGCTGTCCAACTCAGCAGACTACTGGAGAGTAAAAAATCGAAATCAAGGGAACTGTAGCAGCTGCCATGGCTAGCCTTTACTCTTTTTAGAAATAATTTATTTTCCAATTCTTATGTTCATTCCAAATTAATTACCATGTTTATGAAGAACTGTAGTGTCTGATGAAGACAGGTGATTTCTTGCCTTGTCACTCGTTAGGTTCAGATCTTACTAGACAGGTCATCCATACAAAGTTTGCTTGTTAGCCCTATATTGTCCTGGGTTTCCTCTGTACATTCCAATCTCCTGCAACCCACCCTGAAAATATAACGCTGAGGATATGACAAACTGGTAATTCAGTATTTATGTGGATGGCCCAGGTACCATAGACTATAAGTTGGTAATTCAGTATTTATGTGGATGCTCAAGTACTATAGACTGTAATCTCCTTCGAGAAGTAATAGGAATGACATCAAGAAATGAGTGAAACAATGTGTAATATGATGGCAGTATATAGCCATGCATAATGTAAACAAAAAGGATGCTCCCTCTTTCACATCAGACACCTGCACCTGCTACATGACAAAAGGAAGTTCACAGGATATTACTTAGTCAGGAGGTTACTCCTTCACATCAGGTGAAATGGATACAGTCTAAAAATATGTTCTATTCTTGCGTAGATAAAAAGTAACAAAAGCAGCAAGCATATGCTCCACATAGTATAGAAGAGCACTCAAAGCATTGCACTAAACGTGAGGGTCATAAAGCTTCCTCAGATAATGACATCCATTTAGAATAGCTAAGTGAATGCACTGTAAAGGCATTGAATGAGTCTGCCTCCTGATCCCTGCACAGTATGATGGATTGTGCCTCATACAACTGTCTCTCTCCTTAGGATTCTGCTACTGAAGCCCAGAGGAGCAACTTCCTATTGTCTTCCAGTTTCAATAAAGGACTTTAAATGGGCAGAAAAGCGTTGCAATTACGCAGTAAATATGATTGCCCATGGAGGAGCTGCTCCGCACAAAGTGTGTGTAAACAAAGGAGCAGATACAGGACAAGCAAGCTGTTGCTTGGCTAGGGAGAATTTCTGAGAAATTCTGTGCACAGTCTGCTACATTTCAGCTAATGCATCTCACAGTCTTTTTTTTTCTCCAAAAATGCCATCTGACTACTGATTTCTAATTGAAATACATGCTGGTAAAAGGCATTGACACAGAAGCCACAGCAAAACAGAGCAGCAAAGCACATGAAACCAAATTCACTATAAATTACCTAAACAAGTACATATTAATAACTTCAATATCAGCTAACTTCACAAAAAAATAAGAACTGCAAAGAACATGAAAGAGCACCTGGAATTAATCCTGATTCATTGTTATTAGGTAATTCATCAGTGTCCAATATAACTGACAGGAAAATACTCTTAAAACAATTCTGGCCTGCTCAAAAAATCACTTCCCATACATGTAATTCAAAGGTATGCAGAGTCAGCCCTGACAAAGTGCATCTTGTTCCTCCATCTCCCCAAATTATACAAAATTATAGCTAAAACAACTACAAACATCACAAGAAAACAAAGTGCTGCAAACCACAACAAATGTAACATGATAAGCCAATCTTACCTAAACAGAAAGTAGATGCACCTGTTCCTGGATGCCCACTTCACCAGCAAATATAAGTTCCACATGTGAGGATTTTGTAACTTGCAATAAGCACGTAAAAAGGTCTGTCCTTATGCTGCTTGAATTGCTAGAGCACCATTGTATGTAACCGTTGCTGACAAGACGGCTGCAGATCTGAGCTGTTAGCAGAGTTTGTGTGATGACATTCAGAGAGAGAATTCTCTCAGCCAATCATCAGCCACGTGGACCTCCCAGGATTCTCTGATCAGCACAAGGCTCATGACACTACAAAAGAGGTGTAATTTCCTTAGTGTGTCTGCGACAATAGACCAGATTACTACGACTCCATTTAGAAGCAAACAACATTCAGTCATTACATTTCAAACATCACAGAGGGAAAAAAATGAAAAAAAAGAATGCGCTTAAATATCTTTAAATTATTTAATTAGAGTGTAATTTTCAACAATTAAGTAATTGAATGTGTTTACAGTACAATGAACACTGGAGTGGCAAGTGTATAGGCAAGGGAAGGTAGTAGCAAGAAAACTGTACACCATCTACCATGTTTGATGAGGGCATTTTGCAGGCAGAATGATCATCTGCTTGATTTCTAATGTACTAACAGCTATTTTGTCTTCCATTTTGCTTATATTCCAGGTAGCATTCAGCAAGACATGGATGGATGGATGAGATTATTGCCAAGCACCATTGTATCAGACTGAAGAGGAACAGAAAACCAGGAACTTGGTTTTGTTTTGTTTTTCTTTTAAGCCTTTGTGGAACCTGTCAAGACATTGTAGACAACTGGAAACTGAGTACAGTAACTGACTCAAAACATATTTTAAGTTATAAGCCTTCAGTTCTATCTAACTGATGAGTTATGTAGGAAAGGAGAAGAGGTCTTGAAGAGCAACTTGCAGTTATCCAAGTCATAAAGGACCACTCCCTCAAAAAAAGTAAGCAGTTGAAACCTGACAGTAGCAACAGGTTTTGGACTAGTCCATTTCCTCATGGGGGATTCTCAGGAGTTTTCTTTGTTTTCAAAGGCCTTTCCTGAACGGCGTTTGCTAAGTCTAATTGGCAAAATAGTGAAATGCAAGTGAGTAGGAAGGCTGGCTGGCATCTTACTATTTTGGCAGTCAAACTGCTGTTAAGGGAATGCTTTTCAAAACAATGAAAATGAGAATCCCCCATGAGGAGATAGACTGGTCAAAAACCTGACATTTCTGTCATATTTTAAGTGCTTACTTTTTAGCTGGAGTCAGGGCCGGGCCGAGGCAGAGGCGAGAGAGGCTCCAGCCTCAGGGCGCAGTTTAGGAGGGGAAGCAAAACTCACCTAGCTATCATTCCACTATTGTGTTTGAAGCAGAGAGAAATAAGAAATGGGGATCCATGGCAGTGACTGCAAGCCAGATAACTAGAGATTAAGGTGTTAGGGGCCCTGGGGTGCCTCTTAGTCTAATAGTAATCAGTGTGTGATGGCTGGGGGGGAGGGGATGGAGGGGCGCACTTTGGTGTCACAGCCTTGGGTGCTGAAGGACCTTGTCCCGGCTAGAGTGGTCCTTTAAACATATATACTGCTTCCGAATTGGTGATAAACTTACTGTATGTGCTAATCATATATGCACGTTCATTTTATTGGGCTTTAATCATTTTAAATTTCCTCCATTTCAAATATAAGTGTATAAGAATATTTGCAATTTTTACCTGGATTATACTGTACCACAGCACCCTGGATTTACTAAGAAACAAACATTTGATCTTTAAGATCCTGGATGACTCAGCGCTAAGTACCATGATTGCTTGAATTCCCATTCATGGAATGCTGCGTGTACCCACCCGCAGAAAGAGGGAGCCGGGCACGCTCCTCGTCGGGATCCATCTGCCTGGGTCATCAGCTGAGTATTCAGCTTTACCCTTCAATGAATTAGACAAACTGTGCAGCAAAAGCTACATCACAACACTAAACAACATACTGTATAGAATTGCAACTGAGCAGGTGTTTAGTAAGACTGTATACAATCTTTCGGACATATGTTTATTACATTCTGCTTCTCAAAATGACAGTCCTACAATTCATAAGACTATCTTTATTTCTAAGAACCACACAACAGGCACACTCCTTTGCACTGTGACCTGGTTCTCTTGACAATGAACATATCTTCTGATGTTAAGCATGCAAACAAAAGAAAAGCACAAGACATTTTCAATTCCATCCTGTGACAGCTTTTCCAGTCTAGTGCGATAGCTAAACAGTATTAGTATTTTACCTCTGATTTGTACTAATTTTAAGTTTAAATGTAATACAGTTTACAGCAGGAAAAGTGTGAAAACCAGTGATGAGCGAAAATACCAATATTGTTTTCTCATTAATTTTCACGAAAGTAATGTTAAATTAGACCGTAGATTTTTCGCAAAAATGCAAGTTATTCCTGCAAAAATGTTCTCGAAATTGAAAACAGCATTTTCGATGTGAAAATGACTTTGGCGAAAATTCACAAGCAACACTGGTGAAAACATGGAATCCATGAGCTTAGCAAATTTCTGACATGTAGTGGTTCTCTGAACACAAAAATCTTAATTTGTTAAAGTAGACCCAAATTAAAAATACAAGATTTCAGAAATAAAATATATTTTCTAAATTGTAATGATATATAGCAGCCTTTTTTCAGCTGCATGATGACAAATATAAAATATTTTACATTTATTGGAGTAACCCCTCCTTTCCTTTCATATTGCCGGGATTTTTCCGGCAAACTGGTGGAGGAGATAAAAACAAAAACATACACAGGCTGCTACTGATGATGTCACAGGGGAGGTGATCTCAGCTTGTGTGAGATCTCACATAGACGACGCCCCTGTGAGGGAGGATAGCTGATGACAAACACACCCATGATCTAAAACATCCTACTAAGCTCAGAAGTAATGGCTGCCACCTGTATAACCCTAGTTATGAAAAGAGAAGGGTGAAAAGCATGCACTGAAATGCTCATAGGCTTGAAGAGTGTTTATTTATCTTTCTATGTGTCAGAGTGGTGCAACTAAATATTTTGAATAAAAAAAATGTTTGGTTTGGGTCCCCTTTAAGTACTTCTATACAAATACAAGACACACACACACACACTCACTCCACTATTGCCAACAAGAGGTTAGATTACATTTTTCTTTAGAGATGACTAATTGGTTCTATTTAGTTATATAAACAATAGTCATCCGTAGTAATATAAAGAGAATTTGACATGAATAATGTCACTTCTCAAAATGTCATTTTTCTTATTCTACACCCCCTTATCCTTGCTTCAGGAGAGCCAATAGGCAGAATGTGATTCCCCTGGAGAATCCAATATTCACCTGCTGCCTGACAGATAGCCAGCAGATTAGTCCAGTGATAAGAGCGTATCTAGAGCAAGCACATGTCATTGTGCCAAGGGCAAACATACTGTAATACATACAACCTTATTATTTCTTCCCTAAACTGAAATAATCATATTGTTTCATCTGTAAAGTGTTACCAATGGGTCACAAATATTCCTGCACAAGCCAACTACCAGTGAGTATTCTGTTTCAATGAAGAACCTCTTGCAACAGGACTCATGGGAAAAGCTGGATGAGAAATTGTTATTCATTGTCCTCCCACATAATTAGGCATAAGCGGGTCGTTATTCTTGCTCTCTGTCTACATACTAAAATACCTTTATAATAAAAAGTAGTCTTTTTTTATTGGAATTAGATTTATTTGCCAAGCACGACCGGGTTGTGGCCGGGAATTGGGTTTGGCACAAATACAGCTCAGAATAGAAGTAAAAAGATATAAATAATAAACCATAAAAATAGCAGCTTTAACAAGAACAATAATGCAGAAGCACAATAGCAGCAGCTTTAACAAGACATCTAAAGTAAAAAGAAACAGCGTTTCAACAGTCAGCCTATCAGGAGCGCCCGTTCATGGCTGCAGACATTAAAGGGGGGTTGGGAGGCGCCCGATAGAGTTCAAGAGGTTGACAGCAGAGGGGGAGAAAAGAGTTCCTATGTCTGGTGGAGATGGCATGAAACCTCCCTCCAGATGGGAGGCGACTGAAGAAGCGGTGGCCTGGGTGTGAGAGGTTGTTGGCAATCTTCAAGGCTTTGGAGCACAGTATTTGGTAGAGTTATACATCAGTGCATGATGGTGAATAGTGCACCCAAAAAACACTGGTCAGTGTGCACTGGTTAGAGTTGCATACAAACATACTAAAGAATTAATGCTAAAGCTGGCCAGACACTGGCCCGATTTGCCGCCGTTTCGATCACCGGGATCGAATCTGCTGCCAATCGTTCGCACTACACGCCGAATTTCGATCCATTTCGTCCGATCCCGTCGATCGCTCCGTGCGGAAAATTACCGTTGATCGCCCGCGGGTAGGGAGCGCGTCGCTAGCGGCAATCGAGTGCCCGACGACCGACGCAATAGAGAGGCAATACATTACCTGCTCCACCGGCGCGACTGCCCCCGCTGTCACCGCTGCTTCTTCTCCGCTCTTGTCTCCGGCATGCTTCAGTTCCTCCTGCCCGGCAGGAAGTTTAAACAGTAGAGGGCGCTCTACTGTTTAAACTTCCTGCTGGGCAGGAAGAAGTAAAGCATACCGGACCTGGAGACCAGAGCGGAGAAGACAGCGGAGACCTGGGGACTGGAGCAGGTAATCTATGCATGTATGCAGGCATGCGGGCGGGGGGAGCGGCGGCAGCACCACCACCACAACAGATTGTGAATGGTTTCAGGCTGAAATCGGTTCACAATCTGTTTGCAGTAAAGGTAGCCATACGATCCCTCTCTGATCAGATTCGATCAGAGAGGGATCTATCTGTTGGTCGAATCTGATGGCAAATCGACCAGTGTATGGCTACCTTAACTCATTTAAACCTAGATCACCATCTTACAGGAGGTAATCATGTCCATCTTCATTTTTTTGTTTTCAATTTTAGCAGCACACTACATACTGAGGCGTCACACCTAGCTTCAGTAAAGTTCTGAACATAAAACTAAATTGACAATGCCAGGCGCCTTTGCCTCCAAGCTATGGATAATTTATTACCAGCTGACATTGGTGTTTAATTGGTTAGAATTACACACCTATGGTACAGTGGCTTGATTGGGCACATGAATAATGTACTAATGTTCTAAACAAAGACTAAAAATACTGACTGGAGACTAGAATTATCAGTGCCTTGTACTGCAACAAAGACATCTTATGTTACTGGACTTATTAGCCAGTTCAGAAACTCTATTCTTTTTAGTGTCACAGTTTTCACTTGAGTACTGATTAACAGATTGCCACAAAAGAAAATGATTACAGTATTTGAATGCTTTATAATAATGTGATTCAATACAGCCAAAAATGTTCTGCTCTTATTTGATAAAATGAGCCCATTTAATTGAAAATGTTTACAATGAATCAATCGCTCTAACCTCACAGTGGTTTTATTGGCTCAAAAATGCCAGTGAATGACTGCAATCAGACCATATATGGTCAACATTAAGGGTGTGTACACACTTTCAATTTTAATTGGCAAATCACTGCCCAATTTTACCTTTTCTATAAAGTATGAGAGATTAATTAAACAATTTATTCATAGTATTCAGTATCTGTTGGTCCTCATACTACATGTAGGTGCTAAAATTGGCCAACCAAAATTGCATGTGTGAATGCATCCTAAGCCTGCTAGACACCTTCAATTTTGATTAGCCAATTTAACCACCCCCGTATAGTATGAGAGCCAACAGATTTGAATACTATGAAGAGATTGCGTAGGGATGCTATTCTACTATATGTAAAATTGGCCAATCATTATTGGGTTAACCTCCCTGGCATTATGATTATTTCCAGATTTAAGGTCTAAAAGCCATAACATTTTTTCACAAGCTTTTAGACCCTAAAAAACAAGAAGAAAAACATACTACAGAGAGGTCTGCAGCAGCTCCTGCATGAAAACTCACTCAGGCACGGGATTACCACCCTGTTCTGCAGCTTTCCGTCCCAAGCCTGACTCGGGATTACCACTAAGGAGGTTAAGTACCAAGCTTAAAAGCCTGGTCTAAACTTTTAATTATGATTGGCCGATCACTGACAAATTTTACCACCTCCATGTAGTATGAGGGTCAACAGATATTGAATACTATGAACAGATTGTGTAGGTAAACTCTCATACAACATGGAGGTGGTAAAATTGGTCAGTGATTGGCCAATCATAATTGAAAGTGTTTGACCAATTTTGTTTTGCCAATCACATAACAATTTTACCAACTCTGTGTAGTATGAGAGTTTGCCTACACAATCTGTTCATAGTATTCAATATCGGTTGACCCTCATACAATATTACAACCAGACAGGTTTGCAGGAAGAAGACGGTATAGGCAAGAAAGAAAAAAAAACTGGAATGGACTTTAACCAGGAATAACAGTTGTGTGATACTGGAGGGATTAGTGATTTACACTTACAACTTGTAATGATACAGCAAATACACTCTCTGAGCCGTGTATACAAAGTAATAAAGGAGAAACAAAACACTATGGAGTTAAAGAAGCAGTTATTTGGGCAGCACAGTGGCACAGTAGATAACAGGCTCACCTTGCAGCTGTAGGTTACCAGATTCAATTATTGGCCAGGAAACCATCTGCATTGAGTTTCTAGGTTCTGCCTGTGTTAGCATGGGTTTCCTTCCACATCCTAAAAACATACTTGTACGTTAATTGCCCCCCCCCCCCCTTCCACAAAAAAACAACAACCTTATACTATGTTAAGGACTCTAAACTATGGCTTCAATTCATCAAAGGCTGTTCGATTTAAAAAATAAAAAAAAGTCGGGAAAATACCGCATTCAGAACTTTTTTTTTTTTTTGCTAATTCATCAATATTTTCACAGGTGCTGTAGAAGTTCAGTAATTTACTGAAATACTATGCTTCAATTCACAAAAACCTAACAGCAGAGCAGTGTGGAGTGTCTCTGTGTTGTTACAAGCTGTTCCGTGCAGTGAAGGCATTACAATAGTAAAAGGCATCCCCACAACCTTTTAGAATGTACATGCTTGTTATACTGCCTCTGCTCGCTCTGAATTTGTCCATCAGTCTTTCTTAACATTTTATTTTATTGTCACAGCTTAGATGAATTTCCAGGAGACATTACACATGCCATGCTAAGGTGATTTCCCCAGTAGCTTTTCTGCATCTTCAAACAGGAACCTAAAAGGTTAAACGTCTGAAGGGAGGCAGGGGAACCACCTTTGTTCTTTTCTCTCTGCTTGCTGGAGGTAGGAAAACTGGACCCTCCCGAAAAGCCTTCACAACCTATCAAAATCCGATCGGCAGGACTTGCAGGAGACAGGGGATGTTTCTATTGGCTTCTGCTCCTGTCAGTCATAGCTTATTCCTCTCCACTTGTGTGAGTCACGGCTCCTCCGCACGGTTTCCAACAGAAGAGAGCTGCCGGTAATTATCGAGAAGGTTACTTGGCTTTCACGCATGCTGTAATCTTGATGAATTGACATTTAATGACATGTGCTGAGGTATTTACCGCACAAGTCAGTAATTTACCTCACTGCTCAGTAATTTCAGCTTTCCATGTGGTAACAGCCTTGATGAATTGACACTTTACCGAATGCGGTAATGCTTGATGAATTGACGCCTATGACTAGGGATTAAACTGAGAGCTCCTCTGAGGACAGTTAGTAACAGAACTACAGAATTTGTAAGGCACTGTGAAAGATGTCAGCACTATATAACCCCACAATAATAATCTTGGCAAAACAGCTTTAATGGTATGCTTATACTATACATCTTGCATAGCGCCCATGCTGCAATGTGGGCATAATGTGTGGCAATGTAACCCACATAGTAAGAATGCACCCTAATTTTGCATTTTTTACATTTTTTTTATTCCCCCAATGATCATCCTCAATATAGCATAACTGAACAACAAGACAAATAAAAGCAACAACAAAGGTCAATAAGAAGTGAATTTCTTAGGACAGTGGAGACTGCAGTTAAAACATTTCACTCCATCTCCTTCATTTACAGTACCTCCATTTCCCATTCCTTTAACTATATACTGATACAGGAAATCAATTATAAAACACACTAATTATATCCTTCCTATTTTGATTACATGGATGCAACTTATGAGATACGTCATCACTGCCAATGTGAACCATAAAGATACACTTCAGAACACTAATCTGTTAAAGAGACGCTGAAGCGAAAAAAAAATATATGATATAATGAATTGGTTGTGTACTATGAATAATTACTAGAAGATTAGCAGCAAAGAAAATATTCTCATACTTTTATTTTCAGGTATATAGTGTTTTTTCTAACATTGCATCATTCTCTAATATGTGCAGATTACACAACACTCAGCATTCAAAATGATTCTTTCAGAGCAGTCTGTGAAGTAATGACCTCTCCTCTAGCAGAGGAAAAGTAAATAGTCCAGGAACAGTTGAGATAATAAAAGTCAGATAACAGCCCTCTCCACGACTTTGAAAGTCGTAGAGCTTAATGGCTAGTTTGCATAGAGATAACAACTGGAGTTTCTTAACTCTTCCTGTACTGGAAACAATTAGACTGATGTATCTGATCTTAATGTTTTATTTCTTAGCTGTACTACACATACAAATCATAATATCATCATTTTTTTTCCGCTTCAGTGTCTCTTTAAAGCTGGTGTCTAAAGGTTACAATGATTTAATATAATTTATTTTGTATTTTGAAGTTACATTTAGCAACTTTACAGTATAAAAAAGGAAAAAAGGTAAAACTGTCTCTGGTAAATATGGTGCACAATTTACACTTGAATTCGTTTATATTTTAATATAAATGTTGTATACAATTTCATTCCGTTAGTGGTATGAATATTTTTGCCCCAAATCTAGTAATCAATTTCTTCTGACTGGCACGATATCCATCTATCAATAGAATTTTTCTGCCTTACAAATGCTATGAAGTGTCCGTGTAGGAGAGATATATTTCGTTGGTGAAAAACGATGATAAAAAGTGAAAATAAAGTCAATGTTGGGTAAATCTAGTTTTCATCCTTTAATAAATAGCGCTGTGAGTCTATAACAAAGAGAAACATGACTATGCAAAAATGACAAATGGATTGTTTGAGAAAGGAAGGCAATTGTGTGGCCATGTACACAGGTAGCACAGAGAGGGACAGCACTGGCGATTACACAGTCTGATTGACCAAGCCAAATCCACATTAATTCT